>NC_086322.1:23240078-24440078 GCF_036172605.1 Pelobates fuscus
ACATGCATATTAATACGTAATTACATCCGTATAGATATATATACTATTTAATATTAGATATTATATTATAAAAGTTCAGATGGTTTGCAATGTAAGGGCTATTGCCTTGCATCTACTTTTGCAACTTTCGATATGATATTAGGAAATTCTAAATGATTAAATAGTCAAAATTGCATTAAACATTCGCTACACACCCCTATAATATTATTTATATTATTTTGTGTATTTTAGCTTTACTTTTTTGCAATGTATTTTTTATATTCTATATGTGCTTAGTGTATTTGTGCTTACACACACCCAACACACACAAACAATCTATCATCATCAGTTTAGTAAAATATAATATAAAAAAATAACAGTATGTCTGTTACTTATAACTGATTGGTTCACTTATTTACTATCGACATACTTTGCAAGTTTACATGAATCCTCTGTTATGATCAAGTTACTATCCAACACCCAGTCCTAATAATCCCCAAGTCACTGTGCACAATTAACTTGTTTATATTTAATTGAGGCGCTGAACTAATTAATTATAACCTTGTGCAACTTTCCATTCCTTGCCCCCAAAATAGACTACTGTGTTAAGGAAGTCACATGATCAGAGACTATTTATTCTACCAAGAGATGGAATGAGCTTTAGTTGATTAAAAAAAAAAAAAAAATACAAAGTTAAAAAAAAAATTCTAATAAAAGTTTTCAGTTAAAAACAAATAAATGTTTTTTTTCTCTTCAAACCAGTGATTGGCCTGTTTACGTCCCCTTAGGCATCCTATTGCTTGGTGATACAGTTGCCTAAAATGACCTAATTTTATAAACTATGAAGTATACTTTTATGTATCCATGCATCAAAACTACAATCATTGTATCACAGTCTGACAGTGTGAAAACATACGAATATCTATGTATTTTTAAAAGACCGTTTACAAGTTATTATCGTTTTCGCTCAATTTATATTATTTTTCTGGTTACGATTCTAGGTGCATGATCCAGTTGGTTACTGGCCATTCTGGACTTAAAGGGTTAAATAGTAAAGCACCGCGTAGGCTGTGGACAATACCATAGAATGTTGTTGTATAAACATGAACATAGCCTGCTATTTGACAGATCTGTACCCCTTGCCGTACTGTACACGGACCTTTGCTGTCATACACGTAACAGTAATTAAATATAATAATGAGCAGGGTAGCCTGTATTGATTACTTTCTTAAGACGGGCGCTTACAGATCTCGTTACAGCAGAGGAAAAAAAATATAAAAAGTAATTTTTCTAGATTAAAAAACGTGACAGTATTTTAAGTAATGAGTGTACTACATACTGTGCACGTGTTCCTGTCCAAGCTTCAGAAAATATGTGCTTCCTATATCACTACACTATGTTTTTTTTTTAAATGAGTGTTATTACATAATAGACCTTTCATCACTCTACCTGGCTTGCACCTGTCGATACATTATAGCTGTCAGTCTAAATATACAGCAATGATCTGCAAATTCTTATACTGTTAGGAATGTAACCAATGGATGTACAGTACAAAGTGAACGGTTTTATACTGTTTATCAAGATGTGTTGTTGGTATGTATGGGACATCAGAAACAATATCCTATAATATCAAATAACAAACTGTATATAATAAGCGACAAAATGGAAAAATGCATTATTAGGTCTAAATATCAATTTTGATCGCGATGATCTAATTGTTTATCTTTCTATCTATCTTATCATATTTTTATATGTCTATAGGTCTATGTAGATTGGTTATGTGTAAACGTATATATGGCTTTTTAGATTTTTTATATATGTGAATATAAATACATGTTTATCTGTGTTTATTTAATATTATTTAGAATTAATATGTGTATTATATTGTAGTTTGCTGGTTTTAGTTCACTATTTTGGCAAACATTGCTAACTTTTTAACTAATTTTCTGCGCAAATATATATATATATTAGGAAATTTGACATCAACAGTCAGATATTGTTTTCAAGGCAATTTAAATTCACCATATGGATCATACAAGGAGATATGTTTTAAAATATGGGGATTACTAAAAACTACGCTACTTAAGATTCAAAAATGGGAGCTTTGTTGATATACTTGTATTGCTTTGTTTTTGGATACCTGTATTAAAATACACTGCTCAGGCATTAAAATATAGAATATACATTAAGGCATTCATTGGGGAACACAGAGAAATGTATTGTGAAATTCTACAGAGTGAGATTCAGTTTCTGATTATACAATAAACCTTTATTTAGTGAATCTAAATATCCTTAATAATGTAATCAGAAATTGTGGATTAGTAACGTAAAACCATCTGTCGGTTTTGTATCGTAAACAAGAGTTTGAAAATGTTATATCTTTATGACGCGCCTTTAATTACATCCGCAGGAATCTTTAAATGACTTATTTAACATGTAACAGTCCCTTTGACAATTTTTATTCTGATATAAAACCCCATAAAAATAAACAAAACATAGATTTTTAAGATTAAGGCCTATTTTATTTAAGTCTAGATAAATATGATTGACTGTATGCAATTATTATTTGAATGGGTGTTTTTTTGCATGGCCTATATACTGTTTGTATCACAAATTGTATCTCAGTTACAGATTACTGAAGTGTCTACAGTTGCCTATGAGCGTAAATCGACTGGATGTTTATGAATTCTGGCAGACAAGGCCTCGGCCGTGCGCGTGTTGTTAAATGTTGAACAATAAAGTTATGGATCTCAACATATAAAAAAAAAAAAAAATCATGATTATCTATGGGGATTTCGGAATTTCAAACAACATAGCAAATAAAAAACATAGCACAAAAAAAAGCAAAGACAAACTTTATCAGGACACTTTAAAGGAGCCCAGGATCTAAATATATCTAAGCCTAACGTATTATCTAAGCCTTTATCGTCTACCATCTAGCTGTGCTGTGAGCTGCAGGTTTTGCCTTTGTAGATACACACGATAAGTATTGTGAACGTGGCAGTGTCACTTGTAAACAATGTGTTCCGAGGAATGTGTTTGTTTGGTGTTTCTTGTTCTACGGAAGTAGAAGCTGTCCTCGTTAGTGATGCCTTATACATATTTCATGTTTGCTATATGCACGTCTGCAGCTACATGTATCTATATTGAGCTTGACGTAGTAAGATCTCTGTGCCAGCTGTGAGGATGGAACAATAACATTCATTGTGCTTCGCTGGGGGGGGGGGGAGAATAGCCCTCAATTAATAGTTTATTTTAGGGCAAAACAGCGATAACTCCAGATAGACCCCAACACTAGAACTACACTTATGCTTTGGACATTTCTACACCATCATAATCACATAACTTTCACTTGAATACCATGACGGAGGCTTAGATGCACCTGCAGCTATGATGATGCATGTTACTGATACATAATTCTATTGGCTCTTTAATTAAACTGACTGGTGCTTCATGTTAGGTTAACCGAGGGAAAAGAGAGGCCCCTCGGCACAGCTGAAAGGATAAGGTTGTATTATTTTGCTCACCCATTTTTCATATGTCTCCATCCATCTCTGTGCTCTTCCCGTGCCATCCCACTCTCTGCATCCCCCCCCCCCCCCCCCCGGTAAATCCGTACCTCTGACCAGGATCCGTCGACAGTAATCAGCTTCTCCTGCAGACTGGCTGTCCTGACCGTCTTCCTTGGACGAGCCCGGGCTGGAGGTGGAGGTCACAGGAATGTTCTTTAGACTGTGGCCTCGTAAGGAACACTCCAGTTCAGTCCTAGCTCCCTTGTCTCTGACTCGTTCTGAACAAGACGTGGCTGATTTGCCACACAGAGGGCTTCGTTCCTCGGACACTCCATCGCCCATACTAGTAACTGGATCAAACATCAAGATAACCCCCCAACCCTTTAATCTGTCTCCTTTTGCCAACACCACTTCCAGAAAGAAAGAAAAATAAATAGATTTTAAAAATGTGCAAACCACAATTCACACAGGCAGCATAAGTCAACAGCCTAATGCATGTAGAAGAGCAGAGGTTCCAAACACGTATTCCACAAAAGGTTTCGCCATGGTTGCCATCGTATACAAATGTAGGGTCCACTCGGCAACACGCGGCTTCTTTTTACAAGCATGCACGCCAAGTTTCTCTCAGATCAGAGTTTTCAAACATTACGTTTTAAAGCATGTAAGCAATAAAGGGCTGGCATATATTCTGCACAAGACAGTTGCTCAGACATTTAAAAGAGCAAATTGCTAGGAAGGTTCTGATCTCGTCTTCCTTTTTCTTTTTGTCCAGTCAAGTATGAAGACATGTGAATGAAAGACAGAAGGCGTTGCAAGCTCCTGTGAGGTTTTTTTTTTTCCCCTTAACAGTTCAAACTTTGACAATCCAAATATTTCTCTTCCAAAAACTTCTGTAGTCTTGATAAGCCCAATATGTACATGAGGTCAATGTTCTGGAGACAGATCCTTGTTCTATCTAGCTAACAGCTCATGCTGCTCAGAAGCCAGATTCTCGTTTAGGTTTTGTCAGACAGGTTGGACTTTGAAATATGATTGCATGGGTAAAAGATCAATACTACTTAAAAAAAATAATATATATATATATATTTTGGAAGGAAAGAAGGAGGGCACGGAGGGATAGGGGGGGGGGGGAGAATTGTGGGAGGGAAAAGGGCGGAGGGGAATGCCAGATTTGCAAAGCTCGTCTATATGTCCATTTCCCCTCCTCTCTGTGCAGCTCTGCCTTTCCCAGATAAGCAAAGGGAGTACCTTGAAACCACAGCTACATAAATGCATCTGTTGAGAAAGGAGGTAGGTAGGAGGTATTTTTAAATTGAGTGCTTACCCAAACGTAATTTCCTGCTTGTCAAATGCCTGCAATTGATTGGTAAACAAAGAATCTATTTAGTGGCAGTCACTTCAATATACATAGAAAGCAGGGGGAGTGGTGGATACAACACAACATGTTTGATAGTTCAAGGTGTTGTGTTACAATTTGCATTATTTGTCATATTTTTTTTCTTTTTCTTTATAGAAGTGACAGAAACAAACGGCTTTTCAATGTAATAATTTGTTTATCAGAAAGAAACGGTTGGAGAAATTTAGCGCAATTTAAAAATGTATAATAAAATGAGAGAGGGGGAGCAATATCGGTTGGAATTATTAAGATGTAATAAATGACATATAATTTAACGCGTACAATCAATGGAGGGATATTTTATAGATTTTTGGAGAAACTTTGCTTTTTTTTTAGATTTGTTAATTTTCTTTTTTTTGCAACATTGCAAATTCAATTTAAAATTATTTTGAAATTGAACTTCAGAAAAATAGCATTACATTAAAATGTATGGATTATTGGAGTAAAATGTCATGCTAAGATTTTATTGCATCAGTTACGGAATATCCGTATGTTCTTCACAAATTTATCAAGATAAAAGAGCGGACACATCTATTTATATGTAAAATAAACTATATGTAGTCAACTTGACTTCCAGAAAACAAAAATTTAGTACGGTTTAGAATAAAAATAGTATAAAACAATATTTTGACATTTCAATCAAAGCAACAACGGTATTTTTATATGAATTATTGCCATTTGGAAATATAAATACTTATATATATATATATATATGCCTAAATTTGCATGTGTGTGTGTGTGTGTTGTATACATATACACACACACACACATATATATATATATATATATATATATATTCCAATTTTATTTTAAATATTATTTATAATCAAAGAGAAGAAAAATAATCTAATCTTTGTGATTTTTTTTTCTTTTGGCAAATTGTATCAACCTTTTTGAAGTTTACACAGATAGAGCCCAGAAATGCAATTGTTCCTGTATTCCTACATGTTTTGATTCTCTGGAAGTTTAAAAGCAACTTGATCTCCAGGGGTTTGAATTATACAAAAGAGTTTAATTAAATAAACAGGATCTAAATGAATAAGTCTGTTAATTGGATACGCTTGTGTGACTCCCACTGCAGCCCAAGAAAAAGAAACTATAACAGGTATTGGTAGTTCATAAAAAGTATAAAAATACTAAATACTTACATTTTATCATTGTATTACGTACTGCTTGTTATGTGAAATTCCTTCATTTTTTTTTATGTTATTAAGTGCGGTTTATAATTGCAAGCCACAATTTAGGAAATGTTAAGATTTTATTTTTCTGTTTTAGATTAACTCCAACATGGGACATACTTCCTAACTTGGAACTTGGAACTTTTAAAGTATTTTGGTTGTCTTTAATGAACTGATTGGAATTCGCAGGATGTATAGTTCACTCAAGAAAACGTATCTTCAAAGTCGAATTAAATCAAAATGGTCGAACATTGTGGGACTCTTTACTTAAAATCACATCCTTTTAACGTATGCTGTAAAATTGCATTTTTGAGCTCTGCAAATATTTTTTTTTTAATTATTTTAAGAAATTACAAAATTCAAGTAACAAAACTGCATTTCATTAAATAAAGTGTGATCAATAAAATAGATTTGGGATATGAATTCTGGGAATACCAAACTTCGATCACACCCTTAAAGCAACATAAGTCTTTTTACTGAGAATTTCTTTGCTCTGACACATTTTGCCATTAGACTTTAAACTAATATATGTAGCATTGAGACAGCCTACAGTGATATCTTATAATTTTGTGTGGTCCATAAATAATTTGTAGTCATCAAATTCTCTTTACTTAATTGAAATATTTCCTGATGGTGATGTTCTATGAATTGAAGAATTATTGTTACTTTAAAAATATATATTTTGTAAGTTAAATGTACATCAAACTTATCGAAAATCCTTTATGAGAATGTTTTAATACTATCTAGGGATTTAACTAGCATATTATTAACTGAGCAATACTTTTATTTAGTTAGAGTTAAGACTTTTATTTTTATATTTACTGAATTTTTCTAAAATTAAACGAACATAAAATAGAGAATAATATAGTAAAACAAACCAGTATTTATTTTTATTTTTTTTAATAAGTACATGTTTGCAGATTAGGTGTCTGTTTGATGTGATAGGTACCATGAAAGTTTATATTTGTGTTAGATTTTGTACAATAAACGGGTAATAGCCCGCAATGATGCAATTTTACTGAATTACTTGTGTAAAACAGAGTATTACCAGTGGATAAACATATAGCACCAAAGCACACTATAGTATGAGTTACACAGTAACTGAATATGCACATTTTATATATGTCAATCTAGATCCCCTAATACTACTTTCTATTTATCAATCCATCCCTTCCTTCATCCATTATCTATCTACAATATATGCCAATTAGAAATTCACTTGTATAAATTCACTGGCTGGTTTCTACACATATAACATTCCCTGGGTAAATGTGTTATATATATATATATTAAAATGCACAATAGATTAATAACATGTATTCACACCCAAATGATAGATAAATTATCACTTGAGTTGACTCTCTGATGCCTTGACAAAAAATGGATTTTTATCTTCAATCCAAATCATTTGAGCTGTTAATATTTATTTAAATTTTGTATTGTTCTGCTACCTAGAACAACATTGTAAAAAAAAGGCTTAAATATTAGTCTGATTTGCTGATTCCATTTAGGTGCATCCTTCATTTTTTGTAGAGAATGAAAACTACATTATGTTAGAGTTTTATATAGAACAAGTCATATCTTAGAAAGTATAGACATTGGTCTGCTTAGATTTCTTTGTATAAGGCGCATTGGTTGTGTTTTAGACAGAAAATCAGACAGAAAACCTACTCATAGTTGGTCTCTTGTGAAAAAAAAAAATATTAAAAACATGCATGAAGAAATGTATGTGTGTGTGTGAATTTCAAGAAATCAAGTAATTTCTTCAATTCTTCATAAATCTCCAAAATTAGCTTTAATTACTAATAGGAAAAAGTGGGGAATGTAAATTTTCCAATAAAACGTATGCACATTCGTTTTTCAAAACAAATGTTTTTAGATTTTCCAAAAAAAAAATTCTAGTCAACAATACTTGCTGATATTACTTATAGAAATAAAAATAAATAAATACATAATAATACAAAATAATATATATCTATATAAATGCAAAGTTTCTAAGACTATAAAACACTCACACACATATGCATAGATAGCCAGTTATATCTAAAGATGTCTGTATATACAAACATGTATATAGCTTTGGATATAACAGGCTATCTATATACATGTGTGTGTGTTATAGTTTTGGGAACTTTGCAGATAGCAGTTTTTTTTAGATATTTTATCTTTGATATGTGTATCAGTTATCATGCTCCTCTTCCACATCTTTTTATACATACATGTTTTTCAATATGCTTCATAAAAGCAAAGCTATTCCTTAAAATAAGTAGATAATTCCGGTTTATAAAAATATTAAAAGAAGACGTTAATCTTCTAGCGTGTTCTGGATAGAAAATGGTTTGCCAGTACAGATTAGATAATGTCACATGTTTAAAGAATACGCTGAACAGTCATAGGTTGTCCTCGCACTCCAGGTGTTTCTAAAATACATTTACCATGATGTCCACACAAGCTTCAGATGCTAAAGATAGCCACCACTAATATAATAACACTTTCCTTATGCTCCCGTTTAATTTTCTTTTCAAATGTGGCTACTAAAGACTAACCCCCCAAAATATGAGGAAACCGTACGAAGGTATTTTGTGATAGTCTGCAAAGAGCGAAACACAGATATTAGTTGCCCGATCATTTAAAATAATAAAACATTACCTTTCTGTATATCATAGTTTGATGTATTGCTAAAGAAAACACCCCTTTGGGCTTTCAAGGGTTAATTAATTGTGTCTGCTGTAAAATTTAGTTTTTATCTGATGGAGATTAACAGGAGACATCAGAACATTTGTTTCCCAACTATACTCTGAACTATATTTATCTTTACTAACTTGGCGTGTATTGAGTTCTTTCCTTTAATTTTTAAAAGTCAAGAAATCTAAAAAAAAAAAAAAATGATTACAAAAAATAAAGTTCTTGAGCAATATCGATTTTCTACAGCTGTACAACAAGTTACCTGTAAAGACCTGTCTCCACTTAATGAATCTTTGTCCACATGACATTCAGGAAGAGAATTAATAACTGTGGACAATAGCATCACATAAAAACTTCCCCACGCTCGTGCCCAGGGCTTTTGCTTCTTAACGACTGCATTCACAGCCCCCGCCAAGTCAAGCAAAGCTACATCACACGTAGAGAGGCTCTCTATGGCATCAGTTTGAAAAATAAAAATAAAAGTTAAGTATAAAAATATTGAGAGTTTAGCCCTTTAAGTCCAACATTCTAAACTCTAACACTCTAAAAAAACAACCTCAAAAAAGTTAACTGTTGTGGATTTCAGCAGTCGTTTTCTTTGTCACGGCTTTTGATTTAAGAATTCTGCAAATACTGTTCTTTTTACCCCCTTATGAAGGTTCTGTGACATTACTCTAATGCAAGTATTTGACAATTTTTCTTATAAAGACAAGACACGTTTTCCCTAAATGATGCTGATAGAATATACAAGTAATGTAAAAACAATATTATAATCAATCCTAGTATGCAAGATACTTTTTAAAATATATCTTATTCAATAAGACTTCCAGAACGAAATAGCCAGAGGATTTCTTTTTCTGTCTGTGTAATTCTAGTCTTAATTTCACAAGTTGGATCACAACTTATAAACCATTTGTTTTGTGAAAAGACCCTTAACTTGTCAACTTTAATATTTTTGTAAATAGAAATGAATCAATTAGTAAATGTATTAATCAGGTTAAAAAAAAAAATCCCATAAAAATACTTTATATATATATATAGTATCCAGTAAATTGTGTATTGTAGCTGTATGTTTTTTATTATATAATGTTGTGATCTTTAAGTAAATTAAATCTTAATGATCTCTATAGGATGTTGCAATTACCCCTACTTTTCCACATTTAGGTTTAAAGAATTTAAAACAAGATGCTATTAAAGTCAGTGAGTCTAAAAATGAAAAATATACCATTTTATGGACAACTTATATCTATTTATAACTTTGGAATTGTTAATATTAGGCTTGTTTGAGCAGGATCCTCTTCAACCTATCGTTCCTATAAGATTTTTGTAATTGTCCTATTCATAGTTAATTCCCCCCTCCCCCCTATAATATTGTAAAGTGCTATGGAATCTGTTGGCGCTATATGAATGGCAATAATAATAATTATTCCGATGGCACATAGGGTGCAAGTTACGTTCAATTCTTCACCTTTCCACTAGAGACACTGTGCCTCCTGCGCGAGGATTTGAGATCACAAATATGATGGGGTTCATTTATTAAACCCAAGATGTCAACAGAGGGTGGGAAAGAGATGTCCCTGGACTAAATACAGAATAGTATTTAGAATTACTGGAAGCGGAGAAAATCCTGATTTCTCCATTTAAAGTAAAAATCTATTTATTTTATTTTTATTTGGCCAAATATTTACAGTATTTACGGTACAGTGAGATTTTATGCGTTGGTAAATTCCTAGTGGGAAGTGACGGGAAAATATTCAGTAAAATCCACAGAGCTGGAATAACACCTTGCGTATCGGACACATTTTCACCAATTGCACTGACACAAAAAAAAGAATATTAATTCTGAAACGTGTCCCTAAACTCACGTTTTTATTCTAAATACTACAATTTAAAGTTAGCACATTTCCTTAATTTACAATATAACGGAAGGATCTGTGATGGAAAAGCGAGGGTCAGGATTTCACTTTAAAATTAAAAAACAAAACTAGCATTGTAATAGTAATAATTCACAATTTGGAAAGAACCTGCAAATCTATCTATCAATCTATCTATGTATGTATCTATCAATCTATCTATCTATGTATGTATCTATCTATGTATCTATCTATGTATCTATCTATGTATCTATCTATGTATCTATGTATGTATCTATATATCCATCCATACATCCATCCACCTACTTATAACATTAATAACAAAGTATTGAACCAGGAAAGGTACATTCAGCTTACTGTGGTTTCCAAGTACATCCTGGGGATGTTATTTTTGCCCAACATCTAGGGAAGGTTACTTATCTACCCATTCCTCCCTTCATCCATACATCTACATATCCATCCACCCATTTATCCACCTACCTACCTACCCATCCATTTCTCCATCCATCTACCTACTTATCCATCCATTCCTCCATCCATTCACCTACCTTCCCATCTATCCATCCATCCACCAACCTATTCATCCATCCATCCATCCATCCATCCATTAATCCATTTCTCCATCCATCCATCCATTAATCCATGTCTCCATCCATCCATCCATTAATCCATTTCTCCATCCATCCATCCATTAATCCATTTCTCCATCCATCCATCCATTAATCCAGGTCTCCATCCATCTATCCATTTACCTACCAACCTACCTACCTAGCAGGTTTATCCTTAGTGGTATTTGGATATGAAATGGTTGCCATTGGTAGACATTCTGTATTTTAACAACAGGTCACTCTACTCAGATTTGCATCTGCAAGAAGAGAATTATTTTACACCTTGAAAGTTAAAATTACACTACGAATGTTCCAAGGACAACGGGCAATCTATGCCAAGCAGGGCGTATAGATGATAAACCGGGCATGTTAACAATAATGGAATTATTATAGGCTAACGTTTTTCAACTATTTGATTGTAAGCTAGCTAAAGTGAAGCAAAATTAGGCTGTAGTGAAAGTAACAGCCACAACATTGCAAAAAAAAAAAAATAATATATATATTTTTTCTTATTTTGTAAAAGCAAAGCCTGGCATTAAAATGCAGTTTGCAAATAGATCTTGCTTAGTTCTCTACTGATTGGTACTGAAATACCATCTAGTACTAACTACACCTACATTCCTAACGCCATAGTGCCCGCCTTCCAGTAACACTAATAAAATATAAGGGTTTTTTTTTTATCCGCTTTTTTTTCTTACCGAGACTCCTTTGATGCTACTCACCTTTCCGAGATGGAGGGGTCCGGGTGACGTTAGCACGTTAGCAAATATTTCTTCGAAATAGCGATCAGCGGCATTTTATTTTTAAAAAGAGATTCAGACTGTGACACACCAGAGACAGTTTCGAAAACCAAAGTTTGTTTCTTTATCAGTAACATACATCTATAATCGGATCAAAACTGTTTGGACCATCCTCTGCCATATTTGAAACTATCTATAGCTCTTGTTGATAAGTTTAACATTTTTTAAAAAGTTATTTTATTTATGCTTTATTAAAAACTGAATGGAAGATTTGTTGGTAAACTGATTTCCTTCGGATACTATGTATAATCAGAAAGTTAAACAATTGTTCCTTTTTACATGCACAGTGGAATGCTGGGAGCCAGTCAGATGTTGACATCACATGTTTTGATTGGCTTCACTATTACATGCTGAGAGCAATAGTGATAAAGGGTTTAAACGATGTAATGCAAGTTCCAGAAACCTGCAGCGAACATCATAAAAGCCATATTATAAAATGTTATACAACTGCATTTATTCATACTAATTTCAGTGGGTTGTTATTTACTAAAGCCATTTTATGTTGGGACATTCAGCAAGGCAAGTAAAGGCATGTTCAGCTTCTAAAGGCAAATCCAGTTTATTTCACTGGAGTCCAGTCAAGTCACCAGTATTGCAGTCGTCTACTACAGTCTACAACTTGTTCATGTGACGTTTCTCAGGATGGACACAGTCTGTTGTTGATGCAGAGATGGCTATTTTTTAAATAGAACCTTAGAAAAACTAATCATTCTGTACCACAAACACTCCTAGAAAATGTAATGGATGGATGTTTGGGTGGATGGATGGATGGGTGGGTGGATGGGTGGTTGGATGGGTGGTTGGATGGGTGGATGTTTGGGTGGATGGATGGATGTTTGGGTGGGTGCATGGATGGATGTTTGGGTTAATGGATGGATGTTTGGGTAGATGGATGGATGTTTGGGTAGATGGATGGATGTTTGGGTAGATGGATGGATGTTTGGGTGGATGGATGGGTGGTTGGGTGGGTGGATGGATGGATGGATGTTTGGGTGGATGGATGGATGTTTGGGTGGATGGATGGGTGGTTGGGTGGATGGATGGATGTTTGGATGGATGGATGTTTGGGTGGATGGATGGATGTTTGGGTGGGTGGATGGATGGATGTTTGGGTGGGTGGATGGATGTTTGGGTGGATGGATGGATGTTTGGGTGGATGGATGGGTGGTTGGGTGGATGGATGGATGTTTGGATGGGTGGATGTTTGGGTAGATGGATGGATGTTTGGGTGGGTGGATGGATGGATGTTTGGGTGGGTGGATGGATGTTTGGGTGGATGGATGGATGTTTGGGTAGATGGATGGATGTTTGGGTAGATGGATGGATGTTTGGGTGGATGGATGGGTGGTTGGGTGGGTGGATGGATGGATGGATGTTTGGGTGGATGGATGGATGTTTGGGTGGATGGATGGGTGGTTGGGTGGATGGATGGATGTTTGGATGGATGGATGTTTGGGTGGATGGATGGATGTTTGGGTGGGTGGATGGATGGATGTTTGGGTGGGTGGATGGATGGATGTTTGGGTGGGTGGATGGATGTTTGGGTGGGTGGGTGGATGTTTGGGTGGATGGATGGGTGGTTGGGTGGGTGGATGCATGGATTTTTGGGTGGATGGATGGATGGATGTTTGGGTGGATGGATGGATGTTTGGGTGGATGGATGGGTGGTTGGGTGGATGGATGGATGTTTGGGTGGGTGGATGGGTGGGTGGATAGATGTTTGGATGGATGGATGTTTGGGTAAATGGATGGATGTTTGGGTGGATAGATGGATGTTTGTGTGGATGGATGGATGTTTGTGTGGATGGATGGATGTTTGGGTGGATGGATGTTTGGGTGGATGGATGCTTGGGTGGATGGATGTTTGGGTGGATGGATGTTTGGGTGGATGGATGTTTGGGTGGATGGATGGACAGATTGATGGTTGAGGTAGAAAGATGGAATGAGGGAGGCAGCTAAGGAGGGAAGGAGGGAGTGATGGATAGATAGATTGATGGATGGATAGATTGATGCCTTATTATATTGTGGTAAAAACGTTGTAGTGTAGTATGGGTATGACAAGTGAAGTTGCTATACTGACATTATAACAGGAGCTATTACAGGCATACCGAATTTATAGGGTATTACAATAAATACAAATATATTAGAGGTTGCTCTCTATAAGTTCTAAATATAGAATCCACATAAATTGAATAAAGAACTGAATTCAAAACACAAAAGCAGCGCGAGAAGTGGAGTATACTCAGTGCTTTGCTTTATCGTGCTAGGAGCCGTTCATTATACGCAAAGCTCTAAAAACCATAAATTATTATGATTGTCACTGATATTGCACCAACAAATTCTGCAGCGATTTATAATTATAAAGTAGTGATCTATAAAAGCAAGTAATTGACAAAAAATGTCCTGTTTGTACAAGCTTGCAATCTAGGAGATAAACGCGTAGTTCTGATCTACGACATCAAATTAGTGTCACATTTATCTACAATATGTATAGAATAGGAGTGTAACACGATATTAAACGTGAACATGAAATATATTCATACACACACAAACACAACTACACGTTTAATAAATAGCAAAGTACATTAAAATAAAAAAATAAAAAAAATTGTTGTTTTAAATATTGTATATGACATTGTGCAACTTAGTATTTTAACGTAATTAAAAATAGATTGTTTAATTTAATCTATTTTAAAAAAATGAAAAAAATTAAAAACAAAAAAAATTAAACCTAAAGGAACGGCAAATAAACCTTGATGCATACTAAAATAAAAACTATGACTTAGATTTACTTGTATCTGGCTGAAAAGTGATTTGTGAAGTCGATTATAAAATTAGTTAATAACATAATATTTTTTTAGTCATAATTAATACATATGCAGACATACATTAAAAAAATAAGTATTTTGAGATCTGATTTGCCGTTATTTTATTTAAAATTGTAAAAATCAGAGGAACAGAATGTAATTAATAAATAAAAAATATATAGATGTTCACTAGGCAACAGGTGACAAAGCTCAGCAATTCAAATATATACAATTTAGTTATAAAAAAACTAATATGAAACATATATTTTTTTTAAGCTTAGAATTAACAATTTATTCCATTCACACACAAGTGCTGTGTACTAATCCTTTTGATAAGCTGCAGTAAGTTCTCTGTAGAAGCAGTAAGTGTTTTGGCTCTCGTTGCTATTAAAACCTGAAAATTTACTTCACTAAGTAGTTGATGGTGTTTAGATAAAAGGGTGATTTATTTTATTTACATACAAAAGAACCCAAGACTATATATTATTTATTGTTATTTAGTATATTTGAATTATTTAATAAATGCATATTTATTTTTAAGAATACAAAGAAAAATGAGGATTACAAGAACAGGGCTACTGTGGGTTTTAACGCAGACTAACAACAGCTACATTTTCTGGAGAAAAAAAAGGGTAAGCAGGGAGGTACGTTTGCCTCTTCCCAATTTTATTGCTAATCAGAAGTGCCCATTATATTTGTCCTTTGACCTTTTTAACACAGAAATTGAAGAAGGTTTGTCCTAACAGACACCACATTGCCTCCAACTTTTAGAAATAGCAGAGCCCAGGGAAGAGATCTACACAGCAGGGTAGCTATTTAACCCACTAATGCCAAGAGATCAGCATAATTAAGGGAGTCTTTTGGGAGGTGGATTAAATCCAAAGGAAATTGTTTTAACATTCTGAGTTCCCTTGTGACAAATTGGTTACTAATTTCTTCCACGTTAACCGTAGAGACAGCTACAGCAAAAATACCCATGCGTACAGGTTTTAACTATTCTACAATTTATAAACGCAAATTTAAAAAATATATTTTTGTTTGTCGCCTAATTGATGGTTTTACAAAACTATTTAAAAATGATTACGGCTCTTTCTAAAATAAATAAATATATATATTTATATATATAATAACTATATAACAAAGTAATCGATATTTTGTTTATTAGATCATGTTAACATCCATTTATATATTGTTAAGTCAATTATATATTTGGCCACAAAATGCAAAATATTTATATAATTTTATATATATATATATATATATGTTTTTTTATTTTTTGCTAAATAGAAATCGTCAAAAGTAAGAGGAAAGGGAAGACACAAGCACTGAAAGACCCCCAACCCCTCATACAGCAATGACAATGGTTGGATTCTATTAATATTTTAAATAAACGACTAATAAACAATCTTATTCACAACAACTGAGACACAAATTGTAACATTGCTTGGTACGCATTATTTATACAGAGACAATGTCTGCACTTTAGTGAATGCTTTTTGCTGGTTAGTAGCTAGCGGCAGAATGCAGGTAGCAGTTATTACTCCTAGTCCACTTCTAGCAAACAGAAAACAATATTTAGTATCCATACATCAAGTACCCCATGCATATTGGTCAGTGCTCCCTGAACATATAACATACAGTAATTTACAGCTCACTTTACAGCTGCATGTAATACCAAGCAGTACACATATGATACCTATGTAACACACGCACAACATCAACATAAATAACCTGCAAATTGTCTCTGTTGTTTATACCACATATGCAGGTAAAGTCATATTACAATTACCTATAATGTTTGAATTAGCTTGACTCCACCTTCCTCTGTTATTGGTGTCTCCAATTGTGTCCTGCCTTTTTACTGCCATGGTACCAATTGTCCTCATATGCCCACCCTTGGGGTCTCAATTGTCCCTGTTTTGGACTCAAGTCTCCCTAGTAGTGAAACGTTGACTCGGTTTGTGCCGTCACATACCCTGCCTCATACTAAAAATGGCACCATACATGCTCTTCATTTCTTGTAGAGTACCTTGTCTTTTCTCTGGACTCTCCTGTTGTAGTCCCAATCGCTCCATGTCATGTAGTCTGAAATCTCTGTCTTGTAGCCACCCATAGCACCTTTGTGCCCACAAATATTGCTGCTTGGGCTCTCAGTGAAGCCAAGATGGCACTTTTTCAGTTTCCCTTTCTTCCTGTGATAGCAAAAGCACTTCAGGTGCCTGATTGATCCTTCAGACCATATTTGACCATGTCTTGGACTTCCCTGTGTACCTGGTTATCCTTCTTGTAGTTTTCCCTGTCCCCATATGTAGACCTGGTGGTGTGGTCCCTCTTGGAGCATCATGTGCACCCATAGTTCTTCCTGTTGTTTACTCCCATCATCTTCTTGTGTTCAAAATGGTCCTTCACGTGTCCTGGCCTGTCACTCTTTGTCCATGTAGATGTTCCTTTTGAGGTAGTCCATGGAATGTCATACTGTTAACAGGTTAAATAAAAGCATCATATTTATGAGAATGTGAATCATATTAATGAGATATTTCACATGCAGAGAGCATAACTGACTGTTCCTTTATTTATTCGCTCTCGTGAAATTGAAGAGCTGTTGTGTAAAAAGATACGCAGAGACACTCAAGGAATATTTTATCCAACATCCAAAATGAGTTACTCCACTATTCACTTATTCCATGATCATGACAAACATCGCCAATTAAGCCTAAATAGATATTAGAAGGGTAATTAGCATTTATAATGTTAATTATGTTAAGTCAAAGTACTTGACATCTAACCGAATCACCAGGTTTTGTTATTTAGAATGTTTATGGTGTTGGTAGATAATTTAAGGAAGGTATTGCTAATACAATATTAACAAAGTCTCACTTTGCCTGTTGAACAACATCTAATACATTTGGCAGAAAGCAACTTGATTACCATCAGAACAAATGAGATCATGGGAAAAGAATATAAATTGCTTTAAATCCATATATACTTTAAAAAAAAAAAGAAAATAAAAAATACAATTCTTTAAATGAAAGGGACACTGTAGTCACTATAACCATTTCATCTCATCGAATTGGTTATGGTGGCTGGAGTCCCCTGGCACTGTCCCTCCATTCAGTGTGAAACCATTTTTCATCAGCTTAACACTAGATGAGGCTCCCTGGCCACCCACAGTCCAGATCCTACTGGAGGTATGGCGAAGGCAGAGACTATGCATCTCCTTCTAACCATTCCGATTCATACTGTGACTGGCTGAAAGCGGTCAGCTGATACTCTTAGCCAGCCAGAGCCAATCATTTCTGCTCAGGCTTATGCTTCCTCAATAGTCCAAGCAGAACAGACTCTTGTTTAGTATTAAATCTTTAAATAAGGTTTAACATTGAAAGGAAGGACAGCACCAAGTGACTCAGGACCCTATAAGCACTTTGATGAGATGAAGCAGTCGCACTGCATACAGGGTCCCTTTAATGGGCCGATTGTTGTTACATCACAGATTTCCAGTTTAGTGGATAACTCTACTTGTGTTTCGGCTATACTGAGACAAATGACTTGGACATGGTTAAGACAATTGTTCAAGTGAAAATTTGATATTTGCTGACAGTGCCTTATATTGTTTCACATTAAAACATGTTATGTTATTTATAATTAATGACAAGGAAACAAGTTTTGTATTACGTTTCCATGAAAAAAAACATATTTAGTGTTCTACGACTAATTGTTGAAATATGCTCTTGCTGGCTGGTCGACCTTTGACAATGACTTATGTTTCACTTAATCTTGGTGTAAAATAATTTTACATTGTACAAAACCTAATAACCAAAGCATCAACAATGCAATGTTCAAGAATGTATCTGGCATAAAAGAAAAGTCAAGAACAACTCAATCAAATGACTGACTAAGTCCAATGTCCAGACCGTAACCTCATAGAACCAGTAAAGGATGAAGATGTAGAGGCACGTTCAAAGTTTTCAAGTTTCTGGAATAACCCTGAGTATTCCCGGTTATTATTTTGCGGACGCATGACAAACTACCCAACTAGATATAATATTGATGGAATGTCGTGTACAATGCATTATGATGATATAAGGCTGATTGTCATGTTGGTTGTTCTTGGCGTGCATTCGGTAAAAAATACCCAATCAATTGAAATATTTGACTGCTCCTGCAGCTCTAGGCATCAGTTACTAGAATCAAACATTCAGATTCATCCACATTTTGGGCGATTGTGTTTTTGCCTCTATTGGTTACTTTTTCTCATTTAATCTGTGAACCAAAAGGTGGGAAAATGTGCCTATCGGAGTACTGCAACATATTTGTACACAATATTATATATTATACACGGATTGGCCAATTTCCTCACCCTCTTTTGTTCGGCCAAATACTTTTTCTAAATATTTTCCATGAACAATGTTTGGATGAACTAATGTCAGAGGTCACAAACTAAATTTAAATGTTGTGAACTTTGGTTTGGCCAAGCACCAGTCTATTAGTAATGGAGCAACTCTAAAGTCATCTTGAGTTATCCTTAAATTCTAAATTAAAAATAGAATGCACCAGCATATCTTATAAAGCACAGCTAGCTCTTTTACCAGTAGGAGATTAGTATTAACATTAACATTCTACTTTGTATTTGATGTAAAAGCATTTAAAACGAACATGAAGTGTAATTAGGCATTTATAAGAAAGAAAAAACTCACACAAAAGCCAGAACTACATGGTCATAAAGGTGTAAGACTTATTGAACTGACTAATGCTAAGACACAAAAGGACAAAGCATTGTGGGCTACAAGGAACATTTACATTAGTGACAAAGACCTGACATTGGCTTTCTGTCTTGCCAAGTTTCTGCATGACCAACATATAGAACCAACTTGCATTGCAGGTTCAACGTATAGTGCCTATTCACATTGCAGGTACAACATACACTAATCAGCCACAACATTAAAACCATCTGCCTAATATTGTGTAGGTCATCCATGTGATGCCATAACAGCTCTGATATGTCGAGGCATGGACTCCAAAAACCTTTTGAACATTTCTTGTGGCACCAAGACATTAGTAGCAGATTCTTTAAGGTCTGCAAGTTGTGAGTTAAGGCGTCCATGGATCGGATTTATTGTTCCAGCACATCCCACAGATGCTCAATCTCGGGAGTTTGGAGGCCAGGGCAAAACATTGAACTCTTCGTCATGTTCCTCAATCCATTCCTGAACATTTTTTGCAGCGTGGCAGGGTGGATTATTCTGCTGAAAGAGGCCACTGTCATCGTCAAACACCACAAGGGGGTTTATGTGGTCTGTAACAATCTCTAGGTATGTGGTACGTGTCAAAATAGCATCCACATAAAGGTGACCCAAGATTTCACAGCAGAGCATACCTGGGCATTCAACTGATCTAAAAGAAAACCGTGATTCATCAGACCAAGAAACCATCTTCCACTGCTCCATGGTCTAGTTCTAACGCTCATGTCCCCATTGAAGGCACTTTCAGCAGTGGACAGGGGTCATCATGGGCACTTTGACAAGTCTGCAGCTACGCAGCAATCTGCAATGCACTGTGTGTTCTGACACCTTTCATTGCCAGCATTAGGTTTTTCAGCAATTTGAGCTTCAGTAGCTCTTCTATGAGATCAGATCAGATGGGCCAGCTCTCATGTGCATTAGTGAGTCTTGGGCTCCCATGATCTTGACACTGATTCAGCAGTTGTCCTTCCTTGCACCACTTTTGGTAGGTACTAACCACTGCATACCAGGAACACCCCATGAGACTTGCCATTTTGGAGATGCTCTGACCAAGTCATCTAGCCATCACTATTAGGCCATTGTCAACCTCACTCAGATCTTTTAACTTGCCTATTTTCTCTGCTTCCAACCCATGAAATCCAAAACCTGTCTGTTCAATTGCTGCCTACTTTATCTCACTGCTTGACAAGTGCCGTTGTAAGGATATAATTAATGTTATCAGCTTCAGCTGTCAGCGGTTTAAATGTTGTGGCTGATCATTGTAAAGCCCCTACTACCATTGTAGGTCCAACATATAGCGCTGTTAAGGGTAAAATGGCATAGACCATCCGCCATCTTGGATATAAGCTTCCATATTGTTTGCATTTAAATTTAGCTGGACAGCAGAACTAGCAAATAATTAGTCATACTGTTTAACAAAGTCATCCTAGCTCAGGTCCACCCAGCTCACCCTGCCCATGATAACATGTTCCATAGGTAATCATCTAAGATGTCAAAAGGCATTTATAAAATTGAACCATGTTTTTAGTCATGTACACATATTTATTAAATAACCATTAGAGCACGAATTAAGTGATAATAAATAAACACATGCACATGTATATAATAAGGTGTGTAATTAGTTTGGGGTGAATACCATAACTTGATGATGATGATTAAATCAAATGATCTTCATATAAGAGAGCATACGAAGGGTGTTACACAGACAGTTCATTTTGGCCAGCAACACCTTTCACTACATCATGTAGCTGGAAAACAAAGATACTATGCTGGCCAATAAAACATGCTTAGTTTTTTTTTTTTTTTTTTACCACTCATTGGAATACATTAAATGAAATGTAAAAAAAAGCCCTGACTCTCATACTTAATAAACGAGAACTCTTTGATTTCACCAGAACTCTGTCTCTTCGTGCTTTTAATACTTCTCCAGCTAACAGTCTGAACAGATTGACTCAAATTGTTTCACTGTGCAGGTGAAGGTGGTACACCAGGTGTAAGACCCCCGGTGATCGTAAGAACTCTAACAAGCCCCTTCTCACATTGCAAGTCCAACATGTAGCCACCTATAGCTTCTATAACATATAGCATCAATTCACTTTGCCAGTCACACATATGGCACATCCAAAGCAGAGAAACTACTCCCCCACCATATGTTCACCATATTAAAGTACTCATCCACCATAGCAACTTACTGCACCTACTTGCACTGCAGGTCCATGCAACTACAGAGTGAAGGATCCCACTGCTTTCTGTCTGCGTATAGCAACACAGGGTATTATACAAAAAATATGTTCTATTATAGGACATTATCGTTGCCTGTCAGAACTCGCCTGTCAGAGGCGTTGTTAGGGGAATGCTGACAGGGCCTGGAGCCCCGAGCAGGAGCCCCAGATATTTTGCCACCATTTCATTGTTAGCCCTGAGTCCTCTGTAATAAGAGAATGAAATAACAGTTCTACTTACTACTGACATAATTTGTGATAATGCCACATTAATTCACCATATTTGGAGCTAATTCTACAGCAGATAACACAGCAGGTAAGGAGTAAACTCAGCATGTCTTGGAGTTTACAGAGCAGGTGTGGGGTTAATACAGTATGTCCTGGGGTTAATAAAGTAGGTGTAGGGTTAATACAACATGGTTTGTAAACACAGCATGTCTTGGGGTTAACACAGCAGGTGTGGGATTAATACATGATGACCTGGGGTTAATACAACATGGCTTGGGGTTAATACAGCAGGTGTGGGGTTAATATAACATGGTTTGGGGTCAGTACAGCAGGTGTGGGGTTAATATAACATGGTTTGGGGTTAATACATCAGGTGTGGGGTTAATATAACATGGTTTGGGGTCATTACAGCAGGTGTGGGGTTAATATAACAAGGTTTGGGGTCATTACAGCAGGTGTGGGGTTAACCAACATGGTTTGAGATAAATACAGCAGGTGTGGGGTAAATACAATATGGTTTGGGGGTAATACAGCAGGTGTGGAGTTAATACAGTCGATGTGGGGTTAATACAGCCGGTGGGGAGTTAATACAGCATGTGTGGGGGTAATACAGCTGATGTGGGGTTAATAGAGTCGGTGTGGAGTTAATACAGCCGATGTGGGGTTAATACAGCCGGTGTGGGATTAATACAGCCAATGTGGGGTTACTACAGTAGGTGTGGGGTTAATACAGCATGTATGGGGTTAATACAGCACAGAGTGGGGTTAATACAGCATGGCTTGGGGGTAATACAGCAGGTGTGGAGTTAATACAGTCGATGTGGGGTTAATACAGCCGGTGGGGAGTTAATACAGCATGTGTGGGGGTAATACAGCTGATGTGGGGTTAATAGAGTCGGTGTGGAGTTAATACAGCCGATGTGGGGTTAATGCAGCCGGTGTGGGATTAATACAGCCGGTGTGGGATTAATACAGCATGTGTGTGGGTAATACAGCCGGTGTGGGGTTAATACAGCAGGTGTGGAGTTAATACAGCCGGTGTGGGGTTAATACAGCAGGTGTGGAGTCAATACAGCTGGTGTGGGGTTAATACAGCCGGTGTGGGGTTAATACAGCCGGTGTGGGATTAATACAGCCGGTGTGGGATTAATACAGCCGGTGTGGGGTTAATACAGCATGTGTGTGGGTAATACAGCCGGTGTGGGGTTAATACAGCAGGTGTGGAGTTAATACAGCCGGTGTGGGGTTAATACAGCAGGTGTGGAGTTAATACAGCCGGTGTGGGGTTAATACAGCAGGTGTGGAGTTAATACAGCCGGTGTGGGGTTAATACAGTAGGTGTGGGGTTAATACAGCATGTGTGGAGTTTATAAACAAAAGTTCCTATAATTCTCTGAATTCAATCAAAGATTCAGTGTGACGATGTGATTTATAGAACAGTTTACGATTTAGGGATGGACTTAGGGCCTGAGTTTAGGACGGGCTTTAGTGGTTTCGCACCTAGCAAGCCCCTGTGGCCACTATAGTGTGATAATTAACTGTTTATATACTGTGTTGTTATCCTGTACTTACTTTATTACCCTTCTTATGTAAAAATTAAATACATTCTCCGACTTGCTGTTTAGCCGGAATTTATGAATTATTTTATAGTTTGATGACAGATCGGTGCGTTTTGCATTGGAATTCTCTACAAAAACTGCTATAAATGTATATTAGTGAAGATACGAACTAACAGTCTGATGTTATAGAGAGAGACTGTGTAAGATGGATTACACCCTGGGTACCAATTAAAATGAATAATGTACTCACAGAATGGTTCATCAACCTAAAGTCATATAACATTCTAATGTTTGGCCTTAAGGATAAGTTATGCGAGAGACGATACCTACTCGATTTGTCACAGTGTCTAGGAACATTGTCTCCCGAAATACGGGATATTCAGTGCTGCTCTTTGATTCGGGGATTGGGGCTGTTCAATTAAACAGGTATCTATTTTATGAAATGAGTTCTAATAGGGCACAATTAATTGCATGTAAATGTATTTATTTTTATACCATAGAAACTAAATGCTACACAAATCATCATATATTAATATAATACAAGCTGTACATCTTTCATACATAAATGGAAAACACCAGTCTGCAATGGACTACATCTCCCAAAATTCTTTGCTGCAAGAAATGCACTCTTTGAACTGACGGAGAACTGTCAGTTGTGAAAGCAATGGGTACAACGACTACAAAGTAGAGTCCTTCATGAAAGCAATTGTTAGGGTACTTTTAACTACAACATAGATTGAACTTTGAGAATAACAAAACAGCCAGGATTGACCTAGAATTCCCAGACACTTCCTGCAGAAGCTGCAGATTTGCAGTTGAAAAGTGAAATTTAGATGCATCTTTTTATCTCCTAATTCCTTTTTGTCACCTATGCTTAAAAATAGAGTCGGCTTGTGACCTCTCGGTGTGTCTGTTTAGAGCACAGCATGTGTAAGAACATTAAGAGGATGTGCATACATTGAGCAGCCTTCCAGCAGGTGTGGTAGGACATGGTAATTGGATTCCGTCTGCAATATAGAGTGAATGTACCTGACAGGGCTCCATTGATATTGCAGAAGACCCGAACGTTCTACTCTTCATGTAACTGTCAGAAAGGGAATGGCTTGTCAATTCAAAATGTAGAGTGATCTAAGGCTGGACAGCTTTGTAATAATTCCACAATTAGAGATATTTTTACTCAATGAATAGCTAAATTCCAACAAACCATCTAAAATACACTCTACATATAATCACAATGGTGATAAATGTGCCTACATGACTTCATTAAGAAGAGGAAGAAGAGTTTTGATTGTACCATCTCCTTCAATCCAGCATTCAGAATGATCTTCAATTGTATTTGTAATAACATATTATGTGTTAAAGCATTTTTCTAGTTTGTGTTACTGTGTGTTTCACCATGTCCTTGGTGTCTCATCATTTCTTTACCAGGTGTTTTAGCATGTCCTTTACCGTGACTTTCACCATATCCTTTACTGTGACTTTCACCATGTCCTTTACCGAGTGCTTCACCAGGTCCTTACCAGGTGTTTCATAATTTCTTTAACCAGGTGTTTCACCATGTCCTTTACTGTGACTTTCACCATGTCCTTTACCGAGTGCTTCACTATGTCCTTTACCAGGTGTTTCTCCATGTCCTTTACCGAGTGCTTCACTATGTCCTTTACTGAGTATTTCACCATGTCCTTTACCGTGTCTTTCACCATGTCCTTTACCGTGTCTTTCACCATGTCCTTTACCGTGTCTTTCACTATGTCCTTTACCAGGTGTTTCTCTATGTCCTTTACCGAGTGCTTCACCATGTCCTTTACCGAGTGCTTCACCATGTCCTTTACCGGGTGCTTCACCATGTTCTTTACCGTGGCTATTACCATGTTCTTTACCGGGTGTTTCACCAGGTCCTTTACCAGGTGTTTCTCCGTGTCCTTTACTCTTTGTTCCTCCATGAGCCTTACCACGTGCTTCACATTTTGTTTAAGGTATGCTTTACTGTGTGCCCCTGTGCGTTTCACAGTTTGCTTTACAATGTGTTTTACAGTGTGGCTCACCATGTGCTTTGTATTACAGTGTATTTAATGTTTCATCCTGTTCTCTGCCTTCACTATGTTCATTATTGTGAGGTTCACAATACTTTTTACCATATGTTTTACTGTCTGATTTACTGTTTGATTTTCAGTCTAATGTCTGTGTGTTTCTCAGTTTTACCATGTGTTTCACAGTCTGTTTTATTGTGTGGTTTACAGTGTATTGTTTGTGTGTTTCACAGTCTGTTTTATTGTGTGGTTTACAGTGTATTGTTTGTGTGTTTCACAGTCTGTTTTATTGTGTGGTTTACAGTGTATTGTTTGTGTGTTTCACCGTCTGTTTTATTGTGTGGTTTACAGTGTATTGTTTGTGTGTTTCACAGTCTGTTTTATTGTGTGGTTTACAGTGTATTGTTTGTGTGTTTCACAGTCTGTTTTACTGTGTGATGTAGGATGAGGTTGCCCGTGCGGCTCAGACACACTAGTTCTAAAGCCTCTGAGAGAGTGAAACTTAGAACATCCCTTCAGAATGTTTTTTTTTTTTTTTTTTATAAATAAAATGTTTCCTGTTCGTGGTATCCTTCAGAGGACTCCTGCAAGGGATCACTGGTCAAGCAGTGTATATATAATATATGATCACCTCCGATGGCTCCCCCTGGGAGTAGGCCTGGGGATACATAGAAGAACAATTGAGCACGAACCACAAATTAAAAACCACAAATGTCACAAGAACATAAATATTTACAGAGCAACAGGAAACGTTTCTCTGGGCTCACCTATATCGTCGGACCCTCATATCACCACAAAAGTAAATTTAAAATAAGATGCTTGAGGCTTTGCAGTCAGCATTGCCACCGTGACTGGATTCTTTCTTAGCTCATTCTGGGAGCTTTATCACCAATCCCTTTTAGTGTGCTGGACAGGTGCACTTTGAGCATCTTGCAAATATTACCTCATGACAGTTCAAACATGACGAGAAATATGTGGTTATGCATATTTTTGAGTGCCACTCTTCGCTGGTATGTCACTCACTCCCAGTTTAATATGTTTCATCCTTACTCGGTATCTGAGCAAGGACCAGGCTTCCCACCTGAGGACAGTAACATATGAGACCTGCAACCTACCGATAAAAGGAAAGATACAACACAATATTCAACATCATGACTTTTCATGACCCCCAGGGCTGTTCTAAAAATTCCTCACCATTTGTCTTAGAGTGACATTGTACTCCGATATCACGGTATGTGATAGACCTACAGCCTGTTCCACAAAGTCATCGTCGTGAAATTATATCCTGCGGAATAAATGGCCCTTGTTTGCTCACAATACCTATACATGATTTTATATGAAACGTTGACAGCTTACTATGAAATTAAAGGAGTAAAATGATCGGCGTGAAATGTTAGCCTCCTTCCATTCCAGACATGTATGTAAACTGAGGGTTGTGATCTCCTGGTATTACACCTCATGAAGCTAATATCATGGCAGAGTAAGGTGGGCGGGTAGTTCACTTCCTGGAGGTAAAGAACAAAATACGTTAGAGATTACCTAAAATTAGAACCATTCACAGATACAAGTCCCCTTCCTGCACCCACCTTGAAACAAAAATAAAGAGGAAATATCTTAGACACGATTAACCAACCATTAAATAATAATGGTATCATATAGTGACGGGCCCCTGATTTAGGATACCAGAAAGGCATAAAAAGATGGATGATTTATTAATAATGATAACGACCCCCCAGAGTAGCCAAGGTCGGGAATTCAGAGTCAAGATAAACGATAAAAAAAAGCCATTGGGTTAGAATTGGCAAGAAACTAGAACTATCGAACACAGGAAGGTAAAGTAGTCAGACTTGTAAAAATGAGATAATTACTTGCCGACTGGAATACTAAATGCAGAGCCACAAACAGCTGTCTGATACTGAGTAAATAAGGTATTTGTAGGTTTTTCCCAGGAGTTCCTTGTTTGTGTCTCTCAAAGATGCTCAGAAAATGATGCTGAACTGTGCAACATTCGTAGCAGTGTCAGGGGACATGAGTATCTTACCTGGGTCTGTATATACGCAACAGTGTTCTGGCTAAAAAGCCCAATTGAGTTTTCTCTTATACATGCCTTGATTTCATATTTTTGGATAAGCTTTTAATTTATTTTAAATTATCAAAAAGTATATTAACATAGCAAAAAATACATACATATTCAAATATTTTTTTTAAATATCGATTTCATTTTAAAAGTTTGTCCAAAAAATATCAATTCATTTGAAAAGTGTATCCAAAGATATTAAATGAAGAGTCGTAACAGACAAATAATGTCTATATAATATTTACTGATGACGTCAGAACTATGATCAGTAGTAAAATGCAAATCTTCACATAATCCCAGCAATATACACTGTGCAACTATAGAATTGCACTGGCGAATATTTACGCAGATATGACTTAGAGCAGTGCAAAATGCTAATTTATACAAAGTGATTATGGACTGAAGAGCTTACAGTCTACGAGTGTTTTGTTTTTTTATTTCAAATATATATGTATATTTTTTCAATAAAAGTTTTCCAACAACATTCACGCAGCAGTGCATTACAACGATGCAAGAAAACTTATCCCAAAAATAAAAGTGACATAAATAAAATAAATATTTTTCATTATTTTTTTATTGTTCATAAAAATAAAGTGAGAACCCTGGCAGCTGCTGGTGGATTTGAATTCCTTTGGGTGTAATGGGAGTTGGAGTTCAGTAGCGGCTGGAGGGCTGCAGATGCACAGAGTCCAATGTTAGCACAGACTTGTCTCGTGTCCCCTTCTGAGAATTGTGCAGAGACTTCCCGAGGGTGACAGTGGCAGGAGTTTAACAAAAGCCGGAACAATGCAATTTACCAGCTCTCCAGCAATCTCTAACTTTATTCGGAGAGGTATGTATTTTGCGTACAGTCTATTTCCCAGTTGTACAGCACCACATCGTATGTTGGTGCTTTATAAATAAACAAAATAATTACAAGAACAATAAGGTGCCTTAGGACATGTTTCGTCCTTCTTTACAGGAACTCTGAAGATTATGACTGACATTAGTGGGAGTGGCAGTTTGCAGCCAGCTATGCCCCAGTAAGAGTATTCACCGTGAACACACGCAGTCACACCCTGCTTCCTCTACCTCCCGCTGGGGAAGAGGTAACTGCTGTTCATCTGATATTAGGGGTCGGCAGTCTAGACACTTTTCACCACAGGGATTAGTTTCTAACTAGTAGTTTAAGGCTTAAGAGGAATAAATCACTGCTCACGGTGAAAGCTAAATTGTTTCAAACAATGCACACATATTTCCTCACCCCGGGCACGAACACCTGCCACCTAGGAAGGGGACCTCCGAGGTTTGGGACTGTGCAGACAAAAAAAATGGAATGGAAAGGGTTAATACAGAAAAATACATGTAGAGGATGCAGATTGATGACAAAATGGCAGCAAACTGTTTCACGCATTAGATTTAATGGCTGGTACAGTGAGGCAGGGAAGAGTTAATATAGAAAGATGTATTTAGAGACTGGAATCAAATGGCAGCCAAGAAAAAAAGAATGGACATAGGTAAATCTGGCTCCAAGGTGCAAACGGACAGGAAACAGTTAATAGAGAAAGAGAAATGTGTTGGTTGTGGCCTTGGGGTAGCTGGGCCAGAATGTGTTAATGCACAAAGATAAATCTATATGAAACACCTTAGCGGTGTGCAGGCAGGAAATGGTTAATGTAGGAGGATTTGGCTAGAGACGTGATGGATCACTCCCAGCATGCTGAGCCAGACAGAATAACAAATTGTCTACGGCTAGTCTGGTGATACATCCCTTGTCCCTTGTAGTAGTCCGTGTGGATTTTAAGGTTTGTTTTGGATCATTGTCTTGTTGGAATATCCAGTTTGTTTCCAGATTCACTTTCCCACTGACTAGAGAACAGATTGGAAGGGAAAACCATCACTGGTTGCTTTAATAAATCATTATTACAGAAGCATCCAACATTAAACAAACTAAATAAATAGCAAATACTAATAAAGAATAACTGACTAGTTGGGCAGCATTGAGGCCCTAACCACAAGTGCCTCAGACTCCAAGAGAATGTGGCGGCCACCCTAGTCCCATTGCTTCTACCCAAGCAGAGGCATACTGGGCGGGAGATCTTCAGCAACAGCACCTCACCTAGATGCACTGGAAGTGTACCCCAACAGGCCAACCTCGAGGGGGAAACAGCCCAACTGAAAATTGCCGGCACTCCTGTCCACAATCTCTGCATTACCTGGAAGCCGCACGCTCTCACAGGAGAGGAAAATAGGACATAACTCCCGCTCAGCAGAGCTACCACAAGAGTAACCGACAGCTACCACAGGAGAGTTGAAAGACTAATCCGGGCAGAGTGTTGAGTTCAACTAAGCAGGCCTGGCACAGAGCAACTAAACACTCTGACTAAGGAGAGGCGAAACTCCAAACCACCCCACAAGCAAGTCCACTGCCTACAACCCAGGGCAGGAAGGACAGAAAAAAGCAGGATGCGGTTTAGATATCCAGCTATAACTGTCTCCTACTGTAAGAGACCATCTATGAGAGGTCTGGAGAGACAGAAAAATGTCTAGCATTGTCACCACTAGACTACAATCAAGGCCTATTGGGTTAATTTAGACGATTACAGGGTTATTTACTAAAGTGAGAATTCAAAGTGAATTCAAAGTAAATTTAAAATAGAAATAGCTTAACCGGAAACATTCTCAAAGCCAACTACACTGTTAATCTGGTCAATCTAACTTTATGTTTAAAGTTCACTTTGAATTCTCACTGTAGTGACATCCCCGTTAATGTTTGAGACCGCACAAAGAAATCACTAGGTGATAAAGGGAGCCCAATCTTTCCACATGCTACATTTACTGTTTTATTTTATCAGTTAAATTCAGCAAATACATTTACATTATAATTTGAAGAAATATATTGTGTTTACTAATCATACTTTATGAGGTCAATATCTAACATCTATCAGCTATTTTTTTCCCAGCTCCATTCATCTAACCAATCTCGACTAAGAAGAAAACGTAACACACTCGAAATGCAGCTTTACCATCTCCAGCCCTTATTCTCTCCAGTCTTCACTTTTGTTTTTTTTAAATGCCTTATTTATTTCAAGGTTTTTAAATCATTTTACAGAAACCAAGAAGCAAATAGACATATTGTTATAGGCACTAGACTTGTGCAATTCACTTTGTAACGAATTGAATTTCAGCCGAATTTTGAGAGGTTTGACAATTTGCTAGCATACGAGTTGAATCGACTAATGAAAACATGAAACTAAGGAATTTGTAACAAAGCTATACATTCGTTTTGATAGAGGTAGCAAATTAGAGACTTATCTTTCTACTGAACAAGTGAAAGAGCATAATTAGGAAAACGGCCTTTGTTCATTTTGAGCTTTCAGCTGCTTAGTAAATAACTCCCTAATTTGCTATACTTACAAGGGATTGCTAGATTTTAGAATACCAACCAAATTAGGGAGCTACCTACTAAAAAAATAAGTAAGAGCAAAATTAAGAAAATGTTAAAATGTTAAGTGGATAGCTCCCTAATTTGTTATCCTTAAAGGAGCACTCCACTGTCCACGAGAAAAGCTTTTTAAAAAATCATTGTTTAGTAGATATACCCCCAATGAATACATGAACTTTTCATGCATGTATTCATTGGGGGTATATCTTAAACAGGGCCGGTGCAAGGAATGTTGGCTACACAGGCAAAGATCCATTCCCCCCACCCCCTCAGTCTGTTTTGTGTGTCCCTTCCCCTCAGGGCCCTTTGTGTGTCTTTTTCCTCCCATGCCTAATACACATAGATATATAGCAACACACAGCCATACGGGCACACAGTCACAGAAATATGCAGGCATACAATCAAACAAACACAGTCAGACAGGCACACAGTCATACCAATCTACACATACAGGTATGTCATACAAACACACACACAGATATTCAGACACTATCATACAGAGACATTCAGATACTGTCATACAGAGACATACAGACACAGACATACATAGTCGTATAGTAACACAGATACAGGCATACAGAGCTGGGGTCTGTGAAAATGTAGGGGGTATAGTGGAGTGATAGATGTTGTAGAAGGGTAGTTAGGGGCTGTGGTGAATCGAACAGGGGCTGTAGGGGAGAGGCAGGGCATGTAGAGGGGGGGAGGCAGGGCATGTAGTGAGGGGTGCAAGGGCTGAGGGGGGACAGGGGCTGTGAGGTGGTACAAGGCTGTTAGGGGAGGGTCAGGGTCTGTGAGGGGTGGTCAGGTTCTGTGGGGGGGGTCAGGAGCTGAGAGGAGGGGACAGGAGCTGAGGGGGGGGCAGCTACTATAGAGGGGGACACAGGTTGTAGAAAAAGGCAGGGGGCAGGGGTTGAGAGGGGGACAGGAGTTGAAAGGGGGGGACAGGAGTTGGTACATGGGCTGTAAAGGAGTGCACATGGGTAATAGTGGGGGATTTAAAAAAAAATGTATTCCCCCCTCCCTGAGGCCAGGGAAGGGGGGACAGGATCTGGAACCTGCAGCCTGCAGCCTGCAGCCAGTGAAGTCGGCCTCTTCTGATGTCAGGAGGAGGGGGCGTGACTTACATTGCCCTTCACCCAGACTCCCCAGCGGTTCTCGGAGAAAAGCAGTGTAAGTCACACCCCCTCCTCCTGACATCATCAGAAGAGGCCGACTTCACTGGCTGCAGGGAGAGTAGGGTGAGTTGAAAAATCTGAGTCCCCAACCAGAGGCAGGGCCAGAGCCAGAGGCAGGGCCAGAGCCAAAGCCAGAGGCAGGGCCAGAGCCAGAGGCAGGGGATTTGGATTTTTGCGCTCCCCTGCTCTGGTGCCCTAAGGCGGCCGCTTGTGTCGCCATATGGACGCGCCAGCCCTGATCTTAAAAGAGCTTACAAAGGCTGCAGATCTCATGAACTGCAGCCTTAGCAAGCCCTCCCCTATTTTCCCGGAAGAGACTTGAAGTCTCTTCACAGGGAAAGAACCAATCAGAGGCTTCTCATTGAGAAGCCTCTGAATTGGCACACACGTGCACGTGCTCACAATGGCTTGTGCACGCTCATATAGTTATGTGTGCGCGTTAGCTTGTGCGCGCATACGTCTGGTCTGGGTTTGCAGCTGGTCTGAGGTCTGTGAAGGGGAGGCAGGCACGCTCCATTAGCTCAGGGGTGTGGAGTGGTCCTTTAAATATGGCAATCCCATGTAAGTTATCTACTAAACAGCCAGGGCCGGCGCAACTATTAGGTGAACTAGGCATTCGCCTAGGGTGACGGCCTTCTGGGGGCACCCGCGGGATATTTCCTGGTGGGCTCCCCCTGTCCTGGGCTGCAGTGCTAGGCAATCCTCTAGGTGCCCGAAAATGGGGGCACCGAGAGGAGCCCTGTCACAGGGGGCCGAGGAGGTGGTCATTTGGCCACCTCAGGGCGCCCCCAAAGCTGTCCTTCAGTATGGCAGAGCAGGCATCTGCTTACCCTGATGGCAGGTGCCTGCTCTGCCAATTAATGCTGGAGGAGAGGAGGCAGGTGGCGGCAGTGTGGGCGGCGAGGGAGGCTATTCTTGCAGCTCCCCACTCCTCCCTTGCGCACCCTCTGTGATGCCAGGAGCCGGAATATGACATCATTCTTGCCCCGGCATACTAAACAGCACACTGGAGGAGTTATGAGCTGCCCCATACTGGACCCCAGGGAGGTAGGGAGGCTGGAGTCTGTGTGTTAGTGTTTGACTGTCAGTGAGTGTGTGTCCGTCAGTAAGTGTGTGTCTGTCAGTGTGTATGTGTGTGTCTGCCAGTGTGTGTGTGTGTGTCTGACAGTGTCTGTCAGTGAGTGTCTGTCTGTGTGCGGATGTGTCTGTCAGTGAGTGTATGTCTGTCAGTGAGTTTCTGTGTGAGTGTATAAAAGACAAGACAAATAAAGGTTGCGCCAAAGCTGACTATAGTACAGCTACTGATAAACACAGTCTAAAGTATGGTGGTAAATCTTAAGTAAAACCTTTAAAAAAGAGAGATACCAAAACAAAGTCCTTAATTTTGCCTGATGGACAGCCAACAGCCTTTGTAGGGGGATATTCTGTGTGTGGACCAAATAGAGACGGCTTCTCTGGATTTGTATGTGAAGAGAGGAGAAGATAATGGTGCAATATGTCTAGTACAGAAGTTGAGTAACAGAAAAATAGGGTATATAGTAATCCGACTCACGTGTAGTAGAGCTTAAACTAGCTCTAGTGTGGATGGCATACAGTGGTACAATTCTCGCTTGTGGGATACGTAGAGAGGTATTGGTCTTTTAATCCGTATGTGGAAAAAAGATAGAAAAGATGGTGCAATACGTCTACTATAGATGGATAAATAGTTGGACAACAGGATCTATTTTAGTCCTACTCACATGTAGTAGAGCTTGAACCAGCTGAGGTATGAATGACATACAGCGGTACAATCCCCGCTTATGGGATACGTGGAGACTGGTAAGTATTGTATCAATATGTAGACCATAGGGAGGATAAGAGAGACAACTGATAGTGCTTGCTGTATAAAAATATATTGGGAGTATAAGTAATAAAATGTGTACTCACATATGATTGAGCAGGCGGACTGCTCAATGACTCAGGCGTGAGTGGTATAAGCCCCACCTAGGATTTCTTTGGAGTAATACTCAGCAGGAAAAAATAAAATCAGGATACCAAGCAGCAAAAGTGAAAATAAAGATATATATAAAAAAGTAAAATGGCACGATCACAGTATGTTAAAAGTAGCCAAAATACCCTTATTGGAATACAGAATAAAAATCTAAAATATCCACAATGTGTTTCACCTATGAGGGCTTTCTCAAGTGTGTGAGTGTATGCCTGTCAGTGAGTGTCTGTCTGTATGTATGTTTGTCAGTGAGTGTCTATGTGTGCGTATGTGTCTGTCAGTGAGTGAGTGTACATCTGTCAGTGAGTTCATGTGTGTGTGTGTATGTCTGTCAGTGAGTGTCTGTCTGTGCCTGTGTGTCTGTTAGTGAGTGAGTGCATGCCTGTCAGTGAGTCTGTGTGTGTGTGTATATGTTTGCCAGTGAGTAGAGTGTGTCTGTCTGTCAGTGAGTAAGTGTGTCTGTCAGTGAGTGACATGAAGGGGCGCAAAATGGATCTTTGCCTAGGGCGGCAGAAATCATTGCACCGGCCCTGTAAACAGCTGAAAGATCAAAATTAAGAAAAGGTATTGTCTTTAAGCAGTTTAGCAAGTAACTCCCTAAATTGGTACTTTGTAACGTTGTGACGGACACCCCCATTGATTTCCCATAAGGAATAATGGGTGTCCAAATTTATAAAATTAACATATTAAATTTTTGCTTCAATGCAAATACGAATTTTGATTTAACACAGTTAGAAAAAACTTTCCAGGTGATTTATCATTCTAGCAAAATCATTTGGAAAGTTTTGTAACAGTGTTGAATCATGTAGAAAGCTTATTAAAGCAAGGTGTTGGGATGAAATGAAATTAGAAAATTACCAAATTGAATCAAAGCGCATTTACTCCCCCATGCACATCCCTCAGAAGCCCTACTTAGATGGTATAATGCTTTAAGCCACAAAATATAAAGGACCGTTGGCAGTTTCCAGTCTCACCTGCTATAACAAGTTAACCTCTGCTGACATCTCCATGTGTCCCATTAGGTAACGTAGCCCCAGCCTCAACTCTATTTTCACAATAGGCACAAATGCAGCCTTGTTACTTAATACTAACCCCATGTCTTCACAAATTGTAGTGTGAAACAGAGCAGGAAGTCTTTTACAAAGTCATGCCATGCTCCGAGAACTTGGCCCTCTCCTTCCTCAAAGAAATTCACTTCCATGGTCTCCACCTTATTTCCCGATCCCACCTGAGAGGTTTGCCTTGACGTGGCAGGTGGGCTAAACTCTCCCACGTGCAAAAAACTTAAAAATCTTCTCCCTTGCTGTCCGAACACCTGCAAAAGGAAGATAGCTTTACCCTCCCTTCCTTTGTGCGGATCTTCCACTACTTGTGGGGGGGGATTTTTTTTTTTTTTTTTTAATTTAAGATCCTCTCCCCATGCCGACTCAGATTGCGACCATGCACACTGAGCTGGCAAAACAGTCCAATCACAGGCTTCTTTACGAGAAACCGGTAATTGGACTGCGTAAGAACCATGCTGATGTTAAATGGAGGTGGGAGAGTGGCGCAGGGAGCTTTGCCCGACACTAAATTGCTGGTAAAATTTAACACATTTATTTAACTTTTTTAATTGGGGTACCTTTTGGCAATACCAAACAGGGCAATGTAAGCCAGAAAACACGAGCTCCTAATGGGTTGGAGTAACCCTTTAAATAGGAGGGTTTTTTTTTCTTTCCCAATTAACTGTGCATGACAGGTGTATAGTCGCCATTTGGGCAGTCGGAATCCAGGACAACCACCCCATATCCTAACCCAATAACGCACAGACACTAGGGAATATGGGAACATTTGTCCACAGCTTTATTAACCAGTAATTAATAATAATAATAATAATAATAATAATAACCCCTTAAGGACACATCTTCAGAAGCTTGTCTTACGCTTAATGACAAGCAATTTTTGCATTTTCTTGCTGTATGCGTTCAACTTCAATTTGCATCTCTCTCGTTTATTGCACCAACACATATTATATACTGTTTTTTAGAGGACAGAAAGGGCTTTAATTTGATGTAACATATATATATATATATAAATGCTTATTTATTATTAAAAAAAAATACAGAAAAATGCAAAAAAAATGAAAAGTTTTGTGTTTTTTTGTACAGTTTTTGCAATAATAATGTGTGCCTAATTAGTGCAGGTTAAAGAAAGTAATTAAAAATAAATTCATTTAGGTGTTCTGATTTACAGAATATATAATGTGTCTGGGATTTTTATGTTTTTTTTTTGGTAGTTACAGGTCACAAAGCACAAGGAGTAAAATAAACTTTTAATATGGAGCGATTTTAGAATTTGGTATGTTTGTCTTGTAAACTTAATAGCCATAAAAGAAAACAAAATTGCCACACAAAAGTATATATTTATATAAAGTAGACATCACAGGCTATTTACCTAAGGTTGTTTTGACACTTTCTACGTAGCCATTTCACCGCCAATCTCTGCTAAATATTGGAGTAAAATTTTGTATTTTGGGGTTTTTGGCGCACAAACTTATAACAAAGAACTTCTCATGTGTATTTTGTAAAGTTGGTGTGTGCTATTCCTGTACAAGGTTTTATTATGTGTTCAGTTACTTCGGCTGAGTACAACGGTACCCCCATTGGATGTCTTTGGCACTATTTCGTGAAGCTACAGTGCCATATAGGAGACCTGTCCGTTTCAACATTTACAGTAGAATTTTGAGAGGCGGATTTAATGGGCCTATGCTTCAATTTGGGGTATTATAGCAGTTTGACTGTTCAAAAAAATCTCACAAAGGCCTACCATTTGTAAAAGTAGACACCTCAGGGTATCTCATATGGTGCATATTGTGCTTTAACATGCCCCCATTTTTTCACCAATATATGCCAAAGTTTGTGGTAAAATATAATTTTGGGCATTTTTTACATATGGATTACATTTTTGCTGGGCATTTTGTACATTTCATATGTGCCACTAAGTTCAAACCCCCCCCAAATTATGCTCAGCTAAGCCTTCTGAGTAAAACAATATGCCCAATGTATGACCTAGACAATATTTTGTGAAGTTACACTGCTTTAAAAGAGACCTAACAAGTTAAGTTTTTTAAGTGTGAATTTTCATGGAGGGTTTTGATGTGTCCGTGTCCCACTTTGGAGCACTTGAGCAGGCTACATATTACAACTACACTATAAAGGCATACCATTTCTTAAAGAAGACATCCCAGGGCAATTCAAAAGGCATATTTTGAACCTTAGCGTGGGATAAATTTTCCGCTAGCTTGTACCAAGTGTAGTGATAATACGCATTTTTTCTGCCTTTTTGACACACAAAGTGAGTTTGTACAGTATATTTTGCAAACCTTATGTGTACTACGACTGTATAATACTTAATATGTTGCTCAGCTATGTCGGCTGAGTACAGCAATATCCCCGTATGTACCTTTGCCAGGTATATGTGGACATTGAAGGGGCACATTTGAGACACAGCCATTCCAGTTTTTTTCAAACTTTGAATTTTTACGCTGTGTCCATGTCCCATTTTAGAGTATTTTACAAGGCTATATAATCCAATTACTCCATAAAGGCATACCATTTCTTAAAGAAGACATCCCAGGGTAATTCAAAAGGCATATTTTGAACATTAGCGTGGGATCATTTTTCCGCTAGCTTGTACCAAGTGTAGTGGTAATGAGCATTTTTTTATGTATTTTTTTACTTTGTAAATCTTTTTTTACTTTGTAAAACTTTTTTTACTTAGTAAAACCCGTTTTTAAACTTTTTTTTTACTTATTAAATGTTTTACATTTTCTTAACTTTTTTTACACTTTTACATTTTTTTCTAAACTTTTCTTTTACCGTTAAACCCTCACTAGCAGTAAGCAGCACTAACAGTAAATTCCCTATTTTCCCATAACTCCCACCCACCCCAGCTAGCAAAATATATAATTATAAAATATTTAAATGAATTAATTAAATAAATTGAACCCCTGAGGGTTAAAAAAATAAATAAAAGTTAATCCTCAGGGGTTAAAAAAAAATTAGATCACAGTATAATACTGCGATCTGTATGTTGATCACTGTAGGCAGTGATCAACTGGCAGGGAAGGGGTTAATTTTTATTTAGACTGGGTAAAGGGGGTGGTATTTTTTTTTTACTTAAACGTTACTAAAACAGTAAAAACATTTTTTTTTTACCTTTTTAAAGCTTATTTTAAAAAAAATGTAACGTTAACCCCTAGTTAGCCTAACACCAAATTCCCCAATTCCCCACTAACTTCCACCCATCCCAGCTAGCTAAATATATAATTTTTAAATATTTAAATTAATTAATACAATAAATTTAACCCCTGAGGGTTAAAAAAAATAATAATTAACCCTCAGGGGTTAAAAAAAAATCAGATGACATTAAAATGTATACCCTGCCAATTGATCACTGTAGTCAGTGATCAATTGGCAGGGAAGGGGTTAATTTTATTAAAACAGGGGAAAGGGGGGGTGGGATTTAACTTTAATTATTTTTTTTTCCACCAGGGGGCAGGATCAGTGAAGATCCGTCTCCCTGCACTTCACACAGAACCCGGAAGTGCAGGGAGGCGGAAGGTAAGTACATTGAGCACATGTGCTCGCTCTGACATGCTGTCAGAGCGGGCACATAAGCTGGGGCAGCCCGATCGGGTGCTCCCCAGAGGCAGACCGGAGCACCGTTAATCCCCGCGATCGCCGCGATTGCGGCGATCTGGGGTTAACTTTTGTAATTGACGGAAATTTTCCGTCAACGGTCCTTAACTGAAGGACAAGGTTGACGGAAAATTTCCGTCACCGGTCGGGAAGGGGATAATAATAACTGAACAAGTAAAACATGGGTCATTGCCCCCCATACTCCTCGCATCCTATTCCTTCTGTTAACATATAAAAGGCAATGACCCCCATATAAATAACATATATATATATATATATATATATATATATATATAACATACACCAACATTATTCCAATACACCAACTTAAAGTGCCAACCATCCATTAACCACGGCAGGGGTATACCTGGATACCCCTACCCCACCAGGTTCTGAGCCACTGACAGGACTCGAAACCTATCAACCACTGATGACCACAACTTGTTTGTTTTCCATCACGTTCATCCTGGGGAGCCTATTTCTTCTCCTTCAGCTCCCCATCCCGCCACAAGCTCAGACCTTGATCCCTTTCTTCCGCCACCCCGAAGAAATAGCGCCTTCTGCATACCATCCTGCCAACCCAAGTTTAGCAGATCCCAACCCACCGCCGAGAGATGAACACCATCCGAGCGGTAGTACCCTGGCAACCCACCTTCCAACTCGCCGTGTTGCACCACCACTCCCCCCACCTTCATAACGAAGCTTGCTATCAAGCTGTTCACTTTTTTCCTGCACTTATCGATAGCCACCGGATCCCGCGCGTGCCGCCACCGACGCCTTGGGACGATCTCTGACCAAACTAACTTAACCCCAGGAAGCAGGTCCCTCAATTTGTTGATGTCCTGCTTCATCCACTTCACCAGCCGGCGTTGCGGCGTGAGGCCCAAGTCGTTACCCCCTGCGTGGAGGACCAGCAGGTCCGGCGTTTGCCCACCTGCAAGCATCCTAAACATTTCCCCACAAACCTCCCCCCAGCAAAATCCCCGGTACCCAAACCATCGGACTGCCAACTGGTCCCTCGGAAAGCCCAGCTGCTGGCCCTGCGCTCGAGCTGTGGCCCTCCTCTCGGCCCAGAAGACAAAGGAATGGCCCACAATCCATGCAACTCGTCCTGGGGAGGAGAAGAAAATAAACTGTGAGGGAAGTCAGTCAGAGGAAGACCCCCACCCCGGCCCCTTTTTTTTTTTTTTTTAATCCAATAAACCCAACCGCACATATGAATGGAACCGCACTAACTCCCATCTCCCTATTCGCTTCACAACCTTATCCCCCAGCCCCAACCGTGCGGCCTCCATGGCCGCCCCAATGCGAAAGGAGTGTCTTCCAAAACTCTCGGCCCGAAGCCCCAACTTACCTAGTCCCAACTGAAAAACCTTGGTAAATTGGAACCGGGAAAGGGAAGAGCCATCCGCATGCACCAACAGGGAACCCCTTACCGCCAGCCTCCATGCCCAGAGCGTTACATCCCGGCCCACGCCGCGGACATCCGTTTTGGATTTACCCAGGTGCACTACCACTTTCCCATCCAAAATACGAACCCCCGAAACCTGTAGACCCCCGGGCACGACCTTATTGGCATTCACCAACTCCCCTATGCGGAACGCCCCGAAAAATGCCAAGAGAAAAGCCGCTTTGAACAGAGACACTTCAAACCCGTTGAAACAAACCTCAGGCAATATTCCCACCAGATCCCCCAACACCCGCACCGACACCGGGCGCCTAGAGTCAGGCAGCCTGCGGCCCCTTCGATACCCCTTTAACGCCTGCCAGACGACGAAGGTCTTGGTAAGATCCTCCCTCTCGCGCAGCCTAAACCAGAACGCCATCGCCGCCATGGACCTGTCAACCACCGCCGGGGACACCTCTTTCGCCAGCAATTGACAAGTGTACAACAGAAAAGTCCCGTAGCAATTCCCCCCTTAATACTTGATCCAGTCCGTCTAGCGACCGCTCCCATAAATCCCAGACCTTACTGTAGGACGCCCATGTGGTCGGCGCCAGCTAAGCCTTCACAAGTCCCCCAAGCAGGATGCTCCCAGCTGCCATATCTCGTCCGGGCAAGCCTGACCCACCTTCAACGCCCCCGGTGCCGCCGTTCGAAATCGGGACCACTGAAAACGGGACAGAGCGTCAACCACTTCATTCAAGTACCCAGGGACATGGCGCGCACAAAAAACAACATTCGGTGACATGCACATTAACACAAAATTCCGCAGCAACCTAACCACTGGCTTAGAGGCAGCAGACTGATTATTCACTGCGTGCACCACTGCCATGTTGTCTGAGAAAAAGACCACTTTTCGGTCGCGCAGCCCCTCGCCCCACAGCGCCATCGCGACGACCAGTGGAAACAATTCCAGGAAAGCCAGGTTGCACATGAGTGGGCTCGACCCCCATGCCTCCGGCCACCTTTCTGCACACCATCTCCCGCCAAAGTATGCCCCGAAGCCCACGCTACCCGACGCATCCGTGAATAGCTCCAGCTCTGCTGCCGACATGCCCTCCGGCCGGAAGAACACCGTCCCGTTGAAATCCCGCAAGAAGGCATCCCACATGCCCAAGTCGGCCCTCATGGCCGACGACACCCGAATGAAGTGGCGTGGGGATCGAACCCCCGCCGTAGCAGCCGACAGGCTGCGGCTGAAGACCCTCCCCATAGGTATCACACGGCATGCAAAATTTAGCATCCCGATCAACGACTGCAGTTGCCGCAGGGTAACCTTGCGCGCCATAGCCACTGCTCCTTTTAGCCCTTCCAGCTTTGCCAGTGGCAGCCGGCATTCGCCCAGAACCGAATCTATCTCCAACCCCAGGAAACTAAGGCACGTCGCCAGGCCCTCCATCTTATCCGCCGCCAGCGGAACCCCGATGTGGCCCGCCACCCATTCAATTGTCCGAAGCATGTGCAGGCACGCCGAGGAGTCAGCCGGCCCCACATAAAGGAAATCATCCACCTATTCGAGAAAAGTACTAAATTTCTCAAAATAGGATCATGAAATGGAACAACCCATAGGGAGGCATAAGCCAACGAAATATGCTCCCTCGAAAAAACATCCCAGCAGGTGGTGACAGTCCGGGTGGACCGGCAGCAGCCGAAACGCGGCCTCAATATCCACCTTAGCCATAAGCGCCCCACGCCCGGCCCGCTTAACCAGCTCGACCGCCCGGTTGAATGATGCATACGAGACCGAGCACAAATCCTTACTAATATCATCATTCAGCGACTCCCCTTTCGGGTAGGAGAGATGGTGAATGAGCCTGAACTTCCTCGGTTCCTTATTCGAAACTACCCCAAGGGGGGAAACCCGTAGGCCCTCCAACGGAGGTAAATTGAACGGGCCCGCCTTCCACCCCAGCCTGACCTCCTTGCCCAGCTTCTCCCGCACCACACCTTCCCTATGGCACTCACGCCACCAGTGGCCCTTGCCCCCCCTCTATTCCCCACTAGAGATCCCAGGAGGGCCTGCCTGCCCCCCGCCGTCACTTCTCGGCCCCCACCCCTTGCTGAATCCCCCCAGCACTTTGCCCGCCAAGAGGGCCCCGGCTGGAGCCCCCTGCACTTGCCTGTTGTCCCAGGGGCCGGCCGCGCGTCCTCCCGGTTCCAGCCCCGTCGTCCACCAGCTCCTCCTGGGCCGCACCTCCATGCTCCCCGACCTTCCAGGGGGCCGCCCGGTCACCTCCGACCCGGGAGCCGCGACGCCCCCGTCTTGTGCATCCATCCGCCGCCGGGCACTGGTCCGAGGCCCGGCCATTCGCGGGGAGGCGATGACTCAACCACGCGCCTACCGGGCCTGCTACCGCCCGCACCGGAATCACCACGACCTCCAGGGATGCCTTCACCGGGCCCCATGCCCAGGCTTAGCCTCCACGGGGGCCTCCTGGCCCGGACTGGTCTGCCACCGCCGCCATCCCGTTCCGCCGCCTCTGCCAGGGCCGGTCCCAGCTGGGCCCGCAGCCAGTCTGCACCCTGATGTCGCGCCACCGACCGGATCCCCTCCAGCAGTTGCTCCACTTCGTCCATCGGCCCTGCAGGGAGATAAAAGAAGAACAAACCCTACCAAGCCAAATCTGTGAACACAGAAGTGAACACAAACTCAACCAGGTAGGAAATTAGAAATGACTCACCTAAAACGGCTGTTTATTTAAATAGCCAAACCTACTTACCCATAACTCCACTCCTTGCTTACTTCCTCCTTAGCCCGCCTCTTAACCCCTGTCAAGGCCTTTTTTCGCTTAGCTGCACTCTAGCTACATGGGGCTACACGACTACCTTCTTATAGCGCACTATACATAGATATGACAATATATAAGCATGCATTTAAACAATGAGTTTATTGTGATTGCGAATGCAGTCTTGAAAACACTGCAAAACCTCAAACATCCAAATACAATAAGTTGGTGCCATCTAGTGGACATAGTAGCAAACACAGCCAATTAATTCATGCAGTTTAGACAACTGGGGTAGGGTTATGATTTAAACTCTGCTTTATGGAAATGGATTTAAATAGGATCTTATAGTGAGGCTGATTTGCTTTCAGGTCCTATATCTGCACCTGCAGAAAATTGTGTTTAATCAAAGTGTGATCTAAATAAAGTAAATTAAAGTCACTTCCTGATGAGGAGAAGGCATTAGGACAGAACTACCCTTTCTCTAAAATTCCTCTGGCTATCCTCATCATTTTCATCAATCCATGGAACCTGTCCCATGGCAGAAAAAGGTATCAAAGAAAACAAGATGCATTCAGTATAAACTCAAGGCTTCACACATAACCCTAAAAACATCATACATTCTACTTAAAAACAAAAACTCTATGCTGTTATTTTAAGGACAAATTCTGTGTTACAGATTCTTAATAGCCAAGGTAAGCGAACTGTTTATACTGTGATATGATATGAGCGAATGCTGATTTACCCCGTGACGCTGGGCACTCCAATTTGCCACCATCGTCTTGCTACAACTACAGCAAGTTAGGATATGGAGTTGGCTGGAGAACAGATATCAAATAAACAACAAGGATAGTCCTGGAGCTAAACAGTTACCACAAATTGGCTAAAACGTAACTTTTACTATCATATCAAAAACAAGTAATAAAGACACAAATACACACACACACGCACATGCACACACACACAAATACACACACACACACACACATTCTCTCTCAATTTGCTAAGTGTAGCAAGACATGTAACAAAAATTATTTTAAAAGGCTACCATTACTAGATTGGATTGTAGGTCATTATTTATCCTGGGACCATAAGTCCTTTTTAATATTTAAATTAAAATAGTAAGCGGGGCCGAGCCCCGACGTTTCGCTGGTCAGGTGACTCTTCATGAGTTTGATTCCTTTCAAGAAAAACTAAATATAATTATAAGACTGTACTTTAAGATGTTCAAAATGTTTGAACACAATGAACTATCAAGCATGTGGTCCCCATATTGCATAGTGTCTAGCTGCCCAGATAAAACTCATCCCAACTCTCAGGGTTATTCACTAAATTGAGATTTCAAAGTGACTTTCCCTCTTTAAAACAAGAAAGCCAAACTTGAAGCACAGCTGGCTTAGAGAAGTTTTCCAATTCAGTTATTTTTATCTTAACTACTTCATTACTTATATTGAGTGTAAACATTTTTATTTTCATGTATTTTGCGGTATTCAATCTAGTCCATAAAGCCTCACTCATTCTCATTTACACTCCAGTTATGTTAAGCAGCCAGTAGAGGAAAACATTTCTCTGCCAGAAGCTACTAGTAAATGTGACAAATGTAAAGTTGCTGAAAATGTCAGCTTACCTACTGCTTCCAACCGCACAGGAAGTTTCAATGGGTCATACAATTCCTACAGAGACGTGGGGGTGGGGTGCATAGACTCTGCCAATTCACTCTGATAACGGAATATCTGCAAATGTAAAAAGTTAGTCAAATATAGGGTAATAAAACATAACCATGTATGTGTGTTAAATGTATTGGTTGAAATGCACTTTAATTTGCAGGCTGTTCAGTTCCTGAGTTTCTTCCACTCATTCAGAAGGTCATATGCAAAAAGAACAGAAAAAAACGTACAATATATTCAATCGCCAAAAATAGCTTTAATAGTTGAAATAAAGCCCATTAAAGTTACCTGGAAGCAGGAAGTCCACAAAATACAAATAGATGCAATTAATAAAATGATTGCATTGCGACATACGTATTATTTGCATGTATTTGTATTTTGTTTTGTGTTGTTTTCATTTGATTATTTTGCCCCTTCAATTAATCTGAGAGGATGTCGGACATTCCTGTCTTGCACAAGCACTTTACTACTCGATGTGGACGTCCAACTTCCAGGTTACTTTGAATTGCTTTATTTCTTTGATGTTCCTGTAAGTTTTCTGGTATTGAAGCTATTTTTGGCAATTGAACATATTACACAATAAGTCCATCCATTCTGACTGTCACAGAAAATGTTCTCTTGCAAATCTTTTTATAAATCAACCGCAACACTGCAAAACTTTGTTATGAAATCAGTTGCACAGTTTTCTACAAATCACATCCCACCTCCGCTGTAGAAGGTCATGGATATTGGGGAGAAGTCAGAGTAGCTCTAATGATAATATTTGCTTATAACCACAGCAACTGTCAAAATGGCATTGCCAATATTTTGCGCCCTGGGCAAAACCAGCTACTTGTGCCCAACCCCCCCCCCCCCAAAAAAAAAATCAAATAAACAAAATTGCCAACATTGTATGTCTCTTTCTTTTTCCAGTCAATTTTTTTGTGTTTCTTTCTCCCCTGACACCTTTGTGTGTCTCTTTTACCCCTTCCCCAGACACCATGTGTGTCTCTTCCCCAGCCCCTTTGTGTTTACATTGCTCTTCCCAGCCCCTTTGTGTGTCTCTCTGTACTTTCCAACCCCTCTGTGGGTCTCTCTGTTGTCCATCCAGCCCCTCTGTGTCTCTTTGTCCCCCCACCCCTTCTCTATGTCTCTTTGTCCTCCCCAGCCCTTCTGTATGTCTCTTTGTCCCACAACCCATTTGTGTGTCTCTTTTCCCCCTTTCCCCAGCTGCACTGGGTGCCTCTCCCCCAGCCCTGTGTGTGCCTCTCCCCCCCAATGCTTTGTGTACCTCTCCCTTCTAGCCCTATGCGTGCCCCTCCATGTGTCTCATTAGCTCCCATGCCCCCATGTGTCTCATTAACCCCCATCAGTCCCTCCATGTGTATCATTAAATCCACAGCCCCTCCTTGTGTCTCAATAACCCTCCAAACCCTAAAATGTGCCTCAATAAACTCCCGGCCCATCCATGTGTCTCATTAACACCCCCAAGCCTTTCTATTTGTCTCAATAACCCCTCTGCCCCACCATGTGTCTCATTAACACCCTTCAGCCACTCCATGTGTCTCATTAACCCCCAAACCCTACAATATGTCTCATTAACACCCCAACCCCTCTATATGTCTCATTAACCACCCCAGACCCTACATGTGTCTCATTAACCCCCAAGTCTTTCCATATAGTTCATTAGCACACCTAGACTCTCCTTATGTCTCATTAACCCCCCGACCCTCCATGTGCCTTGTTAACCCCCCAGTCCCTCCATGTGCTTTTTTAACCCTGCAGTGCCAGCTCATCTCCATCATGCAGCGTGGCCGAAGAGCTAGTTTATTTCTATCTAGGCTGACAGAAAACTGTTTGGTGCTCTCACTAAGAGCACTGATAGCACTTCCTGTCAAATCAGGTAGAAGGAAGCAAGCTTCTCTACCACAGTTCGCGGCTTGGCCGTGATACAATAATTGATCGGCTGGAGGAGAGCGCTGTGCTGTGAGCTACCCTCCTACCAGGCACCAGGCAATGCACCCCACGGGCCAGTGTGACCTTGGTGGCCGCTTAATCCACCAAGTGGTTACACCAGCCATGGGTAGAAGAGAGATACTGTATGTCACACTGCTACATTGTTTTACATTTGATAGGAGCCATGTCTACAGCACCCGGCTACTCAAATATCTACCCAATGAGGCGATAATGTACTAAACTTCAAATATAATCTAAGTTGCAGAATTCAGGTGAAATTTCCAAATTTCACAATAAATCATTATTTAAATATTTACTTGAAGCTAACATAAATAAAATTCAAAATAATGAATTATGTCCCGAATGATACATAGGTGCAGGCCTTAACTTTTGTTTTTTGATAAGCTTTATTAGTAATTGTGAACAAAATCATAAAAGTAGGCAAGTTCAGATATGGACCGACCTTTTGGATGGGATCGGTTGATATGCAAATAGTCTAGGTTCTCTTTTTAGTGGCGCAATATGAGCTAAAACTACAGGGAGTGCAGAATTATTAGGCAAGTTGTATTTTTGAGGATTAATTTTATTATTGAACAACAACCATGTTCTCAATGAACCCAAAAAAGACTCATTAATATCAAAGCTGAATATTTTTTGAAGTAGTTTTTAGTTTGTTTTTAGTTATAGCTATTTTAGGGGGATATCTGTGTGTGCAGGTGACTATTACTGTGCATAATTATTAGGCAACTTAACAAAAAACAAATATATACCCATTTCAATTATTTATTTTTACCAGTGAAACCAATATAACATCTCAACATTCACAAATATACATTTCTGACATTCAAAAACATAACAAAAACAAATCAGTGACCAATATAGCCACCTTTCTTTGCAAGGACACTCAAAAGCCTGCCATCCATGGATGCTGTCAGTGTTTTGATCTGTTCACCATCAACATTGCGTGCAGCTGCAACCACAGCCTCCCAGACACTGTTCAGAGAGGTGTACTGTTTTCCCTCCTTGTAAATCTCACATTTGATGATGGACCACAGGTTCTCAATGGGGTTCAGATCAGGTGAACAAGGAGGCCATGTCATTAGATTTTCTTCTTTTATACCCTTTCTTGCCAGCCACGCTGTGGAGTACTTGGACGCGTGTGATGGAGCATTGTCCTGCATGAAAATCATGTTTTTCTTGAAGGATGCAGACTTCTTCCTGTACCACTGCTTGAAGAAGGTGTCTTCCAGAAATTGGGAGTTGAGCTTGACTCCATCCTCAACCCGAAAAGGCCCCACAAGCTCATCTTTGATGATACCAGCCCAAACCAGTACTCCACCTCCACCTTGCTGGCGTCTGAGTCGGACTGGAGCTCTCTGCCCTTTACCAATCCATCCATCTGGTCCATCAAGACTCACTCTCATTTCATCAGTCCATAAAACCTTAGAAAAATCAGTCTTGAGATATTTCTTGGCCCAGTCTTGACGTTTCAGCTTGTGTGTCTTGTTCAGTGGTGGTCGTCTTTCAGCCTTTCTTACCTTGGCCATGTCTCTGAGTATTGCACACCTTGTGCTTTCGGGCACTCCAGTGATGTTGCAGCTCTGAAATATGGCCAAACTGGTGGCAAGTGGCATCTTGGCAGCTGCACGCTTGACTTTTCTCAGTTCATGGGCAGTTATTTTGCGCCTTGGTTTCTCCACACGCTTCTTGCGACCCTGTTGACTATTTTGAATGAAACGCTTGATTGTTCGATGATCACGCTTCAGAAGCTTTGCAATTTTAAGAGTGCTGCATCCCTCTGCAAGATATCTCACTATTTTTGACTTTTCTGAGCCTGTCAAGTCCTTCTTTTGACCCATTTTGCCAAAGGAAAGGAAGTTGCCTAATAATTATGCACACCTGATATAGGGTGTTGATGTCATTAGACCACACCCCTTCTCATTACAGAGATGCACATCACCTAATATGCTTAATTGGTAGTAGGCTTTCGAGCCTATACAGCTTGGAGTAAGACAACATGCATAAAGAGGATGATGTGGTCAAAATACTCATTTGTCTAATAATTCTGCACACAGTGTAGTGTGAGACCCATTGAAAGGCAAACTACTTGAGGTGTTGTCTGTCGTTCGCTAATCTATGTTCAGTGAATTTTCCCCGAACATAAATTTGCGGAATTCCATTCGAGAATAAGCTTAATGCCCCTGAACATAGACCTGCTTCCTAGCACACGTTTTTCCCTGAAATAGGACCTCCCCCGAAAATAAGCCCAAGTGTGTTTTTTGGTGAAAAATTAATATAAGACCCGGCCTTATTTTCGGGGAAAGACAGTACTACACTGACCATAATTCAGCTACAGGACACAGTTTCCCCTATTCCCCCATTTGTACTGTAGGAGTTGGTTTTAATCTGCTTATCTGCCTGATTTCAGCATTAAGCAAGCCATTTCATTAAAAAGACATGCCATGTCTCACCTACACACATGATTAAACCGGAATAATTCATTTTAGTAACTTCACATTAATTATATGGCACACCTGCAAATATACTGAGATGTTTGATGAATTGCGATATCATTACATTAAAATATAGTTGTAAATTAAACTGATTAAATGAAAAATCACTTAAAGCATAGTACTAATTTTATGGGGGTGGGGGTGACACAAGGTAATTTGCACTTAACCTGATCTCAGCAGCTGACAGGCGACGGGTGTTAAGAGGTGCAAGAAGCGTACTAAGCAGGGTAAGGGTGAACAATTGCATGATTAATGGGAGGAAGAATCAGTGGGGTCTATTCACTAAACAGCAAACTGAAACCTAAATTGCAAAATGAAGGTTAGAATAGCCATGACAGTTGTAGCCTCGAAAAACCAGGCTGTATATACATAAATCAAACCACATGGCACAGACAAAGTGGGTAGAAAAGGCCACAGCTATTTTATTTGTTTATTTAATTAATTTGCTAAATTTGGTCATTGCCCCCATAACATTACATATATATTGAACCTTTAATAACCTAGGCAATGACCCCCACAGGGTTAACATAACCATGAATAACGTGAATACCATAATTAACACAACAATGTAACTTTTTCCAGCACCTAGCTTGTTCTCAGGGAGTTGGAACCGCTCCAACTGCTGGGCCAGAACCGCCTGCTCAGCCCCCAATTAGGCTGCAAACCCCTCTTCCGGCTCAAAACCTCTCACCAAGCCTCCATTAGGCTATCACCAAACCCTTATTGTGAGGCCATCTACCATCACCGGGAGCAAGCAACCACCAAGGCTGAGACAATTATTTCTTCTGGGACTGCCATCTTTGCGACTAGCTACCTGTGAAAAAGATCAATGGCAGAATTTGGAAGTAGTGGACCAACAACATTAAATCACAAACTAGGGAGGGAGGGTGGGCAAAAGTATAGATTGACAGATTAACCCATAAAATGGCTGCCGTGTAACGGTCCCCAGACCCAATATACCCTTCATCCTCCTAATGCCCCATCCCCTCACCCTCTCTACCAATCCCTACTGCTTGCTCAGTACAAACTGCCCAGGCCCTCCTCCGCCTCTCCGTCTGCATGGGGCTCCAATCTCTGACTGTAGCAGACCTGTCATTTTCCAGATCTCCACTTTTTGTCTAAAATTTGCAGTTTATCTTTTCCTTCAATATTTTGTGTATAATCATTGCACAGTGCTGCGGAATTTGCTGGAGCTTTATAAATAATAATAATAAATCCCATGGTTACCAGCCGGGGGGCTGGTGCGCCAACTCACTTTAGTCTCAGCCAATCCTGATCTTAAAGGGACAGTAACAACTGGAGAAAAAAAACGTGGCTTTTACTTTTATAATACACAGGCTTTTACTTGTTTTGGTAAATAGATTATTTTTGTGTATGTTATTAATTGTTATCTTGGTTCCATTGCATATCACTGTTATAATGCTTTCCCTTAATTGCTCAAGGATCACACCAGTAAAAGATCAAATCAAAGTCTGTTTACATGTTTTTCATGCATACCTCCATCCAAAGCACTCAGTCCATTCCAACATGCCGAACTAGCTTCATGGCACAATGAAAGCCATGCTGGTCACGTCCCCGTTTCACACAAATAATGGATTCCATTCTCACAATGGTACAAGGTTGATATTATCAGGACAATGTATCTAAGCAGTTATACAGTGATATGATTTCATATACTGTGCAAATAGAGTATCAGAACATCTAGTACATATTGGTGGAGCTCTGCATATGAAGCACGAGCATTCTAATGGTATTCGTCATATGAGATATCTGAGATATCATGAGTTTGTCATAGAGAGAGAGATACTTTACTACTCTTTACTGCACAAACACGGGCACTATAACATAGTACATAGTTACATATAATGAATAGAGACATGTGTTCATCAAGTTCAGCCTTCCTCACATCTGTTTTTTGCTGTTGATCCAAAATAAGGCAAAAAAAAAAAAAAAAACGGTTTGAAGCACTTCCAATTTTGCAACAAACTAGGTAAAATTTCCCTCTTGACCCCAAAATGGCAGTCAGATTTAACCTTGGATCAAGAATCTATTACCCCAAACCTGAAAAAATATATCCTTGAATATTATGTTTTTGCAAGTATGCATCCAGTTACTGTTTAAACATCTGTATGGACCCTGATAAAACCACTTCTTCAGGCAGAGAATTCCACATCCTTATTGTTCTTACGGTAAAAAAAAAAAAGCATTCCTTGGTCTTAGACTAAATCTCCTTCTAGTCTAAATACGTGACCTTGTGTCCTTTCTATAGTCCTGTTTGTGAATAGATTTCCAGACAATGGTTGGTATTGGCCCCGGATATTTTTGTATAATGTTATCATATCCCCTCTGAAGCAACATTTTTCAATCTGATCTATACTTCTACTTACTTCTTTGTGTAATGCAATTAGGTTAGTTTGACATGACCTGTGTTTCAAAAAACCATGCTGATTATTGCTAATAACAAAATTCTTCCCAATGAATTCCTGAATAATATCCCTTAATAACCCTTCAAATACTTTCCCAGTCACATAAGTTAAGCTCACTGTTGTATAAGTTGTATAATTTCCAGGCGAGGGTTTTGAACTTGTTTTAATTATGGAAACCACATCTGCCTTCCTCCAATCCTCCGGTACAATTCCTGAAAGAAAAGAATCTTGAAAGATTAAATACAGAGATTCACTTACCACACTTAGTTCCTTAAGTAATCGTGGATGAATACCGTCAGGCCCTGGAGCTGTATTTATATTCACTTTCTTTAGCTGCAGCACAAAACCAGGATACACCACTGTCTATAGCCATAGGTTCTTAATATATCCTTAATATCTACTGTGATAAAATAGTTATTTAAAATGTCTGCCTTTTCGTGGTCTTTATTCATTTATATACTTAAAAAATGTTTTGGGGTTGGTTTGACTCTCTTTGGCTATCACTTCCTCATTTTGAAGTTCAGCGATTCTAATCACCCTTTTACAAGCATTATTGGCTTCTTTATATCTTTTATAGGATGCTTCTGATTTGTCCGATTTACATGCTTTAAATGCCCTTTTCTTATTTTTAGTTTCTTGATTTACATTTGCACTGTCACAATGGGAAAAAAAATTTACCTCTCTAATATTTGTTGGAAGATGTTCCATTTATCCTCAGTGTTTTTTTCACTAAATAGTTTATGCCAGTCAACATGTTGTGACTCTGCCCTTATTTTATTGAAACTGGCCTTTTTAAAATATATATTTTAGTATACCCCATGTGCTTTTGTTTTTTTTTAGTTTATTTCAAAGGACACTATATTGTGATCACTATTTCCCAAATGCTCCCCTACTTGAATGTTGGTCAAAAGATCAACGTTGTTTGTTAGAACCAGGTCCAGACAAGCGTCCATTCTAGTTGGTGTACCAGTTGTGACATAAAGGTGTCATTTAACAAGTTTAAAAACCTGATTCCCCTTGCTGAAGTACTAGTCCCTCTGTCCCAATTTATGTCCGGGTAATTAAAATCTCCAATAATTAATGTGTTACCCAGATTTGCAACTTTCCCAATTTGCTCAAACAGCTGTTCTTCCTTATCTATAACAACATTAGGTGGTTTATAACATATCCCAGCCAATAACGGATTTCCCTTCGTTTGCCCCAAGCAGATATCTACCCATAAAGCCTCCACATTTTCCTCATCGCCTTCCACTTGCTTGAGATTTGGCTTTAACTCATGGTTGACATACAAACATACCCCACCACTCCACTCTTACTGTATTTTCTATCTTTCCTGAATAATGTGTAATCATTTAAGTTAACTGTCCAGTTATGTGTCTCATCCCACCATGGGCTTTGATTGCTTTTCTCTCACAATACTTTATTGTTAAAGTGACAGTAAGTGTCAGGATTACAAACATTTATTCCTGACACTGTAGGTGTCCGGCCCCCTGTTAGAGAAGTAAAAAGTAATTTACTTACATAATTTCCAGTGCCCATGCTCTGCCTTCTTGGTTGCGATCATCAAATACTATCTCAGCCAATCCAACGCTTTCCCGTAGGAATGTATTGGGAGGCTATTGCGCATGTGCGGCAGAAGACCGTACTGCCCTATTCAGCATTGAATCAGTGCATCTCTGTGAGGAAAGTTCAGCAGCTCCATGCAGGGCGGGGAGATGCTGAATGTCAGTGCTGCACACTGTGCAGCACTAACCCAGTAAGCACTTCTAGTGGCCGTCTGCATTTTCTTTGAAAGGGAAGTGATTACATTCAAATGCCTGCAGTGACATACTATGCTCACCAGAACAGCTACATTAAGCTGTATACTGTACATTAAGCTGTAGTTATTCTGATGACTATAGTGTCCCTTTAACTAAAGTGAGAATTGCCATAAATATAACATGAATATCACATTTAAGGTCATAGTAGCCGAACTGGAGAAATATTTGAATTCCCGACTATTCTCAGTTAAGCGTATAACCCTGTATGAGGTTTCATACCTGGATAGGACAGCCCAGCATGAAATCCATTGTAATTGAAGGAGTTTCAGTGTTTATACTGTAACAATGTTGGTGTATAAACTGTAATAATGATGCTGGTCGCTAGCTCAAGATTATCTGTTTGTTTGTGTTTTCCTCAATTCATTAAGCTATTGGTTTACTTTAATATTTCAAAGTAATATTTTTTATTTTTTTTACTTTAAATTCTTTCCATTTTAAGCGGGGTATATCTCCATTTTCCTATTTAACATTACTAAACGCGTATGTAAACAGATCATCGTTTTGTTATCCAAGCTCCCGTTACTCCGTCAGCCATATTCACCACGCAGAACAAGCCTTAATAATGTTATCTCACACCTGCAACCCTCATCAGCATCAAATGCAATCTATCCACTCAAAAATTAAGTTGATTAAAGTTGAAATAAATTTGGGGGAAAAAAAAAACTCTTTCACTTTTGGGGGTGAATATCTTAAATGAAATTACCCTTAATTGAGCCTGTTTCAGTGGAATGATTTTAATATTGAGCTTATTACCATTACGCTTGAAGAAAAACACACCGTTTGTCTGGGTATCATCGCTTTGTACGGGAGAGCGTAATGTTAATTTTGTTTTTAATGTATAATACATGCCTGATTATGGGTCTTTCTTACAGGTGTGAGTGTGTGGGATGGGGATCTAATCAATGCTAATGTAGGAGTTTATTTATTTAAATGTTCATAGTGTATCAATAAAATATGAGATTAGCTCAGTCGTCTTACCCATCACCTGCACTCATTAAGGGGGAGGGGGTGAGAGGTGGCTGGGGGGGTGCCTGCAGCTTAACCCTTTACCATACTGCATTTCAAGGGACATAGAGATAGACGCACTTACTGTAAGTGCTGTAATACTCCATCACAGCCCATGCCAGGACTTGTAGCACTGGGCCGTTTTACAATCTTTGTACATTTGGGCAGTTTTGCAATCTCGGTCAGTATGGCATTAGAGACAGAGAAGATCACTTTGGAAACATTGTTTTTTAATATCATGTGAGTTCAGTAAGAAGGTATCACTGCTTGCTGCAATACTATGAATATTCTGGCATCCTGTATACTGGACTAATACAACTAATCTCATCTACAAAATGTTTAAAGAGTAGCGGCACACTGCAGTCCGTGCAAACACACGCAAGACGAATTAGTGCTTCATATTATTGATTTCAGAAGGAAATCCACACACAAATCACACTCGGTGGTTTATTCACTAACAGTCCGTTTGGGTGAGATGACAATAACTGCACTATTTAGATCAAAGTAGTTGATTTTTTTTTTCTGCTTTTTGAGTTTGGCAAATCCATTGTTTGTTCACTACAGCTCACTGTTCAATCAATAAGCAGTCATTGTTGTACACGTTTAGAAAATTCTGCGTGAGCACAGGTTTATAGCCAATGATTTTATAGTCTTATATCTGGCATAATAACATACATTGCGCTAATAAAGCGATACTATAACAACTAGCTCTGTTTTATTGGACACATCTATAATGTACAGTTTCTGTAGCTACAGAGTTATCAGACACACCGTACCCCACATCCCAAAACCAGCCAAAAATAAAATATAACGTAAGCAGAATGTGAAAATAGGAGTGCCATGTGAATAGTGTGTATACATACTATGTGTAGTGTGTGGGCCGGGTTTGAATGTAGACTGCATGGCAGGCCCGGACTGGCCATCGGGCACACCGGGCAAATGCCCGGTGGGCCGCGGTGGCCGTGGGCCGAGGCCGGCAGGGGAGGTCACAGGATCTCCCCTGCCGGTCTTTGCAGGGCCGGCACTATCCTAGCGCCGGCCCTGCTGTATTCCATGGAGAGCCGGTGGGGAGATCAAAGATCTCCCTCACCGGCCCACATGCTTTAAAAGGCGGCCGCCGGCGGGGAGAGAGAAGGAGGGAGCCAGCCTGGCAGCAGAGGAACCCGGCGGAGCTCTATCTTGCAGCTCTGCCGGGTTCCTCTCGCGAGATCCGGAGCGTTGCCATGGCAACGACCGGATCTCGCGAGAGTGAACTCTAGCCCGCAGGCTAGAGTTCACTCACCGCTGGACCACCAGGCAAGGTGCACCGTGCCGGTCCCCCCCTCCCACTCACCAGCGTGCCGGTCCCCCCCTCCCAGGCTAAAGGTAAGAAGGGAGGGGGGGGACATAATGCTTACTTATTTTTTTTTGTTTTTATTTACCCCCCCAAACACACACAATCCCTTCTAACATGTATACAGAGCACTCTCACACACATCACACTCAGCACTCACACACATCATCCACAGCACTCTCACACACATCACACTCAGCACTCTCACACACAGCACTCTCTCACACACACATCATCCACAGCACCCACACACACACATCACACAGCACCCTCACACAAATCAATCACACACAGCACCCACACACACAGCACCCACACACACAGCACCCTCACACACATCACACCTCACACACACATACTGCACCCCTCACATACACACAGAACCCCCCCGACACTGCACCACACACATACACAATACTTCCTTACATATTTATATATATATACAGGGCCGGATTAAGAGCCCAGTGGGCCTGGTGCTGACAATTATGAGGGGCCTAATTACAGAATCGTATCGACCAAAAACACTAAAACAGTCATACCTCTCAAGTAGTGATGTCGTGAACATGAAATATTGGCATTTAGGGCCCCCACCCGCCACTCAGGGGTGGGGGCTGGGGGGGAGGACAATAGGTCCCCCCTATTGATATTTAGGGCCCCCACCTGCCGCTCAGGGGTGGGGGCCGGGGGGAGGACACTAGGTCCCCCCCATTGGTATTTAGGGCCCCCACCCGCCGCTCAGGGGTGGGGGCTGGGGGGAGGACAATAGGTCCCCCTATTGGTATTTAGGGCCCCCACCCACCGCTCAGGGGTGGGGGCCGGGGGGGAGGACAATAGGTCCCCCCCATTGGTATTTAGGGCCCACACCCGCCGCTCAGGGGTGGGGGCTAGAGGGAGGACAATAGGTCCCCCCTATTGGTATTTAGGGCCACCACCCACCGCTCAGGGGTGGGGGCCGGGGGGGAGGACAATAGGTCCCCCCCTATTGGTATTTAGGACCCCCACCCACCGCTCAGGGGTGGGGGCCAGGGGGAGGACAATAAGTCCTCCCCCCTTTTTTACTTTAGGGCCCCCACCCGCTAAGGGAAGGGGGACCCTTTTTTTTTTTTTTTTTTAATAGACATGCCCCATCTCGCAGTATTGCGAGTAGGGGCACAATCTACTAATACTAAGTAATTTTTACTTAGTATTAGTAAATTTGGCTGAAAGACCACAAAAAAAATAGGGGGCGGACCGAACATCGCATATGTTCGCCATCAGTGGCGAACGCGAACACGCTATGTTCGCCAGCAACTATTCGCCAGTGAACCGTTCGGGACATCACTACTCTCAAGTGTTATGTATCTGGTGCTGATGGTGCCAGAAAGAAACTCATAGGATGCAGCTATAAAAAACGCAGATTCTGCTAATCTCTCTCTAATTAATGCCTTCATCTTTCAAGTAAATCCATTCCCCCTAACAGTAGTGTCCCGTGAAGCAGGGAGTCAATGGGCGGTGTAAAAAGGTGGGCCACTGACATGAATCACGTGACCAGAACTGCCAAATGGAGCGAAAATGCCCAAAAAAGGGGCATGTCTGTCCAAAGAATTGGAAGGCCAGCCTGGCATCAGTGTCCCTATGTATCACAGTGTCAGTGTCCCCATGTCACCCAGTCCACTAGTCTCCCAGTGTCTTTGTCATCATTGCTCCCAGTGTCCCCATGTCTCAGTGTGTCCTGTGTCAGTAGGATACTAGGGGACACTAAGAGACATGGGGACACAGTAAGAGCGGGGGACACAGGCATGTGGGGACACTAAGACATTAGGGACACTGAGAAACATGGGAACACAGACACTGGGAGACTAGAGGACACTGGGAGACATGGGGATACTGAAACATTTGGAGACACTGGGAGACATGGGGACACTAGGGATACTGAGAGACATGGGGACACTGAGACACTAGGGACACTGGCTGGGAGACATGTGGACATTGGGAGACATGGGGACACTGGGAGACATGGGGACACTGAGAGACATGGGGACACAGACACTGGGAGACTAGAGGACACTGAGACACTAGGGACACTTGCTGGGAGACATGGGGACACTGGAAGACATGGAGACACTGTGTTATTAGTGTCTCCGTGTCCCAGTGTGTCTCTCAATGTCCCTATGTCTCACAGCGTCCCCTAGTGTCTCAGTGTCCCCGTTTTTCCCAGTGTCTACAAGTGTCTGTGTCCCCAGGTCTCCCAGTGTCCCAATGTCTCCCTGCAGCCTTTCCCCCAATACCTCACTTCCCTGAGCTGTAGTCTGTCTCTGCAGGCTGGGAGCTGCTGTGTAGCTGCTCCCTCGCGGATCAGTGAGTAGAGAGAGGCAGTGAGATGCTGTAACTTCCTATCCCTGCCTCTCTCCACACACACACACAGCGACCACTACAGGCCAGTGCTGGTATTGCAGAGTAATCTCCATTTATACTGAGAAAAATATCTGCATTTGTATTGCCGGTATTACTGCAATACTGGCATTGCCAGGCAGCCTCAAATACCATCTGTGCCAGTAAAATACCAGTCAGCAGGAAAACCTAAGGGTAGGGTTTAAAAAAAAAAAATATGTAAAAAAAAAAAAAATTTTTTTTAAAAGGACCTATTCCATGGGCCTGGGCCTGGGCCTGGGCCTGGAGCTGCAGCTCCATCAGCCCCTATGTTAATCCGGCCGTGTATATATATATATATATATATATATATATATACACACACACTAGATTCCTTGTAAGCAAACACATACTACACTCCTAAACACACACTCTCTACAAACACTACATGACACACACACACACACACTATAGCCTGCATGCACACTCTTGCTACATCCCCTATACACACATTCTCTACAGTCCCTAGCCACATATGCATTACATTACACCACAAACACAACACGCCTAAAACCGACCTTATTACACAATACCACATCACAATCAGCTCACTCTGCACACACACAATCCCACAAGCAGGCTCCAAACACATGCACAATACTCTTTCCTGGCCCTTTTGTCTCCTGGTATCCATTTATAGAGACACCAGAGACAAGTTGTAAGGAAACACAGTGCAAGCATGTTATTAAATTTGCTTACGCTGTGCAGAACAAATACAGGGCTTTTTTCTCACGCTAGAGCTCTTCAGCAGAGCTCTGCGCATGGTCTGCCCTGGAAGAGCATTGAACCAACATGCTCACTTTGAGAGGGGGCGTGTTTGTCATTGGTGATGACAAAACACACCCTCTCTGCCCCGCCCCCTTCTTAGTGGGCCGCTGTGGTAAAAAAATGCCCAGGCCGAATTGTTTTCCCAGTCCGGCCCTGCTGCATGGTATGAATGCTGTATACATGGTTTGAATGCTCTGACCAGGGTGTGACTCCAGAGCTATGGGCAGTGTCTGAATGTAAATGGCAGAGTGTGAATGCTGTATACAGGGTTTGAATGCTGTGTGCAGGGTGTGACTCCAGAGCTATGGGCAGTGTCTGAATGTAAATGCCCGAGTGTGAATGCTGTATACAGGGTTTGAATGCTGTGTGCAGGGTGTGACTCCAGAGCTATGGGCAGTGTCTGAATGTAAATGGCAGAGTGTGAATGCAGTATACAGGGTTTGAATGCTGTGTGCAGGGTGTGACTCCAGAGCTATGGGCAGTGTCTGAATGTAAATGGCCGAGTGTGAATGCAGTATACAGGGTTTGAATGCTGTGTGCAGGGTGTGACTCCAGTGCTATGGGCAGTGTCTGAATGTAAATGGCAGAGTGTGAATGCTGTATACAGGGTTTGAATGCTGTGTTCAGGGTGTGACTCCAGAGCTATGGGCAGTGTCTGAATGTAAATGGCAGAGTGTGAATGCTGTATACAGGGTTTGAATGCTGTGTTCAGGGTGTGACTCCAGAGCTATGGGCAGTGTCTGAATGTAAATGGCAGAGTGTGAATGCTGTATACAGGGTTTGAATGCTGTGTTCAGGGTGTGACTCCAGAGCTATGGGCAGTGTCTGAATGTAAATGGCAGAGTGTGAATGCTGTATACAGGGTTTGAATGCTGTGTTCAGGGTGTGACTCCAGAGCTATGGGCAGTGTCTGAATGTAAATGGCAGAGTTGAATGCTGTATACAGGGTTTGAATGCTGTGTGCAGGGTGTGACTCCAGAGCTATGGGCAGTGTCTGAATGTAAATGGCCGAGTGTGAATGCAGTATACAGGGTTTGAATGCTGTGTGCAGGGTGTGACTCCAGTGCTATGGGCAGTGTCTGAATGTAAATGGCAGAGTGTGAATGCTGTATACAGGGTTTGAATGCTGTGTTCAGGGTGTGACTCCAGAGCTATGGGCAGTGTCTGAATGTAAATGGCAGAGTGTGAATGCTGTATACAGGGTTTGAATGCTGTGTTCAGGGTGTGACTCCAGAGCTATGGGCAGTGTCTGAATGTAAATGGCAGAGTGTGAATGCTGTATACAGGGTTTGAATGCTGTGTGCAGGGTGTGACTCCAGAGCTATGGGCAGTGTCTGAATGTACATGGCAGAGTGTGAATGCTGTATACAGGGTTTGAATGCTGTGTGCAGGGTGTGACTCCAGTGCTATGGGCAGTGTCTGAATGTAAATGGCCGAGTGTGAATGCTGTATACAGGGTTTGAATGCTGTGTTCAGGGTGTGACTCCAGAGCTATGGGCAGTGTCTGAATGTAAATGGCAGAGTGTGAATGCTGTATACAGGATTTGAATGCTGTGTGCAGGGTGTGACTCCAGAGCTATGGGCAGTGTCTGAATGTAAATGGCAGAGATGAATGCTGTATACAGGGTTTGAATGCTGTGTTCAGGGTGTGACTCCAGAGCTATGGGCAGTGTCTGAATGTAAATGGCAGAGTGTGAATGCTGTATACAGGGTTTGAATGCTGTGTGCAGGGTGTGACTCCAGAGCTATGGGCAGTGTCTGAATGTAAATGGCAGAGTGTGAATGCTGTATACAGGGTTTGAATGCTGTGTTCAGGGTGTGACTCCAGAGCTATGGGCAGTGTCTGAATGTAAATGGCAGAGATGAATGCTGTATACAGGGTTTGAATGCTGTGTGCAGGGTGTGACTCCAGTGCTATGGGCAGTGTCTGAATGTAAATGGCAGAGTGTGAACGCAGTATACAGGGTGTGAATGCAGTATACAGGGTTTGAATGCTGTGTTCAGGGTATGACTCCAGAGCTATGGGCAGTGTCTGAATGTAAATGGCAGAGTGTGAATGCTGTATACAGGGTTTGAATGCTGTGTTCAGGGTGTGACTCCAGAGCTATGGGCAGTGTCTGAATGTAAATGGCCGAGTGTGAATGCTGTATACAGGGTTTGAATGCTGTGTTCAGGGTGTGACCCCAGAGCTATGGGCAGTGTCTGAATGTAAATTGCATAGTCTGAATGCTGTATACAGGGTTTGAATGCTGTGTGCAGGGTGTGACTCCAGAGCTATGGGCAGTGTCTGAATGTAAATGGCAGAGTGTGAATGCAGTATACAGGGTTTGAATGCTGTGTGCAGGGTGTGACTCCAGAGCTATGGGCAGTGTCTGAATGTAAATGGCAGAGTGTGAATGCTGTATACAGGGTTTGAATGCTGTGTGCAGGGTGTGACTCCAGTGCTATGGGCAGTGTCTGAATGTAAATGGCAGAGTGTGAATGCTGTATACAGGGTTTGAATGCTGTGTTCAGGGTGTGACTCCAGAGCTATGGGCAGTGTCTGAATGTAAATGGCCGAGTGTGAATGCTGTATACAGGGTTTGAATGCTGTGTTCAGGGTGTGACTCCAGAGCTATGGGCAGTGTCTGAATGTAAATTGCATAGTCTGAATGCTGTATACAGGGTTTGAATGCTGTGTGCAGGGTGTGACTCCAGAGCTATGGGCAGTGTCTGAATGTAAATGGCAGAGTGTGAATGCAGTATACAGGGTTTGAATGCTGTGTGCAGGGTGTGACTCCAGAGCTATGGGCAGTGTCTGAATGTAAATGGCAGAGTGTGAATGCAGTATACAGGGTTTGAATGCTGTGTGCAGGGTGTGACTCCAGAGCTATGGGCAGTGTCTGAATGTAAATGGCAGAGTGTGAATGCTGTATACAGGGTTTGAATGCTGTGTGCAGGGTGTGACTCCAGTGCTATGGGCAGTGTCTGAATGTAAATGGCAGAGTGTGAATGCTGTATACAGGGTTTGAATGCTGTGTGCAGGGTGTGACTCCAGAGCTATGGGCAGTGTCTGAATGTAAATGCCCGAGTGTGAATGCTGTATACAGGGTTTGAATGCAGTCTTCAAGTGTGAGTGAGCGTGTGTGTGTGCAGTGCTATGGGTGAGGTGTGAATGTTGCTGGCAAAGTATGAATGCTGTATACAGTGTTTGAATGCTATGTGCAGGCAGTGAGCATAGGGTATCAGTACAAAGTACAAGGGGTGAGTGCAGAGAGCAGGGTGTGAATATCCATAGTAAATGTAGATTCAGATAAGCAGCAGTCGCATGTACCATTGTGGTAATTAACTGGAGGTTGCCCCAACTATGAAAAAAAAATGAAAGCATGGATACAATTAAAATCCCTTCTGCAGTTCTATGGTGGGTACCCCGGTCCAAAGACACCAGTAAGTAGCTGCCTACAAATCTGGCCCTGAAATCCATAAACAGGATAAATGAATACAGAGTCATTGCTATATCAAATACTTGTGAGCAAAGCAGTTCATCATCCATGCAAGACACTTATATTATCAATAATACGAGGCCCAGATTTCCATGTATTGAAGCACTGCAATAACCATGAGTGTTAGGATAAACTCTATCAAGCAGGCCTGATTCGATAATTCGATAATCATGGACTTCTATCTCCTGGTCTCTAGCACATGATCCTGGTGGTCTAGTGGTCTGAGTCGTGGAAGAGGTAAAGCTATGGCCGTAGGTTCCAGCTCAGGATATGACTGATGCTTCACATGGAGACCCAGATCCACCACAAATATATTGACCACTGATATTATGTTGATGGGCAGTACATGAAGAGTGCTGTCATGGAGTATGTGGAATTCAAATGCTGTAGGAAAGGAAAACAAGACATTACTCAATGCAGAAAATGCTTTCTACATACTGCGAGGCCCGAAGAAGCAATGTGTGTCCAAGAAACGTGGGAGATCTGACAACCCTACTCTAATGACATTGATTCCATGTGTGCGAGAGCCCAGCTGGAGGTAGTATGACTCCGTCACTAGTCGCACAGTGGCATGTTCACCGGTTCAGTGAATGAATTAACATTTTGTAATAATGAATGTAAGAATGCTATCATGATAAATGAATACCTTCTAGAACACATGCATAATTACATATAAATTATAATGTGACCACACTTGACTTGGCGAAATTAGCAATTAATCGAGACGAGAGGGTCACCACTGCTTAAAAAGATCTGAAGGAAATCTTGTTGTGCCTGTCTGCACAGGATATGATAACTACAATGAAAAAATAAATATATGAAATAAAACATTTTTGTCCTTTATTGTTTATGGAAGGCGTTGTGGAAAATGGAGAAACATTTAAAAAAATGTTTGTTTTTGGTCATCATTTTGTTCTTGCTTTTGTGTGGCAGAATAACATAGGTTAAGGCCATGTCACTGTCCCCTGTATGTTTATCTTTATATTATGAAGAAGGGGGCTAGTGCGTCTGGGTTCATTCTTCAGATTAGTTGAATTGACAAATGTTAAATAGAAAGAACATATGTGCCAACAGTGACATCTAGTGGGCTAATTCATAATGGGCTAAAATGTCAGGTTTACTCAATTAAATACACAGAATACAAAAGGAAATCAGTGCCGATTAACAAACAACACGAGGATAGGCAGCAACCCAAACGAAGGAGACCCCTCAAATCCTTCAACAAATGGGAAAATACAAAGAAATGGGGTAGGCCTGCGCCAGTAACAAATAATAAATAAATAAAATAGCGTAAAATAGCCCAAAAGAGTCTCAGTAGAGTGACTGTGCTTGATGGGATATAGATGAGTAGACTTTTCAGTAGAAGTGGGTGGGTCCTAGTGTCTCAGGGTATTCGCATATATGGAAAACTAGAAGACGGGGCAGCCAGTAGTGCAGTACGCCTAAAATCCAGAGGGAAAAATAACAGTAGAAGGTAAAGAACTCACATTTAAAAGAGCTATGGCCAGCTCTGGTGTGAAGGGCGTACAGCGATACAATCCTCGCTTATGGGATATGTGAAGGGAGTGCGTCTGTCAACATCGTCTGGTCATCCAAGGCTCCACAGGGGATAAAAAGAGGCGACAATAGTGCTTTTAATTGGATAAGAGTAAGTAAGAGTAATTAAAATAATATTTACAAGTGTAGAGCAGAAACACTGCTCTATTAATAAAGCGTTGGTGGTATGATCCCAACCTGGGATTTCTTTAAGTGCAGGAACAGCAGTAAAAAGCCAGGAAATCCAATAAAAATAGAATTGGCACAGTAAGTAACCTAAAACTTTTCATTAATCTTAAAATACACAATATGCAATAACCATTACGCATTTCACCAATAAGGCTTTCTCAAAGGGGCATGTCATTTAGTAGTGTTAAAATATTTCAGTAAAATGTTACAAAGGAAGTGTAATCGACTGTTGACCTCAAGAAGCTTGAGCACAACATAAAATCTAGCCATAATCTGATTAAACTGTAGACCCTCAGCGGAGAGTCTGTAATGGGGAACAAGATAAGTGAAGGATATGGTCATATGTCGATAAAGTAGTAATTAGCAGTTGACCAAGTCAGTATTCTCACGAAGTGCATATGACAAGATCTGCTCGAGGCACCTGCAGATACGTGAGAAATGCCATAGGTGAGCCAAACAATTAAACGACCCTAGAGTTATGACATAGGAACCGAGGATAACATAATCGCATATACCAACATAATAGTACAATAGTTAGAAATAATGAGCCGCCAGAGCGTGAGTGAATATACGTGAGCCCATGTATATACATATCTTTGCGTACACACACCCCCCTAACCACTATCTACCTACATATATATTTACATATTAAGATATATATGATGTATATCGTGGTTATCTATGGATTGCGAGCCTGGCATCAAACTGATTCGGTCAGTAGCGACATCTGTTATTAAGGGGAGCTAAGGTGAATGACAGTACAGAAACCGATATGTCTTAGTAAGGGCCTAATACCGTAAGCTAAATGAGGCATGATGTGATGCCATGTCTAGATGAGAAGCTGAATTGTACTACTAGAGAAAATCACCCTGAATGAACATAGCCGCTTCTATGTATGAGAAGGGGAAGTGGTTCAACCTAAATATGATCATAAGAAGATTTATCCCATCTATCTGCGTGGAATGCATGGAATCTGGATCCTAATTTACTTGTGATGTAGACAGATAGTCAATATCCCGTGGGAAATCTTGAACGTACAGAAACATACACTGAATATTGAGTAAGGAGACAGCCCTTTGTAAAAGTCAGAGTTTAAATGTATGTACAATACGTAAAGGAGAACGGAGAGAGGTCTTACATTGATATGAACCTGAATGAAATGTAATGTTGAATACCTGCAATCCAATTACATTGGGGAACCTAAATATATATATTCCTACTGTACCCAATCCAAACTGGAATAAAACTAAAGAGACTCCATTTTGTTTAACCCCTTAAGGACCAAACCTCTGGAATAAAAGGGAATCATGACATGTCACACATGTCATGTGTCCTTAAGGGGTTAAATGTACATGTGGATTTTGGCCATAGCGCAGGTAATGTTCTCTTTGTTTTTACTATGTATTTTAAGCTGTTGGATACTAAGCTACTGCTGCTGTAAGTGCGGTGCTTTATCTTTGTGTTAGTAAATCGTAGATACCTAGCGCCTAAAGATACGATGATGTAACTTACTTGAGTGAGATGTAAGGCCAGCTCGTGGATCCAACCGCATAATCTATAAAACCTACCTAATGATGGTAGTATAAGGGGTATGATGAGTAATGTTGCCCTAAAATGTTGAGTACTCCGTCATCTGTAATAACCATGTCATCTCTAATGCCCTTGATACGAATATCCTCTAACCTATGACCCTTATGGATGAAAAAACAGATACAAGTGAAAGCAGCAGTCCTAATAATGAACCTAAAGATATAATTAATTATGTGAGAAGTATGTGCGTGGCCCTGCCCGGGACATCCTCGAGAGTAGAACTTAAGACTTAAGATAAAACAGTAGTGCTGTTAAGGGAAATAAACGTGGTAATATAGTCAAGAGAGTATACTATAAACTTGAGTAGAATTGAGGCAAGCAGGGAAGGAAGCCACCATAACAGGTGAATTAGGATAAGGAGCATAAACTTAGTTAAATAATTATACACCAATGCATTAATTAAGGTAACTCACTATACAGAACTAGTGATAACATCTAATCCCCAGTGTCAAAGACCCGGTCTCCCTTGAATATAGAAACAGATAAGCATAGGTGCAGGTTATACAGTGTTGATGTTGGACATAGGTTAAGGAATCAAATCTTAGTGACATGAGTATAGGAATGCACCTCATGAGCATTTAGAGGCTTAGTTGAGTGAAAACCAAATAGTGTTTATTTAAGCGAACCAGTGTATCGTCAGCATCTACTGGTCAGCATCTACTGATAAAGTATGAAAAACAATGAACAAGCAAAGTGTTTGCCTTACCTAAATTAAATAATATCTTCATCAAAACATAAGACTAACTTAAAATATTGACATGTGCAATATCAATACTGACCACTATAGGCTGATATTTAACACTCAGTATTAACCGGAAAAAAAGAATTTATAAACATTCCGTAAGTTACATGTAGAAAATAAACATTAAGGACTAGACAAACTAACAAGGGCCATATGTGGGCCAGAATAACTGTAACCACTAACTAAACGCACAGTGAATTGTGAATAGTAGCAGTGATGGAGCTCCAATGCAAAGCGCTCTGTGGATCTGAAACAGATATAATACCTGTAATACTGCATGCGATTGCTATGATATGAATAGAATAAATACACGTATAAACCCACCTAATTGCTTCTGGAGAGCAAAACTTTAGAGTCGTGCCCGAAAGATCAATGGCCTTTATGTAAGTTAAGTTAGAAGGTAGATAACCTCCCTATGGTTTGAACAATAAGAACTGGCAATTAACCTGAATAACACAATTGAGTCCCCTACAAAGAGAAACATGTGTAATGTCAGAATATACTGATAAGGCGTGAAAGAAAAATGAACAAGCAAGCGCTTGTTTGACCTGAACTAATCACTTTAAAATATCAAACTTCAAATATAGCCCGTGCAATATCAAAACTGACCACTAAAGGTCAACATTAAACATGCAGTAATTACCTGACTTCCATTAAACTCCTGTGCAATATCAAAACTGACCACTAGAGGCCAGCATTTAAAACATACAGTATTTAACTGAAACAGTGAAGTAAAACAATTTGTATGAAATCGTTGGAAACCTACTACTAAAATAGGGCATTCGGTTATAAATATACGAACGACCTTTGTGGGCTAACTTTCGTAACGAAAACTGTATGAAATAATAGTTTGAGAAATGCAACAACTTGGTGTTCGTACATTTGAGCAGAGCAAGTGCCTTTGTGCCCATGCTCCCGAAAGCCTGCTAAACCTAAGTGGGATACGAACAGGCTGGAAATAGCCGAAAGACCGTACTATAGCCTAATCATTTGCATAGCCGCCAGAAAACAGAAAAATGAACAGGTGTATGCGAAAGTAGATTAAAGCATAGAGCCGCCCAAAATGACACTGAGCATCCGAGACTGAGGTGCGACAGGCAGCTCAACTTACGTTTTTTACGATTCAGTCAACAAAGTGACTGGAGCAAGTATGGGAGACCTGCCGAGGTTCTGGAGAGTTGGAAGACAGTGAAATGGACGACCAGGGGCTGCAGGACCAGGTAAGCGTTCCCACGAGTTGAAGGTAAGTAAAATGGCGATTTGCACTGACCGGAAGTGGCGGTATGCAAATCGCCAAACTTAAGAAGGGAAACCAAGCCCCTCCCACAACTACAGACCCAGCCTTACACATATATATATATATATTTAATTTATTACCTTTATTATTATTATTTTTTTAAACTTTTTTCACGAGCAGAGGGACTGCCTGTCAGTTCAGGCAGTCCCCCTGCTGGCAGCACTGTGGATACCAGTTTAACTGCTCTTTTAGATAAATTGCAGAGGGGGGACTGTCCCCCCTAAGAAGAAGACTGATCACTGGCGGGGGAAGGGCGGCTATCGGTAAGTTCATGGGGCGGGAGAAATGTATTTATTTTATTTTTATTTTTTTTACTTTAACTGAGTGTCTCGACCCCTGAAGGCTTCCGATGCTCTGCTTTACATTGCCGGGCGCCATGTGGAGCAACCCGGAAGTGATCGCTCTGGGCGGAGCGATCACTCAGGGGCCCACAGTGAGGGGGGTATTCCTTGATGCCTCAACATCAAGGCATCTTGCAATACCCATAGAGCTGCTGGAAGCCATTGCTTCCAGCGCTCATATTGGCCGCGGTAGTACAAATGCCCGGTGGGCCGCGGTGGCCATGGGCCGAGGCCGGCAGGGGAGGTCCCAAGATCTCCCCTGCCGGTCTATGCAGGGCCGGCACTATCTGAGCGCCGTCCCTGCAGTATTCCATGGAGGGCCGGTGGGGAGATCTCCCTCACTGGCCCACTTGAATAGACCTGCGGTTGGGGAGGGAGGGAGAGGACCCGGCGGAGCTCTATCTTGCAGCTCCGCCTGGTTCCTCTCGCGAGATCCGGCGCGTTGCCATGGCAATGACCAGATCTCGCGAGATTGAACTCTAGCCTTGCAGGCTAGAGTTCACTCACCCACTGGACCACCAGGGATGAAAGAGTGCCGGTCCCCCCCCCTCCCAGATACCACAATGCCGGGGACATTCTAACTGCTTAATTTTATTTACATTTTTTACCCCCCAAACACACACACACACAATCCCTTCTAATATTCACCCACAGCACTATCACACACATCACTCTCACACATAGCACTCTCACACCCCATCACACACAGCACTCTCACACTCCATCACACACAGCACTCTCACACACAGCACTCTCACAACCCATCACACGAAGCACTCTCACACACAGCACTCTCACACCCCATCACACACAGCACTCTCACACCCCATCACACACAGCACTCTCACACCCCATCACACACAGCACTCTAACACACAGCAGTCTCACACCCCATCACACACAGCACTCTCACACCCCATCACACACAGCACTCTCACACATAGCACTCTCACACCCATCACACACAGCACTCTCACACCCCATCACACACAGCACTCTCACACCCATCACACACAGCACTCTCACACACAGCACCCTCACACCCGTCACACACAGCACTCTCACACCCAGCACCCTTACACACATTATACACAGCACCCTCACACACATCATAAACATCACACTCACACACAGCACCCACACACACATCACACACAGCCCCAACACATCACACACAGCACCCCTCAAACACAGCATCCATCGCACACACATACTGCACCCTTCACATACACACTACATCCCTCACAGACACCCACTGCACCAAACACACACAATACTTCCAAACATATTTATATTTTATATATATATATATATATATATATACACACTACAGCACCCCTCACACACATACTGCACTCCTAAACACATTACGTTCCTGACACACACTAGATCCCTTACCCAACTCTGGATCATATACGCACACTAGATCCCTTTATACACTCTGAATCCTTATATACACACACTCACTAGATCTCCTACACATTCTGGGTCCTTCAAACACACACTAGACTCCTGTATACACACACACTGCGCCATCTACACACACACACTACATTCCTAAAATATACACTCGGTATCCCTTATAAACACACTAGATTCATTGTAAACAAACACATACTACACCCCGAAACACACACTCTCTTCAACCCCTACAAACACTACATCACCTATATATACACACACACACACTATAGCCTGTATGCACACACTTACTACATCCCCTATACACACATTCTCTACAGCCCCTAGCCATATATGCATTACATTACACCAAAAAAACAACACGACTAAAACCGACCTTATTACACAATACCACATCACAATCAGCTCACTCTGCACACACACAATCCCACAAGCAGGCTCCAAACACATGCACAATACTCTTTCCTGGCCCTTTTGTCTCCTGGTATCCATTTATAGAGACACCAGAGACAAGTTGCAAGGAAACACAGTGCAAGCATGTTATTACATTTGCTTGCACTGTGCAGAACAAATACAGGGCTTTTTTTCTCATGCTAGAGCTTTCATGCTAGAACTTGGTCTGCCCTGGAAGAGCACTGAACCAACATGCTCACTTTGAGAGGGGCGTGTTTGTCATTGGTGATGACGAAACACACCCTCTCTGCCCCGCCCCCTTCTTAGTGGGCCGCTGTGATAAAAAAATGCCCGGGCCGTATTTTTCTTCCAGTCCGGCCCTGGTACATGGTATGACTGCGGTAGTTAACAACCATTTTTTGTCTGACGTACCCTGTACGTCCGCGGTCACGAAGGGGTTAATGAAGCCGTTTTTGTGTATAGATGATGCCCTTACAGTCTCCCTGCTTAATTCTCTGCTATTTAGGAGTTAAACATAGTTACATAGATACATAGCTGAAAAGAGACTTGCGTCCATCAAGTTCAGCCTTCCTCACATATGTTTTTGCTGTTGATCCAAAAGAAGGCAAAAAACCTAGTCTGAAGCGCTTCCAATTTTGCAACAAACTAGGAAAAAATTCCTTCTTGACCCCAAAATAGCAGTCCTGTAGAACCACTTTGTTTATACAGCACTAGGCACACCTCCCTGCAAGTTACTTAAACAGCACTTCCTAAACACTTCCTTTATTGTACAGTATGTTCAGTAGTGATGTCCCGAACGGTTCGCTGGCGAATAGTTCCTGGCGAACATAGCGTGTTCGCGTTCGCCACAGATGGCGAACATATGCAATGTTCGGTCCGCCCCCTAATCGTCATCATTGAGTAAACTTTTACCCTGTACCTCACAGTCAGCAGACATATTCCAGCCAATCAGCAGCAGACCCTCCCTCCCAGATCCTCCCACCTCCTAGACAGCATACAATTTAGATTAATTCTGAAGCTACATTGATTTTTTTTTAATGATTTTTTTTTCTTTTTTTTTGTGTTTCTGTTTATTATACATTATCCTCCATAGCCAGTAACCTGTGTTTATTATACATTATCCCCCGATAGCCAGTAACCTGTGTTTATTATACATTATCCTCCCCATAGCCAGTAACCTGTGTTTATTATACATTATCCCTTCCATAGCCAGTAACCTGTGTTTAGTATAGATTATCCCCCCATAGCCAGTAAACTGTGTTTATTATACATTATCCCTCCAATAGCCAGTAACCGGTGTTTATTATGCATTATCCCTCCCATAGCCAGTAATCTGTGTTTATTATACATTATCCTCCCCATAGCCAGTAACCTGTGTTTATTATACCTTGTGACGAGAGCAATCTCGCCACATTGCATTGGAGAAGCCTGTTTGCCCGCCTGCTGCCTTTGGAGTATGGACCAGACTTTAAAAGACTTTATTTTCCCTGCAGAAAGGCTTATTCGTGCTTTTCTGCCAGGGTGTTCAGTAGATTTTATCTACCGAACAAACTGCCGAAGGAGCGACCACCTGGGAGCTGGAGTGTGCCGCCAATTTACCTCCCTGAAGCTGCGGTTAACCGCAGCTTAATTGACGAATACAGGGTGGTCTTTGTTCGTTTACCGAACACGTGGCAGCGGCCATTTTAAAAGTCCCGTACGGCCAGCGGTGTTCGGCACTTAAACTATGGAACTAAAAACGGACACTTATTTGCACGAACACCGCTGAGCTGTCCGCCGCCTGGTTCCTGTTCGTACAGTTTAACGAATACATGTCTATTCGGTATGTTATTTTATGTGAATGTGTTAACCCAGATAGCTATGCCATGGAGCCCATTCGTGTAGTTAAAGACTTTGGCTCCATGGCAATTGAACTGTGTGAATAGGATCTGAGCGCTATTCGGTAGTTTTGTGCGCTCAGATCCCAGATATCTGGGGATATGTGAAATTTCTGTGTTTTATGTAGACAAGGTGACTTTATGTATTTTAAAGTGTTTTACTGTCTTTGTGTCCCCACGTGTATAATGGAGTCTTGCCTCTGTCCTGGGAGATAATTGAATTACTTCTCAATTATCGCGAGGATAGAGGGAGGGAATTAGGATGCATTGTGGGGATGTTTTACTGCTGTGTGTCTGTAATTGGTGTATGTCTGTCCCTTGTCACAGTCTTCCATCTGGTCCCCTAGGGAAGTGTCCACCAGGTGGGAGACTTGCATAAATACTGGGCGGGTATACATTATCCCCCCATAGCCAGTAACCTGTGTTTATTATACATTATCCCTCCCATAGCCAGTAACCTGTGTTTATTATACATTATCCTCCCCATAGCCAGTAACCTGTGTTTATTATACATTATCCCCCATAGTCATTTATCGTTGGACCTAGGCAGCATGATGTCTTAGGCCGGCCCAGAGAGTGAGTGAGTGAATAATATAATATATATGTTCAGAAACATATTAGTAATATATGTAAATAGGGTGAAGAGGTATTAAAGAAAAACACACTTATTGCATCAAATTTACAAAGCCAAACTTTTAAAAGCTTTCCTCATTTCTTTCTCGGGATGAGGAATATATTGGTTGTAGACTGAGTATTTCCATCTGCCCAATCTTTTAATAATATGCACTGGAGTGTCAGTGTTGAAGGAGACTGAAGCTGCCCCTATTCTAAAAGAAAGACCCGAGACATGGATACAACCCAATCTTAGGAGTAGTGTTCTGATGTAGAAGATGAATTTAGCCGTAGTCAGAGGGATTCAGTGAGAGTAGTGGTGAAATGTATGTGGCATGACTGAGTGTAGGTAAGTAAGAGTCAAGTATTTTAACTTGCCACTAGTTCTAGGTGGGATAAAGTGGTATAGCGGATGGATGAGTAGTTTGGTTCATTTTAGAGGTTTGTAGAGAAAGTATATAGTGATCATGATTTTTAGCGATATCCAATATTATTAAGGTGGTCCCAGTGCCACCACTCATATCTGGTGTCACAATAGCTTGCATTTAAAAAAAACAAAAAAACTTTTTTGACTGTAATATAATAGCAGTCAGTTTCCTTCACACGTGTGCGTTTCAGGGCCTGCCAGGGCACAGTGTCACACCAGTGCAACTCATATCTGGTGTAACAGTAGTGCACATTTTAAAAAAAAAAACTAGAAATTTGACTGTGAAATAATAGCAGTCAGTTTCCTTCACACGTGTGCGTTTCAGGGACTGCCAGGGCACAATATCACACCAGTGCAACTCATATCTGGTGTAACAGTAGCAGGGCCGGCGCTACCATAAGGCGGCCCAGGCGGCCGCCTTAGGGCGCACCGGCCCTGGGGGCGCAAAATCAGGGTGACCGGAAGGAGGGAAGCGCACTGCGCTCCCCTCCAACCGACGACCTATTGTAGCGTGGCCGAGCGCCCGGTTCTGCGGGCGCGCGAGGGAGCACTCTCCCATGTGTGCTTCCTCTTCAGCTCCCTCGCGCGCCGCATACTGATACCGGAGCCGGAAGATGACGTCATCTTCCGGCGCCGGCATCCCTGCGCGGTGCGCGAGGGAGCTGAAGAGGAAGCACACATTGGAGAGTGCTCCCTCGCGCCCGCCAGCCAGCCTGCCTACCCGCCAGCCAGCCAGCCTGCCTACCCGCCCGCCCGCCAGCCAGCCTGCCTACCCGCCCAGGAGCCCAGCAGCACCACTGGACCCCAGGGAATCCCTTCAGCACTCCAAAAAGGTAAGGAGGCTGGGGGATTAAATAAAAAAAAAAAACGTGTTAGTGTGAGTGTTAGTGTGTGTCTGCTAGTGAGTGTCAGTGAGTGTGTCTGCTAGTGAGTGTCAGTGAGTGTGTTTGCTAGTGAGTGTCAGTGAGTGTGTTTGCTAGTGAGCGTCAGTGTGTGGGTCTGCTAGTGAGTGTCAGTGAGTGTGTTTGCTAGTGAGCGTCAGTGTGTGGGTCTGCTAGTGAGCGTCAGTGTGTGGGTCTGCTAGTGAGCGTCAGTGTGTGGGTCTGCTAGTGAGCGTCAGTGTGTGGGTCTGCTAGTGAGCGTCAGTGTGTGTGTCTGCTAGTGAGCGTCATTGTGTGTGTCTGCTAGTGAGCGTCAGTGAGTGTGTCTGCTAGTGAGCGTAAGTGAGTGTGTCTGCTAGTGAGCGTCAGTGTGTGTGTCTGCTAGTGAGCATCAGTGTGTGTGTCTGCTAGTGAGCGTCAGTGTGTGTGTCTGCTAGTGAGTGTCAGTGTGTGTCTGCTAGTGAGCGTAAGTGAGTGTGTCTGCTAGTGAGCGTCAGTGTGTGTGTCTGCTAGTGAGCATCAGTGTGTGTGTCTGCTAGTGAGCGTCAGTGTGTGTGTCTGCTAGTGAGTGTCAGTGTGTGTCTGCTAGTGAGCGTCAGTGAGTGTGTCTGCTAGTGAGCGTCAGTGAGTGTGTCTGCTAGTGAGCGTCAGTGAGTGTGTCTGCTAGTGAGCGTCAGTGAGTGTGTCTGGTAGTGAGCGTCAGTGAGTGTGTCTGCGAGTGTGTCTGCTAGTGAGTGTCAGTGTGTGTGTCTGCTAGTGAGTGTCAGTGAGTGTGTCTGCTAGTGTCAGTGAGTGTATCTGCTAGTGTCAGTGAGTGTGTCTGCTCGTGTCAGTGAGTGTGTCTGCTAGTGTCAGTGAGTGTGTCTGCTAGTGTCAGTGAGTGTCTGCTAGTGTCAGTGAGTGTGTCAGTGAGTGTCTGCTAGTGTCAGTGTGTGTGTCTGCTAGTGAGTGTCAGTGTGTGTGTCTGCTAGTGAGTGTCAGTGTGTGTCTGCTAGTGAGTGTCAGTGTGTGTCTGCTAGTGAGTGTCAGTGTGTGTCTGCTAGTGTGTGTCAGTGAGTGTGTCTGCTAGTGAGTCTCTTACTGAGTGTTTGTGTGTGTATTAGTGAGTCTGTTTGATGTCTGTTAGTGAGTGTGTGTTTGTCAGTGAGAGTGTATATTTTGTAAGTGAGTGTGTGTGTATGTCTGTCGCTGAGTGTGTCTGTCAGTAAATGTGTGTCCGTTAGCTGGTGTGTATGCATCTGTTCGTGAGAGTGTGTGTGTGTCTTCAGCACTTACCTTTCTCCCTTGGCGCTGGGGATTCCTCCGCCTCTCAGCTCCGAATGCTCTTGCCGCGCACGCATTCAAACCGCCCATAGGAAAGCATTACTCAATGCTTTCCTATGGACGTTCAGAGTTTTAGAATAGCGGAAGCTCCTCTAGTGGCTGTCAGTGAGACATCCACTAGAGGCTGAATTAACCCTCGGTGAAACATAGCAGTTTCTTTGAAACTGCTATGTTTTCAGCTGCAGGGTTAAAACTAGAGGGACCTGACACCCAGACCACTTCATTGAGCTGATGTGATCTGGGTGTCTGTAGTGGTCCTTTAAGTGTGTGTGCATCTGCATGCACTGGCGTACATACCGGGGTCGCAGGGGTCACAGCCCTGCAACCCCTGCGACCAGGTGCCCGCCGCCATGTGTTGCGGCCCCGGCCCGCGCAGAGTAAGCGCGAGGGGGGGCACGGATCAATTTGCGCACTGGGGCCCCATGGGTCATGTGTACGCCACTGCACCTACCCTGGTGTCTGCCGCAGGCTGTGTGGAGGGGGCAAGGATATGAATGACATCATATCCCTGCTCCCTGTGTACCACACAGCGTGGCTGGCGCCCTGTGATGGGGCTGGGCTGCAGGACAGGACTCCAAGGAGCCAGACAGCATGCATCCAGGGGACAAGATTGAACTGATGTAAGTATGTAATTGTGTATGTATGTATGTCTCTGTATGTATGTATGTATGTATGTCTCTGTATGTATGTAGGTCTCTGTATGCCTGTATGTCTTTGTATGTATGTTTCTGTATGCCTGTATGTCTCTGTATGCCTGTATGTCTCTGTATGCCTGTATGTCTGTACAAAATGTATGTGTCTGTATGTTTCTGTATGCCTGTATGTCTCTGTATGTACAAATGTATGTGTCCGTATGCCTGTATGTCTCTGTATGTACAAATGTATGTGTCTGTATGCCTGTATGTCTTTGTATGTATGTGTCTGTATGCCTGTATGTCTCTGTATACCTGTATATATGTATGTGTCTGTATGACGGTATGTCTCTGTATGCGTGTATGTCTTTGTATGCCTGTATGTATGTGTCTGTATGCCTGGATGTCTCTGTATGTATGTTTCTGTATGTCTATGTATGTATGTATGTGTCTGTATGACGGTATGCCTCTGTATGTATGTCTTTATATGCCTGCATGTCTCTGTATGCATGTATGTCTCTGTCTGTATGTCTCTGTATGATTATTTCTGTGTTTGTATGAACCTTATTTTAAACGAGGGTGGGGGGCACCAAAATGCATCTTCGCCTGTGTAACTAAAAATCCTAGCACCGGTCCTGAACAGTAGGGTACATTTAAAAAAAAAAAAATACAGGGGGCTTGTTGTCACCTGTCGGGGACCCTTGTGGTTGTACGTGGCTGGGTGGAGGAAGAGAGACCTTCAATGACATCAGTGAGGACAAGGAAGGGACATGGCTAGCTTGGTATCCAACCTTGTGCAAATGGCGAGTTTGCGGTTCTGCAAATGGACTGTTTGCGGTTGTTTGCGGTGCGTTAAACGGGGAGTTTGGTCTGTCACTGTGAAGCGGGCGTAACCCTTACACTACCTGATCGATACAACATCATACCTAATGTTTTAAAGCACGTTATTCCAAACAATTTAGGAATGTTAGGTGATTTATGCCCTTTATGGATTAAAACCAGACTCTGCATCAACTATGTAATTTTCCATGGGAGATTTGCCATGGATCCCCCTCCGGCATGCCACAGTCCAAGTGTTAGTCCCCTTGAAACAAACTTTTCCATCACTATTGTGGCCAGAAAGAGTCCCTGTGGGTTTTAAAATTCGCCTGCCTATTGAAGTCTATGGCGGTTCGCCCGGTTCGCCCGTTCGCGAACATTTGCGGAAGTTCGCGTTCGCCGTTTGCGAACGGAAAATTTCATGTTCGCGACATCACTAATGTTCAGTTTAACATATCTTAACTCCTACCCTACTCCGTTAATATCCTTCTAGATCAGGGGTAGGCAACCTACGGCACTAGTGCCATGCACGGCACTCGAGGTGCCTTTGCACGGCACTCAAGGCTGCTAAAGCCAAACAGGATCTGGCCTATCAGGAGTCCCAGTAAAACTTCAGATATCTGCTAATCCGAGAAGGTGGTGAAGGACAATCCTCAATTTATGCATTGCAGCACGTAGAGGTAGTGATCTCAGAGCACTTGTGAATAGGAAGCCACACTGTAGTAGAGCAGCCTGCAGCTGCTGTTGCAGCTCCTTTCCTTGACCTGTACCTGGCCAGCCTGGCCCCAACTGGAACCCAGGGAAGCCACCCACACTACTAGATATACACAGAAATGCAGAATAACCCTCCCCTCATACAAATAATACGGACAGACCACACACAAACATACACACAATCCACACAAACGAAACACCACTAACAATCCACATACATGCACACAACCTCACATGCAATACCCCAAAAAGCCCCCACACACTACCAAACACACACTGTGACATATCCATCCACACACCATTGCACAAGCGGCCCCCATACACAGCCCACATTCATATGTATCATACACAATACCATAAACTACTCATGAACATAAACAATATAATAGCTCATATACGCAGGGCCATCTTTAATGCGGGGCAAACTGGGCAGCTGCACCATGAGCCCTGCTGGCATTCAACTATTTCTAACCCTCTGGCCCGTAATCTGCACACTAAGGAGGCCCACCGGGTGGCCCATGCACAAAGGACCACCTGGTGGGCTTCTGTCAGCAGGGGCCCGCCGCACGCTGAGGCGCTTTAACAGCACGAGCAGGCCCCTTGCTTTTCGGCAGCAGGCTGGGAGAAAGTGATGGCCGTGCATCACTTCCTCCCACAAAGAGAGGAGCGCGCAGGAAAGAAGAGTAGGCAGATTGGAGGGGGGCTGGCCGAGAGCGCTAGACCCCAACTCCCAACACCTTCAACAACCAGCAGGAAAGGTAGGAAACTGGAGGGTGGGTTTTAAAGTGTATGTCTGTGTCAATATGTCTCAGTGTGTGTGTGTTAGTGTGTCTGTATGTGTATGTGTGTCAGCATGTCTGTGTGTGTGTCAGTATGTCAGTATGTCTTTGTGTGTCAGTATGTCTGTGTCATTATATCTGTGTGTCAGTATGTGTGTGTCAGCATGTCTGTGTGTGTGTATCTGTGTGTGTGTGCATTTCAGTGTGTATATATCTCTGTGTGTGTATATGTGCATACATCTCAGCATTCACACACTAACACTACACACAAATACACCTCTGCATTCAAATCTCAACACTACGTACAAACACGTCTGTGTTACACACCAAAATTATATGTAAATACACCCCTGCATTCAAAAACCAACACTACACAAATACATGCTTGCAATCACGCCAACACCACGTACAAACAAATTCCATACAAAAACCTGTTTACATTCAAACAAACAAAAACTGCTTAGTGCTAAATACAGACCTGCAAACATGGGTAAATGGTAGAGCCCCAGCTATCAATGCATTTCTGGAGTTTCACGACAGATGGGGATCTAACTTTTAATCACCCGTGCAACAGGGAGACCCCCAAAAATTCTTGCACCTCTCTACTTTAGGTCCGCCACTGCGTTGAGGTGGAGGAAGTGATTGCATGCCTGGGAAGGAGGGACAGGGTCCAGGGGGCCCTAAGCAAATGCTTTGCCCAGGGTCCAGTCACTATTAAAGACGGCCCTGCATATACGCACAAATACAACAATACAAAGCAATTACAGTAAAAATAACACAAGCAGAATACGGCAGCATACACACCTTGATTTAAAAAAAATAGGACCGGCACGCTACGGGACATCACAATCCTATATCGGCACAGTGCTGCTAAAAGGTTGCCTACCCCTGTTCTAGATCATGCAGGGATTTAACTCCTAAATGGTAGAGGATTGAGCAGTGAGACTGCAGGGGCATGATCTATACACCAAAACTGCTTCATTAAGCTAAAGTTGTTTTAATGCCTAGAGTATCTTTTTCAATATACCATTAATCTTACATTTCCTTCCATGTTAGTAGTATGCAAATAATTTTATTTTAATTAATAATGTGTGTTCTAATTTTTAAGTTATGTATAACCTCTACTCCTGCTATTTATAATTAGTTTTTTTTATTAACATTTTGACTATTCATTTTTGGGAGGGATTGGGGGGTTAGAAGTAGTCATAATCAAATATTGTCAACTTTAATATTAATAATATACAAAGAAACAATACAAAAAAAAGCGAAAAGAGGTGTATTGATTTTGTTGTAAATAGCAAATTGTTTTAGCACTTTTCAGACGGTCAGTTCGCACCCTTTGTACAAAGCTGTGGTAGTCATCATGAGGACTGATAAAAGGGAATGACTGTCATGGCTTCTCCAGGGAGTGCGGACATCAGAACCTGACACTTTATAGTCTGAGCACATTAACAATGTATACCTCGCCTTTTAACCTCAAACTGCCGTTGACCCCTCGCAGACCTCGTGGATCCTCTAGCTGGCTGTATGACTCCATTACATTTAGCAATTATTGGCTCCTGCATAATGTCCTTTCAAGTGACATTTGTTTTAAGTAGGTTTTTATTAGAAAGTATAATATCAATTTTGTCCTTCACAGAGGAAAAAAGGTAAGCACATTTGTAATAGTTCAGAGGGTAATACATAGACAAAGTATCGAGTGATAGATACAACTGAAGTAAATTCCGTAGATGCTAATTGAGATATTTTGGTGTTCAATTCACTACTATTATTGAGCCAGTAAACATGGTGGGATGTCTCCTACAATGTTTGCCCCACCTTTGAACTAGTACTGGATGCCTTCCCGTCTAAGAGAGTCTCCTCCGGCGGAGCCTGGAGGGGAGGAATTACTTTCTCGCCCTCACCAGCTCCCACCTTAGCCGGACTTACGAGCCTAGAGGGTGTGCCAATCAACCACAGGTAGTCCCCAGATGGAGGAAAAGTCTCCAATTTGGGTGGATGCTTATTATTATAGCAAGGAAGTTGGAAAATAAGGGAAAAGGGGGAAAGGAGCAAGAAGTTGAGAAAAGGTAAAAGGGGGAAGAGAGCAACAAGTCTTTTATTGGGTTTTTGTAATGTGAGTCATTTCAATATTTAATAGTGGCATCAGTTTTTAATGGCATTTTATTTTACCTTTTGTGGGGCTGAAGAAAAAAAAAGATTTAAGATGAAGAAATCTGAAGACAAGTATCTGAAGACACACACACTCTCTGTCTCTCTCTCGTAGGTAGTGATTTAAAAAGAAAATGTTATTGGGGGCTTAAGGACTATAATCGGTTGTTCGGAAATTGACATAGGGTGGATATCGAATGTTGTTACCCAAAAGTAACGGACTACAGCAGCGGTACTGAATGCTGAACTATCATTTTATATTGTGAGCATATTTGCCTTTTTTCAATAAAACTCACAACTGGTTTTCATGCAGTAAGGATAACTTATTTGTTATTATTGGGCTTGTGTTTCAAGGCCCTTCACATGACGTTTTTATTCTTTAAGGCCTATTACAAATTGGATCTAATATTTGCTCGGCATGTTTCAGATCAGTGACTATGTGGGCAGACCTCTTCATGTGTGAACCATCTGTGAAAAAATCAGTTTATTTATAGAATTTTGACATTGCACTTTTTAAAGTCTTAAAGCGGAATTTCTTCCAAAAAAAAGGTAAAATAAAAAACATCCCTGTCTCAGCTAGTAAAATAAAAATAGAGCAAAGAGCAAAAAATAAACCCAAAACACATAAAAATAGATCCAGGTTCATCCATAGTGACTCCCGCACCTGCAGGGCTCCCAAACAATGCCAGATTTACTTTAATGTGCCTGTAGGTCCTGAATTTGTGGGTCCTCTCTTTATAAGCATCGAAAGAAAATTATAAATAAACACATATACAAAATGTGTATTATACACCCTGTTCCAAATTATTATGCAAATTATATTTTTCTCATTTACCTAAATAATTGATGTAAATAACAGTCAGCATAATTCTCATGTTATCAACTATTAAGAGTACAATTCAAATTTTATTGAACAAACCTCCTAATGATAAAAGTATTTTTTTAAACATAAAGAACTTACAATGCACTGTTCCAAATTATTACGCACAGTACGTTTCAAAACACTTTATAGGTTGTAAAGAACTCAAAATTGTCATATGTTGTGTTTGCAGCATATTTACTGAAATCAAAAGCTATTTTAATCAAACTTATAGCAACTTTTTAACTTTGTAAACATTTTAACAGGTCACATTACATTTTAACATAGGACCCCTTATTTGATAGCAGCTTCACAAGTCTTGCATCCATTGGACTTGTGAGTTTTTGGACAGTTTCTGCTTGAATTTGTTTGCAAGATTTCAGAATAGCCTCCCAGAGCTGCTGTTTGGATGTAAACTGCCTCCCACCCTCATAGAGCTTTTGCTTGAGGATGCTCCAAAGGTTCTCAATAGGATTGAGGTCAGGGGAGGATGGAGGCCACACCATGACTTTCTCTCCTTTTCTCACCATAGCAGCCATTGATGCAGAGGTATTATTTGAAGCATGAGATGGTGCATTGTCATGCATGAAGATGATTTTATCACGGAAAGCATAGTTCTTCCTTCTGTACCAGGGAAGAAAGTGGTCAGTCAGAAACTCCACATATTTTGCAGAGGTCATCTTTATACCTTTGGGGACCCTAAAGGGGCCGCCCAGCTCTCTTCCCATGATTCCGGCCCAAAACATGCTTCCACCACCGCCTTGCTGACGTCGCAGCCTTGTTGGAACAGGGTGGCCGTCCACCAACCATCCACTACTCCATCCATCTGGACCATCAAGGGTTACACAGCACTCATCAGTGAACAGGACTGTTTGAAAATTAGTCTTCATGTATTTTTCTGCCCAATGCAGCCATTTCTGCTTGTGAGCATTGGTTAAGGCCAGGGACTAATGAAAGTATTTAGAAAATTAGGCAGATTAGATGGGTCGAATGGTTCTTATCTGCCGTCACATTCTATGTTTCTAATACTAATGAGATGTATCCTGCCTTTTTTACACTTCATCTCTGAGGAGAGAGCTGCTGCTGCCCTGCATCCAACCTCCAGTATCACACCCAAGCCTATTTACCTGAGCCAGTTAAAGGAACATGCTCATTTGCCACAATTATCAGTTTTAAGCAAAACTGTACTGTGTTACCCTATGAGAGTTGTTTCTATATTTCAGGAACACACGCTCTCCAAACAGGGTATACTTAAATCTAACACTTTCTCAGTGGTGTATCCTGGTTTTGTGCTGCCCTAGGCGAGACAGGCGCCCTCCCCCCCCCCCCGTCCAGCCTTCGAAATACACACACACACACAAATTCACTGACAGATACGCATACACTAGCTAACAGACACACACACACACAGTCAGACACACACACTCTCTGTCAGACACACACACTCTCTGTCAGACACACACTCTGATATATAATATATAATATAATGTAATATATAATATATAATATAATATGTAATATATAATATATAATATAATATATATTATATATATATAATATATAATATAATATATATTATATATATAATATATAATATAATATATATTATATATATAATTATAATATAATATATAATATAATATATATAATATAATATATATATAATATAATATATAATTATAATATAATATATAATATAATATATAATCATAATATAATATATAATATAATATATAATTATAATATTATATATATATAATATATATATAATATAATATATATATATAATATAATATATATAATATAATATATATAATATATATAATATAATATATATATAATTAATATAATATAATATAATATATATAATATAATATATATATAATATATTATATATATAATTAATTTAACCTAACCCCCCAGCCTCCTTACCTTTGGGAATGCTGGGGGGGGGTTTCTTTACCTCCCTGGGGTCTAGTGGGGCTGCCGGTCGGGCTGCTGGGCTGGTTGCTGGGCGGGCGGGCGGGCGGCATTGGTGGGCGGCCGGCGAGGGAGCTCTTCCTCTGAGCTGTCTGCTCAGCTCCCTCGCGCGCCGCAGAGTGAGGCTGGGAGCCGGAAGATGACGTCATATTCCGGCTCCCAGCCTCACTCTGCGGCACGCGAGGGAGCTGAGCAGACAGCTCAGAGGAAGAGCTCCCTCGCCAGCCGCCCGCCCGCCCAGCAACCAGCCCAGCAGCCCGACCGGCAGCCCAGTTAGCCGCAAGGCTAACAAGGCACTTGCCCTGGGCACATGGTGTATATGATTGATAATTTAAGGTTTTTCTGATACTTTGTACTGTTCACTTGATTTGTTGTTGTATATATTTGAGTGAAAAGGTTAATGCAGTTATAACATAGAGAATTACCAGATATAATCCCCCCCTTATTCTAATTTAGGGCCCCCACCCACCACTCAGCGGTGGGGGTCAGGGGGGAGGACAATAGGTTCCCCCCCAATTGATATTTAGGGCCCCCACTCGTCGTTCAGGGGTGGGGGCTTGGGGGGAGGACAATAGGTGAGAATTTAATTAGGGCTGTGAGATTTTCCCTTCATTTACAAGACACACTTGCCTCTGATAAGTTTCCCAGTTTGCCATTTATATCTGATTTCAAGAATTTGATTCATCCTTTTGGTCATCTCAACCAAAAGTGGAGGTAGCTATTATACATCTGGGTAGAAAGCCTACTTTACCCTTGGATGACGTTGCTTCTTTTTTGGTATCCTTTGGATGGGCATTTAGACTTGAATCTTACAAAAGCATATTTGGCAGATGAAGCTGCCTGTAAACTATCCAGAGGTTTAATAGCAGTTTGAATAGCTTTTTAAAAGTGGATATCTTATCTGGAGGCAGACATTAACAGTGGTATAAGTTGATCTTACATTCTAGATTCCCTAACTGAAATTAAATAGGCTACTAAATATTATGCTGACGCCTCAGTAGGTTTAGTCCCCAATTTAGCCAGAAATATGCCTCTATCTGTTGCAACAAAACAAGCATTATGGTTAAAACCGTGCTGACCTTTTTTCAAAGAATAATTTGGTAGGTTTACTTTTTCAAGGTGATTTGCTCTTTGGTAAGCCATTGGAAGAAGCAATAAAGAGAACTGCTAAAGAAAGGAAAGTATTTCTACCTTAAGACAGTATCGTCCTGGGTGTGAATACAGTCGGTCTCAGAATTAAAAAAAAAAAAAACGTCCATGCTAGGGGTTCCACAGGTAAGAGTGATTACACTCTGCAGGGCCTGCAAGTAGGAGGTTGTCTCCTCCATTTGCAGGACACATGGGAAAGAATCAAGCCATAAAGATGGATTCAATGGATTTTAAACACAGAATACCGACTAGAGTTTCGTCAGTTTCCAAGATTCAACGATTTGACTCTGTCACACACACCATCTTTTAAAAGAACAAAATCAACCACAAGAGGACATAGTCTTAAATTAGAGGGGCAAAGATTTAAAAATAATTTTAGGAAGTATTATTTTACAGAAAAGGTAGTGGAGGCATGGAATAGCCTTCCAGCTGAAGTGGTAGAGGTTAACACAGTAAAGGAGTTTAAGCATGCGTGGGATATGCATAAGGCTATCCTAACTATAAGATAAGGCCAGGGACTAATGAAAGTATTTAGAAAATTAGGCAGATTAGATAGGCCGAATGGTTCTTATCTGCCGTCACATTCAATGTTTCTATAAAATAAGGGCCCTGATAAAAGATCTACGAAGCCTGTTGAAAGGCAGAGCCATAAGATGGGTTCCCATAAGTGAAAGATGTCAAGCTTCAGACGAATGGAGACCAATTTTGGATCTCAATATGATCAACAAGATGTTGAATGTGAGAAAGTTCAGAATGGAATCTCTCAGGTCTATCACATAGGGAATTCATCACGGAGACTGGCAGGGCTCGATAGATCTGCGCGATGCATATTTCCACATTCACATTACAGAGAGGCACCAAATGTTTTTCAAATTTGGCATCCTAATAGAGTTTTTTTAACTTCTGCTGTCTTCATTTTGGCATAGGTTCCGCTCTGGAAACATTCTCCATAATGACACAGGGTATTTGTATATTTCACTGCCTGGACAATGTCATCACAGCTGCAGCAGGACAAGAAGACTTGATATACCAGACTGAAAGGATTCTTAAAATTTTCAAGACCTTTGGATGGATTGTCAACTTTTTCAACAGTCAGCTTCCTCGAGCCTGTCAAATACATTTTCTAGATGTCTCCTTATTCTAGATAAAAAAAAAAAGCAATCTCTTTAACAGAAGATAGAAAAGCAAGGATGATTTCAAAGGTCACATTTTTCAGAAAAAAAAGCAACAACATTCTGTGTCTGCAAAATACATGATGAGTGTGATAGGGACATTTGCATCCACCATCGTGTTAGGACCACCTGGTCTTGATCAATTACAAGTGGAAGTATTTGAGCTAACCTATTTGCCAATATTTTGGAGTATATTTTAGTATCATTATTAATAAGTGATATCGGGTGAAAATTTGAACACAAATTAGGTGCTGTGCCAGGTTTAGGCAATGTTATAATTTGAGCGCATAACGCCTCCTCCGGCATTTCTCCATGAGACCAGTAATGATTAAATAAATTAAGCAGATGAGGAGCTAATAAACCAGAAAAGAACTTATAATACGCCATTGTGAAACCATCAGGTCCCGTTGTCTTGCTAGCCGGAATCATGTTAATAGCATACACTATTTCTCTGTTGGAAATGGGAGAATTTAAAGTGTCCAATTTATCAATTGATATTTGTTTCAAAAGGGATTTTATCTAGGACAGAGTTATTTTTATCCAATTTGGGCTTCTTCACAGTTGGATCTAATGCCAAATTGTAAAGTTTTTTTATAGTAGGCAGCAAAAGTGTTGCTTATTTTACCCGGATGTGTAATTTTAACACCATCCTCTGCCAAGCAGAGCTGCAGCACTGCCTCTCTCGTCACCTCCCCTTCCCTGTTTAAATTATTTTTAGTAATTTTACTTAAAAATTTGAGCTGTCCAGTGTTAGGGAAGTAAACATTTGCCAAAGTATAAGACACATTATTCAGCGTACCCTTCCAGACCACGTACCTACCCTCTGGGTCAGTAACCACCTCGTCGGTGTGGCAAGACGCACCCCTGTGAAAAAATATGGAAATGCCTCTGGACTTTGATCTGCACATGGAATGAAACTGAAGAGGATAGTTTTTTGCTAGAGTGGATGGAATCTTACTGTGTTTAAAATGTATCTCCTGAAGAAATAGAACGTCAGATTTATGTGTTTTCGTCTATGTGTATGTGGCATTTTTAGGCCCCTCACATTTAGTGAAAAAATTTTTTATCACCATGTCTATTATTTACAGTTAACGAATATAAAAAAGTTTTAAAACATTTAAATACCTGTGAGAGGCCCAAAGAACTCCCAACAGCGTAAAAAAAAGTTGGAGTTGCATTGGGAGAGAAAAGTCCAACCTACCCACCTGACCAGAACGAGTATAGCATCCATATGTTACAGCAGAATGAAATACATTCAAATTATGTATGAAAGTCATATAAACATATCTGGAAACATTAGTTTTTTTGTTTAAAAATAATAACATTTCTTATGAAAAAAAAATGTTTAAGAAAAGAATAAGTGAGAAAAACTTGGATTAGGCCCCCTTTAAAGGGCAAAAAAAAAAAGTAAACCATATACAAAAAAGAAGGCGACGACACAAGTAGTAACAAGTATCTCCATTTTAAAATAAATTTAGAGGCCGATGTTGGGGAGGGAGCATCAAACATTGGGTTTTGAATCAAAAGAATAAACAAATAAAATGAACTATAAGTATAGAAAAGAAAAAAGAGTTTCAATGTTCATGTAATAAGCAAGTAAGTCAGTCACTTTAAATTTGAAATCAGGAACCAAAAGCCAACGGAAAACTTGTATAAAGAATCAGCATTCCAGGATCATAACTTCAAAGTCAGGAGTCAGGATTTAACAACCTCATATCCATAACGAAATCCAGGAGTCAGGAACCAGGAACCATCAGCAAAATAAACAATACATGATATTTCTTGTTAATGCCAAAAACAACAGGCAGGTCCAACATTGCTTGAGGTAATCCAACAAGCGGTACCGGAACAGGAACACTGAAAATCGAAACAACACCATCTGGAAAATGATAAGTAAGGAACTCAGATGCTGTGTCGGTCGTTATGGAGCATGAGACTTGTTTCTCTTATTGGGCTGCTCAGGAGTAGAAGGTGAAAATGTATGGGCTGGAAACACCTGGCATCTGCTCGTGGAGTTGAGAACTTCAACACCCTCCTCTGGCGATGTAACAGCAAATTTCCGACCATCCATGTGGAAGAGAACCTTTACAGGAAATCTCTGATGTAAAAGGTTGAAATTCCCTACGCCTTCTCGTGGTATGTTCAGAAAAGTTCTGAAAGATCTTCATGTTGTTGTAGTCCCCGGGTAATCCAGATGTACGTACTGCCCCTAAGAATTCCTCCTTTATGTGATAATACTGGGAGCGTACTATGACGTCTTTAGGTGCAGCTGCAGGCGCGCTGTTGGGTTTAGGGTGCCTGTAAATGCAGTCCAGAATTAAGTCCAGGTTGGTAACAGATGGCTTAACTGCCCTTACCATATTCTGAAAATAGTTAGGTAGTTCTACCATATCGATGTTATCAGGGATTCCTCTGATCCGCACGTCATTTCATAATTTCGTCTGCTCCTATCACCTGCATCAGCGAAATTTTCTGCTTGCTGGTTCACCTTTTTTTTTTTTTTTTTTTAATGCATTTACTGTCTCCATTAATTCCAAATGCAATTGTTCTTGGAAGCTCATTCTGTTTTCAACATCTTCCGTGTGTAGGTTAATGTCTTCCATGAAGCCGTATATTGTCTCAAAATCCTTCTTAAAATCATTTCTTCATTCCACCCATTTCAGCTGATGATGGCAGACCTGCAGCCATTTCAGGTGGCATATTTGTGTTATATGCTGTAGCTTTAAGAGTGGTAGTAGCCATCTTGGTGGTGGCAGTGGTCATATTAGATGTGGCAGTAGAAATTTGTGAAGTGGCAGCCATCTTGGTAGTGGCAACATTCCTAAGTCTTTGTGTCTGTGGGGCATCTTTAATATATATCTGGGAATCCCCCTCTGACTCAGTTGAAAACTCTTCAGGGTTTTCCTCAGCCCATTCTTCACCACTTATTGCCTGTGGTGTCTCTTTAAGGCTATGGGAGATGCAGGCAGAGGATCGCCCTACCGGGACCGAAAGCCGCGAGGCCGAGTGCACCGATGGGTATCTGGACCTCACTCCACTCCCCATGCTCTGAGCAGCCCGGTCACCAGAATATTTAACTGTATTTTTAAACAATAGAAATTAAAATAGGTTGCGTCACAAGTAAACTGTAAAGTAATATGAAATGTACTTACATATATCAAACAGAGCAAAAATATACAATAGCCCTTATATTAAATGAGCAGGTAGGAAACCAGGTTGATTTGCAGGAGCTTGCGAAAAATATAGGTCTGTTTGTATTGCAGATCTTGAAGTAGTCAGGTTCTCATAGTTCAGATTAAAATATGTTAATAAAACAGAAAGAAAGACTGCAATAGTGTACACTGCATCAGACAGTAGAACGGAAAGGAAAGCTTCACAGCAATGTGGTATTTGAAAGCTATTTGAAAGCTATTCCAAGCTCAGATGTGGATACAGGCCCATAGCTAGCGGGCAGGCAAACCAAGCAATTCCTTGGGCCCTGAGCTGGCCCGGGGCCCCAAGCAGAACCGGTGCTTCCTATATGGCTGCAGCCACCTGAGCGCTCTATAGAGAGCCTCAGGCGGCTGCAGCATTGTCTCTCTCGTCATCTCCCCTTCCCTGAAGCTCCTCTTCCTCCTGGCTGTCAGTCCGGCCGGTACGGCGCGGTACAGGAGACTCAGTTTCCTGTTCCCAGCCAGACTAACAGGAAGTGCACACTGAGTGCTCACTTCCTTTCAGTCCGGCCGGGAACCGGAAACTGAATCTCCTGTACCGCGTGGTACCCGGCCGGACTGACAACCAGGAGGAAGATGAGCTCGGCCACGCTACAGGGAAGGGGAGGTGAGAAGAACATAGGGGTGGGGGGTGAGAAGAACATAGGAGGGGGGAGGGAGAGTAAAAAAAAAGAAGGGGGGAGTAAAAAAAACATGGGGAGGGGGGAGTAAAAAAACACAGGAGGGAGTAAAAAAAACATGGGGGGAGTAAAAAAAACATGTGGAGGGGGGAGTAAAAAAAACATGGACTGCATCACGGCAGAGCTGTTTATAGGATGGATGCTATATACCGGAGTAAGCGAATATGATCTGGTGAGTTCAAATCCAATAGATACCTATGCCTGATAATAAGATCATAGTCAGAAATTCACAATTAATTCATATAGAAAGGTATCGTGTAGCTGTTTGAATTGTTGTACCAACAGGTGTCAAAGTGTAATGTAAGATAAAATGGCCAGTTTAGCTCCAATCAGTGAGGTATATTCACTAACAAAAATTTAGTGAATTAACTAAAAATAACTAATAATAAAGAATTATAAAAAATAAAAAAGGCACACAGCAGGGCTGGGGGGGCACAGAGACACAAAGAGGGACAGAGGTGGCACAAATAGACACACAGAGTGGCTGGGGGGCACAGAGACACACAGAGAGGTAGTGATGTCCAAAACGGTTCGCTGGCGAATAGTTCCTGGCGAACATAGCTTGTTCGCGTACGACACGGACGGCGAACATATGCGATGTTCGGTCCGCCCCCTATTCGTTATCATTGAGTAAACTTTGACCCTGTACCTCACAGTCAGCAGACACATTCCAGCCCATCAGCAGCAGACCCTCTCTCCCAGAACCTCACACCTTCTAGACAGCATACAATTTAGATTAATTCTGAAGCTGCATTCTTTTTTTTTTTTTTGTGTTTGTGTTTATTATACATTATCCCCCATAGCCAGTAACCTGTGTTTATTATACATTATCCCCCATAGACAGTAACTTGTGTTTATTATACATTATCCCCCCATAGCCAGTAACCTGTGTTTATTATACATTATCCCTCCCATAGCCAGTAACCTGTGTTTATCATACATTATCCTCCCCATAGCCAGTAACCTGTGTTTATTATACATTATCCTCCCCATAGCCAGTAACCTGTGTTTATTATACATTATCCCCCCATAGCCAGTAACCTGTGTTTATTATACATTATCCCCCCATAGCCAGTAACCTGTGTTTATTATACATCATCCTCCCATAGCCAGTAACCTGTGTTTATTATACATTATCCCCCCCATAGCCAGTAACCTGTGTTTATTATACATTATCCCCCATAGCCAGTAACCTGTGTTTATTATACATTATCCCCCATAGACAGTAACTTGTGTTTATTATACATTATCCCCCCATAGCCAGTAACCTGTGTTTATTATACATTATCCCTCCCATAGCCAGTAACCTGTGTTTATCATACATTATCCTCCCCATAGCCAGTAACCTGTGTTTATTATACATTATCCTCCCCATAGCCAGTAACCTGTGTTTATTATACATTATCCCCCCATAGCCAGTAACCTGTGTTTATTATACATTATCCCCCCATAGCCAGTAACCTGTGTTTATTATACATCATCCTCCCATAGCCAGTAACCTGTGTTTATTATACATTATCCCCCCCATAGCCAGTAACCTGTGTTTATTATACATTATCCCTCCATAGCCAGTAACCTGTGTTTATTATACATTATCCCCCATAGCCAGTAACCTGTGTTTATTATACATTATGCCCCCATAGCCAGTAACCTGTGTTTATTATACATTACCCCCCCATAGCCAGTAATCTGTGTTTATTATAAATTATCCTCCATAGCCAGTAACCTGTGTTTATTATACATTATCCCCCATAGCCAGTAACCTGTGTTTATTATACATTATCCCCCATAGCCAGTAACCTGTGTTTATTATACATTATCCCTCCATAGCCAGTAACCTGTGTTTATTATACATTATGCCCCCATAGCCAGTAACCTGTGTTTATTATACATTACCCCCCCATAGCCAGTAATCTGTGTTTATTATAAATTATCCTCCATAGCCAGTAACCTGTGTTTATTATACATTATCCCCCATAGCCAGTAACCTGTGTTTATTATACATTATCCCCCATAGCCAGTAACCTGTGTTTATTATACATTATCCTCCCATAGCCAGTAACCTGTGTTTATTATACATTATCCCCCATAGTCATTTATCGTTGGACCTAGGCAGCATGATGTCTTAGGCTGGCCCAGAGAGTGAGTGAGTGAGTGAGTGAATAATATAATATATATGTTCAGAAACATATTAGTAATATGTGTAAATCGGGTTCATGCAAAGAGGGTGAAAAGGTATTAAAGAAAAACACAGGTATTGCATCAAATTTACAAAGCCAAACTTTTAAAAGCTTTCCTCATTTCTTTCTCGGGATGAGGAATATATTGGTTGTAGACTGAGGATTTCCATCTGCCCAATCTTTTAATAATATGCACTGGAGTGTCAGTATTGAAGGAGACCGAAGCTGCCCCTATTCTAAATGAAAGACCCGAGACATGGATACAACCCAATCTTAGGAGTAGTGTTCTGATGTAGAAGATGAATTTAGCCGTAGTCAGAGGGATTCAGTGAGAGTAGTGGTGAAATGTGTGTGGCCTGACTGAGTGTGGGTAAGTAAGAGTCAAGTATTTTAACTGGGCACTAGTTCTAGGTGGGATAAAGTGGTATAGCGGATGGATGAGTAGTTTGGTTCGTTTTAGAGGTTTGTAGAGAAAGTATATAGTGATCATGATTTTAAGCGATATCCAATATTTTTAAGGTGGTCTCAAACAAACATAAAATGCTACATAAAATTTGTGGGAATATCGAATAGTCGTGTACAGTAAATCAGAGAGGGCTCAGAATATCGAACCATCGATCGGTAACCTGGATGAAGTAGGGGGTCTATCTGTTTTATTAAATACGCGGTAATATGCTTCTAATGGGATAGGACGTTAGGAAAGGTGTGTGATTGGGATAAGTGGTTGTGGCTGTATTTACCTTATCCTGGGACCGACCTGGCTCCTAAGCTTGAGCCGCGCGTGGCTGGATCACTCCTGCCTTCACACGAGCCGCATGCAGCTTGATCTCCTCTTCTGACTTAGCCGCGTGCACTGACCGCAGTGATCGGTCACGTGGCCCGCCTGGCACTAGGAGCACGGCTCGAGTCACAAGCTCGCTCTTAAAGGGGCAGTGGGAGCCAAAAGTTGATTCATGCTCCCATTGGCCCACGTCATTCCAGCACCCCCACACACGAACGTTTTGGGGGCGTAGGCATGACGTGGGCCAATCACTGGTGTAACAGTAGTGTACATAAAAAAGAAAAACTAGAAATTTGACTGTGAAATAATAGCAGTCAGTTTCCTTCAAACGTGTGTGTTTCTGGGCCTGCCAGGGCACGGTGTCACACCAGTGCAACTCATATCTGGTGTAAGAGAAGTGTACATTTAAAAAAAAAAATACGGGGCGGGGCTTGACTGCAGAGCGGAGCGGTCGCATGTCGCGGCTGCTCCCGCTTCTAAAAGTACTCACCAACGATTATCGCCGAACTGAGGCCTCAAATCGTCTCCTTGTGACTCCCAAGCGACAGAGGTTACTGAGACCTACGAGACGACACCACGCAGGTGGATCTCGACTCCGGTTTCGACCTTCCTGAGGCTGCGGCCTACAAGTATGGCGGTGGCGGGGGAGACGGCCGCTCTCCCGCCGCAGAAACACTCAGCGAGGCACCGTTTAGGCCTCCGTTCCCCCCCCTATGGACCGGTGGGGGTTATCCCGGTCCCCACCAACTGGACACAAGCAAAAGCATGGCCTGCAGTTGCCCACTCAGGACTGAGCTCCGGATGCCCCGGGCCCAGCCACATGGCGGGAGCACCATGGCCCGCGGGACTTGAACCCTCGCAACCACAACCCACAAGTCTAGACCTCATCTTCCAGCAATTTTGGGACAAGTTGGATCGAATCCTCGCAACCACGGGCAAACCTCTTCTACACAAAACTAAACGCCCCTCTAGCCCAGAAACCGCGAAGAGACCCCCCCCCGCGGCAGCGACGCAAGCAGGTCACTCGCCGGCGGCGGAGGACAACCTCCGGGGCCTCCCAGAGCACCCACAAGAAGGAACACATGGCATCGCAGAAGACCCGAGTCTGGGGTGTCAGGATGCCCGCCTCACCGGAGCCCGGGAGCTTGAGAGAAGCCCGCAGCCACACACTGCCTTCCTCTGCCCTCCACACAGCAAGGATACCCACACCGACCATACCAACACCAACCTTGCCACCGACAGGGATCGGATGATTGGAGCCACAGACACACGGAATGGAAAAGGCTTGATCCCCTGCTGACGGACACTAGCTACCCAAAGCAACACTGCCTGAGCGACTGGACTAAGAGCTATGCTCCTTTTCATGTTTATATTTAATGTTTTCCCCAAATTACCGTTAATGCATATGTAACATACAGTGGAGCACGGAGGGTTGAATCCAGCGGTTAAACTCGCTATCTTAACTATATGTAAGTTTGTGCCAGATATAAGCTGCAGCAATACCTAGTCTAAAATGTAGAAAACATGTTATGCCCTGCTATGCCAAGCAACCACTGCTTAATGTTGAATCTTACTACGCTTAAAATGCATAGAGCCAACAGAATAGCTAGAGAGTATTATAAAACTTTCAATCGAGCGGAAGCAACACTTAGAAATAATCCTCTGTCAATAAGCTGGCTAACATATACACAAATCGTCTAGATTAGCATGTCTAACAAAAACAAAATTTTGTGCAAGTTCCTTATGTCACTGTATAACTCATCTGTTACTGTATGAAAATGAACGCTGATGTGGCGTATGACGATAATCAGTAATCACCTGCACAACAAAAAATAAAGAATTTTAAAAAAAAATGTAAAAAAAAATAAAAATAAAAAATAAAAAAAAATAAAAAAAATACAGGGGGCTTGTTGTCACCTTTCGGGCACCTGTACGTGGCTGGGTGGAGGAAGAGACGTTCAATGACATCAGTGAGGACAAGCAACGGGACATGGCTAGCTTGGTATCCAACCTTGTGCAAATGGGGAGTTTGCGGTTCTGCAAATGGACTGTTTGCGGTGCGTTAAACGGGGAGTTTGGTTTGTCACTGTGAAGCGGGCGTAACCCTTACACTACCTGATCGATACAACATCATACCTGATGTTTTAAAGCACGTTATTCCAAACAATTTAGGAATGTTAGGTGATTTATGCCCTTTATGGATTAAAACCAGACTCTGCATCAACTATGTAATTTTCCATGAGAGTTTTGCCATGGATCCCCCTCCGGCATGCCACAGTCCAGGTGTTAGTCCCCTTGAAACAACTTTTCCATCACTATTGTGGCACAAAAAGACACACAAAGGGGTTGTAGGGCACAAAGAGACACACAGAGAATAGATGTTTCATAAATAAATATTTTGTGAAATGAAACAAATCAGACACATGAAAGACACACACATCACAAATGGACAGCCACATATTTCAGATAATCCAAAAATTATTAATGTCATCTGAGCCCATATGTGCTCTATGACCTGGGACCTCCTTGAGGGTAGAAAACAGATTCAAGATAAAACAGTAGTCCTCCTGTTTAAGAAATATAAAACGTGGTAATATAAGCGAGAGAGTATACTTTTTTAATTAAATCGTTTTATTAATTTTATCACAAAGTATATAAAACTCAATTACATAGAAAATGCTTTACAATAATATTACTTTGGCACATATTACAAAATACAAAGACAACAAACAACAAAGACAACAAACAGCCTATCAATTCACAGTGTATTAATATACTATAATGACACAGTACGGGTTATAACCTATACCCTTAATCAGTCTCCACAAGTTGTCCTCTTCCAAACTCTTACCCCGATTACCCCTTTTGTCCTGTATTAATCGCAGTCGCCGACCCCCCCACCTTAGTCGCCATTTGGCCCTATATTGTGGGGGTGAGACCATATGAAATATGCTCATCTTCTATACTAAGGATGGGAGCACTCTATATAGAAAAGAGTGAGGAGGTATAAGAAGGACCATATGAGGAATAACTATAAAAAAAGAGGGCAACCCCCTTAGATACCAAAAATACCCATACTTCAACAGCCGCACACATACCACATACATCGTTCCGAGATTCCATGGGTAGGTGAGCCAACGAGGAGAAGTAACTTTGAGGGATTTTGTCCAAGGGTCAAACAGTAATCGTCCCAGAGAGCCCATCTATACTTCGGAACTATATAAGTGCCTAAATGTCCATCCTGTCAGGGCTCCCCTTCCCCTACCTGTCGGCGAGCGGCGTCCTCACAGCTCCATGCGCCGCTCGCGTTCTCCTCCTCGCCTCCCAGCGTCAGCATGTATAACGCTGCACGCTGGGAGCCCGCACATTTATGCGAATGCCGGGGTCAGTCACGTGACCCGGCGTTAAAGCCACAGTACCATAATCACAGTGGGAGGTGTAAATATCTCCCACGTGTGATTGTTAATTCTGATTGGAAGTTATCCAATCAGAATTAACCACAGGATTTATATACTTACCTTTCCTGTCTCTCAGTGCCCTGTTGTGGTCTTGTGATACCTGTATTGCAGTCTGCTTGTGTTTCTCTCTGGTTACCGATTATTTGGCTTGTTATTCCGATTTTCCTGTATTCTCCATTCCTTTGACCTCGGCTTGTTTCTCGTTCTCCTGTTTTCTGGCTCCCTTTACTTGGCTTGTCTCCTGACTATTCTTAGTGTGCTTAACCCGGCCATTCTAAGGACCGGGAATTGCACCCTTTACTTTCTGTGACCTGTTAGCATGTTAGGTTCCCGAATCGTGACACATCCTCTCTTTCTAGTGTCCTATTTCTCTGCATCACCCTTTCCACTTCTGACAACTTTAGCAACCTGCCTCCTTTACAATTTACAGCGATCAACCATTTCGCTATCGATAAAATATGAAGAAGGAAAGATTTTAATTCTTTTGAGCAGTAACTAGGTAGAAAGTGAAACAGAGCCAATTCTGGAGTTAATTTAATCTTTTCGCCTACAATTCGAGATATCCCAAGTTTAACTTCCTTCCAATAAGTTTGAATATAGGGACAAGACCACCACATATGTGTTGCTGAGCCAACTTGATAACAGCCTCTCCAATAAAATTTATATGTATCCTCTTTCTTTATTTTCCAAAGCTTAAGAGGCGTTATATACCATCTATTTAAAATTTTAAAATACATCTCCCTATATGAGACATGTTGAATAAATTTGTCCATTGAACGGAAGCTCCCAACCACATTTCCATGGGCCAGGATTGTTTAAGTTCTTCTTCCCAAATTCTTGTATTTAGAGTGTGGCGGAGCCAGCCTCGCCACTGGGCATTGGAGAAGACTGATTGCCAGCCTCCTGCCCTGTGACTATGGCCCCATGTTGAAATGCTTGATTTTCCCCTGCAAAGACCCGAAAGCCGGATCATTCTGTACTTTCCCTATGTGAGCAGTGTTACCCCAGATAGCTATGCCATGGAGCCCATTCGTGTAACAAAAGACTATGTGAAAGACTTTGGCTCCATGGCAATTGAACGGTATGTATGTGATCTGAGCGCCATTCAATATAATGTGCGCTCAGATCTAAGCTATCTGGGGAATGTACCTGTTTTATGCAATAGCTGCACAGTTATATATTTTAATGAATTTTATTGTATTGTGCTACCATGTGGCTAATGGAGTTTTGCCTCTGTCCTTGGAGATAATTTGATTACTTCCCAATTATCTCCAGGATAGAAAACTCTGTGGAACTGGTTTTGGGCAGAAAAGCCATGCTTCATTTGGTCAAATAGGACTTTCCCATAACTTTTTAACCCCTGAACCGATTACCCTGATTTTTGAGTATGTGTATATTTCAAGCATGCTGATTCTGAAAATGTGTGTTTTATGTGAATGGCATGTATATTTTGTAAGTTATTAATATTTTGAAAAAACTGTATTTCTCTGCCTGTGATAATTATATTACCCATTGTGTTCAGTAATCATATCACAGGCAGAGGGGAGGATTTTGTGTGGGAGTGTCTGTGTGTATTGTACGGATTGATTGGTTGTATTTCAAAACCCTGTGGGAAGTACTATGTTTGTGGATTGTGAATAAAAGAGGCTGTATGTGCCAGTACAGTCAGTTCTGCTTGACCTCAAAACCAAGTGTTGTCTCGTTATTGGGGGAATTGGATTTTATGCTGATTGCCAGGAGTGTAAGCTGATTGTATGCTTTTCCTGTTCAGCTGTTTACAGCATTCAAATGCTTGAGAGCATTCATATGCTTCTCCGGTTCGGTGGTTGTTGTGTCTGCTGCAGTGCTTGGAGTCCTCAGGAAGCGCTAGGAGCATCCTTCAACGGAGGTACCCAGTCGGGGTGCCTGTCGATCCGTTACATAGAGATTTGGTAAAATCCCTATCTCTCAAAAGACTAAAACATTTTGATAGCAAGTGCTTCTTATTTGTTAAGCATATTATTTTTTTCACAGGGTGTCAGTTGTCTAAGCTCTTTTAAACGATAACTGGATGCCGAGATCCTAGCCTTCAACTTATTGTATTCCATCCACAAGTTAGTTGGAATTTTAACATAAAGTCCCAATCAACCCTGTCAAATGCTTTCTCAGCATCGAGTCCCACAAAAACTGCTGCTATTTTTTTGTATTTAACCACTCAGGTTATGTTTAACAATTTCCTGATATTATCGGAACCCAACCTCCCCTGAATAAAACCCGTTTGATCAGAATTGATCAACTTATGGATATATTGATTCAATCTTTCCGACAAAATTTTAGCGTAAATCTTTATATCCACGTTAAGCAGAGATATAGGTCTAAAATGCTGCATTCAGGGGTAATTTATTTGTTTTGGGGATTGTGATTATTTGTGCTTCCAACAACTCTGGATGAGCTCGGCCAGCATTCTTAATTTCATTGAATGTTTGGCACAGGTAACTAGAAATCTCCTCTTGACAGAGTGAGTAATATTGATTGATTAGCCCATCGGGACCAGGGGCTGAGCCCAATTTCAATTTTGAGATTGCCCATTTAATTTCCTGTTCCGTAATATCTTCATTTAGATTTGCCGACTCTATTTGAGAAACTTTAGGAAGGTGAATCCTATCCAAAAATTCCACAATTTTTCTTTTTTTACGACTACTATCTATATTTGAGGAATTCAAATTATAAAGATCATGATAATATTTCTCAAAGCATGCGGCAATATCGACGGGCTTAAAAAAAAGTTCTTTATTATGTAATAACCTGTTTATTCTAACATTATTTAATTTTTGTTTCAACTTGCTAGCCATCAGTTTCCCTGCTCGGTTTTGACCATGGTATAATCTTTGGCCCATAAAGATTTATCAGCCACAAGTTGCTGAATTCTTTTTATTTGTGATTGTATTTCTCAAATTCTGGTTATCTTTAACTCAGATGGGGATTTTTTGTTATCTCTATCTAATAAAATAAGAAGATCTCTTAGTGATTTATCTCTTTGCTTCTCTAAGATTGACTGCCATTTTATCATTATCCCTCTTATATAGGCTTTATAAGAAAGCCACACTATTTCTTTAGAGTTTACAGTGCCGTCATTTCTTAGAAAGAATGTAACTGTTTCATATTTTAGATTTTTTTATATTTCCGGACCCTTTAGTAATTCTGTGTCCATTCTCCATGATCTATTATGCTTAACGGGAGGTTCTAAACCCAAACTTACTCCAACCAACCCATGATCGGACCACATAATCACCCCTATTTCTGCGTGTTGAACTTTAGAAGTACCCTGCCCATCCATAAAAATATAATCCAATCTACTGTACAGTTTATGTCTTTGAGAAAAAAAAATAATAGTCCCTCTCTAAAGGATACAATGTTCTCCATGTGTCATACAGGTTATATTTAAGTAATAATTTATAAAACTTTTGGGAGTTTTGGACTAAGTGAGGATCCGATTGTATCTCTCCTATAAAGTTTCTATCCACAGTTGGATCCAAAGGTAAGTTAAAATCCCCACAAACCACCAGAGTTCCCATAAATAATTTTTTCATTACTTTCAATGTCTGACTGATAAATTTAATTTGCCCTTTGTTAGGGGCATACATATTTAAGATTGTAAATTTCTAAGAATTAATCAGGCCTGCCCATAGTAGATACCGTCCTTCTTTATCTTTTATGACAATTTCTTCTTTTATTAGTAAAGTTTTTTAAATATTATTAAAACCCCTCTCGATTTACTTTTCGAATAAGTAGCACTGTAGAGATTAGAATAATATCTATTATCAAAAAAGGGAATTTTATAAGTCTGCCAATGGGTTTCTTGAATACATATAACATCCGCTTTACCCCTAAACAGATTTTTAAATGCTATACTCCTTTTGCCCACTGGACATTTTGACTAATAATCCTCAGATTCATGGAGAACCAAACCAACCACAACTATGAGGACCATCTAACCCACCTCCATCAGCATCTTCCACCCCATCATCTTCTTTAAGGATCTACCTACTTAGAAAACACCCACTCATCACTCTACCTCCCCTAACAGTGGCGGATAAACCTAAGTTTCGCCGAACTAACTTAGTTCGAGACCTTGGCGGAGGTCGCCAATTAAACCTGCCTGTGTTCTTTCTATTCTACATCAAAAGCAACCTAAGACTAAAGGCCCTTTCTTATTTATATCACACGTCAAGTTAATAAAATAATCTTACTGAGCTGGCAATACAAGTGTAACGGAGCTCCGTGTACTCCGACACTCCGTGTACAACTGACACCCTGTGAAAAAAATAATATGCTTAACAAATAAGAAGCACTTGCTATCAAAATGTTTTAGTCTTTTGAGAGATAGGGATTTTACCAAATCTCTATGTAACGGATCGACAGGCACCCTGACTGGGTACCCTCCGTTGATGGATGCTCCTAGCGCTCTCAGAGGACTCCAAGCACTGCAGACGACACCACAACCACCGCAGGCTCCACAACCGCCGTAGCTTAACTGGAGCCGCGCCGTCTTCCTTCCACCCTGGATCGGCTTCTGTCCTCCAGGACCGTGTGGGGAAGACCTCTCCTCCAGGAGAGCGTAACAGGAACAAGCTCTTAAAAGAGCTAAGTGATTGAAAGCTCAGGGGAATATGCAGAGCATAGCAATCCCCAGTGTGATATAGCAGTTCCTTCCAATAACGAGACAAGGCTACGTATTGAGGGTCAGAAGAGGTCTGAGGTGCTGGGGCACCCAGCCTGGTTTTTATTACATGAGTACACATACAGGCCACACCCAGGGGGAGGCATAAAATAACCAATAGTATCACGGGTGCAACCCACACATCCCCTCCCCTTAGTGTGACACATAATCCCATTATACATACAGTAAAAATACAGTTTCCACACATACTCTGTAACTTTAAAACCATACATCACATTCACATAAAAATACATATCCTCAATCAATCCATTCAGGGGAACAACATATTAAAAAATGGCATGAATCAGACCAGGGGTTCAAAAGTTAGTAAAAGTATATTTTGTTCCCCCTGGCTGGCAGAAAAAACATCCCCACAATGAATCCTGGTTTCCTCCCTTCTGCCCTGGAGATAATTGGAGAAGTAATCCAATTATCCAGGACTAGAGGCAGACTCCATTAACCACATGGTTGCAAAACGACATAAAACACTTTAAAATACATAAAGTCAAATTTTACACATAACACACAGACATTTCACATATCCCCAGATAGCTCAGGTCTGAGTGCACATTATTAGGTGAATGGCACTCAGACCAACCGAATACAGTTTAATCGCCATAGAGCCAAAGTCTTTAATCACACCAATAGGCACCATGGCATTGCTATCTGGGTTACCACAGCTCACACAGGGCAAGTACCAAATTACCCCACTGTATTTAAAGGGCCAGGAGCAGTATACACAAATCCATTATGCCCAAATGTACGTTTTCCAGGGCAATACAGTCCAGGGCCATAGTCGCAGGGGAGGAGGCAGGCAAGCAGGCTTCTCCAGGACAAAGTGGCGAAGGGCACTTCGTCACAACAAGCGCTATAGAGGGACAGAAACAGCCCACTGGGATAAAATCAAACATCCAAAAACAAGAGGGAGAGGGGGAAATAAAAAAAAGAGAAGAGTCCCTAAAATTAACTCCCATGGGTTGGTGATCCCTATCGTAACCTCCCCTCTAAGCCCCCCTCATCTTTCCCTCTATGGATATGGAAGACCTTATGGCTAATCTTATAGACCAGACTACTACTTTAAGCAGCAAACCCATTGAGATAGGAAAGAGAATACATCATGATTGTCTAGCATTCATGGAGATTTACCAAATGTACTGTACTCTCGATTCAGTGTATCAAAATATACAGATTTATCAAAGTGTCTTCTGTACAGGAGGAGGATTTGCATGTATAGGTCACCATGGTGACCGGACTTCACATTTACGCATGACGTCAATACGCACGAGGGGCGGAGCACGTGAGCGTGTGCACGCGCATACCCGGAAGTCTTTGCTGTTCCGATGGGAGGAGGGTGTAACGCACCTGGGTGAGTTTTATTTTCATTATATGAGTATATATTGCTTGTTTGTATGCATTACATTTGTTGTCCTGTTATTTTTGACCCTGAAGAAAGTCCCGAACGGGGACTGAAACGTTGGTCACTATTTTTAAACTTAATTAACCCCTTAAGGACCAAACTTCTGGAATAAAAGGGAATCATGACATGTCACACATGTCATGTGTCCTTAAGGGGTTAAATAAAGTTTAATTTTTTTTAAAGACCGGTGAGCAGCCATTTCTTTTTGGATTATATATATATATATATATATATATATATATATATATATATATATATATATGCATATATATATATATATATGCATATATATATATATATATATATATATATACATATCTATATATATATGTATTTTTTAATTTATATATAGCTATATAAATAGCTATACATATATGTATTTATATATATACGTATATGTATTTATAAAGTCATTCTGAATGTATTTTGATTTAAATATATATCTATATTAATATCAAAATACAGTTAGAACAAATTTAAACTGGTATATACTTTGTTTTAAATTTAAATTGTATTTTTTTATTCATTTTTTTCAATGTATTTATTTTTTATTTTATTTATAGTTATAATTATATATATATATATATATATATATATACATATACACTTCTCAAAAAATAAAGGGAACACAAAAATAACACATCCTAGATCTGAATGAATTAAATATTCTTCTGAAATACTTTGTTCTTTACATAGTTGAATGTGCTGACAACAAAATCACACAAAAATTAAAAAATTTAAATCAAATTTTTCAACCCATGGAGGTCTGGATTTGGAGTCACACTCAAAATTAAAGTGGAAAAACAAACTACAGGCTGATCCAACTTTGATGTAATGTCCTTAAAACAAGTCAAAATGAGGCTCAGTAGTGTGTGTGGCCTCCACGTGCCTGTATGACCTCCCTACAATGCCTGTGCATGCTCCTGATGAGGTGGCGGATGGTCTCCTGAGGGCTCTCCTCCCAGACCTGGACTAAAGCATCTGAAAACTCCTGGACAGTCTGTGGTGCAACGTGACGTTGGTGGATGGAGCGAGACATGATGTCCCAGATGTGCTCAATTGAATTCAGGTCTGGGGAACGGGCGGTCCAGTCCATAGCATCAATGCCTTCGTCTTGCAGGAACTGCTGACACACTCCAGCCACATGAGGTCTAGCATTGTCTTGCATTAGGAGGACCCAGGGCCAACCGCACCAGCATATGGTCTCACAAGGGGTCTGAGGATCTCATCTCGGTACCTAATGGCAGTCAGGCTACCTCTGGCGAGCACATGGAGGGCTGTGTGGCCCCCCAAAGAAATGCCACCCCACACCATTACTGACCCACTGCCAAACCGGTCATGCTGGAGGATGTTGCAGGCAGCAGAACGTTCTCAACGGCGTCTCCAGGCTCCTTCACATCTGTCACATGTGCTCAGTGTGAACCTGCTTTCATCAGTGAACAGCACAGGGCGCCAATGGCAAATTTGCCAATCTTGGTGTTCTCTGGCAAATGCCAAACGTCCTGCACGGTGTTGGGCTTTAAGCACAACCCCACCTGTGGACGTGGGTCCCTCATACCACCCTCATGGAGTCTATTTCTGACCGTTTGAGCAGACACATGCACATTTGTGGCCTGCTGGAGGTCATTTTGCAGGGCTCTGGCAGTGCTCCTCTTGTTCCTCCTTGCACAAAGGCGGAGGTTGCGGTCCTGCTGCTGGGTTGTACAGCAAACCTTCTTGCCACAGCTCGCATTGATGTGCCATCCTGGATGAGCTGCACTACCTGAGCCACTTGTGTGGGTTGTAGACTTCGTCTCATGCTACCACTAGAGTGAAAGCACCGCCAGCATTTAAAAGTGACCAAAACATCAGCCAGGAAGCATAGGAACTGAGAAGTGGTCTGTGGTCACCACCTGCAGAACCACTCCTTTATTGGGGGTGTCTTGCTAATTGCCTATAATTTCCACCTGTTATCTATCCCATTTGCACAACAGCATGTGAAATTGATTGTCACTCAGTGTTGCTTCCTAAGTGGACAGTTTGATATTACAGAAGTGTGATTGACTTGGAGTTACATTGTGTTGTTTAAGTGTTCTCTTTTTGAGCAGTACAATTATATACATATATATATATATATATATATATATATATATATATATATATATAGATATAGATATATTTATATATATATATATATATATATATGTGTATGTATTAAGGACATTTGGCCTGTACTTGTGGGAGGTGCTTGTTATTCACTCTTAGCTTACTTAAGGGACACCCCTTGCCTGGCTCCATACCGTTCGAGGTCAGCATTGAATGACGATCCACTTCCAGGTTCTCTCAGACGCCATCTTGGTTTTCAGTATCCACAAGTTTTTCCGCGGCAAGCTGTGTCCAGGAATCCTGTTACGGGCCTTTCCGTCCGTCCAGCCTCTCTTGACCCCGGTCATCGTCGTAGATCGCGTCACAGGGACTCTTAAACCGTAAGTTAGACCTACCTGTCACGCCAGGATCGGTTCCCATGGCGTCCGGTACAGCACGGGTCCTCACTATACGGTCTTTTTTCCCTGTTATATGTTGCAAATTGGACAGTCTGTTCGTGAAATCATTTTGTGCAATATTCGGCAATTTCATTGTATTGGTTTTTAGGGGGTATCATTTCGCCTAAATCTGTTCCGTGTTTTCGGCGAAATTAGCTATCCTTTCGGTTATTTCGCCTTTCGGCACTTTTCCGGTATATGCTTTCGCAAGCTTGCCTGTTTGCATGGGTTTCCATACATGTAAACTGTTCGATTCATTTCTGTTTTTCCCTTGCCATAGGGTTTCGGTAATTGTTTGTTCATGTATTCGCATAAATCCTTTTCGTGGATTACATACATCATTTCATGCCTATACCATTCGGTTAAACAAGTTTTTCATGCTTACTGGATTTAGACTAATTCTATTTACGGTTTAAAGGTATCAGGGTTGTATTGGATTCCATACCATAGGGCTACTAAACTGGTTCCTGGATTGCAGGATAAAACTTACCAGGAAAGGTTAAAGGATCTTAACGTGTATAGCTTGGAGGAAAGACGAGACAGGGGGGATATGATAGAAACATTTAAATACATAAAGGGAATCAACACAGTAAAGGAGGAAACTATATTTAAAAGAAGAAAAACTACCACAACCAGAGGACATAGTCTTAAATTAGAGGGACAAAGGTTTAAAAATAATATCAGGAAGTATTACTTTACGGAGAGGGTAGTGGATGCATGGAATAGCCTTCCAGCTGAAGTGGTAGAGGTTAACACAGTAAAGGAGTTTAAGCATGCGTGGGATAGGCATAAGGCTATCCTAACTATAAGATAATGCCAGGGACTAATGAAAGTATTTAGAAAACTGGGCAGACTAGATGGGCCGAATGGTTCTTATCTGCCGTCACATTCTATGTTTCTATGTTTCTATGTAAACCAGTTCACATATCTGTATGGATTATTTGACTCCCACGCTTTTCAGGGGTTTTCCATACATTTCAGTCACGTTTTTCAGCCTACGGTTACAGGCCTCATTTCTGGTTTTAAACTACGACCCACGACATATACATGAGGACACGGTTTCCTTTTCCCAAACAGGGAATTCTCGGGTTGAATCACATGCACTGATCCAACCAATCATACGTCTTTGCATTACAGTACTATCATATACAACTTTACATCATCACTTTGGAGAATTGTTTTCACCCCTTCCCCTTTGTTGTTAATTATATGTCGGCATGGCTCATCTAAGTACAGGCCATGGCCTCCCCCCCCCCTTCTTACTTGACCCCCATCATACATCCCCTCTGTTTCAATTCATGTTATAAAAGCACTGGGGCGCTGGATATCATCTGCTTACTCACGGTACATACCTAACCCAGTACAAGAATTAAGAAATGCATTTAAAGACATGTCTGGTTGATATGTGTATTTGTATTGGTTGTCTGTAATGAATTTGATTATTTAATTTTTGCCCTCTTCTTTCTCAAGCCTACCTCATCGTCGGTTCCGGCACACCACAACCGACTTGCTCTTTTATACCATCCTACGTTCATTATGGTATTTTACTCTGTACTATCATGAGCCCCTAACACAAGTATTACGGCAATTTGGCCTGTAATTGTGGGAGGTGCTTGATATTCACTCCTAGCCTACTTAAGGGACACCCCTTACATGGCTCCATACCGTTCGAGGTCAGCGTTGAATGACCCTCCCACCACACCATATTATAAATAATTATTTTCCTTTTCTTCTTTTCTTTTTCCTTCGTAGGCCCTCTTCTTTCTCAGGCCTACCTCATCGTCGGTTCCGGCACACCACCACCGGCTTGCTCTTTTATACCACCCTATGTTCATTATATTTTACTCTGTACTATCATGAGCCTCTAACACAAATGTACATATATATAAATAGCAGTAAGGAATGGCTGCTCACCGGACTTTAAAAAGCAAAAAAAAATTATTGAAAAATATTTTTAAAAAACGTTGGTCGTTTTTTAAAATATTTTTCAATAATTTTTTTTTTGCTTTTTAACCCCTTAAGGACACATGACGTGTGTGACACGTCATGATTCCATTTTATTCCAGAAGTTTGGTCCTTAAGGGGTTAAAGTCCGGTGAGCAGCCATTCCTTACTGCTATTTGTGTCTGCTGGAGCTCTGGCGCATGTACCCGGTATTGGAGTTATACATAAGCGTGAGTGCAGTTTTTTTTCATTTATATATATATATATATATATATATATATATATATAACTCACATCATTTTAAGTGTATTTTAATATTAATATATATATATATATATATAATTAAATATATATTTATATTAAAATACACGTAAAATAATGGATTGTGTATGTGTATGTGCTTATAAAACTACTTAGTACTTATATATATGATCTAAGTACTTTTCTTAACTTTATAAACTTAATAGCTTTTATTTACTTTCTAAACTTTTTTGCAGGCATGAGGGGGACAGACCCAGCAAACCATATTTTTAAGCAGGATGAGCATTTATCAAGATATATTGGAGAAAGACCTAAAAGTGTATTTACGGGAGTAAAGAATTGTAAAAATGTTTTAACTAAAAGCTACATCCAGAGGGAAAAAATAACGGGATGGGGATATTTTAGGTAATTCTTTAAACCCTTAAGGACTGCATACGTATGAGGTACGTCCAGGGCCGGTGCTAGGATTTTTAGTTACACAGGCGAAGATGCATTTTGGCGCCCCCAACCCTCATTAAAAAAAAAAAAAAAATGCATCTTCACCTGTGTGTCTTTCCTCCCAAGCCACAGGCACACAGGCATCATTTTTCAGTCACACAGTCAAAGTCATACAGGTACACTGTCATACAAAGACAGAAATAATCATACAGACACATACAGTCAGAGACATACAAGCAGAGATATACATGCATATAGAGACATGCAGGCATATAAAGACATGCATGCATACAGAGGCATACCGTCATACAGACACATACATACAGACAGGCATACAGAAACATACATACAAAGACATTCAGGCACATACATACAGACATACAGGCATAAAGAAACATACATACAGAGACATACAGGCATGCAGACACATACATACATACAGAGGCATACCGTCATACAGACACATACAGAGGCATACCGTCATACAGACACATACATACATACAGAAACATGCATACAAAGACATACAGGCATACAGAGACACACACATACGTACATACAGAGACATAAAGGCATACAGTTACATACATGCATACAGAGACATATATACAGACATTCAGAGACAAACATACATCCAGTTACATACATGCATACAGAGACATACAGAAACATACGTACAAGACATACAGACACATACATACATACATACAGAGGCATACCGTCATACAGATACATACATACAGACAGGCTTACAGAAAAATACATACTCACACACACACACACAAACTCACAGACACATACTCGAACACACACACACACTGACAGACACACATACTCACATGCACACACACACTGACAGACACACACACACACACACACTGACAGACACACACACACACACACTGACAGACACACACACTGACATACACACTCACACTCACATGCACACACACATACACACACAGTAATTAATTATCTAAATTAAATTTAAATTTCCCACCCAGCCTCCCTACCTGGAGTGCTGGCGTGAGTCTTTCATTGGTGGTCCAGTGGGGCTGCTGGGAGGCGTGCGGCTGAAGTTCATTAGGAGGCGGCGAGGGAGCTCTCTCATCTCTCTGACCGGCTCCCTCGCAGGCTGTTTTCTGATGCCGCGGGAGCCGGAATATGACGTCATATTCCGGCTCCCGCGGCATCAGCAAAAGGCGCGCGAGGGAGCCGGTCAGAGAGATCAGAGAGCTCCCTCGCCGGCTCCTAATGAACTTCAGCGCCGCTCCGGGGATCCAGGAGGTGACCAGGCAGGAGGGAGCACTTCCCTCCTGCCGGTCACTGGAATTTTGCGCCCCCAGAGCCCTTAAGGGCTAATTTCAGCGTTGGAAGTGATCATGATCGCTTCCAGCCACTCTATGCGTATTGCATGATGTATCGATGTCCAGGCATCGTACACTACCCCCTTCACTGCCGGGCCCCCGGGTGATCACTTCTTGGTTGCTCCACGTGGCGCCCGGCAGTGTTGTGCAGAGCATCGGAAGCCATCAGGCAGGTTTCCGATGCTCTGCCTATACTGACTACCTCGAGAGGGGATAAAGTAAAAAAAAAAAAAAAAATTAACCCCTACTCTCCCTCCCCATGTACTTACCGATTGCCGCCGTTCCCCTGCCAGCGATCGGTCATCTTATGAAGGGGACTGTCTGGGCTCAGACTTTAATTAAAATATATTATACACATTTAGGAAATAAAAGTGTTTGTGTGTGTGTGTGTGTGTGTGAATATATATATACACACACATACACACACATAACGTATTCTATACACAAGTTTATTGGTTTAAGCACTCCTGCTGCATGTCTTTATCGCCCGGTGCTCAACTGCACTGCATATACCAAGGATGTAGAAAATTGTCAGCACTCTAGGTCTTTTGAAAAAAAAAAATTCTTTATTTAGGATTCCCAACAGTCAACGTTTCAGTTCACACAGGAACTTTCATCATCGATTTCACTTTTTATGGAATAACTCCAAATAAAGTTTTCTACTATTCTCTACAAGACCGTGAGTGCAAGCCCAATTTTTACTATATTTATATATACATATATATATATTGGAAAAATAAACACCGCCGCCCCCCCACCCCCCGTCTTTGCCTTCTCTCTATATTTGTGTAGAGATGGGTGCTCTCTGGTCTCCCTCCCAAACTCCTCGGGGGTGTCCCAAGCTAGGGGTTTCTCGGCTACTGTCAGGGTAGGGGTTGGTTGGGTTCTTACCTGGGTCTCCCGGCCTGGTGAACGGTTCTCCATGGGGCGAGCCTGTGAACGGGTAGCCACTGGACAGGCTTTAGCGGCTGGAGTAGGTAGATAGGCTGAAGTCAAGGGTCCAATATCATTGCCCAATAGGACTTTGGCAGGCATGTTGTGTATGATCCCTACTGTGACCATGCCAAATCCGGTACCCCAATTCAGGTGGACACGGGCAGTTGGGAGGCGGAATACAGCTCCTCTGGCTACTCGTAGAGCAACAGTGTGGTTGGAAAAATTCTCTGGCTTGACCAAATGTTGCTGGACCAGAGTGATGGTAGTGCCTGTGTCCCGTAACCCTTGGGCTACTTGTCCATTGACTCGAACCTCTTGTCGATGCTGTTGGAGACGCAGCTTTGATGGGGTCTGCCTCGCAAAAAATACCCAGACATTCCTCGGTACCAATGTCTTTTTCCATGCAATGAACAGACAGGGTACGGGGGGATGTAGCATCAGCTATGGGTGAGGGTCACCTCCAGGTTGGAGTGGAGGGTCCTAATGGACAATTCTTACTTATGTGTCCCCAACCATGGCACCAATGGCATTGGGCCTTGGAATAGTCTTGGGGGTAGTTTTATGATCCTTGTAGCGAGAAGAGCCAAGTGGTACAGGAGCATGAAACTCGGGGTGAGGAGCAGGGGCCCAAGCTTCCAGGCGGGGAGGTTGTTGTGGAGTAGTTTGACTCACCCTCCTGGTATCAGCGTACTCGTCCGCCTACCGGGCAGCGTCTTTCAAGGTGAGGGGTCGCAGGTCTCTTACCCACTCATGTAGTTCAGTTGGTAGATCGCCTAAAAAATGCTCCATCAAAAAAAGCCACACCAGTGGGTTGTGGTCAGTGATGAGTGTGAATTCTTGACCATACAGATAGGGAGTTAATTTCTTACCAGGGCCAGACACTCTTTTTCCACTGCCGGGCCACTACTGGATGGAGAAATTGTAGGGTTGGAGCGCCATGCTCCACCGCAATAACCGTCCGTTATCACCTGCAACCCGATTCAGCCACACCAGTGGGTTGTGGTCGGTGATGAGTGTGAATTCTTGACCATACAGATAGGGAGTTAATTTCTTTAGGGCCCATACCAGGGCCAGACACTCTTTTTCCACTGCCGCGTAACTCACTTCTCTGGGTAACAATTTACAGCTAAGATACGCGACAGGGTGCTCCCCTCCATCTTTTCCTACCTGGCTCATAACTGCCCCCAGTCCATACATGGAAGCATCTGTGTGGACAACACTGAGTCTCGCACGTAAAACCGAACCGCCCATGTACAGGTCTTATGGTGTTTTCAAAAGTTACAGAGTCAAATATAAGACTTGCATTTCTTTTTTTTCACATTGAAATTTGCCAGATTGGTAATGTTGCCTTTTAGACCGTATGGTAGCCCAGGAATGAGAATAACCTCCATGATGGCATACCATTTGCAAAAGTAGACCACCTAAGGTATTGCAAAAGGGGTTATGTCCAGAATTTTTAGTAGCCTCTTAATCACAAACACGGGATCCAATTAGCGTTCAAATTTGTTTTTTTGCACTTTTAACACACAAACAAATATGAATGCTAACTTTGGACAGTGTTTGTCACTAAGTGGCTACTAAACAAAACTGGACATACCCCGTATTGAATACCCTGGGCTGTCTACTTTAAGAAAATATGTACATATAAGGTGTTATTCAGAGATTTATGACAGATTACAGTGTTACAATGTCACTATTGATACATTTTAAAAAATATATATTTGAAACAGCAATGTCCTACTTGTACTTATAGCCCTATAACGTGCAAAAAAAAAGCTAAGAACATGTTAACATTGGGTATTTCTAAACTCAGGACAAAGTTTAGAAACTATTTAGCATGTTTTTTTTGGCGGTTGTTGATGCAGATTTTGGGGGTCAAAGCTAAAAAAAGTGTTTTTTTTTATTTTTCATAATATTTTATACTTTTTTTATAGTGAATTATATAATATGATGAAAATAATGTTTTCTTTATAAAGACCACCCCAGTAAATGAGTAAGAGGAAAATTACAGCTAAACACAAACACCGCAGAAATATAAAAACAGCCCTGGTCCTTAACGATAAGAAAATTGAAAAACGGTCTGGTCAATAAGGGGTTAAGGAACACGCTCATTAAAATGTGAGTGTGATACCAACTATCACCACAATTATCAGTTTTAAGCAAAACCGTGCTGTATTACCCTATGAGAGTTTTTTCTATACTTCAGGAACACACGCTCTCCAAACAGGATATACTTACATGTAACACTTTCTCACCAAATACACAATTGGTGTATATGATTGGTAATTTACATTGTTTCTGATATTTTGCACTGCTTCACTCAAATACAAAAACAGTGTATTCTATGCTCTCTGCACCTATATTACTGTTATTCCACTTCTCATCTAGGACCTTTTATTTTCTTAAATCTGTTTCTATTTTCAGGGAAGTCCAGGTCTTGGACACTTAACTGGGGATTAGACGCTATTACTAGTTCTGTATAGTATGTTACCTTAATTCTCGCCTTGGTGTATAGTCATAATAATTTTACTAAGTTTAGGCTCCTTATCCTAAATCACGTGCCCTGGTGGTTTCCTGAAACTGCTTACCTCAATTCTGCTCAAGTGTATAGTATAGTCTCTTGCCTATATTACCACGTTTTATGTTCCTAAAACAGGACTACTGTTTTATCTTGAATCTGTTTTCTACCCACAAGGAGGTCCCTGGTCATAGAGCACATATGGGCTCAGACGACATGAATAATTTTTGTATAATTCATTACGGGGGCCACGTACCTACTCCTCGTATATTTCATCATATCATTGTCATGGGTCATGGGTTGTAGGATATTTGTATCAAGGGCCATTACTCATACTATGTTTATTTACAGCTTACGGGATGCTCAGGATTTTAGGGCAACATTAATCATCATACCCCTTATACTACACTAGTTAGGTAGGTCTGTTGTAGATAATTTCAATTGGGTCCACGAGCTGGCCCTTACACTTCACATGTACGTTACATTATCGCATCTTTAGGTGCTAGGTATCTACTATTATTGCGCAACCTCCTACTTATGGTTGATCCTTACTACGCTACTTATCCTGTAGGTATACCTGGATATCTATAATTTTATGTCACATACCACAATTTCCTACAACTATCTTGTTACTCCCTATAGGTCTGCTCGAATCCACTTTCTTGTGTTAAACCACATTACTGACAATGGTTTATATTATTTATTATTTATTTATTATTGCCATTTATATAGCGCCAACAGATTCCGTAGCTTGGATTATATTACACTATACAATACTAATGGTTTATATTGTATTATATTACGCTATACAATACTAATGGTTTATATTGTATTATATTACACTATACAATACTAATGGTTTATATTGTATTATAACACTATACAATACTAATGGTTTATTTTGTATTATATTACGCTATACAATACTAATGGTTTATAGTGTATTATATTACGCTATACAATACTAATGGTTTATATTGTATTATATTACGCTATACAATACTAATGGTTTATATTGGATTATATTACGCTATACAATACTAATGGTTTATATTGTGTTATATTACACTATACAATACTAATGGTTTATATTGTATTATATTACGCTATACAATACTAATGGTTTATATTGTATTATATTACACTATACTAATGGTTTATATTGTATTATATTACACTATACAATACTAATGGTTTATATTGGATTATATTACGCTATACTAATGGTTTATATTGTATTATATTACACTATCCAATACTAATGGTTTATATTGTATTATATTACGCTATACAATACTAATGGTTTATTTTGTATTATATTACGCTATACAATACTAATGGTTTATATTGTATTATATTACGCTATACAATACTAATGGTTTATATTGGATTATATTACGCTATACAATACTAATGGTTTATATTGGATTATATTACACTATACTAATGGTTTATATTGTATTATATTACACTATACAATACTAATGGTTTATTTTGTATTATATTACGCTATACAATACTAATGGTTTATTTTGTATTATATTACGCTATACAATACTAATGGTTTATTTTGTATTATATTACACTATACAATACTAATGGTTTATATTGTATTATATTACACTATACAATACTAATGGTTTATATTGTATTATATTACGCTATACTAATGGTTTATATTGTATTATATTACGCTATACAATACTAATGGTTTATATTGTATTATATTACGCTATACAATACTAATGGTTTATATTGTGTTATATTACACTATACAATACTAATGGTTTATATTGTGTTATATTACACTATACAATACTAATGGTTTATATTGTATTATATTACACTATACAATACTAATGGTTTATATTGTATTATATTACGCTATACAATACTAATGGTTTATATTGTATTATATTACACTATACTAATGGTTTATATTGTATTATATTACGCTATACAATACTAATGGTTTATATTGTATTATATTACGCTATACAATACTAATGGTTTATATTGTGTTATATTACACTATACAATACTAATGGTTTATATTGTATTATATTACGCTATACAATACTAATGGTTTATATTGTATTATATTACACTATATGCTTTAATGGTATATATATTATATTAACTATTTTCTCTCATTTTTTTTTATTATATGTATTGGGGATAATGTGCACTATGGTCATTGCTGCCGCCCAGGAGTAGTGGGAGTTTGAGTGCAGGATTTATTTTTGTATATTAATATAAGATTACAAAAGCAAAAACAATCAATACAACATTTTCTCACTTTATTTATTTATTTGTTTGTTTGTTTGTTTTAATATAGATATAATAATAATAATAATAATAATATAATGATGACAAGTTATGACAATTCAGAATTGCAGTGCAAAAACAGTCAATATTGCCTGGTCATTAGGCCACAATAAAGAATTGCACTGGGCAGAGGCCCAAACTGCTCACAGGTTTATTGGATGAGGATCTGCAATGTTTTGCTTCCTTACAGACCTTTTATCAAGCTCATTATGCTGGTCAATATTGTAGCCATTTGTGCATTGCAGCACAGTAATAGGCACCTTTTAATCATTTTTTTCTCCTGTCGGAATGATTCTTGTAAATTTTGTATTTATTTATTTATTTCAAACTAATTTTTATTGAGTGGTAATAATACATGAAATTCGTAAATAGTGAACAGGAGTGAAAAGCGTGAGCACATATAAATTAGGGAATGAAACAGACGAATTGCCTGGGTTATAGAGACTAAGGGGAATTCGCATGAATCCCCTAGTTCGTGAGTTTCTTTCTACCGAACGGCGGGCCGTTCGGTAGTTTCCCCACGAAATCCTGGAAGTCTGGAGGTCTCAGCGGTGCTTGCCTAGTCGAGTGTCCATTTTCAGTTCCAGACACTCGACGGCAAAACACCGCTGTTCGGTAGTTTAAGATGGCCGCCGCCACGTGTTCGGCTCCCGAATGGCGGCCACCCAGAGGACAAAGACCACACTGCACGGATTGCCAATTACCCGTTTGCAACATTGTTGCAAACGGTAATTGGAGGCACACTTAGTCCTGGGTGGTCTGGTTGTTCGGTAGTTTCCCTCAATATAATGAATGGAGGGATTCTACCGAACAATCAGATGAATGCTGCATCCAGATCCCAGGGTAAACTTAACACATAAATACATATGCAATATTACAGGCAGTACACTCGAATATGCTCCACAGTCTTAAAGGGACAGTAGTCCCAAAAGTCCCAATGTGTCCATAGATGCTGTTAAAAGGGCCAGTAGCAGCAATATACAGTACAATATGCCCCAAATAACCCATGGGCCATAGTCAGCAGGTAGGAGGCTAGCAAACAGGCTTCTCCAGGGCCCAGTGGCGAGGTTGGTTCCGCCACACTGCTCATCCACCGATGATTTCAAAATCCAAGCCGCAGATCTGCGCAAAAGATTCAAACAGAGAGGCTATCCGAATAGGTGCCTAAAACACGCCTACCAGAGAGCACTTAACCTTGAACGAGAAGAACTACTCACCAATAAGCCCAAAGAGGACCCCAAGAGAGCTATAAGATGCATAGCAAGTTATGACGCTGGATGGAATGAAGTGAAGAAGGTGATGGGGCGCTTCTGGCCGTTACTAACTGAGGATCCACACCTCAGGGACGTAATTACTACCAAAGTATCAATAACAGCCAGACGGGGTAAAAATATGAAAGAAATATTGGTACCCAGCCATTTTTCGGCACCAAAAAAGAAAAACAGCACCTGGATGAAGATACAAGGCACATATCAGTGTGGAAGATGTGTCGCATGTGTACACATAGCAAAAGGATCACAAACTATTTTTGACTCTAGCAACTCCATAGAAATCCCCATAAAACAGTTCTTCAACTGCAACACCCTCGGCATGATTTACCTACTTACATGCAAATGCGGCATGAAGTATGTGGGCAAGACTATACGCCCTTTCAAAAGAAGTATCATGGAACACGTCCGCTCTGTGACCTCTAATAGGGACACACCAGTGGCCAGGCACATCAGAAACAATCATATTGATACCACAAAGTGCATCAAATTTGCGGGCATTGAAAAAATTCAGTTAGGCAAAAGAGGGGGTGATCTTGATCAGACCCTCAAAAGGAGGGAATGCTACTGGATTTTTAAGCTGGACATGCTAGCCCCCAAAGGTCTGAATGAGGGCTTCACCTTCACTCCTTTCATAGACACATGGTGTTCTATCTCTGTAGATATGTATATAGTTAATGTGCTGTAATGTTCTTTCCTTATGTCTCACTTTATTTCACTTATTTCTTTTTATATATTATGATCCCTACTAAACCAGGTACTACTCAACCAAACCAGCAGTAGTATATATTCATAGACCATACGTAGACAGAGCACTACAATTGGATATCTCTTTTCTCTAAGTAAAATTTAGACTTAAGTGATCTTATACAATGAACCATCAATGGTTAGGTCTAGATCACAGAGACTTCCTCTCAGATCTTTCGGTACTTATCATCTACAGTGGGATTGTATTTTTCCCATAGATGTATTTTCAGATCGGAATAACTCTGTACAGCTCTATCTTTAGGACTATACAACATTCAAATAGGGCTTTTATGCCTTTAATTTCCAGCTTAGTCTCCACATCATCCATCTATATGGTTACTGATACTCATGTACTTCCTCTGGGCACCCCAGACTCTTTGACATGATATGTATCACTATACCAGCTGGTGCGATCATATCACTTCCCTACACATAATGGTGGCTGATAGGGAAGTAGAAAAGATCGCACTCACGTAAGATGGGTAGCAGTGTAATCTCTCAACAATAAGACTGTCTCTGCGGACAGATCAGCCAGGCGTTTTTCGCCGCTCACAGATCCCGCCCCGTCTACACCAACGTGGGCGGACCTAAATGCTGACTGACAGCTCGCACAGCGTGCCGGCTTGGCGCGCATAGATGAGACACACCTCTGAATATGATTGGTCGCTGGATCGTTCACAGGGCATACTTAAACGCCAACTGTCTCAGTACCTGGTTTACCTCTGACAAAGGCGCTTTGGCAGCGCCGAAACGTACGTTAGGTCCGCTACTTGTTTTTTAGCTTATGCACGTTTGATGTGAACCTTTGGTTTAGGGGGAATGGGCACTTTTGGTATCTAACTGTTGTTAGAACTAGTCAGGAGAATGCTTTCAGAGTAGAATCTTTTTTCTTTAACAGCAACATTGAGAGGTGATATTTCTACAAAGCCCTGCATACACAGCAAGTTCTCTACAACTGTATCCAGTGTATGATACACTTGCCAACTTTATCAAGTGTTAGAACCAGCCAGCAGTGTGCCTTTAGAATAGTATCTGCTTTGTTCCACAGCCATCATATGAGCTCTGCATATATAGTAGGGTCTCCACAGATAGATCCATTACACTGTGCACTAGCTCACTGTATGAAGTGGCAGGGATACAGCTGTAATCCCATGGATACTGTTTACTGAATCACATTTAGTTGCTATTTAAAGATTCTCACTCCTTTCTTGGAGCCTTGGGTTTACCCTGCGGATGTGACATTGAGCCTCCACAGTTTGAGATACTCATACAGCTATTTTTTACGCAGGCTTATTTCCCTTCAGACTCCATTAGCATTTCTACCTTTCGATCTGGGATATTTCCACAGATTATATCGTCCTCTCCACCCCCAGTATTTTATCCTTAGTGGTGATGGTGCATTAAGTTTTTTTTTCATTTTCAGGGATCATTAAGTTTATGATGCCCGCAATAAAGTTATTTTTTAAGATTGGTATTTAAGGCAGATCAACATCTGCAGAACTACCCCTTAGCGCTCCCAAGGCCCTCCAAGCCTACGGATCACGCTATCACCATTTTCTAGTCTATGTACGAACACAAGAGTTATCCCCTATCAATTCTGCAGACACACTCCTGTTCCCACTAGTTGGGAACTTCTGCACTTCGGTGCTTCCTTTTTTTTCTAGTGTATCACAGTGACACACATGGTGAGGATGGTAAATCACACAATCAGTACCGCAATGATCAAACAGTAAGCAAATTAATGTAATATTTTCTCTAAATAAGTACTTTATCTCCATTACTGCAAGTCATGGTCTATAGTATTAAACAGTATTAAGATCTTTTTTCTGTATGGGGGAGAGGTTTGTCATCTTTCTTCCTCTGCTATAAGAAATTCCGAGAATCATTCCCTAGTAAAATCTCTGCCTCTAGTCCGTAACTAGTGACCCTAAACCTTAAAGACCCACCTAGCACATTGCGCACATGCTTACCTGGCCTTGGATCTCCATCTCGACTGGTGGGGAGATCTCGAGCGTTCCCAGGGGCTCATCCTCAGTTTGGATTGATATTTCGCTAATTATGCCCATCTGGTTTGCCAATATAAGAGCCTGTGCATGCTACACATAAAAAAAAAAATACAGATATAAGAATTAATTAATTTAGGGAATTCGTTCAACATAGTCCTGTATCTCCTATCATAGAAAGAATATGTGATATACTATGTATTTTATTTTATGATGGATACAGGATGCTATGTGATATGCACCCAATGTCTGAATATACAATTAAGGTGGCACACATAGGAAGTAGCTGTGTGTTCACTGGAAGCCAGAACTCACTAGTGTCAGAAGTCTCTCCTGATATACTTTTACCTTCTTCTTTGGATCTTCTTCTTCCTGAGGTGTTTTATAGTCCTCATCTTGATCCTCGATGCCCATTTCTGGTGGAACCTGACATACTTTTATCTTCTTCTTTGGATCTTCTTCTTCCTGGGGTGTTTTATAGTCCTCATCCCGATCCTCGGTGCCCGTTTCTGGTGGAACCTGACACACTTCCTGCTGTAACATATTACATAGAGTAAAAAAGAGAATTTGGTGAAAAGTAAACCCCAGAATTTGCTCCATCATTAATACAAACTGGCATTTTCTTCATTCATTCTAGGAATTTGTTTTTAGAAATCCTCTTATGATAAACTAAATTTATAGACCCTGGGAAATAAAGGAGTATTTTAATAGGATTTCTTATTAATTTAAGAGTAATGTGGGGAACTGTCAAAGTACGCTGCAGGATGCTGGACACCCACAGTAGTTTTTCACATGTTTTGTGAAGATCTCAAGATGATTACATTAAAGGATCACTTAACACAAACATGTATTCCTGACCATATAGTGTTCAGATAGATCAGGGACAGAGCCAGGATGATTCAAACACAGCCCTGGCCAATCAGCATCTCCTTATAGAGATGAATTGAATCAATTAATCTCTATGAGGAAAGTTCAGTGTCTGCATACAGTGCGAGGAGATCATTTTATTTAAAATAAAATCCCCTATTATGGTCCCTGGGAAATGAAGGAATGTTCTCATTGTTTTTATTTTTCATTTATGAGTAATGTGTGGAAGTGCCAGGGTACTCTGCAAGACACTGGACATCCTCCGTAGTTTTTCACAAGTTTGGTGGGGATCATTAGGGGGGACCAACCATGTCTGTCCTCCTCATTACATTAATGTTGAATTTAAGGAATGGGGACATAGAGTGAGAGGGCATGATTTATAGTATTAAATAGTTAAAATAAAATACCAATTAAATAGAATATTAAATAGTCCCTGGATTGTTCCTTAGTAAAATCTCTGCCTCTAGTCCATAACAAGGTGACCCTAAACATTAAAGACCCACCTAGCACATTGCATACATCCTTACCTGGTCTTGGGTCTCCATTTCGGCTGCTGGGGGGATCTTGTACGTTTCCAGGGGCTCATCCTCAGTTTGGTTAGATATGTCACTTATTATACCCACCTGGTTTGCAAATTTAGGAGCCTCTGCATGCTACACATAAAAAGAAAAAAACAGACATCAGAATGGATTAATTTAATGGGCCCAGCGAAGGACTGACCACTCGGGTAGATAGGTCATGGACAGTCTCGGTTGAACAGCCATGCCGTGCCTCAGATCATAGATCTTCCCAGACATAAAGGCAAAACTTGACAGACATATTCCAGCCATAGGAATATTAGTAACCAAAAATCCTTGCACTCGGAGAGGGCCCTTGATTTCCTATTGAAGCCCTGTGTGTTGTTAGTCTGCCCCATCAACATAGTCCTGTATCTCCTATCATAGAAAGAATATGTGATATACTATGTATTCTATTTTATCTACAGGGAGATGTAGAAAATTAAAGTAGCTGATAAACCGAGAGTTAGAAGGAGCCTCGATAATGATGGATACATGATGCTATGTGATATGCACCCAGTGTCTGAATATACAATTAAGGTGGCACACATAGGAAGTAGCTGTGTGTTCACTGGAAGCCAGAACTCACTAGTGTCAGAAGTCTCTCCTGATATACTTTTACCTTCTTCTTTGGATCTTCTTCTTCCTGAGGTGTTTTATAGTCCTCATCCTGATCCTCGGTGCCCATTTCTGGTGGAACCTGACATACTTTTATCTTCTTATTTGGATCTTCTTCTTCCTGAGGTGTTTTATAGTCCTCATCCCGATCCTCGGTGCCCATTTCTGGTGGAACCTGACACACTTCCTGCTGTAACATATTATATAGAGTAAAAAAAGAATTTGGTGAAAAGTAAACCCCAGAATTTGCTCCATCATTAATACAAACTGGCATTTTCTTCATTCATTCTAGGAATTTGTTTTTAGAAATCCTCTTATGATAAACTAAATTTATAGACCCTGGGAAATGAAGGAATATTTTAATAGGATTTCTTATTAATTTAAGAGTAATGTGGGGAACTGTCAAAGTACGCTGCAGGATGCTGGACACCCACAGTAGTTTTTCACATGTTTTGTGAAGATCACAAGGTGATTACATTAAAGGATCACTTAACACAAACATGTATTCCTGACCATATAGTGTTAACACCACCATCTAGCCCCCCTGGGCCCCTCATGCCTCTATAAATATAGTAAAAATCTTACTGTATTCAAGCCTGAAGCTGTAAATCTGCATTCTGTTAGACTCAGAAAAACAAGCAGTCTGCTGACATCATCACCAGTCACAGTACTTCCCATAGGATTGGCTGAGACTGACAAGGAGGAAGATCAGGGACAGAGCCAGCATGATTAAAACACAGCCCTGGCCAATCAGCATCTCCTTATAGAGATGAATTGAATCAATTAATCTCTATGAGGAAAGTTCAGTGTCTGCATGCAGTGGGAGGAGATACTGAATCACAGGATGCTTGTGCACAGCAGATCTGAGTGGATGGAGGCATGATATGCCTCCATCAACTCTGAAGTCCCTCTGGTTCCCTCTGAGTGACTGCAACTGGAGGTGTTCCTAGCTTTCAATGTAAACACTGTACTTTCTCAGAAAATACAGTGTGTACATGAGAAAGGCTTCAGGGAGCTATAGTTCTCACCTGAATTACCTCATTAAGCTGAATTTGTTCAGGTGACTATAGTGTCCCTTTCATGTTCAACTCAAGAATGGGGGCCTAGAGTACTTTGTATCAACCTCCAGCTCTTCTGCCTGTTAATGGGTGAAAGGCATGGGGGAGGGGGTGCATTGGCTATATTCTAATCACTAAACATAGAAAAACAGAATATGCAAGGATAGAATTAATATGGAAGAGAACGGGTTATTGATCCAAGCAGAAATCTGATTGTTATTAAGGAGTAAATAATGATTATTTTCCCTTTCTGGTGGCATAATTGATCATCTCTTCAATTAGTTTATTCTGTTTGTTTGTTTTTTTGCCTTTGTTAAGAGTAACAGTCGGAAAAGATGCGTTTGAAGGTTGAACTTGATGGAGTCAAGTCTCTTTTCTTCCAGGATTACCATGTAACTATTAAGTAGAGTCTTACCTGCTGTTTGCTGATCTCCATTGTCTGACGGCAGGGATTTACACTGGGAAAAGAGAGAGAAAAACAGGGGGATGAAATGATATGAAAAGAAAAATGTCATATAGGAAAAAAGGAAGCGAAAAGTATTTTGAAGAAATAAATGAGTGGAAAGGGATGGAAGGATGGGAACAAATGATGAGTGAAAGAATAAAAACATAAAATAATGTGAGGAAGAATACACAAAAATGAGCAATTGCTGGATAAAAACATCCTTCCAAGGACTGAGGAATAAACGATTGTAGCTTTTTCTGAGAAGCTACGAGGGGGACACCTTCACTAAAGATCCCCCATCTGTTGTTTAAAGGTAATAGTACTCTCTTAATCATTTTAAATACTATAAACGCCATCCACCATGGTGAATTTACAGCTCGAATGCTGGAGGTTACCTGTACAATATCTAGAAATTCTACATATTCTAGGAGATATATCTCCTATGTTCTCTGTCCCATTCCCAAGCAAGAATAATGACGTACTATGAGCTCTGTGAAAAGTTCTCTAGATGAGCCATTGTGATGAAGGCATGGCCAAGAGTTCCCATCGGAGTTATCCTCTTGTTTGGATCCATAGTAAGCATCTGCTTTATCAGGTCCAGACACTGCCATATGTCTGCCATCTCCACCAGTATGTCACTGCTCTCATTCTCTGATGGTAAATGTATCTGAAAAGAGAAGATGAGTTTTTGAGTGGGGTATATGTCACTGCCATGTGATCTCCATTAGGGGTGTAGACAGTACAGTAAGTGGCCTGGCTGCTACTCGGTTCCAGCTACGTCAAATAGGGATTTGAAGGCATCAGGAGGCTAATAATAGTCAGAAAGGGGTACTCATATAAAGACAAGAGACCTATATGCCTGTCTAAGAAATTGAAACGATATAAATGAATATTCAAACTATCTTACATTACAAAATAACGTAGTGTACAGGAGTGGAACGAAAAAAAAGTTTTAAAATGTGTTTATCCAGTGGAGTGCCCTTATGAATAATAGAAATATATTTTTGGACCCCCAAGTTATTGCCCCTCACACCTAAAGCTTGCTTGAAGAAATTGTTCCAGCATGTTCTCTGTGCTTAGATTCAAGTGTGATTATATCCATGGTAAGTTACTGGGAAATGGGAGAGTTCTGGCCAACATAGTACTGTCTTAAATGTTCCTACTCGTCACGCTGTACTAATCTGTTTCGGGCACACTGCTTCCATTTTCCCACTAGACCACCAACAAGAAGAGAGAAGGCAAGATGTGAATTCCCTGGGCACCTGGGACTCTGGGAGGTAATCACGATTGCACCCCACAATGATTTTTACTATATATTTATGTTCAAGAATGGTGGCAGTACTAATGAAAAGTGATTTAGGGAAATTGTATATCTTTGCAGAGAAATGATTAACCTTCATTGTTTAACTTTACTGACAAAGAAGACATTTTTAAAAAACTTTTCTGCCTATCCAAAATATCCTATCCCGTGGCTGAGAGAAAGTTGTACTCTTTTATTTTGGGGTGATTGTGTTATCCCCAGGAATGCCGTACCTGCATCATGTCATCAAGACAGTTGAAGATGTATTTCCTGTTTTCTGCAGGATACATTCCAGTCTCACGTCTGTATTCTCTGACAGTCTAGAAAAGAGGACAAACAAAATGTCCCATTAATCTCAGGAATGAGACAATCATCCGATGCAACATTCTTTAGAACCCCAATGGGTTTCCTGGTTCTGGAAGGATGGGACCAACACCTTACCCAGCATTTAGATTTTTTAATAAGCATGATGTTGTGAAAACTTGCTCCTAAAATGGGCTCAAAACTGTCCGAGAAAGGGGTAAAGTAGTTAACGCTTTACCGGGAGGAACTGTTATTTATCTAACATTTATCTAAACGTCCAACGTGACTGAATGCTAGTGGATGAAACTTCATTTGGTTTAACAGAACGACAGACATTAAAGGCCTGGAGTGTCGCTTTAATCACTGCCAGCGCTGTCATGATATCACAGGATTTTTTTTTTAATCCTTTTGTCCTGACGCAGTTAAATATAATTTTTTTTAAATTTAAATAAAGTTGATATTTAAGGTCCCACCTTCAATCTCCATGATAAGTGCGAGGAATCCATGTCTCTATTAAAATAATAATCCATCTTTGTTCCTCTGCTCAGCATGCCTTGAGGTGGCAATCCCTGAGTGTGGGTGATGAATCGGATCTGCGGGGAGAATGCGAGAGATTATAACAATGAATACAAGTACCGGCACCTTCCAATAAAACCGTAACACAGCCCGAATTAACAGCTTCTGCTCTGTCTGATTACCTGCGATTTCACAACTCTTTAATAACTAACATTTTGCGATGTTACACTTCAGAAATGAAGTAAATGAATGGGAACTGGCATTGTACAATGAATATATGAATGATTTAACTATACAAAGACAGGCAGAATATGTGATAGTATGTTATATCATACTTCGATGTTAGACAAAGAAAGAAACGAGAAAAGATGGAGCCTTTGATGACTGGCACCACCGTGTGGGGGATGACCCCTGTATAAAGTAGCATAAAGAAGAAGAGAATTGGAGGTAACAGTACTAAATGGTTAAAAAAAACGGGGAATCACTTTGATGGTATGGTGGATAAAGAAATGTATGGAATAAAACGTCACTTTTAATCTTGTAGATAAAAACCCTTTAGTATAAGGGCTAGATATATATCTATTGAACCCACTGACAGACAAACACTAAATAAAGAAAATTGAGGTGAATCACATAAAATCAAATTGTGTAAATTGTAATGTCCAGAGATCGTCCTATAGCAGGATTTAACAATATTATCTGCAGTTTAATACTGAAAGGTAAAACTAGAATACAATTATTATAGAAGTTCTTCAATGTAACCTAAATGAACAAAAGTAAGCCACTGAGAACAGGGCTGTAATGTGATAGTTAAATGGTTAACCACGCTATCTAAGGGTTAGAGTGTGAAACATACATACATACAGACAGACTTACATACAGACAGACATACATACAGACAGACAGACATACAGACAGACAGACAGACATACATACACATACATACATACATGCACACACACAGCTCATTTTCCAGCCACCCTCCTGTCTCTTACCTTTTCTTTGCAGGAGGGTGGCTGGGGATGATGGGAGTCAGCGCGGCTCCCTCTACACTGCCTGGCTCTCCCTCTTCACGGCTGGGCGCGCGCTCCTCCCGCGCGGAGTGAGCTGGGAAGAAGTGACCACTTCCTCCCAGCAGCACTTGCTGTGGCTGCTTTTTTTTTTTTTTTTTTTTAAAGGGGCCCGGTTGCGCTATACCACGGCCACAGCGCTGACCGGGCCCCTGAAGGAGGGGGCCCATTGGGTGGCCCTAAGTGTGTGGGCCACCCGATGGGCCCCACATGTGGGGCCTGGGCACCCCAGGGCCGCCGGGCCCGTGAAAACCGTTATGGTTGTCACCCCCTGATGGCGGCCCTGTATATGCAAATATATGAATACCTGCTAATATATTACTCATTCATGCTTTATGTTCAGTAAAGATAAGTTTACGTTAAGCGACTTACAAAATAATATAAAAAATTAGGCATTGATAATAAATTGGAAATGTAACTAAGGGTGCTATCGCTATATTAACCCTACTCTGTGAAAATTCTTGCATTTCCCTTTCTTTATTCTGTACCCTTCGCACGTGCCTTAATAAAAGAAAGATTGACAAAAAAAATTTGTGTTGATACAATAAATGAGAGAGATGCAAATTGCATTTGAACAAAAAAAGCAAAAAATGCAAAAATTGCTTGTGTCCTTAAAGTTATGTCCAGCTTCTGAAGCTGTGTCCTTAAGGGGTTAAGGGTTTTTAGCTACAAGATTAAAAGTGACGTTTTATTCCATACATTTCTTTATCCACCATACCATTAAAGTGATTCCCCGGTGTTTTAACCATTTAGTACTGTTACCTCCAATTCTCTTTTTCTTTGTTCTATGTTATATCATAATATAATAACCACATCTGCTGGGTTCCTCATTGTGTTGCTGGCCACACTTACATCAAAAGGGTTTTTCCTCTTCTTTATTATCAAGTTTAAAACCTGGGGTGTAATTACCTTTTATAATAAACTGTACGGATTTAATAAGCAGATTTGTTATACGCCTACAATCTCCTAAAGGGATTTACCTAAATGACCAAATAAATTAAATGTTCTGATTAATAATAGGACTCAGGATTATTCAAGTGGGAAATCATAGTGAATTTCAAACGTAAGCCCAAAGTGGCCAAAATAGAAACATGTACTTTGAATTCCCAATAATTATTTGGACTTTTTCACCTTAAATTAAAATTTACATTGAATTCCCAATAATTTTTATTAAATAACTCTGAATGTTTGTTAATTCACTACAATTTTTATTAGTAACTATACCTCACTGATTGGAGCTAAACTGACCATTTTATCTTACATTACACTTTGACACCTGTCGGTACAAGCAATTCAAACAGCTACATGATACCTTTCTATATGAATTAATTCTGAATTTCTGACTATGATCTTATTATCAGACATAGGTATCTATTGGATTTGAACTGACCAGATCATATTCGCTTCCTCCGGGATATAGCATCCATCCTGTAAACAGCTCTGCCGTGATGCAGCCCAAAGACCACATGTCTATAGCCTCCCAGAATGGTAATCCCAGGATAATTTCAGGAGCTCTGCAAGTTATTAACGGGGGGAGAAAGAGAAGGAAGAAAAGGGTTATTTAAATAATTTAGATTTCAAAGCTGTTGAAAGGTTGGCTTAAATATATCAGATGTTTTGGATCTTAAGTGTAAATGATACAAATAAATTACCTATAAGGTCTTGTTTGCAGATAACTGGAGCATTCTGCCTCGGACACGTGGAATGCACATCCAAAGTCGATCCCCTTGACCTTAAATGGGTGCCTGGACGTGTCCACCAGCATGATGTTCTCTGGCTTTAAGTCTGTGTGGATAATTCCAAGACTCTTCAGCTTTGCAAGTGCTGTGCCCACCTGCTGTACGATAGGGCGGATGTACCTAACAGGTAATGGGCAAAATTCATTTTGCTCCATGAAGGCTAGCAGACTCATTTCCAGCATCTCAAATACAAGGCAGAGGCGATCCTCATGCATGAAAAACTCGAATGCTTTCACTACATTGAATTTGTCTGGGTTTTCCTTGTTGAGCTGGAACAGCATGTCTATCTCAGCTAGACCATCTGCGTAGGAATGGAGTCCTTTTTTGAGCATTTTGACGGCTACTTTCTCGCCAGTTTCATGTTTCTCACATTCTACTACATCCTCGAAGGCACCACTGCCCAGGAGCTTCAAAACTTTATAAGTATCGGTCATGGAGTGCAGGGTTACATGGCGCTCCGACTGCTGATCGTATTGACTGAGAGGAAAAAGAGGAAACAGGTTAATTTTAAACTAACTCTCTGTATGAATCCATCTAAATCAGGGTTGTTTGCTACCCATTTGTAGTTTGACTTTTTGTATTCTCTGAATTAGGGAATTTAGATAAAGATCCCACTGATTTAAAGGTAACTGAAGGCAGCTGAGTGGTTATCTGGATAAGGGTGAAATATTTGAATTAGCCTTTTGGGAATAGTTTGTTATCACATAGAATGGTTTGACTTCTTACCTAGGGCCGGGGACGCTCCCTGACCCTCCCTGACATCACTACTGAGGATGGAGAGCCAGAAGCTCTCTGTCTGAGCTAAGCCTTACAGTGCAGGCCTGAGATGATTGGCAAAATAAATCAAGGGCCCCCTTACAGGCCCCACCCATGCTCCGCAGCAAGCCCCACCCTTGTCCCACCACCAGTCACACCCTACACAATCTTTAGACACAAGGAACAAAAGTGCAATAATCCCCTCGATGCCCGCGTAGAGACTACAATCAGGGCCGGTGCAAGGATTTTTGGCTACACAGGCGAAGATTAATTTTGCTGCCCCGCCTTCCCCCATACTGGACCCTTACGAACATACCTAAGCAGAGCATTGGACCAATATTACTAAGTCATGTTTGTCACATTTACTGAATGAGGTGAACATGTATAAAATATAAGTTCATCAAACAGGCAAATTAGAAACTTGGCAGCATTAACAAAAACAAGCACTAGCACCAATAACAACAAAAACAGTTGTAACTTGCAGAAATACACAGAGAGAACATACTTTATCTTCTGACTGTAGGTTTTTCAAAGGGAAGTTAAGGATTTTTTTTTTTATTAAACACTGAATTAAAAAGTGAATTGAAACAATTTAGCCAATAAAAGTGTACATGTGTTAAAATGTTTTAATTCAGACATGACATTACCTTGTGGTGTACCTTAAAATACTACATAAGAGGTATAATTATAAAAATAGGTACTCAAACAAAAAGAAACATTGAGTAACCTGCACATTAAGCTAGCCAATCTAGAAAGACTCCATAAGGTCACCTTAGATCCCTCCACCATGTCAGAGATCAAAAAGGTGAAAGATGATATAGCTGTCAGGATCGGGACAGGGATCCAACACGCAGAGTACAAACAGTAGCCAGATACGTATACCGGACCTTAGAATGGCCGGACTAACGTAATTAGTACAGTATAGAATGGTCAAAGACAAGCCGAGGTCGAGGGTAACAGAAGACAGGTAAGCGAGAGACAAGCCGAATCAAGGGTAACAGAGATAAGCAGAGTAAGGTAAACAAGCCGGGTCAAAACCAAAAGGGATAATAGAATACACAAGCACTGAGTGACTAGAACAAGCTAGAACCACGACAGGGCAATGAGCTAATGAAAGAAGCTCTGTTAAATACCCTGTTCAGAGCAGTAACCACGCCTCCGAGGCTTCCTGATTGGTCCTGCAGCAATTGAGTGACAGGTCGTTCCGGAGGAGTGTCCTGATGACAACTTCCTGCCTAGATGCTGTAAAAGGCAGTCACTCCCTCGCGGCCGGCCTTGCATGACCGGATAGACCGTGGGGAAGGGTGCCATCAGGCCGTCTGGATGGAGGAACAGCTAAGTCTCTACCTCTTTCGGAGGTAGAGACCACAGGTACCCTGACAGTACCCCCCCTCTCAGATACGCCCACCGGGCGGAATACACCAGGGCGAGAAGGGAATCGAGAGTGAAACGCCCTGCGGAGACGGGGAGCATGCACCTCCTCCTGAGGTACCCAACTTCTCTCCTCAGGACCATAACCCTTCCAATCGACCAGATATTGCAGTTTCCCCCGGGAGATTCGAGAATCAACGATGGAATTGACCTCATACTCCCACTGACCCTCCACCTGAACTGAGCGGGGAGGGGCGATCGTGGAAGAGAACCTGTTACATATTAATGGTTTTAGCAAGGAAACATGAAATGAATTAGGAATGCGTAAGGCATTAGGCAACGCTAAACGATACGCAACTGGGTTAATTTGAGACAGTACCCTGTAAGGTCCAATATATCGAGGAGCAAACTTCATGGACGGCACTTTTAACCGAATGTTTCTAGTACTTAACCATACTCTATCGCCTGGAACAAACACCGGTGCTGCCCTTCTACGTTTGTCAGCGTGTTTTTTAACCAGCGTAGAATTGTGCAGAAGGATTTGTCGAGTTTGATCCCACAACTCTCTTAAATTGGCAACATGAACATCCACCGACGGTATCCCTTGAGAAGAAGACTCGGAAGGATGGAAGGATGAAAGCCATAATTCAAGAAAAAAGGGCTAGAATGCGTAGAATCACAAATGAGATTGTTATGTGCAAACTCCGCCCAAGGAATCAAACCGACCCAATCGTCCTGGTGTTCTGAAACGAAACAACGTAAATATTGTTCAACTTTTTGGTTAGTGCGTTCAGCAGCTCCATTGGACTGAGGATGATAGGCAGAGGAGAAATTCAATTTAATGCCTAGTTGGGAGCAGAATGATCTCCAAAAACGGGAAACAAATTGGGAGCCTCTGTCAGAAACAATCTGGGAAGGTATCCCATGCAAACGGAAAATCTCCCTGGCGAATATCTCCGCTAATTCGGGCGAAGATGGGAGTTTAGGTAAGGGAATGAAGTGAGCCATTTTAGTACATCTGTCTACCACAGTGAGGATGACAGTCTGCTTTTTAGAGATAGGCAAATCAACAATGAAGTCCATTGCCAGGCAGGACCAAGGCTTTTCAGGAACCTCTAAAGGGTGTAGAAATCCGCATGGAAGCGAATGGGGTAGCTTGGTCTTGGTACAAACTTCACATGCCCCGATGAATTCTTTAATATCCTTGCGTAAGTCAGGCCACCAAAAATCTTTAGAGACCAGCGCATAAGTCTTGCGGATGCCAGGATGCCCAGCCACCTTACTGTTATGGAGACAGCGTAGCACCTCCAGTTGGAGAGCGGCAGGAACGAAGTGTCGATCCCCAGGGGTCTGTTTGGGTGCCAAATGCTGAAACTTCATGATCTCAGAAAGCAATGGAGAGTGAATCCTGATATTCGTGTTCGCGATGATATTCCCCTTAGGAACTATGGAGGACAGAAGTGGTTCAGTTATAGTGGATGGTTCATATTGACGAGACAATGCATCGGCTTTAGAGTTCTTAGAACCAGGTCTATACGTAAGTACATAATTAAAGTGAGTGAGGAACAAGGCCCAGCGAGCCTGCCTGGCGGACAAGCGCTTCGCCTCCCCAATATAAGACAAGTTCTTATGATCCGTTAGAATAGTAACAGGGTGTAGTGTCCCTTCCAGTAAATGTCTCCACTCCTTTAAAGCCTTAATGACCGCTAACAATTCCCTCTCCCCGATGTCATATCTGCTCTCAGGCCCAGAATTTTTTTTAGAGAAGAAACCACAAGGGTGTAACGGTTTATCCACCCCTAACCTTTGGGACAGAACAGCCCCAACTCCTGTCTCAGAAGCATCGAACTCGAGCAAGAAAGGCAGAGTCGTCTCAGGATGAACTAGAATGGGAGCTGAGGCAAAAAGTTCCTTGAGAGTCTTAAAAGCACCAAGAGCTTCCTCAGACCAGAACTTAGTATCAGCCCCTTGTTTGGTCATATTGGTAATAGGCGCAATGATAGAGGAGTAACCCTTAATGAAGCGCCTATAGTAGTTGGAAAACCCAATAAACCTTTGGATAGCCTTGAGTCCTTTGGGCAAAGGCCAGTCTAAAATAGATTGGAGTTTACCAGGATCCATTTTAAAACCTTCCCCAGAAATCACGTACCCAAGAAAGTCTACCTGAGCCTGATCAAAACTGCACTTCTCCAATTTGCAGTATAGACCATGTTGCAGAAGTTTGTGTAACACCTTTCTGACCTGTCTATGGTGAGTCTCAATCTCCTTAGAGTGTATTAGTATGTCGTCCAGGTAAACAATAACACAATCATGCTGAAACTCCCTAAGTACCTCATTAATCAAATCTTGAAATACTGCAGGAGCATTGCATAGTCCAAATGGCATAACAGTGTATTCGTAATGGCCATACTGGGTATTGAATGCCGTCATCCACTCGTGACCTTGCTGGATTCTCACCAAATTGTAAGCCCCTCTGAGATCTAACTTGGTGAAGATTTTGGAGCCCTTAAGACGATCAAATAACTCGGTAATCAGTGGGATAGGATAGGCATTTCTGACAGTTATTTTATTCAAGCCTCGGTAATCGATACAAGGTCTCAGAGTGCCATCCTTCTTCTTAATGAAAAAGAACCCCGCCCCGGCCGGAGAAGAAGACCTCCTGATAAATCCCTTTTCTAAATTCTCCTGAATATACTCCTCTAGAACCGAGTTTTCCTGAACAGACAAAGGATATACATGGCCCCTCGGAGGCATAGTCCCGGGTAGAAGCTTAATTTTACAGTCAAATGACCTGTGTGGCGGCAAAGAATCGGCATTCTTCTTGTCAAACACTGCCCTTAAGTCTAGGTAAAGGTCTGGTATTTATCTCTCTGTGGACTGAGTAGGATTCTCCTGTATGTTAATATTAGCTAATGGAGAAACCTTGCACAGACACCGATCCTGGCAGCCCTGGCCCCACGAGAGTATCTCCCCTAACTCCCAATCGATAATAGGGTTATGTTCTTTCAACCATGGGTACCCCAGAACTATGGGAACGGAAGGAGACAAAATGAGCAGAAGAGATAAATTCTCCACGTGTAGGACACCAACACCTAACTCAATGGGTATGGTCTCACGAAAGATAACAGGATCTAGTAGTGGTCTACCATCTATGGCCTCAACGGCCAAGGGTGTCTCCCTTAGCTGGGATGGGAAATTGTTTTTACTAGCAAAGGCTTGGTCGATAAAATTCTCAGCAGCACCGGAATCTATCAAAGCCATAGCCCTTACTACTTCCCTCCCGCAAGTTAAGGAAACTGGTAGCAGAAGCCTGTGATCTTTATAATTAGGAGTAGAGGACAAAATAGAAACACCCAAGGCCTGTCCTCTAGAGAGACTTAGGTGCGAGCGTTTCCCGGGCGGTTAGAACAGTTCGAGAGTAAATGACCCTTAACTCCACAATACATACACAAACCCTCTCTTCTCCTGTACTGTCTTTCCTCCTCAGAGAGGCGGGTATACCCTATCTGCATAGGTTCAGGAAGCAAAGATACCGTGGAGTCAGGACTTGGAAAAGCGGGGGCTAACCTAAAAGAAGGTCTCCGGTTCCTCTCTCGAGTGTTCTGTCTCTCTCTTAAACGTTCATCTATACGAGAGATGAACGAAATTAAATCCTCTAAGTTCTCAGGGAGTTCTCTGGTAGCAACCTCATCAAGGATTACTTCAGATAAGCCATTCAAAAATACATCCACATACGCCTGCTCATTCCACTTGACCTCCGACGCCAGAGACCTGAACTCTAGTGCATAATCCACCAGTGTTTGGTTCTCCTGTTTCAGACGCAACAGTAATCTGGTGGCATTAACCTTTCTACCTGGAGGGTCAAATGTTCTTCTAAAAGCAGTTACAAAGGCGTTATAGTTATAAACTAATGGGTTATCGTTCTCCCATAATGGGTTGGCCCATCTCAGAGCTTTCTCAATAAGTAGGGTGATAATAAATCCTACCTTTGCCCTATCTGTAGGATAAGAGCGAGGTTGCAATTCAAAGTGGATACTAATTTGGTTTAAGAAACCACGACACTTCTCAGGAGCCCCACCATAGCGTACTGGGGGGGTAATGGGAGAAGAAGGGGTATTACGTATCTCCTCTGGTGGGTTATTGGCACGAGATAATAGAGCCTGTAGCGCAAGCGCCATCTGATCCATTCTGTGATCCATGGCTTCAAACCTAGGATCAGGAGAAGCCAGCTGACTGTTTGTACTTGCAGGATCCATTGGCCCTGTCGTAATGTCAGGATCGGGACAGGGATCCAACACGCAGAGTACAAACAGTAGCCAGATACGTATACCGGACCTTAGAATGGCCGGACTAACGTAAGTAGTACAGTATAGAATGGTCAAAGAAAAGCCGAGGTCGAGGGTAACAGAAGACAGGTAAGCGAGAGACAAGCCGAATCAAGGGTAACAGAGATAAGCAGAGTAAGGTAAACAAGCCGGGTCAAAACCAAAAGGGATAATAGAATACACAAGCACTGAGTGACTAGAACAAGCTAGAACCACGACAGGGCAATGAGCTAATGAAAGAAGCTCTGTTAAATACCCTGTTCAGAGCAGTAACCACGCCTCCGAGGCTTCCTGATTGGTCCTGCAGCAATTGAGTGACAGGTCGTTCCGGAGGAGTGTCCTGATGACAACTTCCTGCCTAGATGCTGTAAAAGGCAGTCACTCCCTCGCGGCCGGCCTTGCATGACCGGATAGACCGTGGGGAAGGGTGCCATCAGGCCGTCTGGATGGAGGAACAGCTAAGTCTCTACCTCTTTCGGAGGTAGAGACCACAGGTACCCTGACAATAGCTCCCTGAATTTCCTTCTGCCCCAGGCTTTCCTTGCTTCTCCTCTACCACAGGATCTCTCTGCTCTCCCTTCTGCCCCAGGTTCTCCCTGCTCTTCCTGCTGCCCCAGGCACTTCCCTCTGCCCCAGGATCTCTCTGCTTCTCCTTTTTCCCAGGCTATCCTTGCTCTTCCCTCTGTTCCAGGCTCTACCTGCTATTCCCTCTGCCCAATGCTCTTCCTGCGTTTCCCTCTGCCTCAGGCTCTCCCTGATTCTCCTCTGCCCCGGGCTCCCCCTGATTCTCCTCTGCCCCCGGCTCTCCCTGCTCTCCCCTATACCTGGGCTGTTTGTGAGGGGTGCTCTGTTTGTGAGGGGTGGTGTGTGTGTGTGTGTGGAGCTCTGTAAGTGTGTGTGTGTGTGGGGGGGGGGGGTGCTGTGTCTGTGAGAGAAGGGTGCTGTGTGTGAGGGGTGCTGAGTGAGAGTGGTGTTGTGTGTGTGTTAGGGGTGCTGTGTGTGTGTGGAGTGCTGTGTGTGAGTGACAGGGGTGCTGTGTGTGAGGAGTGCTGTGTTTGTGTGTGTGCAAGGGGTGCTGTGTGAGGGGTGCTGTGTGTGTGTGACAGGGGTGCTGTGTGTGTGTGTGTGTGTGTGTGACAGGGGTGCTCTGTGTGTGACAAGGGTACTGTGTGTGGGAGGGGTGCTGTGTAAGGGGTGCTCTGTGTGTTTGTGAGGGGTGCAGTGTGTGTGACAGGGGTTCTGCGTGTGTGTGGGGGGAGGGGTGCTGTGTGTGTGTGCTCTGTGTGTGTGTGACAGGGGTGCAGTGTGTGTGCGTATGTGAGGTGTGCTCTGTGTGGGTGATGGGTATTGTGTGTGTGTGTGTGGTGGGGGGGGGGGGTGGATGTGGGGTGCCTATATATGGGGGGGGGGGGAGAATAGGAGTAATGCATAAAAAAATGTATTACTAAAAAAATGTATATATTATACATTACCTTTTCCATAGGGAGAGGGGACATTGTGGTCCTGTGGAGGTGAGCAGCTCTATCCAGTGTTTGTGACTAAGTGGCTACTAAAAAAGACTGGACATACCCCACTTGCAATACCTTGGGTTGTCTACTTTTGCAAATGGTATGCCATCATGGGGGTAAGTCTCATTCCTGTCTACCAAACGGTCTCAAAGGTAACATTACTAATCTGGCACATTTTAATGTAAAAAAACTGAAAAATGGAATGTCCTGTACTTGACCCTGTAACTTCCCAAAACAGTGTAAAACCTGTATATAGGGGGTACTGTTGTACTCGTGAGACTTTGCTGAATACAAATATGTGCATTTCATTGCAGTAAAAGCGAACAGTATTATGACATTTACAGCTGAAATGTCAGGCGGAACTACAATTCTTTTTAAAAATGTTAAACTTCTCACAGTTTTATTTTATTCATATTAAATTGTTTCATATATAAATATTTGATATGAAATGAAAGCCCTGTTTCTCCTGAACAAAATGATAAATAATAAGTGTGGGTGCACATAATATGAAAGAGGGGAATTACGGTTGAACAGACATATAGCGCAAATTCCAGGTTTTATTTACATTTGTGTATTGATCAGAACGTGCACTATTGACTCCGTCCTGAAGGGGTTAAAAAGTGAATTGAAACAATTCAGCCAATAAAAGTGTACATGTGTTATAATTTTGTTTTTCAGTTTCCAATTGACTACAATGTGATTGTTACTTAATAAACCTGCGTTGAGCTGATCTGATTGCAATGAGAGTTGTTATTCTCTGCTGTTTGTTTCAAATTACACTGTAGCAGGATTAATATATTCATTACCCACAATGCCATTCAGACTTGCAATTTACATTCAAACTAAGTAAAAATCACTCCTTTGTTAATTTATATCTCTGTGGTTAGGATATACACAAGCTATAATTTATTTATTTAGGTATAATCGTATCGGACATAACACAAAATATTCTCCCTAGTGTTAATAATCTATAAAGTAGGAAGATATAAATACAACTCAGCTTCACATAGCAGTTAGCTGGTCCGATTACTGTGGGTTATCGTTTATTACGAATCTCCCCCCCCACCGTAGCATATGACTAGTTTACCTTTTAGAATATTTATCAAGAATTTTCAGTCTTATGTTTTACACTACAGAGAGAACTTACAAAGGAGGTAATAAAGAAATAATAGTAACTAATATAGTTTTATCGAAATTGTATAATTAATCACTGTGTACATATTACAATGTATATGTAATAATGTAAAATTAAATATGTTTTGTATAAATATATATATTGCATTCTATTACACTGTATAGTATTATAGCTGTATTTTATCATATTACTCTGTATTGTATTATATGTCTGTAGTATTATATTACCCTATAAAGTATTAATGGCATACTGTATGGTAATAAACTTTATAATATTAATGATATATTGTATTATATTACACGGTATAATGTTATATATAATATATATATTACAGGATTTGATGTTGTATTACACAGTCAGACAGTCTCACTGGCATTCTGGGTAATGAATATATTAGTGCTGCTGCGGGGTCGTCTGAACGAAGCAGTTGAGTGAGTGAGTGAGTGAGTGAGTGGGGGGGGGGGGGCGGGGGAAGATTCGTAACAAACAATAACCTACAGTAATCAGACCAGCAAAATGTACTGCAAAATGTAATGTATAGCTTCCAACTTTCTTTTGCAACCTAAGTTTTTTTTACTGTGGCAAATAAATTGATAAACATAAATAGACATTGCAAGTGAAGGGGCAGCTTAGATTGCATATAAATATCATGTTAAATTGTGCAGAAAATAACAACAATACCTCGTTTTATCATAACAAAACAAACAAGAAATACAAGTGTTGGTGAGAGTTTAGAACCGAGGTTTAAGAGAGTATAGGATGCAGAGACAGTAAGTCAGCAGTAGATACATAACATGACAATCTAACATACCATGTTCATATTAAGGATAACAGTGATACAAATACAAATGACAGAGAATTATATGAGAGTGGGTAATAAAGTAATCAAACAGTTCGTTTCAGAGTAGGATCGGCACAGTATTTGCTCTGAGAAAACAGAAGGTCCGGAAATGTGTAAACATGAACTTGTAAGCTCAAGAAAAAGGAGAAACAAAACAAAAAATGCAAATAAATGATATAAAGTCAAAGCCATTTGAAGAAGTCGTGGTCAGATGTTGCCTATTGTTGGGGATGAAGGATTAACTTTGTCAATATCCCAGCGATGTGGCTCTCATGTAGATTGTTGCAACGGGGTGGTAGAAAGAGTCAGGAGCTGCTTGTTTCAAATTACACTGTAGCAGTATTAATATATTCATTACCCACAATGCCATTCAGACGTGCCATTTACAGTCAATAAAGGTCAAAATCCCTCCTTTGTTAATTCATATCTCTGTGGTTAGGATATACACAAGCTATAATTTGTTTGTTTATGTATAATCGTATCTGACATAACACAAAAAATTCTCCCTAATGTTAATAATATAGAAAGTAGAAAGATATAAATATAGCTGATTTCCTTGCTACATTTGGCTGGTCCGATTACTGTGGGTTATCGTCATTTGCGAATCTCCCCCCCCACCGTATAACTTGACTAGTTCATTTTTTGTCATTCTTACTCTTTACATTTTATTTATTTATAAATCTTTATTTATTTATAAAATATTTTACCAGAATGGATACACACAAATATCAAACTCTTTTTAGAATATTTAGAGAGGACAGAGGAGGTATTATAGAATTAGTAAGTATCATAGTGATTTATTAGTATATTTATCTATTACACTACATAATAATTTTATAATTAATCACAGTGTATATATTACACTGTAAAATCAATGATTTATTGTATTACACTGTATAGTATTATATGTCTCCAGTATTATATTAATCTATAAACTATTAGAAACATATAGAATTATATTATATATGGTATTACTCTATGTCATATTAATACTATATATTGTATATAAACTATTTCAAGTTAAAGGTTTATACATTCTATTACGTGATATGCTATTGTATTATATTACACTATATAATATTAATGGTATACAGTGTGTTATATCACAGGGTATGTATAATGCATTATTATTATTATTATTATTATTTTATTATTTATATAGCGCCATCAGACTCCGTAGCGCTGTACATTTATAATAGGATATGATCTATTCCAGGATATGAAATTACAGTATACATTGTATGATGTTACGGACTGTGATATTGGTTATAAACATTGTATAATATAATGGATATAAGATGTATAGTATACATTGTATAACATTATTCATATAAGATGTATAGTATACATTATATTATATGACCGTCCGGGTATATTGATTATATACATTGTATAATATTATGGATATAAGATGTATAGTACACATTATATTATATGACAGGCTGTGATATTGATTATATACATTGTATAATATTATGGATATAAGATGTATAGTATACTTTATATTATATGACATGCTGTGATATTGATTATATACATTGTATAATATTATGGATATAAGATGTATAGTATACATTATATTATATGACAGGCTGTGATATTGATTATATACATTGTATAACATTATGGATATGAGATATATAGTATACATTGTATAATATTATGGATATAAGATGTATAGTATACATTATATTATATGACAGGCTGTGATATTGATTATATACATTGTATAATATTATGGATATAAGATGTATAGTATACTTTATATTATATGACATGCTGTGATATTGATTATATACATTGTATAATATTATGGATATAAGATGTATAGTATACATTATATTATATGACAGGCTGTGATATTGATTATATACATTGTATAATATTATGGATATAAGATGTATAGTATACTTTATATTATATGACATGCTGTGATATTGATTATATACATTGTATAATATTATGGATATAAGATGTATAGTATACATTATATTATATGACAGGCTGTGATATTGATTATATACATTGTATAACATTATGGATATGAGATATATAGTATACATTGTATAATATAATGGATATAAGATATATAGTATACATTGTATAATATTATGGATATAAGATGTATAGTATACATTATATTATATGACAGGCTGTGATATTGATTATATACATTGTATAATATTATGGATATAAGATGTATAGTATACTTTATATTATATGACATGCTGTGATATTGATTATATACATTGTATAATATTATGGATATAAGATGTATAGTATACATTATATTATATGACAGGCTGTGATATTGATTATATACATTGTATAACATTATGGATATGAGATATATAGTATACATTGTATAATATTATGGATATAAGATGTATAGTATACATTATATTATATGACAGGCTGTGATATTGATTATATACATTGTATAATATTATGGATATAAGATGTATAGTATACTTTATATTATATGACATGCTGTGATATTGATTATATACATTGTATAATATTATGGATATAAGATGTATAGTATACATTATATTATATGACAGGCTGTGATATTGATTATATACATTGTATAATATTATGGATATAAGATGTATAGTATACTTTATATTATATGACATGCTGTGATATTGATTATATACATTGTATAATATTATGGATATAAGATGTATAGTATACATTATATTATATGACAGGCTGTGATATTGATTATATACATTGTATAACATTATGGATATGAGATATATAGTATACATTGTATAATATAATGGATATAAGATGTATAGTATACTTTATATTATATGACATGCTGTGATATTGATTATATACATTGTATAATATTATGGATATAAGATGTATAGTATACATTATATTATATGACAGGCTGTGATATTGATTATATACATTGTATAACATTATGGATATGAGATATATAGTATACATTGTATGATATAATGGATATAAGATATATAGTATACATTGTATAATATTATGGATATGAGATATATAGTATACATTGTATGATATAATGGATATAAGATATATAGTATACATTGTATAATATTGTGGATATGAGATGTATAGTATACATTGTATAATATAATGGATATAAGATGTATAGTATACATTATATTATATGACAGGCTGTGATATTGATTATATACATTGTATAATATTATGGATATAAGATGTATAGTATACATTATATTATATGACAGGCTGTGATATTGATTATATACATTGTATAACATTATGGATACGAGATATATAGTATACATTGTATAACATTATGGATATGAGATATATAGTATACATTGTATAATATAATGGATATAAGATATATAGTATACATTGTATAATATAATGGATATAAGATATATAGTATACATTGTATAATATTATGGATATGAGATGTATAGTATACATTGTATCATGTTCCAGGCTCTGTCTCATTATTGCTCTGAAATTCATTTCCTGGTGAATCAGCTGACCAGGAGTCACGTGACCCAGCCCTGATTCACCAGGAAGCACCATGTCTGCTGTGTATGGAGGGGTGGAAGGGTGAGAATGGTTTGTGTATTATGATATAGTGTACAGCCCCAGCAGCAGTCTGTGTGCACACTGTCAGTGCAGCCCCCCAGCAGCAGTCTGTGTGCACACTGTCAGTACAGCCCCCCAGCCGCAGTCTGTGTGCACACTGTCAGTACAGCCCCCCAGCAGCAGTTTGTGTGCACACTGTCAGTACAGCCACCCCCCCTCAGCAGTCTGTGTGCACACTGTCCGTACAGCCCCAGCAGCAGTCTGTGTGCACACTGTCAGTACAGCCCCAGCAGCAGTCTGTGTGCACACTGTCAGTACAGCCCCCCAGCAGCAGTTTGTGTGCACACTGTCAGTACAGCCCCAGCAGCAGTCTGTGTGCACACTGTCAGTACAGCCCCCAGCAGCAGTCTGTGTGCACACTGTCAGTACAGCCCCAGCAGCAGTCTGTGTGCACACTGTTAGTACAGTCCCCGGCAGCAGTCTGTGTGCACACTGTTAGTACAGTCCCAGCAGCAGTCTGTGTGCACACTGTCAGTACAGCCCCCCAGCAGCAGTCTGTGTGCACACTGTCAGTACAGCCCCCCGGCAGCAGTCTGTGTGCACACTGTCAGTACAGCCCCCCGGCAGCAGTCTGTGTGCACACTGTCAGTACAGTCCCAGCAGCAGTCTGTGTGCACACTGTCAGTACAGTCCCAGCAGCAGTCTGTGTGCACACTGTCAGTACAGTCCCAGCAGCAGTCTGTGTGCACACTGTCAGTACAGTCCCAGCAGCAGTCTGTGTGCACACTGTCAGTACAGCCCCAGCAGTCTGTGTGCACACTGTGAGTACAGCCCCAGCAGTCTGTGTGCACACTGTCAGTACAGCCCCAGCAGTCTGTGTGCGCACTGTCAGTACAGTCCCCCCCCCCCCCCCCCCCAGCAGCAGGCTGTGCACACTGTCAGTACAGTCAGAGCAGCAGTCTGTGTGCACACTGTTAGTACAGTCCCCGGCAGCAGTCTGTGTGCACACTGTCAGTACAGTCCCAGCAGCAGTCTGTGTGCACACTGTCAGTACAGCCCCAGCAGTCTGTGTGCACACTGTCAGTACAGCCCCAGCAGCAGTCTGTGTGCACACTGTTAGTACAGTCCCCGGCAGCAGTCTGTGTGCACACTGTCAGTACAGTCCCAGCAGCAGTCTGTGTGCACACTGTCAGTACAGCCCCCCCAGCAGCAGTTTGTGTGCACACTGTCAGTACAGCCCCCCAGCAGCAGTTTGTGTGCACACTGTCAGTACAGCCCCCCAGCAGCAGTTTGTGTGCACACTGTCAGTACAGCCCCCCAGCAGCAGTTTGTGTGCACACTGTCAGTACAGCCCCAGCAGTCTGTGTGCACACTGTTAGTACAGTCCCAGCAGCAGTCTGTGTGCACACTGTCAGTACAGTCCCAGCAGCATTCTGTGTGCACACTGTCAGTACAGTCCCAGCAGCAGTCTGTGTGCACACTGTCAGTACAGTCCCAGCAGCAGTCTGTGTGCACACTGTCAGTACAGTCCCAGCAGCAATCTGTGTGCACACTGTCAGTACAGCCCCAGCAGTCTGTGTGCACACTGTCAGTACAGCCCCAGCAGTCTGTGTGCGCACTGTCAGTACAGTCCCCCCCCCCAGCAGCAGGCTGTGTGCACACTGTCAGTACAGTCAGAGCAGCAGTCTGTGTGCACACTGTCAGTACAGCCCCAGCAGTCTGTGTGCACACTGTCAGTACAGCCCCCCCCCAGCAGTCTGTGTGCACACTGTCAGTACAGCCCCAGCAGCAGTCTGTGTGCACACTGTCAGTACACCCCCCAGCAGTCTATGTGCACACTGTCAGTACAGCCCCCCAGCAGCAGTCTGTGTGCACACTGTCAGTACAACCCCCCCCCCCAGCAGCAGTCTGTTTGCACACTGTCAGTACAGCCCCCCAGCACTCTGTCAGTACAGTCCCAGCAGCAGTCTGTGTGCACACTGTCAGTACAGTCCCAGCAGCATTCTGTGTGCACACTGTCAGTACAGTCCCAGCAGCAGTCTGTGTGCACACTGTCAGTACAGTCCCAGCAGCAGTCTGTGTGCACACTGTCAGTACAGTCCCAGCAGCAATCTGTGTGCACACTGTCAGTACAGCCCCAGCAGTCTGTGTGCACACTGTCAGTACAGCCCCAGCAGTCTGTGTGCGCACTGTCAGTACAGTCCCCCCCCCCCCCCCAGCAGCAGGCTGTGTGCACACTGTCAGTACAGTCAGAGCAGCAGTCTGTGTGCACACTGTCAGTACAGCCCCAGCAGTCTGTGTGCACACTGTCAGTACAGCCCCCCCAGCAGTCTGTGTGCACACTGTCAGTACAGCCCCAGCAGCAGTCTGTGTGCACACTGTCAGTACACCCCCCAGCAGTCTATGTGCACACTGTCAGTACAGCCCCCCAGCAGCAGTCTGTGTGCACACTGTCAGTACAACCCCCCCCCAGCAGCAGTCTGTTTGCACACTGTCAGTACAGCCCCCCAGCACTCTGTCAGTACAGTCCCAGCAGCAGTCTGTGTGCACACTGTCAGTACAGTCCCAGCAGCAGTCTGTGTGCACACTGTCAGTACAGTCCCAGCAGCAATCTGTGTGCACACTGTCAGTACAGCCCCAGCAGTCTGTGTGCGCACTGTCAGTACAGTCCCCCCCCCAGCAGCAGGCTGTGTGCACACTGTCAGTACAGTCAGAGCAGCAGTCTGTGTGCACACTGTCAGTACAGCCCCAGCAATCTGTGTGCACACTGTCAGTACAGCCCCAGCAGCAGTCTGTGTGCACACTGTCAGTACACCCCCCAGCAGTCTATGTGCACACTGTCAGTACAGCCCCCCAGCAGCAGTCTGTGTGCACACTGTCAGTACAACCCCCCCCCAGCAGCAGTCTGTTTACACACTGTCAGTACAGCCCCCCAGCAGCAGTCTATGTGCACTCTGTCAGTGCAGCCCCCAGCAGCAGTCTGTGTGCACACTGTCAGTACAGCCCCCCAGCAGCAGTCTGTGTGCACACTGTCAGTACAGCCCCCCAGCAGCAGTCTGTGTGCACACTGTTAGTACAGTCCCAGCAGCAGTCTGTGTGCACACTGTTAGTACAGTCCCAGCAGCAGTCTGTGTGCACACTGTCAGTACAGCCCCCCAGCAGCAGTCTGTGTGCACACTGTCAGTACAGCTCCCCTGCAGAAGTCTGTGTGCACACTGTCAGTACAGCCCCCCCAGCAGCAGTCTGTGTGCACACTGTCAGTACAGCCCCCCAGCAGCAGTCTGTGTGCACACTGTTCGTACAGTCCCAGCAGCAGTCTGTGTGCACACTGTCAGTACAGCCCCCCAGCAGCAGTCTGTGTGCACACTGTCAGTATAGCTCCCCAGCAGCAGTCTGTGTGCACACTGTCAGTACAGCCCCCGGCAGCAGTCTGTGTGCACATTGTCAGTACAGCCCCCGGCAGCAGTCTATGTGCATTTTGGCTATAAGTCTGCTACTGGCCAGATCTCTGTCAATAAAAGGTTCACAGGAGGCACCATAACAGTCTTTACTCATTGTTCTAATCTGTCCAACCTGTGTGCACACCATACTATACCGGCCTCATAGCAGCGAGTGGGACTCTGTAACTGGTAAACCCTGATGGAAAGAGATTCATGGGAAACAATCAGATCCCAGAGACCAGAATGAGAGACTTTTTATTGGTGAAACATCTTCCTGGTTTCTGCTACTTGTGTTCGTGCAGCAGCTCCACAAACTATACAACTTTTTAATCTTTTTTTGCATTTTATTATCTTTTTGATGCATTAGCAATATCCCTTTATTCTCCCTACTTTTAGTGACATGATTTCTCCCGGTGTGAAGGCAGGTCCTGTCTGGATTTCCCTCTGATTATCCACCATTCTGAACCAATGTTTTATTTGACACAAAGAATAGAATGAATTCTCCTCTGTATTAAAATGTAATCACCATCTGTTTGTAGAGGAGGGACGCACTCCAGAGTAATTCTGATCTCTGAAGATGGGCAGATTCTCTGTGAAGAAGATGGGCCCTGTACCAATCACTGGGTAAGAATGGCTCGGCATCCTATGCACAACATTTGCTGCTGGATGGAATTCACCTCTGATAACAATGTATTGACAAGGGGATTATATACAGGTGATACTCAAAAATTAGAATATCGTGCAAAGGTTTATTTATTTCAATAATGCAACGTAAAAGGGCAAACTAATATATGCGATAGACGCATTACATGCAAAGCAAGATAGTTGAAGCCGTGATTTGTCATAAGTGCGATGATTATGGCTTACAGCTCATGAAAACCCCAAATCCACAATCTCAGTAAATTAGAATAATGTGAAAAGGTGCAATATTCAAGGCTCACAGTGTCCCACTCTAATCAGCTAAGTAAGCCATAACACCTGCAAAGGGTTTCTGAGCCTTTAAATGGTCTCTCAGTCTGGTTCAGTAGGAATCACAATCATGGGGAAGACTGCTGACCTGACAGTTGTGCAGAAAACCATCATTGACACCCTCCATAAGGAGGGAAAGCCTAAAAAGGTAATGCAAAGGAAGTTGGATGTTCCCAAAGTGCTGTATCAAAGCACATTAATAGAAAGTTATGTGGAAGGGAAAGTGTGGAAGAAAAAGGTGCACAAGCAGCAGGGATGACCGCAGCCTGGAGAGGATTGTCAGGAAAAGGCAATTCAAAAGTGTTGGGGACTTTCACAAGGAGTCGACTGAGGCTGGAGTCAGTGCATCAAGAGCCACCACACACAGACGGATCCTGGACATGGGCTTCAGATGTCGTATTCCTCTTGTCAAGCCGCTCCTGAACAACAAACAACGTCAGAAGCGTCTTACCTGGGCTAAAGAAAAACCGACCTGGTCTGTTGCTCAGTGGTCCAAAGTCCTCTTTTCTGGTGAGAGCAACTTTTGCATCTCATTTGGAAACCAAGGACGCCGAGTCTGGAGGAAGAATGGAGAGGCACACACTGCAAGATGCTTGGAGTCCAGTGTGAAGTTTCCACAGTCTGTGTTGATTTGGGGAGCCATGTCATCTGCTGGTGTTGGTCCACTGTGCTTCATTAAGTCCAGGGTCAACGCAGCCTCCTACCAGGAGATTTTAAAGCACTTCATGCTTCCTTCCGCAGACTAGCTTTATGGGGATGCTGACTTAATTTTCCAGCAGGACTTGGCACCTGCCCACACTGCCAAAAGCACCAAAGCCTGGTTCAATGACCGTGGGATTACTGTGCTTGATTGGCCAGCAAACTCGTCTGACCTGAACCCCATAGAGAATCTATGAGCATTGCCAAGAGAAAGATGAGACATGAGGCAGAACAATGCAGAAAAGGTCTTCCATAATACCTCAGCAGTGCCACAGGCTGATAGCTTCCATGCCACGCCGCATTGAGGCAGTAATTGCTGCAAAAGGGGCCCAAACCAAGTACTGAGTCCATATGCATGCTTATACTTCTCAGAGGTCCGATATTGTTCTATGCACACTCCTTGTTTTATTGATTGCATGTAATATTCTAATTTACTGAGATTGTGGATTTGGGCTTTTCATGAGCTGTAAGCCATAATCATCGCACTTATGACAAATCACGGCTCGAACTTCTTGTTTTCCATGAAATGCGTCTATCTCATATATTAGTTTCCCATTTTACGTTGCATTACTGAAATAAATTAACTTTTGCACTATATTCTAATTTTTCGAGTATCACCTGTATGTAAAGCCAAAACAACCAAATTGGGAGAAAAAACTCCATGTCCGATATTTTTCGAGGGCAGCTATCTTTGTCTAAAATCTGCATTTATCTCATCAGTTCCCAGCATTTGCCGGATATGGTTTTAGAGCTCCGTGGTACATTACCCCTACATACATTGTGCCGGGCCTATTGGACCGGGTTCCCCAGTCCGTTACTTGGTTCTGTAGCTCTTGTGCAGAAGTTTACTGAAAACTGCAACTTAATAGATAAATCGTGGGAAATCTGTTGCAACACACGCCCCCATTCACATAGTGTAATATTTGTGAGTAAAATTCTAACAGGACCTTTTTTTAATATTACATTAAACAGGGTTACATCTAGGATGTGGTCAGTAACACAATTCATCAATGTGTTTGGCCTGTGTGCTAGTATTGTATTGATCTATTTAGCTGGGTAATAGGGTGCAGTGTGTTTGGGTAATAGGGTGCATCGTATTTGGGTAATAGGGTGCAGCGCGTTTGGGTAATAGGGTGCAGTGTGTTTAGGTAATAGGGTGCAGCGTATTTGGGTAATAGGGTGCAGCGTGTTTGGGTAATAGGGTGCAGCGCGTTTAGGTAATAGGGTGCAGCGCGTTTAGGTAATAGGGTGCAGCGCGTTTAGGTAATAAGGTGCAGCGCGTTTGGTAATAGGGTGCAGCGCGTTTAGGTAATAGGGTGTAGTGTGTTTGTGTTTAGGTAATAGGGTGCAGCGCGTTTGGGTAATAGGGTGCAGCGCGTTTGGGTAATAGGGTGCAGCGCGTTTAGGTAATAGGGTGCAGCGCGTTTAGGTAATAGGGTGCAGCGCGTTTGGTAATAGGGTGCAGCGCGTTTGGTAATAGGGTGCAGCGCGTTTAGGTAATAGGGTGCAGCGCGTTTGGTAATAGGGTGCAGCGCGTTTGGTAATAGGGTGCAGCGCGTTTAGGTAATAGGGTGCAGCGCGTTTGGGTAATAGGGTGCAGCGCGTTTGGTAAAAGAGTGCAGCGCGTTTAGGTAATAGGGTGCAGCGCGTTTAGTTGGCGACAAGGTGGAAAGATGCATTTACTTAAAAGAGCATTTCAAGCACCATAACCACCACTGCTCACTGTAGTAGTTATGGGGCCAGGAGTGTCCAATTGGACCCAATGAGGGAGAGCACAGTGGAAAAGATGAGGACTATGTACAAGGGAAATTGTTACAGAGGGAACAAAAAGACCCTACCTTTATTGAAACTAAAATTAAAATGTGAGAAAAAAGGTATAAATGTCCACTAGGGGTGAAAATGGACACCAGAGTAATGGTGTGCAGGTAAAGGGAAGATGGGATAGTATAATATATCTCATAAAGACTATCCCTACTATTCTCCCCTTGGTAAGAGAGTGGTTCAGGTTAGGCGACCATTCTCCCCTTCTTAGTTTCAGGGGTCACCGCCTTATCATTGTTTTTCTTGTGCTTGTGGAATGTTACCGCTCTGAATGAAGACATCCAGTGTCAGCTATTTGCCCATAGGAAAGCATTTACTTAATGCTTCCCTCTGGGGATGGCCTAATGCGCGTAGCATTTTCCACGCATGCGCATTAGCATCCCCCTCATGGAGGCAGAGCTGTGACCCATCGGCGCTGGAATCAGGTGAGTAAACAAAGGGTTTTTAACCCTTTATTCACCATGGCTGGGGGAGGGGACTGCAGAGGGAGCTATAGTTCCAATAATACAAAGCTGTCTATAGAATCCCTTTAAGAGCTTCTGGTTCTGCATCATCAGTAGTAGAGGCGGGGAGCAGCACCCAGCAGACTCTGGGTAGCCAGTTAAACTATTCTAAAACCGTGTGACTCCTTTTAACACAGGATGAAACCAATACAGTTTGCTCTGTTTATTACGGTCTTTTGGTTGAGGTTTATTAAGGTATTTTGGTTGATAAATCTAGTTTGTTAAAAAAAACCAGCATGAGTGTTGGAGATAAATCTTTGAAACCTTGTATTAAGCTGATATTGTTTTGGATTGTTTTGTTTACTTGTTTGATACATTAGCTGGTTGGCGTTGATAAGTGCTTGGATGCCATCAATCTCATGGTGACAGAAGCGAAGAAGAAAGCTGGTTTGGACCCAGAATGTCCCCTGAAATCTCTGGTAAGAACCACCTTGCACAATACTGAGCTTTATGTGGATTTGCCTGTTGGAACATAACCAGACATTGAGGTGATAGACTACCAAATCATTAATGGCATCTGGCGCTAGGACAAAGGGCTCTATGGATAGCTCTCAGGGTGGCAGAGAATTCTGGGAGATGCAGTACCAGATAAATGTTTTAAATCGACACTCTTTGTAAGCTAATCTATTGTACAGCACTATATTATATGTCGGTGCTATAAAGAAACACTTGGAGCGTGTATCATAGTATGTGTGAGGGGCTCTCTGTGGTTATTTTCGGTTTGTATGTTGTAACAATTCTCCTTCTATCTTGCCATGTGTATTGTAAACTCCTGTTAATGGGGCAATGTGAGCACCATCGCTGGTAGTAGCTCATGGTAGTGATTATGGTGGTATCTCATGGTTTCACTGCCCCCGACACACAATGAACTCTCACATTACCTGGTGTGAACCCCTTCAGACATAGACTGAGAGCTACGTGCCCTCTGACTGTTATTCACTGCTGTCCGAGGCGTGACGCGTTTGCACCCAGTAATGTGGAAGTGTAGTTTCCGCCGTTTGGACTGGTCTGACAAAAAAACAGTGGTCAGAGACTTGGAGCACCGTAATGACTACAATGACCTGGAGGAATATATGTTGGTTAGAATTCTGAGACTGCTCCCAGCATGCAGCTTGTGTTTTTTTTTTTGTTTTTTTCAATTTACACAACTGCTGCAAATGTGTAAGGATTTGGTCTAGAGCAGCATCTCAAACTCTAAACTCCAGATGTTGCTGGACTACATCTCCATTGGTTCTCTAACCATCTTCTCTGAATTCTTCGATCTTCTACAATCCCAAAAAAGGCCAAAATAAACCAATTCTAGATGAGAAGGTAATTTATAAAAGCATTTACACACTTTGAATTGTGAGTCAGAGCTCACTGGCTGGTTTGCTTCCAAGCCAACCAATCAGAGGACTGTAAGAGGCAAATCTCACGTTTTACGAGATTTGAACAGTCAGAGAAATCTGGGTATTGCAGGAGTTCATCATCCAGGGGCCAGAATTTAAGACTCTTGTCTAGAATGACCGCACTGTATTTTAAAAGGGACAGTAAAGTTTATTGGCAAGGTAGCTTTTTTGTGACTATTTGCTGAATATCAGTACTGAGGGTTTCCGCTATCCCTTTAAATCGCTTACCGTTCAATAGACCTAACAGGCGTTTAGAATGGGATGTAGGCTATAGAGCTAAATATGTGTATAGTGGTCAGAATCCGGCACAGAATGAACAAGTCCTGTGCCCGCTTAGTTAGTGACTGTTTGTATCAGGGCAGTAAAACTATCAGACAGCCTGCCTTTTGTGCTGTGATTAGAGCTGCTTTGCATTTCAGGGAATGTCTCTGAGTGGTGGTGAGCAAAAGGAGGCCATTGACAACATAATCAAGGAGATGAAGACGCGCTTCCCACAGCTCAGTGAAAGTTTCCATATCAGTAATGATACAATTGGTGCTATGGCCACTGCTACAAGGCACGGTAAATAAATGGTTCTTTCTTGCCGCTATCTCCAGTGGGTCTAAGTGGGGGCCATACAAGTCAGATTGTGTTTGGTTGTGTTGCAGGTGGCGTGGTGCTGATATCGGGTACTGGGTCCAACTGTAAACTTGTCAATCCAGATGGGTCCGTTGTTGGCTGTGGGGGCTGGGGTCACCTAATGGGAGACGAAGGATCAGGTAACATCAAAAGTCTTCTGCCATCTTTATAAGGTTTAATTCCTAGCTGTGGATTATGGGACTGCGAGCAATTATATTCATCGGTCCATATGACTTTCTCTAAACAGAGTTTATGAGCAGTGCATGTGTTCACACACCTAACTAAGCAGGCTGTAAAATAAAACATCGCTGAGCAATCATATTAAGATACACTATGCAATCTTTAAATGAAACACATCTGTTTTTATTCTCTCTTGAAATATTATCCGAATCTTCCGTAATTAAATTCAGACAGGGAAAAAACACCTTTAGAATTCTCTGTGTACTGGACACATTCTTATGATCATTTGTATAATTATATTGTGTATTATCCCTGCAGCGTACTGGATTGCACATTTAGCCATGAAAACGGTCTTTGATGCCACTGATAACCTTGCAGATCCTCTTTATGGAATTGACTTTGTGAAGCAAGCCATGTTCAGCTACTTCCAGGTAATCGTGTAAAATATTACCTGCAGGCCCAACAGGGCTAGTCACGGCTTCTCACAGGTTACTGTCTGAGTTTAAATACGTTAGGACATACAGTAATAATACACTGTTTTCACCTATATATTACCTCCAACATGGGTTTTGGTAAAGGAAGATATACAGAACAAAAGCACCTTAATCCATTTTCCTATCTGGAGAAACTGAACGATACGTGAGAATTTAGAATGTCACCAGTCGCTTTGTAAGATCTCCCTTTAAGTTTTCTTTGTGTCTGTTGTGGTTTAGTGTTGTCTTGTTCTCACAATCCTTAGTTCCTTTGCCTTGTTTCATATAATTGGTGTTGCCTAAGGTGCGGTGAGCTAATCCCCATTGGCCATAATTAAATTCATTTGAGAACTGGTAGAACCAGACAGATGTCTGCATGGAATACATTCAATAATAAACTCAGACACGGTAAGCAGGCTCTTTTGCCGTGCTAGAACTGGCTTGTGTAATTGCACAGACTTGTGCTGGCTGAACACCTTGTGTTCAAAGACCATCCCTGTCAAGCCATGGAGATTGAGAATCCAGGTAATGGGTCGTTGAGTCCATCAATCTATATATAACCAGTTAGTGTACTTACAGGTTTCCAATCGATTGGGAATCCTGACCCACCTGTACCGGACCTTTGAGAAGAGCAAGATTGCTGGGTTCTGCGTGAAGTTGTCTGAAGGTATACATTAGTTTGTTAATAAAGAGTGTCCAGATTGTATTAATAATGCAGAAAAAAACCTTTACTATAAAACACTACCTAGAACATGCATTACACAGCATTGGGGCTACAAGATGACGTGAAACTTGTATAAAATACACATATCTCATTTACACACGAACACATACACACACACACACACACACACACACAATGGACAAATCCAGATTTTTTAAGTTGTGTTTTCACATGTTTGTCGGGGGCTCGTTATATGTCGCAAAGTTTCCAGAGAGCAACACAGAACACATTACGTTTAATCTGAGCTTACAGAATCCACAGTGACCCCCCTACTCCTCTTGTTACATCTTGTTAGTTCTACTAGTCTTCTGACTTGACTCCGAATGCTTTTCTTGACATATTACAGCTTTCATGGTGATAATCACTTGAAGTAGAATCATGGTTCCTTTAAATATGTATTGTCATACACAGTCCAGCAGATGGCGTCACCGACACTTCCATTTCCTGAACAGTTTGACAAGAGACTTTAGTGTAAAAATATTTAAATGGGTTTTAGCAGACAAATGATTTCCGTATTTTTTGTTGTTTGTTTGTTTATTGTATCCCCTTTCTCAAACCGAGGCATTTTAAATGTGACTATGTTATCTTTTATGTATCTTTATTACCTGTTTTATACACACAAGGTTTTTCTCTAAAGTCTGAATGGCCTGGTACCGAATGGGGCCCAACCATTTAGTTGCGTACAGGGACATTCAGACAGCAAAATTGTTCATACTATTTATTTAGCAGATTTCACAAAAACCAGATCTGTATGTAAAAAAAAAAAACCTCTCAAACCCCCCCCCCCCCCCTCAAACATGACTTGACTTAACTTAACGCTCCCTGCCAGGCAGAACAGGTATGCAAAACAAGTTCAATGCCTTGACTAAGCAGTCATACCAAGTGTCTTATAACTTCAATTCGAACAGAGGCCGCACCAGGTATTCCCTGGGCATAACTGACGCTATAACAATATAGCTGACAAAGTGCCCTCTTTAAAATTGTCCTTATACCTTGTATATTGCAGGAGTGAATAGCAGGATATAAAATATCCACCTACAAATGTCATGTAGTATGGGACACAAGTTTGTAGTATTCCTGCTTTGTCCATCATTATATGCTCTGTTGGATTTCATATGGTTAAAGTGTAATTTATTATAGACAGTAGGACAAGGGACTTTCCTTAGACTTCCTATCTGTAAATGTACACAGAGATCTTGTTTATACTGTTCAGCTGTGTACGTCTACTCCATGACCTCCAGTAATATGTTCTATCTATAGATTGCATCCAGTTTCCTGCTATTAGAAATAACCTTGCGATGTGGATCAGTTTAGGAGTCCAGATATGTTTTAACCGTTCATTAGTTTAACCAGGTTTAGTAATGTCACCCCATACCGATGCCAAAATAGAATTGTGAATTCAACACAAAAAAGCAAACTGAAGCAGTTGATTGGACTGGTTTATATTGATGTTAAGAGTTACAGTGCAGACTCTTTAGATGTTTAAATCTATCTCCATAACTATATGTGAATATACCCCTTCATTCTCTCTTTCAGGAGCTAATCAGGGGGATCCTCTATGTTGCCATCTATTCCGGAGAGCTGGTGAGGTCCTTGCTCGTCATGTGGTGGCAGTACTCCCAAAGATAGACAAGGTGATCGAATGATCCATATATCTACTGGTTATTCAAGGCAGTAACTAAAATATATATAAATTATTTGCAGGTTTAACAAAAAAACATTTTAGATTTAGTTTGATTCTGACATTTCTCTACCAAGACATGGAAGGTTTTAAACCTGAATATATAGTTATCACATTATGTGAAAAAAGCACCTTATTAGTAATCCTCCTTTGTGTCAGTCCACAGGCTCCCAGATCCCGTTGTCCTGTCACCTGTGCACAAAAAGTAAATTGCCGATTGGTGACGACTGACGAGTGTATGTGCAGGGGTCTCTGACGAGTCCCTACCCACTAGCCTGGGGGACAGGATGATTTGGCAACAGATTGTATCAGCAGTGAAAATACCCTATTTTGGTTCTTATTTAATTGTTTGGATTGGTTCATATCTGCCTTATTTGACAGCAATGTTTTTGTTTTGTTAGGTCCTGTATGAGGGCCACCTCGGCCTGCCAATTCTGACTGTGGGGTCTGTGTGGAATAGTTGGGACCTAATGAAAACTGGTGAGTGGTGACTGCGGTCTACTGGTTTCATTCTATAATTGTTCTATCACACCACATCTTCCCAATGTAATCTGGCGTCTCATTCTGCATGTCACTAACATGTTATCTGCAAGCTTTGGACCATTTCTGGTGCCCGTCTGACTTTTCTGCAATACATTTCACAATGCCGGGTAGTAAAAGTGTCCGCCCGAAGTAACCTAGCGTCAGAAGGGGGGATCATCCCCAGAGCCACCAGTATAAAAGGTTTGTGGGCTGTCTCACTGTTTTTCTGCAGATTAAGATAACAGGAGGTGCATTGGGATGTCTATTGGCACAATACAGCAGATGTGAGGAAGCAGGCAGATTGTGAGGGGCCTTTGCCAGCCTGGCACTGTGTGGGTTTGTCATGGATCATCTGTGAGTTACACACGCAAAAAAATAAAATGCCATTTGTTTTTTCTTGTCCCCAGTCCTCCCATAACGAAATTGTCTCTGTCATCTTTAGGAGTCTTTACACATTTTGCAAAGATTTCTAAGGTGAAATCCCCACTTGGGGTGCAGTGGAAGGTAGTTATACTTACCTGAAGCTGTCCCCTGCATGTGCCCCCATTTTCTTTCTTCTGCTTCTCCCAATTCATCCGCCAGGAGCCACTTCAGTACTGTACTCTCAGACAGAGTACAGACAGAGTACAACCCTGATGTCTATGAAGGATCCTGTGAGACCACGGGAGCCTCCGTACACCAAGTCTCACAATCTGTGAGAAGTGGCCTTATTGCGATAAAGGCAAGTTGCTGGGTGGCAGTCTGTGCTCCACTGGGTCAGTGTTAATTTTGTCGACTAACAATTTTTGCGATTTAGTCGACTAAAACAATTCAGATGACTAAAATACAACTAAAACTAAAATGGCTCTTTAGTCAAAAGACTATGACTAAAATTAAATTGAAATTTGTAGCCAAAATTAACACTGCACTGTGCATCTCCATTACTGTGCTGCCTCCACTCCCAGATGAAACTATGTGACAAAACCAGGCAAAGGAGAGCACACAGCAACCAGGTAGAAGAGTCTGAAAAGCACAACCGTCGGAATTCTGCCTGCTCTCCCTACAGGAGGCTTGCGGCTGCCGGCTCTATAACAGTTACTGTCTGGCTGCCTGCCTTCCCCCTGGAGCAAGAATCCTTTTATTATGGCGTGCAAGTATGACTTTGTGTACTTGTCTGTGTCTGTGTGTGCCTGTCTGTATCTTTCTGTGCTTGTTTGTTCTGCTCACCTGTGTGTATCTGTAAGTAACTGTGTGTCAAGGTGTGGAGTTTAGTGAAGGGTCAGGGATCATCAAATTAATTTGGGGTTCAAACACTGCGTGTTTTTTGAACTTAGCAAGCCCCTGTTCCCACAGATCACTAGTGACAGCTGGGAGAATTGACAAAACGTGATGGAGGAAGCTCTGCCTTTTGTCAAGTTTTGCCAACCTCAGGCCCTTCTCTGTCTTATCATATCTTTTATCTACATTGGATTTTCAATGAACTCCCAACACAGTCAATGTGACTATTTCACAAAGTATCTCTGTGATCGTTGAGGTGACAGACCTGCTCTAGGTGTGTATTTTAGGGAATCCAAAATGTTTTTCACCAAAATAGAGAATAATGGTTCAATAAACAAACCGTACAGACATGTTGGTATTCAATTGTAAATTGGCACTCACTGCTGTTTATATTTCCTCTCGCAGGTTTCACAGAAGTCTTGTATAACGCCCACAAGAACCAGGCAGGAAGCTCACTGACATGTTTCAGTCTTCTGAGCCTCAAGCAGTCATCGGCAGTGGGAGGAGCCTATCTTGGAGCCCAGAATATCGGATACATTCTGCCTCTAAACTACGAGGCCAATGTAAATGTCTTCTACGAACATTCTTTTTCATAAACCCAGAGGATCTGCAATCACTCTGTGAAGAAAATTATCCTTTTATATAAGACACAAAACCAACCGTCATTATTCTCACCTTGTGTCAGGGTAGATTATCCTTCTTCCTCAGCAACATATCCAGACTCCCAATCTGCACTGTAGAAACTGTCTGTACACTGTGTTGATCATTTTTAAATCTGTTCAATAGTTTTTTGTTATTTTTATAAGAAATAAATGTTATTTCTAACTAAGGTTTGCTGTCCTTGGGCACAGTAGGCACTAAGCACGGTTTGTGTGTTATCTCACATGGTCCTTGAAAGGTCTATTTTTATTTGTTTTTGTTTTTTAATCAATAGTAGCCTTTATTTTATTTGTTTTTTACATTCTTGTACAGCGGTATTCAACAAATATAAACAGTAATGTGACAGTAATGGTAACAGCATTGACATCATTAGTAAGATGGAAGTATACAGTTATTCATGGTGAAGGAAGTACATGAGTAGAGTGTTGCAGTTAGTACGAGCCTGTTTAGGCCCAAGTCTATGTAGGCTGCTAGCCATTAATTGCGGCTAGGGTGCCGCCAGTTTCATGTGTCCACTCGCTGTCAACGGGGGTCATAAGTCACCTGTATGATGTCCACTCCTCAAGTATTTTATCGGTCAGGTGAATACCCATCTGGAGAAATTGTATGAGAAAAGAAGGAGGGTTATGGGAAGAAGAGAGGGTAGGGGAGAGGGCGTTGGATTCAGAACAGAACTGGGTTAGCCAGGAGGGCTGAGGCAAGGGGCAGCGCCCATGCACCCCCCTGGGTGGTCAACTTATCCATTAAATATGTGACTTTTAGTTTTAAGGTGACCAGGTCGATGGATGGGACCTCGGATCACAGCCAGGATTGAGCTATGGATCTTCTAGCAGCTAGTGCGATTTTGTGGATCAGTTTTTGTTCTGGTCTAGTGGCCTAGACAGTAATAGTACCCATGAGTCAGGTGTCAGAGGTCTCTGGAAAACCTTCGTTATGAGGTCTGTGACTTTTCCCCCAGCGTTTGAATCCGGGGGCAGTCCCACCACGTGTTTGTACGTGCCTCTCTGTCCGCATAGTCTCCAACATTGGTCTGTTGGTGTTTTACGCATGTGATAGATCTGGACCGGGGTAGTGTACCATCTGAACATCGTTTTGTACGATTGTTCTTGCATCGTGACACACGGCGAGGTCAGCCCAGATGTCTTGCCAGTCAGTCCTTCTAATGTTTCCCCTAGTTCTGATTCCCACTGGTCGGTGTATTGTAAGCCCCCCCCCCCCCCCCCATTCTGTAGTATTGGCGCATAAGTGGGAGTATAGCCTAGTGATAAGGCCCTTTTAGTATGTTTCCGCGTCGCATATCTTTTCAAAGAATGTTAGCTGTGTGCAGGCTGCTTTTTTGACATTTGGGGTTTGGGCGAAGTCCTTAACCTGCAGGTACCTAAAGTAATCAGAGGTTTTTAGATTTGTTTTATGTTTGAGTTCGTCATATGTAATGATATTGTCTCCTATGTATAGGTGATGTACTATCTGAAGCCCCGTGTACTCTAGCCCCTAGTCTCTAGGTCTTATTCCAGGTAAGAATGCTCTGTTACGTAGTATGGGCGTCATGGGGAGTGTGGCATCGTGAGGTTGTATTTCGTGGTACATTTGTCCCAGACCCGGAGGGAGGCCAACACCGCCAGACAGTCAGTTCATAAGAATGTCCTTTGGTCTCTAGGGGTCCAGATATAAAATTGGGGAAGGTCTGTCCCCATCAGTAGAGATTCAAAATCTACCCATCTGCGGGCATTGGGTGGCGAGTGCCACAATGTGATTTGTGTCAGTTGGGCTGCTAGGAAATAGTGGTGCAGATGTGGAAGGCCGAGGCCGCCCGTCGAATAGTAGCCTTTAAAGCAGCTTCTGTCATCTTCTGGGGTCTTTGCATATTTTGCAAAGACCCCAAATGGTGACTCCTCCGCTTGCATTCCGCGAGGTCCCCTTCAGCTCCTGGTGCTTCACTTGTCAGGAGCCGACATCATGTGTAGGACTGCAACACTGATGTCCATGGAGGATCCCACAAGATCCTTCATAGAAAGAACTGACAGTTGAGGGCTTGACAAAAGTCTGACACCACAACCTCGTTTTGTCAAAAGAAAGAAAGAAAGAAATAAGGTAAAGTAATTTGTCTTATTATAATTTTTGACTGGGCTGGAATTTCACTAAAATTCCAACACTGTCATTCTGAGCATTTGATTAAGGTTTTATCTGTATAAAATGCCAATTTTCTATTTTATTTTATTGGGGGGGGGGGGGGGGAGTGACACAGTCACTTTAAGGGTCAGACATTGTAATGTAATTCCAGCATATTATTATTAATTATTTATATAGCGCCAGCAAATTCCATAGCGCTGTACAATGGGTGGACGAACAAACATGTAATTGTAACAAGACAAATAAATGCACAGGAACAGAGGGGTGGAGGACCCTGCTCAATGAGCTTTCATGCTAGTGGGAGTGGGGTAAAGTGACACAAATGGTAAGTAGTGGGTAATGAAATATTCAACTATACACTGAAAAAAATGGCAAATCTTCACATGACAAGCAGAATTGCGCTTACAATACATTTGTTAAATTAGAAAACTATCAATATTTAATATGACAGATTTATTCACTAAAGTATAAATTGTTGGGAATTAAAAGTGAACTACAAATTTTAGGCTTAAATATTGGAATTGGAAAATGTGTTCTGTGCTCCTGCTTTAATCACGGATGCAGTGGTTATAGTAGAATGGCAGACAGCAAGGCTGATCAACTTATGGATGTCTGATTAGAAATTCAGTTTTATAGACTGAACCTGGACCTGGACCATTACTGTCTTTAGGGAGGATGCCTACCATTAGAAAATAGAATATGGATAATGGGGCATGGCAACCTTTAGTTTTTTTTCTAAATTCATTCAGTTTGGATTTCCGATGAAAAAAAATTTAATTTCTGTGAAATTCGAAAGGGCACCGACGCCGAAATTTGTCTGAATTTCAATTCAGACCGAATCTAATCACCAAGTGTAATACTAACCTCCGTTTCCTGCTCTCTAACAGTTGTCGCTAAAGCGTAGCCATGACTCACTGGAGTAATACTATAGCTAAGGGGATGACTATTGGTAGTTCACGTTCCAGATTTCCAAGTATGATACGTACACTGTCTTTTCAATGCACAAGTTGTGTGCCCATTTTGGAAGATATTCGTGCAACAAAGGACAAATTGGGCAATACCAATTATCTCTCTGATTTAGTGAGTGATGAGTGAGAGAAAAGCACAGGGCTGTGGAAGGGGTAGCCCCTCGGTCCTTCAGCTGTATATCAAAAACAACCACGTGAGTCTTTATAAATCACTGGGAGTACGCAACATTTCTCTTACCCAGCCAGTATCAGGACATCGAGTAGCCTATTAGCTGGAAAGCTGTATTTACTGAGTTAGATTCAACAGAGAGCACACTTTGTAGGGATACCATGCAACGTTAGTCTAGTAAACTAGTTATAGCTTTTTTTAAACTAATGAACACCGCCATGGTCCTGTTCACTTTACCCCGACATCGAGAAACTGCCTTCGCATCCCTGGCGTATCTCCAGCATAAACTTTCACGCCAGGGATAAGCCACATCCTGCTTCATACGTTTAACCAGTTCACGTTGTGGGACCAGACCTAAATCGTTTCCCCCCGTGAACTACCACCACATTCGTTAAGGCCCCTTCCGCTACCTAGCGAAACAGTGCCGTACTAATGTGCTGCCAATCGAACCCCCGATAACCAAACCAGAATAATGCCACCCGATCCACAGGAAAGCCCAGCTGTGTTCCGTTTCGTCTAACTGCGGCCCTCCTCCTTGCCCAGTGGATATACGAATGGCCAATTATCCACACCGTCCAACCTAAAATAAAACATAACAGTGATGAAGCAGCACATACACCCACCTTCAACCCCCACTTCACACCAGCCTATCTGGCCGCACATAAGAGCGAAATCGAAGAGATTCCCATCTCCCGATCCGTCTAATCCGCTGATCTCCTAAGCCCAAGTGAGCCGCTTCGGTCGCTGCGCCTATACGGAACGAATGTGTTCCAAACTGCATGGGCTCCAGACCCAACCTCTGTAAGCCCAAACGGAAAACCCGCACAAATTGGAACCGCAACAGTGCCGTACCATCGGCATGTATGAAGAAACATCCACTCCTTACTGGGCGGAGTTCCAAAAACCCAGTCCCGCTTGCCACCAGACACAACCCTGACCCTGGCAATTCAAATAACGTCACTGTGGAACCTTTCCCGAAGACATCCGTCTTCGATCGAACCAGTCGGATCATCATCCTGTCCCCACTAACAGTCACATCTTCCAACCTAAGCCCGCCAACCCCTTTCTTGTTGGCACTAAGCAATTCACCAATCCGAAATGCCCCAAAAAAGGCCCATGAAAAGGCCACCGTAAATAACGCCACCTCGAACACGGAAAAACATATCTCAGGTAGTTTGCCTAACAACCCCTACAACACTGCAAACGAGACTGGCCGTCTCGTATCCTTCGTCTTCTTACCCTTCCTGAATCCCCGAACCGCTTGCTTCACTATAAAATGCTTCGTCATATCCACCCATCCATTAAACTTAAACAGAAACGCTAACGCTGACGCTAACGCTAACGCTATCTACCATCGACGGCGATGCTTGCTTTGCGAACAACCGGCATAGTATCCATAACAGCACGTCCAGCCGATTATTCCCAGAGCCCTCCGCCCCTACCTGCTGCATTGTATCCTCCCAAACCTGCCAAACCTTAACATAGGAAAACCACGTCCCAGGCGCCAGAGACTTCTTTACGTATTCCCCAAGCAGGACGTCCCGAGCTCCCACATCTCTGCAGGACAGGCTAGACCCTCTTCCTCTGCCTCCGGCGCCGCCTCCCGAAAACGCTCCCACTGTAAGCGAGACAGTGCATCAGCGACTACATTGGTGAGCCCCGGAATATGCCGAGCGCGGAACACAATATTAAATGACATGCACAAGAGGACTAATTGCCTCAACAACTGTACCACTGGCCATGAGGAAGCGGATAGACCATTGATAGCCTGTATCACTGCCATGTTATCCGAATTGAACACCACCCTTTTATTGGCTAACTCCGGACCCCATAACACCACCGCCACGACAACCGGGATAAAATCCAAAAAGGCCAAGTTTCTAATCAAGGGGTCCGTTCTCCATGCCTCCGGCCACCCCTCCGCGCACCATTTTCCCGCCAGGTATGCCGCAAATCCGACGCTACCCGATGCATCCGTAAATAATCCCACGTCTGCGGAGGAACCCCCCGGATCCCGAAAAAACACTCTCCCATTAAACTCCCTCAAAAACCTCGCCCATACCCCCAAATCTTCCCCCATGTCCACTGAAACTCTGATATAATGCAACGGTTTCCTCACCCCGCTTGTCGCCCGTGCCAACCGTCTGCAAAAAACCCTCCCCATTGGAATCACTCGGCACGCAAAATTCAGGCTACCTATCAACGATTGAAGCTCGCGCAAGGTTACCTTCCTTGCCTGTCCAACCGTGTCAACCGTGTCAACCCGTCGCTGAAGGGCGCGTAGCTTGTCCCCGGGCAACCTGCACTCCCTCCGCACCGAGTCGATCTCCAACCCCAGGAAGCTGAGGCACGTAGTGGGCCCCACCATTTTGTCCTCTGCTAACGGCACCCCAAACGTGTGCGCCACCCACTGAAAGGTCTGTAACACCTGGCTACAGCGCTCCATGCGTGGCGGGCCAACGCATAAGAAATCGTCAAGGTAGTGTACTACCGCACCCCCAGCCGACTCCCGCCGCACGACCCACTCCAAAAAGGTGCTAAACCTCTCGAAGTAAGCACACGAGATGGCACAACCCATAGGCAAGCATAAGTCCACAAAATACCCCCCGTCGAAATAGCACCCCAATAAGTGATGACAATCCGGGTGTATGGTAAACAGCCTAAACGCTGCTTCCACATCCAATTTCGCCATCAGTGCCCCTTGTCCTGCTTTCCTGACCAACTCAACAGCCTTGTCAAATGATGTGTAGGAAACAGAGCACAGGGCATCGTCGATATCATCATTAACCGATGCACCATGCGGATACGATAAATGATGTATCATATGGAATTTACCCACCTCCTTCTTGGGGACCACCCCGAGTGGAGACACTCGCAAACCAACTAACGGCGGGGAAGCGAACGGTCGCGCCATCCTCCCCAATTGCACCTCCTTACATAACTTTTCTCGAGCTACCCCTGGATGTTCCCCCACTGACCGAAGATTTTTACATAACTCGCCCGAAGCCCTTTCTTGAAACGGAATCCTGAAACCTTCTGTAAAACCGAGCCGTAAAAACCTCGCCACCTCCTGGTTATCGTATATTTTTAACCAAGGCAGCATCGCGCCTACCTTCACCGGCGACGCCCCCAGCTGCAGACGCAACGGTTGATGCGCCGGCGCCCCCCCCCTCCCAAATTCGGCTTACCCTTCCTAAAGCATCTGGAGACTCCATGATTACCCCAGCAACCAGAGCACTCATGCTTGAATCTGCATGCTGCACCCCATTTGCATTGGCTCTCATTGTAGAGCCAGCAGAAACCCTTCTTCTGGCCCGCCAACACGGTACCCGAGCCCGCGCCGGCCGCTCCAAGAAAGGGGGCACTCTTCTGCGCCATCATCAGCCTCATCCACAAAGGCAGGTCCATCTGGTCCCACCGCATGGACGGATTTGCCGCTAAACGCTGACTACTTCCACCACGCTAAACCCCCGTAGTTCCGATATGCGTCCCCTATCCCGTCTAAATAACAAAAAAGCTGCGAACAGCGATCAGGGTACTTTTCCCCGATCACGCTTGCCAGGATAAAAAAGGCCCTCAACCAGTTCCCAAAAGACTTGGGTATCTTCCGATACCTCCGCCTCTTTTCCTCCTCCTCCTTTTTCGCATCCTTCTTATCCTCTTCCTTCAAATCTAAAAACTCCTCCAGGGGAAGCAGGGAAAATATTTCCACAAATTCCCCTTTCCATATTTTATCCTTAACCTCTACCTTTAAGTGGCACCCCAGCGGCCCCGCAAAAGACACATGCACATTTTGCCGCGCCGCATCCGTTATTTCCCCGCAGAGATCGACGTGCTCCCCTTCACCACCCGTCGCTCCATGAGCTGTTCCCCGCGGTGCCCTCACCCACCTTAGGCGCTGCAGATGCTGTGGCCTTCACCCCCGCCTCCCGACCGCCATCCGCAACCCACACCTTCTCAAACTGTGTCGGTGACCCCCCGTCCCCCGACCATGATTCTAACAGTGATCTTAAACAACCCAAGAAACTTCCTGAGTGTGGTGCAGTTGGAGACTCACCGCTCAGGCCCCCGGCCACTGCTGGCCGCGGGGGCGCCATCTTTTCCACAGCATCAACCGACCCAGAAGGAACCAGGGGACGCCGACTCCTGCCCGCCTGTTCGTGTGTTGATCTCGTGGGCGTCCTACTCATCGACCTGCAAGGAGAATACAGCCTGGGTGGTCTGTGTGACTGCAGCCTCACCCGCACTTCATCCCTGTGATCAGACCGGTCATCCCCACTCCCACGCCTGTATCGTCCCTCCCGCTCGCTTCTCCTCCTCCGTGCGGCGTAGCTCCTCTCTGACGACCCTGACTGACTGCGCCGGCGCCTCAGCCACCTGTCCTCAGAAGTGGACCTCCTCCCCCTGCTCCGATTCCCCGTTGGGCTCCTGTCCCCTCGCCGCCTTCTGCCTTCAGATCCCAACCTGCTGTCCTGCCATTCTGCCCCTCCACACAGATGTCCTCCGCTATTCCCACTGCTGGCGCTCCTCCTATCCCGCTGTTCCTGGGAGCGACCCCTAATGGCCTCCCGCCCACTGTCGTCCTGGGTGCCACCGTCCTCCCGGCCAGCCACCCGCCGCCCGGTGTCTGCTGCGTCCACCTTCTTCCCCGCCTGCACACCTGCCTCCACTTCGCTCCACACTGCCGCTCCTCATTTCTCCTGTGACCCCCGACATACCGCTGCTGTGCCCGTCTCCCCTCCTTCCCACGCTCCTGGCCATGCTCCTCTGGTCCCTTAAATCCGCAGCGCCATCCTTCCTGCACCTAACTCCAGCCGCCTCCTGCTGTGCCCTGCTGACCTGGTCCCTCTCCATGACCTGTGAGACCACTGCCCTGTCGCTGCCAGCACCCTTCAGCCCCCCTGCCCCTCAGTGCTGTCCCAGGGGGCGACTCACCGGGACGTCCTGGGCTGCTCCTGGGCCCTGCAGTCGAATCCTCTCTGTCCAGCTCCACTCCAGCACCGGCTGACACATCCGCCCGCCGCCATCCGGGAGGGGGCGCTCTTCAAGGGAGGCCTCCTCCTGGCCTGCAACCTCACCGCCCCGGCGTTGCGCCTGGCTGGCGGTCCTGGCCGACGTCCAGCTCCACGTCCCTGCTTTCCGGCTGCCGCATCACTCCGCTGCGCACTGCCTCCCGCCGAGCTCCTCCTCCGTCGCGCTGCTGGACCCGCTCCAGGACTAAGCCGTAGGGGCGGCCTGGCTCTCCTCTCCGGCCTCCGATCCGGAACCGCATAGGGGGGAGCAGACGTGCTTGGAACCTCCAGCTGCTCCTGCAGCCACGCTATACCCTTCTCCTTCACCACGGACCGCACACCCGACAGAATTTCTTCCAAGGAAGCCATGCTGCACCTGAAAAAGAAGAAAAGAAGAGCCTAGCCGACCTGCAACAATTTACAGGTAAGAAAGGCTCAAGTTAGAATGAACTTACCCTAAAATGGACGCTATTTAACTTCCCCTCTAACCCACTCCCCCCTAGCACAACCATAGGACAGCCCCTTGACCTGAACTTCACCTGCCTACTCCTGGCTCTGTCAAGGCCCACTCCTCCCTGCGTTGCTCCGTGGTTTCAGGTTGTACCCAAACGCAAAATCGTCCCAGTGCTCTAAAAACCCCAAACCCTCTTTCCTGCACCAAGACTTCAGCCACGCATTGACCTCTCTAATCTCCCGCTGCCTTTCTGCTGTGGCGCGCGGCACAGGTAATATTTCTGAAAAATATTACCTTGGAGGTCCTTTTCTTTAGCTTACGTCCTAGTTCCCTGAACTCATTCTTTAGGACCTTCCATTTTCCACGGATTATGTCAATAGTACCATGTAATATGGACCATGACTGCTGGGTCATCCCCAGCCCCTCCCAATAATCCCTCCACTCTGTCGGCAACATGCTGGACCCGAGCAGCCAGGAGACAGCAAACTGTCCGGTTGAGTCGATCAGAGTGGCAGATTACCCTATCTACTCTCTTAATAATAGAGTCCCCTACCACCACAACCTGTCTAGACTTCGATAAACTCTCAACCCCACCGGTACTAGAGGGGCTGTTCCCTCGGCTGTTAGAAGGAACAGCTTCCTGCAGTACAGCTACTCCTGAGCTGATGCTCCCAACATCTTCACTCAAACGGTCAAATGTTAGGCTTTACAAGATCAGGACTAGCTAAACCTTTCCTCTTCCCGCTTCCTCGCCCCACTGTTACCCAGCTATGTGCCTGCTCTCCAACTGTCTCATCTCCTCCCACTCCACTACCTGCACCCACTAAACTCTGCTCAGTGAGCAGCAGACTCCTCCCAAGATTATCAATCTCCCTCAGTGTTACAATTTGCCTCTCCAGAACTCTAATCTGAGCTTCCAGAAAAGCCACTCGCTCACACCTGCTATAGAGGTATGGACCCTGGACAGATTCATCCAGGCATGCATACCTGCAGCAGGATGTACACTAAAACAATCTTGCAATCTTGCTAGCACTCATCCCCAGTTACCAAAAACACAAGTGAGCAAAACAATATTTACCCTCTTGGTTCAAACTCGCTTATTGTTGAAACTCCTGTTTCAACTCCTACTTTAAATAGCCTACTTTCCAGCAAACTCCAGTGAGCAAGCTCTGTGAGTCAGATATTGGTAATACAAATCCCACACAGGTGGAAATTAAAGGACACTCCCCATAATTAGCTCAGCAGTAGCACCAACAAGGAGGGGAATATAAACTGCAAGAGGGAAAAAAAAAAAAAGAGGGAAAACGTTTTAAATAAAAACAGCAAGGAGAAAAATACACTTAAAGGGACACTATAGTCAACATATAAAAGCACGAAAGTCAGGCCCCCCAGCCTTCCTTCTTGCTTTTATATGAACTTGTCATAAAAAAAAAAAAAAAAAAAACGAGTAAGTTTTAATAATAAAACGTACCTCCGTTCCAGCGCCGAGCTCCCCGCTAGGCCACGCCCCTTTTTTCGCCAAAATGACGAAATCGCAGGGCCCAGTAGGACGCTTCTCCTTGAGAAGCGCCATCGCGATGTGGTGCGCATGCGCGGTTTCGCGCTGCACCAATCGCATTCTTCATAGAGCGGCATTGAAGAAACTCAGCGGCATTGAAGAAACTCAGCGCTCAACCCACCAGCGCTCAACCGTGCTGACAGCTCAGCTCGCTTTCTTTACCTGCCCCCCTCCTCAGCCAAACTGTGTTTGCATAGAAACACTATATATAGAGATCTCTCTATATATAGTGTTTCTATGCAAACACACAAGTAGTAAAAAATTAGACATACACACACACACTCTTTCTCCATCCATATCCATCCATCCCCATCATCCATATCCATCCCCATCATCCATTCATTCCCATCATCCATCCATCCCTATCATCCATCCATCCCCATCATCCATATCCATCCCCATCATCCATCCACTCCCATCATCCATATCCATCCACTCACTACCATCATCCATATCCATCCATCCCCATAATCCATCCTCACCCACTCACCCTCAGTCACCCACCGACACTCACTAAATAAGCTGATAGCACGTCTGAAATATTCACCCATGCGTGAATATACAGTGCTTACAAGAAAAAGGCTGCAGGGAGCTGTAGCACTCACCTGAACAACCTCATTAAGCTGAAGTTGTTCAGGTGACTATAGTGTCCCTTTAACAAAATTATAACTGCAACACTTTTGTTTTGGCCCCCATTTTTCATGAGCTGAACTCAAAGATCTAAGACTTTTTCTATGTACACAAAAGGCCTATTTCTCTCAAATATTGTTCACAAATCTGTCTAAATCTGTGTTAGTGAGCACTTCTCCTTTGCTGAGATAATCCATCCACCTCACAGGTGTGGCATATCAAGATGCTGATTAGACAGCATGATTATTGCACAGGTGTGCCTTAGGCTGGCCACAATAAAAGGCCACTCTAAAATGTGCAGTTTTACTGTATTGGTGGGATCTGGGGGGTCCGAAAACCAGTCAGCATCTGGTGTGAGCACCATTTGCCTCACGCAGTGCAACACATCTCCTTCACATAGAGTTGATCAGGTTGTTGATTGTGGCCTGTGGAATGTTGGTCCACTCCTCTTCAATGGCTGTGGGAAGTTGAAGGATATTGGCAGGACCTGGAACACAATGTCTTTTACAAACATGCTCAATGGGTGACATGTCCGGTGAGTATGCTGGCCATGCAAGAACTGGGATGAAGCCGTGCATTATCATGCTGCAACATGAGGTGATGGTCGTGCATGAATGGCACAACAATGGGCCTCAGGATCTTGTCACGGTATTTCTGTGCATTCAAAATGCCATCAATAAAATGCACCTGTGTTCATTGTCCATAACACCCACACAACGTCATACACACTGCCTGCCCTGTACAGTGAAAACCGGGAGTTATCCGTGAAGAGAACACCTCTCAAAAGTGCCAGACGACGAACTGCAGTCAGGTCGAGACCCCGATGAGGACAACGAGCATGCAGAGGAGTTTCCCTGAGATGGTTTCTGACAGTTTGTGCAGTAATTTTTGGGTTATGCAAACCGATTATTGCAGCAGCGGTTCAGGTGGCTGGTCTCAGATGATCTTGGAGGTGAAGATGCTGGATGTGGAGGTCCTGGGCTGGTGTGGTTACACGTGGTCTGCAGTTGGGAGGCCAGTTGTACTGCCAAATTCTCTGAAACGCCTTTGGAGACGGCTTATGGTAGAGAAATAAACATTCAATTCATGGGTAACAGCTCTGGTGGACATTCCTGCAGTCAGTATGCCAATTGCACGCTCCCTCAAAACTTGCGACATCTGTGTGATAAAACTGCACATTTTAGAGTGGACCTTTATTGTGGCCAGCCTAAGGCACACCTGTGCAATAATCATGCTGTCTAATCAGCATCTTGATATGCCACCTGTGAGGTGGATGGATTATCTCGGCAAAGGAGAAGTGCTCACTAACACAGATTTAGACAGATTTGTGGACAATATTTGGGAGAAATAGGCCTTTTGTGTACATAGAAAAAGTCTTAGATCTTTGAGTTCAGCTCATGAAAAATGGGGGCCAAAACAAAAGCGTAGCGTTTATAATTTTGTTCAGTGTATATATAAGAAAAAGTGAATATGTTTTTAAATTAAAAAAGCAAGGAGAAAAATATAAATAAAAGAGGGACTAAGTTTTAAATAAAACCAGCAAAGATTAAAAAATATCTATAAAAAAAGAGGGGGGAAAAGTTTAAAATAAAAATTTAAAATAAAAATTAAACCTGCTTTTTCACTTTTAGGAGAGTCACTTGGTATTAACCAATACCAACCACAGTCCACCAGTTCTCCAAGAAACTACTTTCAAGCAAACTCCAGTGAGTTATTGGACTTTATATTAGACATGGAACTTGACAAATTACAATAACTATATATATTTGTTATATATGTTTGTAGTTTAAAAAAAAAAAAAAAAAAAAAAGTAAAATAAACAATTGACCATTCAGGATTCTAGGTACACTTTAGTCTATCCATCATAATAGGATCACCCCCATAAATATCTAAGATGGTGTGTCTACTTTGGGGTTCTCCAAACTAATGAAGCATACTTCAATCCGCACATTTTCAAAGGGGCAAAAATGTGCAATCTAATTGCTGCATCACCTGATAAGAAACGCAGACTGCCCAGGCTCCTTGGGCATGTGATGACAACCATCATTCATTTAAAGCTTAATGTGCAGTATTTGAAGAGTCATAGATGCCCACCAACATATTGTACGGTATATTTACTAGCTAGATGCATGTGAGTTGTGGTGATTAAAAAAATGTCACCCCACCAAATTAAAACAAGTTGCAAAGTCAATCTCACTCTATTTGCTAAGAAAGAAAACTTAGATTTGGCCTTTCATATAGGACAGGTGTCACGGGAGATGGGACTCCTCGTACGTGTTTCCTTATTTGTACTTCATCTGATATCCCCCTGTATTCTAATGGAATCACTACCAAATAATTGTTAACTTGTGTGTATAAATAAGGGAACACATCCGAGAAGTCCCATCTCCCGTGACTATATAAAAAAAATTCAATATACATGAACTCACCTACCAGCCGCGATTTAGTCAATAAATCCCACAGTGTGACTTTGAAAGCAAAAGGACCAAAATTACAACCATTTAACTATCGTACCATAGACCATACGGCTGTGCAGAGATCTGCTAATCTTATCGGTAGGCTCCCACATTTCTTCATACACTTCTCTGAATTAGCCATATTTTTATTTGTCTAGAAAATTCTATGTCAATCTTTTAGTAGATATGTTTCATTACACCTTCTTCCACATTCCAAGCTTACAAAGTGATTTTTTTTTTTTTAAAGAAAGAAAACCTCAGACATGTGAAATCATATTACGGTAATGAAGAATTTTTCTCTCCAGTTGAGTTCACAGTTTGGTCACGTTACTTGTCACAATGTGGCAGCTGTGACAGTAATGTTCATACTTTGCCATGGTGGTTTTTACATGCTCAATACTCTGACGTGTGAGAGTGTGTTGCAGTCCTGCTGTTCCAATCACAGATATTAATGAATATTAGACCATTTCAAGCAACCTGTGAGAGACTGAGCAGGATGCCTTTTGTTTAGTAAAGGCGTTTTTGAAATGTATTTGGCTGTGATGGGCATATCTAGGACACAGTAATGGGATCTTTAGAAATTCTGAATATCCAACAAGATGGATTGAATGTGTTGCAGTACACGTGAACTAAAAATATACCTGATGGTATTACAGAAAGCTGAGCGATTCAATGCTCTCCTCTAAGACAGGGCTGCCGAAAACACTGGAGACGGGCCTAGAAAAACCATCTAAAAGGAAGCATATAGATAAAGGTCACTGGGGAGTTTAAGGTTTCCCGCAATTGATCAGATCTCCAGCTACCCTTGAGTTAATGCGGTAGTGTGGTCGAGTTTCCAGTGTTGTCTTTTATCCTAAAGAGGCCATTATTTCACATCCCTCCCACTAGACATTTGGGGTTTAAGGGTGGACAGGCAGGCAGTGCTGCACTGACAGCTAGGCCATGCTACAGGAAGCAAGGTGGGGAGATAGTAAGGGGCTCTGGAGAGAAAATTGGGAAAACATTTCAGGTGGCAAGGAAGAGAAACCTTACATTGTATACATGTAGTAAAATTGCATACACAGTTGCATCAACATACACACGGACATTGCACACAGTGGTGGAACTACCGCCTGGGCAGCTGCACCGGGGGCCGCATTGGGTGGCCCATACACTTAGGGCCACCCGTCGACACCTTTTCTTGAAAAAAATACCGGCCATGCTAATTTGCATAATTAATTATGTATGCGTGACATAACAGGACCCGATGTACATAAACGAATGAGAACATTTGTAAGGAAAATATTTTCTAAATCACTAATAAACTATTTACAATGTTTGTACTTTGTCTGACTGTGCGTATTTCATTGTGTATGTGAGGCAGTGTGTGTGTACATAATGTCTGTATGAGTGTGTGTCTGTATGAGTGTGTGTGTGGTAGTATGTGTATAGCAGTGTGTTGTTGTCTAAATGTGTAAAATAGTGTGTGTACTACTGATACTGTTGTCTGAGCGTGACAGTGTCTGTAAACTGTGTGTATCGAACACACATCACACACAGTGGTGGCTTTAGACTTTGTGAGGCCTTAGGCAAAACTCAAATACGAGGCCCCCACTAACAAGTGAAAATAAATAGGTTCATTGTGTGTGTATTAGGTGCTGTAGTTATATTGAAGGAAGCTAGTCTCTGTATTCATTGTTCAGAGACTTGCAGTGTCGCAGATCCCTGTGCCGCTGCGTTGTGAGCTTTCTGACTGAAGCTATGGCATAATTTGCTAATTCAATTATTTTGTAATAAATGTAATTACCGATTATGCTAATCGTCTAAACATGATTGCAGAGTATGGTTACACAGCCTGGCAGTCGTGTATACATAAGTGCAGGTGTGTGTATTTCTGAGTGTGTCTGACATTGTTTACCTGTGTATGTGCTTGAAAGTGTGTGTCTGACAGAGAGTATCCTTGTGTGTTAATGTATGTCATTGTGAATATGTGTCTGTGACCTATGTGTGTGGGGTAGCTGCTTGCAGTGTGTTATGTTTATGAGGGTTGCCTGTGGCCTTTGTGCATTGTGTTATGGCATAGCTATGTTTCATGTCTGTGTGTGTGTGTGTGTGTCTGTGTGTGTGTGTGCGAATTATGAATTTCTTCAGTTGGTGAGTGTGACAGGGTGAGTTTGACATGGTGATGGGGGTAAATGAGACAGGGTTGGGAAGGTGAGTGTGACAGAATAAGGGAGGGTGAGAATGATAGGGGGTTGTGACATGGCTGAAGGAGGGAGCGTGACAGGATTGGAAGAGGTTAAAGTGACAGGGTGAGTGTGGCATAGTTGGGGGGTGTATCACAGGTTTGGGGTGAATGTGCTGTGACAGAGCTCCCTGTACCCCGGCTGGGTACCTCCGCCAAAGGACCACTTCCTAGCTGGAACAGGGGAGAAACCTCAGCACTTCTGCCCCTACTAATCGCCGTGGCTTTACTAGGGTCTTGGAACCTCTCCGTCCTGGAGCCTTATAGGGGACTAGCTCTATCCTCTCCCAGGGACTGGACGACATACAGTCCTGGGAGCTGTGGTCTTTACAAGGACTTTCCCTGCTGAATCCTCCACGCTGGTACAAGCTGGAACAGGGATTAGCCCTTTCCCCTCCGTACACGACACACAGTTCTGGGAGTACAAACTGGAATGCTTTAATCTGTCCAGATTGCCTGCTTTTATACATTTAAGAGTTATAGCAAACCCGCCAAAGACACTCCCACAAAATGTCCCCAAAGTGCAGTGTTCTTCATTACTCAGCGATAAAACATATCAAAATACATATTTCCCACATAGGATCCACCACAGTCTATATATCCACGGATAGCCTAGATCTGAGCACCCAACATATCCAAAAAGTGCTCAGATACCACAAACACAGCCGAAACACCACCTGGGTAAAGTTCTGACTGGCCGCACACATGGTCCTATGCCCAAAACAGTTCCAGGGCGTTTGGTGCTTTTGCTGGTCAACTTCGGGAGTTCCATGCGAAAGAAATACCAAACGCACACTCTGGCTTGTTGGTAGCGTTTGTTCCTCATGTTCATATGAACAAACCTACTGAACAGCGCTCTCCGGCCATGTGTGGGGAAGAAGCAGGCGTTCGTTAAAGTTCAGCAGTGTTCGGGAGTTTCAGGGTCCGATTTGAGTTCCATGTGGTCGACGCCCAAACACCGTTTACTGCATTCTCGCGAACAAGATGGCCGCAGACACAGTTCCCACATGTTCGTGCAGCACAATTAGAACCCATGATGATATAAGTGTCAGAAGAGGTTAACAGGGGTTAACAAGCACAGAGGTGGTCTGCAGTTTGTGAGTTGGTTTGGTTCCCAAACAGAAAAACTAAATCCCACGAACCAAGTCTTTTTATGAGCCAGTTAGTCTTTTTATGAGCCAGTTCCATTGCCAATAGTCCTGGGGCAGGAGGCTGGTTAACAGGCTCCTTCGGGAGCTTGTGGTGAACGACCAGACCAAAACCCGTTCATCACATGTGCTATGTTTGGAGGGAGTGTGACAAGATTAAGGGGGGATTAATGTGGCAGGATAAGTGTGGCAGGGTTGTGGGGGAGAGTGTGATGGGATTTGGATTGAGTGTGGCACAGTTGGAGGACAGAATTGGAGGGGTTTATGTGATAGGGTGAGTGTGGCAGGGTGAAGGGGGTGAGTGTGACAGTGCAAGAGAAGGCGAGTCTAGCAGGATTGTGGGATTAATGATAGGGTAAATGTGGCAAAGCGACGATGGATGTGTGGAATGCTTGGAGTGGGTGAGAGTGACAGGATTAAAAGGGGTTAATGAGAGTGGAGCTGGGTGAAGGGTTGACAGTGTGTGAGGGCTGAAAGTGATTGGGGATGGTGATAGTGTATGCAGGGGTGTCCGTGTGTGTATGGGGGTGACAGGTTGTATGTGTGTGTGTGTGTGAGGGGTGACAGGATGTGTGAGGGGGCTGTGACAGAGTGTGTGGAGACAGGGTGGAGATGACTGACAGGGTGGGTGGCTGTGAGAAGGTAGAGGGGCTGTGACAGTTTGTTAGTGGGGGGCTGTAAGAGGGTAGGGTGGCTGTCAGGGTGATGAGCTGTGAGCGGGTAGGGTGGCTGTGACGATGATGGGCTGTGACAGGGTGTTAGTGGGGTGACTGTGAGGACAGGGTGAGGGGGGCTGTGACAGCGTGTATGTGGGGTGAGGGCTGTGAGAAGGTAGGGGCTATGACATGGTAGGGGCTTTGAGAGGGTAAGGTGGCTGTAAGGGTGATGGGCTGTGAGGTCATAGGGGAGCTGTGAGCAGGTTAGGGGGCTGTAGAAAGGTAAATACCTTTAGTTTTTTTTGTAATTATTCCCTGGTGGTCTGGTTCTCCGGTCTGCAGCTCCGCCAGGTGCACAGCTATAGACCACATGGTAAGTCTTGCGATCTCCAGTCAGTGCGTTGCCATGGTAACTCGCAGCAATGCTCTGATTGGCTGAGATTGTGAGACACCTCAGTCTGCAGCTCTGCACCCAGCAGAGCTGCAGACAAGAGGCTGGCTCTCCCTCTGGACAGATTAAGTGGAGGGGCCTCGCACCCGGCAGCATAAAGGGCAAGTCGCCGTGCCCCCTCCTGTGTCGGGTCCTCGGCCAACATGTCACACTGCCCTAAGGCAATTTAGGTGCCCACGAGGCCCCAATCACTGCGAGGCCTTAGGCGGCAGCCTAAATCGCCTAATTAGAGAGCCTTATCTGATCACACACACTCACACGCTCTCTCTCTCGACTCTTTCCTTGTCATGTATCTTCTGCTCCCCCCATGCGGACTTTATTAGTGGAGAGGGCAGCGTCATGCTGTGACATCCCATCTCAGCCCCCTCCAGACAGCCAAACACCAACGAGTTTTCCCAGCACGGCCTGAGAGCACTACACACCCTGGTGGCCAGTGCCGATATTGCAGAGCATTTTGTGTCCGTGTGTTTACGTGTTTGTATCTGTGTGTTAATGTGTATGTATGATTTTTATGTGCATACATCCAAGCAAGCACCAACACAACATGCAAACACACTCCTGCAATCTAACACAAATATTACATACAAACACACCACTGCATTAAAACTCCAAAATTATATACAAACACACCCTTTTACTCAAACACCAATACTACACACACATGTACATCCATATTTAAAAGCAAACATTACGTACAAACTCCCCTGCATTCAAACACAAACATTATTTTACATACAAATGTACCCCTGTATTAAACACTAAACAAGGTTCAGTTTCGCACTGGGGCCCATGGAATGTGTGTACGCCTCTGTGCATACATATACTTTACACAACATGCTTCCATTCAAATGCACAAACACTGCTTCCAAATATAAAGGATGGGCAAATGGTAGATCGTCACCTAGCATAGCATCATTGGAATTGTACAACTGATGAGGATCTACTTTTTGGCTCCACTTACACTAGAGGGGCCCAAAACCTTCCTTGCACCAGGGCCCTCTCTACATTACAAAACTAGAACACAATAATACTAAGGGAATAAAGTTGCACAATTTAATTTAGTACTGTGAAGCAGCTGCCCACAAACCTCCCTATACTAGTGGCCCCGGGGGCAATTGCCCTGCCTCCTCCTTTCTAGCTCTCCCCTGCCAGGGGTCAATCTACAACAGGGGTAGTCAACCTTTTAATACCTACCGCCCACTTTTGTATCGTTGTTGATGGCCCACCATTCCCACAGTAACTAATTTTATACATTGGCGAGCGCAGCCTATTGTATAAGGGTATGCTCCCTAAAGCACAAGCACACATGCCGCGTGTATATATATACACATACACACACATATACTGTGTGTGTGAAGGCGCTGTATGTTTGTGTATTGGTGCTGTATGTGTGTGGGTGCTGTTAGTGTGTGTGTGTGTGTATATGTAAGGGTGCTGTGTGTGAGGGTGCTGTTAGTGTGTTGTTAATGTGTGTGTGTAAGGGTGATGTGTGTGAGGGTGCTGTTAGTGTGTACGTGTGAGGGTGCTGTGTGTGTAAGGTTGATATATGTGTGAGGGTGCTGTTAGTGTGTGTGTGTGTGTGTGTGCGCGCTGTATGTTTGGGGGATTGTGTGGGGGGCCGTTTAGTAAATATCCCCCCTCCCTTTTTACCTTATGTCTGGGAGGGGTCTGCCGCCATCCATCCCTAGTGGTCCAGTGGAGAGTGAACTCTAGCCTGCGGGCTAGAGTTCACTCTCGCGAGAGCTGAGCATGGCAACAGCAACGCTCCGACCTCACGAGAGGAACCCGGCGGAGCTGCTGGCAAGATCTCCCCGGGTCCTCTCCTGCCTCCCTCACTGCCTGTGGGTCGTGAGGGGAGGCTTAGAGCAGAGCCGGCGATCAGATAGTGCCGGCTCTGCATGAGCCGAGATCCTGAGATCTCCCCTGCCGGTCTCAATCCATAGGCGTGCCGCGGGGATTAGGGTGTGCCCAGGTACACTCGGCAAACCCCGTGCGCACGTCTATGATATTATAGCACAAGTGCAATTATTTTTACTTTTTTTCTTTTTATATATGTACTCAAATATCTTTTTCTTTCCTTTTTTCTATTCTACTTTTTTTTCAATGTGTGTTTGTGAGGTGCTGTGTGTGTGTGTGTTTGTATGTGAAGGGTGTTTGGTTGGTGCAGTGTGTGTAAGGGGTGTGTGTGAAGGGTGCAGTGTGTGCGGTTGGTGCTGTGTGTGTCAAGGGTGCTGTGTGAAGGGTGTAGTGTGTGTGAGGGGACAGTGTGTGTAGATGGGGGAGATGTGAAAATCTATCTTAATGTCTCCCCGTCCCTTCTTCTTACCTTTCACCAGGGAGGGGGGGTCATAATGCTGCAAGCCCTGGTGGACCAGTGGTGGCATGGTCACTTTAGCTTGCACCTCCTCCGGCTGCAGGCTGACTCTCCTGTCCTCCTGCAGGCACATCACTGTATAGTGTTGCCATGGTAACGGATGGCAACGCTCTGACCAGCCTGCTCGCGGGAGGAACACGGAGCCTCCTAGGCCCTTCACTCCCTCTGCTGGAGCGAAGTGCCAGCAGGCCGATGAGGGAGATCTTTTATCTCCTCACCAGCTCGAGATGACTTACAGCAAGGCTGGCTCTGCATGGGTTGGAAGGGGAGATGAAAGGATCTCCCCTGCCCGTATTGAGCCACACTCGAGTGTTTTATGCAGAATCCACCACAGCCCACCTGAAATCGCAAACCGCCCGTAGGGACCAGGTTGACTACCCCTATTCTACACCATCCTCATCAATAAAAAGACTCTGGGCATATTAATAACTGTCTCAGTGAAGTCATAACGGTCACTGGAGGTCCATCTTACCTTATTTCAAATACAGTTCATTGAGATGAAGTCTTTACGGTTACCAGAGGGGTCTTTTAAGAACACTATACTTTTCTGGATCAGACAAGGTTACTTAGAGAGCTAACTATAGAGTTCATAGTTGGCTCCGAGTAAGTTGCTGGTACACGCAATGTTAATATTTGTGCAGTGAAATAGAATGGGATGTTAAAACAACTTTACCATTTTAATGTCGTTGATAATCCACTGAATATTGGAAACCTTTATTGCTTAAAAGAGACACTGTGGGCATTGTAACCCAAGGTGTCCACAATCCCTATATATTTCAGGAAGCGTAGAGGTTGGTGTGTAAACACTGCCTTATCCATACCTTCAGTATGGGCTGGACTGTTGTGGCCATGGACTCTTATACAGTGTTAAACTGCTCAAAAATCTTGATTAGAGAGGGTGACATTGCCAGATGACTCCAAGCACTATTGCCAATGCACTGATATTATATTGCCAACTTATTCCACAGCACTATCATAAAGGGAATATGAAATAGTTATAGTACCTACATTGTCCCTTTAAATGATCTGAAAGGGAGGCAGAAAAAAATGTTCTGGGATTATATCTGAATCCCTGGAAGGCATAATAGTTTTAATATTGAATGTGGACCAATCAGTTCTCTCTGAACATGAGAATGAGTTAGGATTTTCGTTAAACCTGTTTTAGTTTGGAATGCCAGGTCAAAGTTGCTATTTTGAAGTAGTCAGTCACAGTCATTTTGACAAAGTACTAAATCATAATCTGAATAGTTTTGGCACATAGAACAAACCGTGAAAAAAAAACAAATGCAAGACTGAAAACCTCCCATTAAGGCACCCAGAGCCAAAATAAAATCACTGGGGTCACCGAGGAATATTCTCAATAATAACTGGTTGGAGGCCATTAGTCTTTTAGGAATTTAGCATGTGTTACATTCAGAAAGAAAGCTTAAACAACCTTCTGGGCACAACTCAAAATCTTCCAAAACCATCCGCCTCACTAACAGGGCATAGTGTATGGAGGCTATGCTGCATTAAGCAATCACCGATATCTTTGGAGACTGATTTTAGACTAACACTTTTTGTATTTCAGGACTGTTAATCATGCAGCTTGATTTACCAATTTATTCCACGGTTCTCCTTCCCTGTGTCCAAAAAGGTAAAAAGCCAGATTGGGTTTATTAATATATGGAATATTCCAAATTAGAACTGCAGATCCCTCGTTTGCCAATATTTAACACTTATTTAAAAAAAAAAAAAAAAAAAAGTAAATATCTAATTTTCTAATAAGTGAAAAAAAGTGTATGAACAAGTCGCTGTAGCGGCTATGATACAAAGATACCCTGGCCTGGTTACCCAGTAACGAAGCAAACTGTTCAGCAGTGATTTGCCCCCTTACCTGGGTACCCACTGGGCTCTGATACCTCCATCTCCTGAAGAAGCCATAGTCGTCATTCACGGTCTGACAGCATCAGCTGACCACTCAACCAAGGTTGCACAGAATCCACATCAAAAAGCTGGGAACTCTTCTGGGCTCGCTGATCAAACCCACTGTCAGAGTTGGAGTTACAGCAAAGGCAGTCGAGAAATTAAAGGGACATTCCAGACCCCTAAAACACTTCTGCTTGCTGTAGCACTTTGTGTGTAAAGATTATATCCTTCCCCCCCTGCCCCAATTTTACTAAATGTGCACATTTCAACAGAACTTTACACTTTTAGAAATACCACAACTCACCCGAAACTTCTGTTATGCTGCAAAAATACAAAAATAAGAATTATAAAAAAAAATAAAAATGTATTTAGTTATTTTAACATACAGCTTCCCCAGCCAATATACAACATATAATATATGGATACAGCTGTAAGTGTACAGAACAAATATAAATGTAACAGTTTTAAAAGAAATACATTAAAAAGCAAAACTGTGCCCTTTGAAATTTACTCACAGGATAGAATGTTGATAAAGTGCCCTGGGTGCCTCCCCCCAAATTTTTGGGGGCTGGCCAATTTCGCCTCCACGCCAGGAACAATTGCGTTTGGAGTCAGGATAGGTATCAAGTAATTATAGTAACAATAATTATATATATATAAAATAGAAATAAAGTGCAGCAGTCCAAATCTGTAATTAGAAGAAAGAAAAGCTAATTAATGGATACACATGGAAGCACACCCACAGAACCAGCAATTGGATGAAGGGACGAGCCCTATATAAAGGAGGTCTCGGGAGGGGGCATACACGAAGCTCTGTTCTCTGGGAATTGCCTTTATTGCTATTTTTACACTGTATTGGTCGCTGCGGAAGTCCAGTGTTAGGACAAAATGTGTAGGACTGCTGCACTTTACTTGTATTTTATATATAGTTTTTATTGTTAATAAGTGTAATTACTCGATACCTAGCCTGAGCTCTGATAATTCTTCCTTGCACGGAAGCAATATTCTATCTTGTGAGTGCATATCATACAGCACCGTTGTTTTTACTGAATTATTCTACATTTAGATTTCTTCTGCAGACTTACAGCTGTAGCCCCAGTTTACATATATTGTACATTGACTGTTATAAGTTAACCTGGTTACGACCCCTCTGGTTGTCAGATAACTGGTCTTGTCACTTGCTGGTTTAGTTAGCTCAAACTCAAGAGGCAGAGACTCGTGCAAAGACTTCTCATTGAGATGCATGTAGGACAGCCAGAAAAAGTCTGAGGAATAAGGTGAGGGATGGCAAAGCATTCAAGCAAGAGATCTACAGATGTTTGCAAACTGTTTTTAGATATACTGCCCTATGAAAACTAAATGCATAATACATTTTTATTGGTAGTATATCTACAAACAGTGTTTTTTTTTTTGCACAGTTAAGTATCCCTTTACACTCCTTTTTGCGTTCGAGCGCTGCACATACAGACTCCAAGACCAGCTCAAATCATTGCAGTTGTCATGGTGCTTGGAGTATCTCTAAGGGTCAGTCTAAACACCACCACATTAGCTTAATAAAGCAGTTTTCATGTATAAGTCATGCTGCTCCAGTCTCACTGCTCTGCAACTTAGGCCTTTGGCACTATTTCATCTCATAGAATCGGATATAATGCCTGGAGGCCACAGGCACTGCCCCTCCACTCTTTGTTAAACCATTTTAAATACTGAATGGTCCACCCTCAGCCAAGCACCTATTGGAGTTATGGCAAGGTCAGAGATTACAATACAAAAGTATTAGTAGAAATTACATCCTTCCAGGCTGTTACCAATAGCATCTTGACAAGTCATTTAGCCATTTTATCCTCTCCTGCAACTGCCCCAAAAAAACAAAACAAAAAAAAAAAACACACACTAAGCCCTCAGTGAATACTATCCTAGCAACCTACATTTCTACCCCTATCCTTACCTTTTGTGTCACTTTACCCGGCTCCCTCTAGCATGTAAGCTCATTGAGCAGGGCCCTCACTCAGTCTGTTGCTGGGTGTCCAACTTGTCTGGTTACAAATATTTTTTTATTTTATGTCTGTTAATCTACCCATCGTACAGCGCTGCAGAATTTACTGAGACTTTATAAATAATATAGGCCAAATTCCGTTTTCCTCCTTCCTGCTGATAACATTATTTGCCATGTTGGTACATCTTAAAGGAACACAAACATGTATTTCTGATCCTATAGTGTTAAACCCACCACAAGTCTCAGCTGGTCTACCATGGTTAAACCTATTATCCCATTAGCTCCTGCTTACAGCCATTAGCACAAACATTTTCCACCTCAGATGTTTATACATGTATTTCGCCTATTATGGCCAATGAACTTTCCCACCCTGCAGAACAACGGTTATTATTTTAGAGAGGTCTTAACATGCCCTTGCCTAAACAAAAATAAAAGTCATGGTCTAAGTAGTAGATATAGCCCCAACGAAAAATGTATGCATTTGCTTAAGCATTTCCATTGGAGGTATATCGAAAAGCAGCTTGCAAAAGACGCAGATCTTGCCTGGGCTTGTTTAGAAGGAGAAGGCTTGCAAAGCCTATAGACTCGGGGAAGGCAACCTTTGGCACTACAGAGGTCATGGACTACATCGCCCATGATGCTAGCAAAACATCAGGGAAGATGTAGTTCACATCTGCAGTGACAAAGATTGCCTACCCATGCTGTCCGATCACAGACTTCCCACTGCAACTCAATGAGAAGTCTTTGCAATGCATGTGCTCTGGGCAATTGCTGCCTCTTGGATTAAACTCCACTGAGCTAATCAGGAAGTAACCGGCTGTCTGACAGATAGGGGGAGGGATGTAACAAGGTTAATTTATAAAAGTGTCAATTTCTATTCCAGCAAGCTGGAGTGCTCTAAGGGTCTGGAGTGTTTAAGAGTAGCATCTGTAATGATTAAAGAATTCAAGTGTTTAAAGCACTAGGAAAACCCTACCATTGATTATACTGCACAGTACCCATTGCTCCTGTAAGTCATACATCTTTCATTATAATTAAAAGGTTTGTCTTGTTTGCCTATTGTACCACACTGTGGACTAGGTTGGTGCTTTATTAATTTAACTGGTACTACTCCATCTTGGCAAAGATCCTACTTGGACAAATCATTTACCTTCCAAATCCTTGATTCTTTGCATGCTACTACACCTGTAAAGCAATTTGGTGAACACACACCACATTGCCCATGAAATTACATATTGTTTGAGCAACAAAACCAACTTTTGTCCTCCTGCGGACTAATCAATCTATACGATTATCCTTGCTATTTATATAGCACCAGCTAATTCCACAGTGCTTTACAATATTATGAAAGTGGTATATTTACAATAAATGAGACAATTACACAGTGACAATAGGTAGATGAGGGCCCTGCTCAAATTAGCTTACATTCTAGAGAAACACCAACAGCCGAGAGGCTAGAGCAGGCAGCTCAGGCTCCAACCGCTGGATGTTAGAGTTACAGCTTCCATGATTCTCTGACCATCTACTGCTTCAAAGAATGCCAGGAGTGCTAGGCCATCAATGTGTTGGGAAGCTGGGCATGGTTTCAGTTTCCTGGTGTAGAGCCACCATGAAATCAAAGTGATAATACCAACAAAAAATTTTTGTGTGTGTGTAAGTGGGATCTTCAGAGGTCAGTTTTATTTTGTCCGTCAACGACATTCTGCTATGCCCACTTCATAGTTGCAAGGTTCTGCAGAATATGATCTACATAAATATCAATACTGCTTTATGTACAATCTTAGCCATAACTGCTCACTCACAATCAAGAACTAAAACGGCAAGCAAAGATCTAAAAGGTACACAGTCAGCCAATGCTTCAATAACAAACAGGATGTGAAGTGGCTAAGACAACCAAAAGCTGTAATGTGGTTACTCCTACTTTAAACCAGCACATCTAACTCCATACACAACAGCAGGAGCAGAAAAAAAAAATATTGTATATTGCAGTTTGTGAGAAACTGAAGTCAGTTTATATATGAGCATATCCTAGATCTCTGGTAACAATAGCAATTTTCTTGAGAGGTTTCTCACCCCAATCTCCAGGCAAATCCAGTGCTTTTTTTGGTGCAAATTGCTTTATGTTGAGACACATTCTATTGGGGACAATAGCGACTGATCTTTTTTTAGCACTTTGCTCAAAAACAGTACCAGTTTCTGCCAGTACCAGTTTTCTAATATACTACTATGAAGGCTGAAACAACCCAGAGTGCATTTTAGAGATTCCTAGTACTTGCACATGATTTTAGGATTTGCAAACTCACACCCCCACCCCAGCCACATAATCTGCTTTTGACCAATGAGGGATAAAGAGATGGCTCTGCTCAGAGTAAGCATAAAGTTTGTAAAGGCACCAATCCAGTGTTATTTACTTACATGATTGCATTACAAATTACTCAGGCAAGAATGAACGCAATTCTACATGTAATAAGGTATGTGGTCTCCAGGAGATACTTTAAAGGAACACTAGTGTCAGCAATTCACGTTTTTATTCCACTGTTCCATTCAGCATCTCCTCATATGATACATTGAATCAATGCATCTATGAGGAACATTAAGCACCTCCATGCTAAACATTGTGCAGCACTGACTAGGAAGCACATCTAATGGCAATGTGAGTGACTGTCACTAGACATGTCCCTATGCTGTAATTTAAACACTGCATTTTCCCTGAAGTGGCAGTTTCCTTTAAATGCCAGCATAGACATGCCATGGCCACAAGAACCCAAACATTAAAATGTCATTGTTCTGGTAGCTAGTGCTGACAGTATCTCATTGATACCTGCAGCATGCTCCTGCTCTACACTATGTAGCCAGATCGTTGTGGACAACTCCAATAATTTGGGTTCAGTGGTTTCAGCTTCAGGTGGACACAATTCAGAACATGAAATCTCCATAGACAAATCTAGGCAATAGTCAGGCTCCGTTACTTTAAACATGGTACTGTCAGAATGCCAAATGTTTGTTGTGGCAATTCTGCTAAAGCCAACTGCTTACTGTTAAGAGTCTGAAATGTGTGGCCTACCACTTCATGGCTGGGTGGTTGCGACAAGAGTGAGGGCTCCAAGTGTTAAAGCACAGAAAGGAGGGGATTACATTACCACTTCATGCATGCCCTTTCCTGTTCTAGCATGACCGTTCCCTTGTGGACAAGGCATGGTCCACACATGATTTGGAGAACTTGAGTGACCTGTACAGAGTACTGGCCAAAACCCCATTGAACACCTTTGAGAAGAATTGCAACAAATAATTGTGAGCTGGACTCTTGTACAAGTGCAGGACCAAATTTGTTTGCTAAATGGGCACAAACCAAAGGCAACTGGCAAAAAAAAAGAAAAAATATATATATCCTTTTTTTTTTTTTACACACATTTGTTTAAATAAATTCCATCCAACTTTACCATTGCTTCTCAAATGGCTGTTTTTTGTGTGATCCCCTCTCCCCCCACACCCCTCAACACTAAGAATCATTGCTGACTGGCAGTGAGTACAATGACCTAACAGATATAACCAACCCTTTACACAGTGATTTACCAGACAGAGAATGATCAGGCTGCTTTATTAGGTTCTCTTACGGTGGCTGTTCATATAATTTCATAAAAACAAATACATTTCTTGAGGCAGTTTAAAAAAAACGCTTATTTTTTAAAGTCCCTTTTACAGGCGGTTTTGCTGCAATTATCAGAATGGCACTACCTCAATTGACATCATATGAGAGAGTCATGTACGGTTAGGACTGGTCAAACTCTAGGAGTAGAGGCATCAATGCACAGGAACACTGCTTTCACAGATTCAAAGACTAGACTGGTACATGCAGATCACTGCTCGAGTTTATGAAATAACCAGCACCCTCACTCAATTGAATAAACACTATCCTGGTTTAATAGTAAAAGCTCAGACAAGTATCTGCTGAAAAATGGCATAATCAAGACCTTTCTAGTGGGTGTTACAAAAACCAAACCCCTGTAACGTTCCCTAAAGCTTCATGTAACAGCCTGAATGTGTAGCTCTTGCGTTCTGTAGTGTCTAATGCTTACCGTAATACTATTGTAAAGCAAAATGGTTTACAAATTGCAGCATAATAGGTCAAAACAGGTTTTTTTTGTTTTGTTTATGGGATCAGCATTGCTCAAGCAAGCAATGCAATATATTTATTTTGTATCAGAGCAATTAAAAGAAAAGCTGGTGGAATTATGTTTCACAAAAAAAAAAAAAAAAAAAATCCAACATTGGAAATCGTTAAATGCACTACAGCTGCAATCAGAACAGACAAGTCATAAAACTTAAAAACAAAATATCCTCTCTGGAGACCGATATACCTACACCTCAATCTGTATATCTGGATGCCTTGTGGCATTAAAGTTCATAGATGATCAATGTAACCCAATTCAACATCTTTAAATCAAAAGTGACTACACCAGTCTCCAGTATTTCATGGTGGATGATGAATAGATGAGAATTAAAATGGGGAAATTGTTTTTTTGGGAAACAAAAAAACCCACCATGATTTTATTTAGGTAACTTCCATATTGTTCCTTTTTTTTTTTTTTTTAATACAACAGCACATGGTCTTTGTGATGAAAATTGCACCCCCGTAAAAATAAAATTAAAAAAAAAAAAATTGAAGTCCAACAAGCATACAAACAAAATATGCTGTAAAATGGGGAAACGCGTAGACGCCTGAAGAAAAAACATAATCCCACAATAAAGTTACTCGAGTCACAGTGCCGAGTTAAAGCATCATTATTGACCACCTCCCCGAACAATCCCACTTTGTTGTGCAGTTTTGTCCTGAAGATTTAAGGAAACAGTCTGTTTTAAAAAGTTGCCAGTAATGTTCAGTACTTCACCCCAGGAACAAATTCCTTGGCATCAGGGTTCAGATTGCTTTTGCTCTGTGAAGATATAAAGGAGGAGGCATTAGTCAATATAAACATGTAAAAAAATTTATATATATAAAAAAATTAGATCATGTTTGCAATTATTGTTACTATATTTTTCATTACAAGCTTTCGACACAATTTGTGGGGATTTACATGTGGCTTTCCATTTGTAAAAAAAAATTAAAATATCCCAATTACTAGGTAGATGGTACCAACTTGCCAATTTGGCAATATGACTCACTTTAGTTGGTTGAACTGAATGTGTAAAAATAGAAATATGTATCCACTCAATCCCTTTAATATTTTCTTCCCACTTATAAAGGGACATTGCCACCAAAACAACTTTGCTTAATGAAGCTATAGATTTTACTGAATAGATCATGCCTCTGAGGTTTCACTGCCATTTAGGGGTTAAATCACAGTTTGTTTATGCAGCCCTAGGCACTCCTCCCTGGCTGTGTGACAGCCTGCAGTAAAAAATAAAAAAATAAAAATTGTTGAACAGACAGTGCAAGTTATAGGTTTTGCTTTAGTTCAGGACTTTGACAATTGCCTTCGTCCTTAAGGCATAAAGTGCAATCTAGGCAACATTACTACAAACAGATAGAATGGGTTGATGCCATTAGGCTTCCCTAGGTTCTTATCCAACCATTTTAGTAATTTGACCAAGACTGAGATACAAAGACACCTGTGGGACTATCAGTATGTAGAAAAATGTATATTGCACCACAGCCAATTACATCCATATTTTAAAGCCACTTATTGGCCAAATATAGCTGAAGAGCAGAGTGCATATTTCTGACAACCAATTTTTGTTAAACTACTAACTAAAGTATACAGCTAGAATATCAATTTATTTCCAGTATACTTAAAAACAAGACATAAGTTTACAGTATTTCTCCATAGATAGATATCGGCAGATGGAAGCACACTCATCAAAATGGGGCATGCAGGTTGTCCTATAAAGCATGGTAACGTGAATGCATGTGTATTACCAAGCTTTTTGCTACAGTGTATAGGAAGCCACTCAATCATGTAAGTACACGAGTCCTTGTAGCATAGAATTCCACTTCAATATGGTTCTGGATTGGGAGAAACCACTTCTGTGTACCAAGCCAGATACATACACTATAAATTTTATTAAATCTTAAATGCAAACAAACTGATATAAATGCATATTTTTTATCATGGAAATACCCTAGCTGTCTTTTGGAACACACAATACAGAGAGGAGGTGCAAATGAGAAGGGAAGGGGGAAAAAAAATAAAATTAAAAAAAAACCCACACAAAGCACAATCCAGAGATTATTTACAGGTCAAAGAACTCGTTTTCTATATAAATTAAAGCCGATGTTTAACCCCTTAAGGACACATGACAGGTCATGATTCCCTTTTATTCCAGAAGTTTGGTCCTTAAGGGGTTAAAGGACATGCTAAGCACCACTGTACTAACTTTCTCCAGCAACTTTAACCCCTTAAGGACACATGACGTGTGTGACACGTCATGATTCCCTTTTATTCCAGAAGTTTGGTCCTTAAGGGGTTAAACATTCGGTATAAAAACATTTGTCAATGCAGGAAAGTGAAAATAGTGGTGGTTATAGAGGTGTGCTGCCATGCACCAATCACCTACAGGTTATGCGAGCTGTGCCAAGTAGAAAGGGGGAACTTACACATTTACACTGCTCCGAGACTTTGCTTTTACTGTGCTAGACACTGCTGGAACCCCACAAGCAGTGCAAGCACTTTCCTCTTTAAACAATGTGGGCAGCCGAGATGGTCGGGTCTTCTTCCTTCTAGAAAATCCAGACTGTTTGGAAAGCCTACCACTGCCAGGAGTAACCAGGGCCACATCCTCCATTTGGCACAGTCTGGAATGTGGAGACTGGTAACCCTGAGGTGAGTTGGGTATTCCTTCAGGGGACCTCTCATGGAAGGAATTTGGCCCTGGACTTCCATGACAAGCAGGGTCTTCCTCCAGCAAGGACAGACCGGTCTGTATACAGCCAGATTCCCTGGGTTTTATGCCAGTGGGCTGAAAGACAGAAGCGGGGCCCGTACTCTCTTGGCTACATGAGCCCTGTTCCTTTTTGGATTTCAAAGGTCTACGCACAACATTACAGGTAAGGTCAACGTGAACTTTGCATACAGCCAGTCGGCAGAAGAAACGGGAACTATGGCTTCCATGATTGCATGAGCCCCCTTCCTCTGCCAGGTCTGGCGCGGTAAACCCAGTAGTCTCCCTTTTGTGGTCGTCTGGATTATTCTCAGCATTTACAGTCTACATTATCAAGCAGAGATAAAACAATGTCAAACATTTCGCAATAAAAAGTTGTTTGACAAGAGGATATTTGTAGTATGGTCTACCCAGGATATCTGCAGACACCTGTAGAAAAGTGTCCCGACTCCTATCACATCTTTTGTAAAGTGTTATTTCAAAGCATTTTTTCCACTGCACTACCAGAGACCATCAGAAGAATATCATGGACTACAAATATTAAATGCAGAAATATATATGTAGAGATTCCTTATGTACTTTGCAAAAAACCAGGACAGCTCATAGAAAACTAATGCAAAACAAGAACCACAGACTAAAATTACATTCAATGTATGACATTGGAATATTAAAAAGCATTCATACCAATATGTCTTCGGAATTATGGTTTTCATTGACTGTGAGACCATTTAACTGCTGCTGTAACTGCCCCACACCCTGCGGCAAGTCACGGGATGGGATGAACCAGTCCTGGTCTTCTTCATCCAACATCTCCTGGAAGCAACGATCCAGAAACTCCTGCTCTTGAAGCTCCTCTTCCACCTGAATGGGCAAGAACATAAGTGAAGCACATTCAGGAAATCGAATTCTTTCTTCATTTTACAAGATTACCAACACTAACCAATCACCACTAATACATTTTAGTATGGGGATTCAAATGTGTGTAAAATTTTAGAGTGTTTTTAAACCCCTTCCTATTTGGAATCTGCTTACTAAATTGTATCCATACAGCAAAGAAGCAGCACCATAACTTATATATAACCATTTCTATATAAAAAAAATACACAAGTCAGGAAGTGGTCCTGCAACTGCTAGTAATCCATAAATCCTGTTGCCCCATATGGCATATACAAATATGGGACCACTGCAGTAAGATGGTCCTTTAAATTCACAGCAATACTGTAGTATGTTAACCACCAAACTGGAAGAAATTGCCCCAAAACATCATTTGAAATATTTTGGAGTGTAAAAAAAAAAAAAAAAAAAATAAAAATTTAAAGCCACCATTGTACTCCTGCACTGGCCATATGACAATCTTCACGAACCAATGAAGATGGGCACATTGAGACATGCCAACATTGTGTGAAATTGTATCGCAGACTGGTGAAAAACAGCTATTTGAAGAGTGTCAAAATACAACCAACAGTCTACAGCTTAAAGGAGCACTATAGGGTCAGAAACACAAACATGTACTCCTGACCCTATAGGGTTAAAACCACCACCATCTAGCCACCCTGGCCCCCCCATGCCTCCCTAAATATAGAAATCTTACTTGTTTTCAAGTCTGGAGCTGTAACTATGCATGCAGTTTGCCTCAGAAAAACAAGCAGTCTGCTGACATCAGAAGTGGTAGTCTGATCCAATCACAGTGCTTCCCCATGGGATTGGCTGATACTGACAAAGATGCAGAACCAGCATGATTCAAACACAGCCCTGGCCAATCAGCATCTCCCCATAGAGATGAATTGAATCAATGAATCTCTGAGGAAAGTTCAGAGTCTCCATTCAGAGGGAGGATATACTGAATGTTTGGATGAATTTTAGGCAGCCATGACCCAGGAAGCCATCTAAGAAGTGGCCAGTGAAGTTATCACTAGGCTGTAATGTGAACACTGCATTTTCTCTGAAAAGACAGCGTTTACAGCAAAAAGCCTGAAGGTAATGATTCTACTCACCAGAACAAATTCAATAAGCTGTAGTTGTTCTGGTGACTATAGTGACCCTTTAAAATAAAATTCTGAACTGTCATGAAAGTAGTAACAGTACAAAATCTAGATATTGCTTAAAAATGCTGCTTGAACAGTAACCAAAGGACCCCACAAAAATGGCAGTTTGTTGAAAAAGGAACGCCGTTCAGTTTGTGCAGTCTTCAAATAGTTTAGACTGAGTGCTCAGTATCCTGCTTAACTTCTTATACAGATTTGTAAAACTTTTGGCAGAATGGACTGTATCTGGCTATCAAAGCCACAGGTCAAAGTCCAAACAAAATTAAAGCAGACACAAACAACGTACTCCTGTGACGACAGGAAACTGGGGTACAGTGGACATTATAAAATCTGTCTATACAAAAAAAAATCTTTTTGGGGGGGGGGGGGGGTTCTCAGAAGAGAAGAGATTTAACCCCTTAGTAACCAGACTGCTTTTCAATTTTCTTACCGTTTGGGGCCAGGGCTGTTTTTACATTTCTGGTGTTTGTGTAAAGCTGTAGTTTTCCCTCTCTTACTCATTTACTGTACCCACACATTATATACACTTTTTCCCTCGCCATTATTTTCATCATATATAATTTACTATAAAAAAAAAAAAAAACCACACACTTTCGAACTTTGACCCCCAAAATCTTACACATCTACAACCGCCAAAAAACACCCATGCTAAATAGTTTCTAAATTTTGTCCTGAGTTTTTTTGGAAATTATAGGGCAATAAGTACAAGTATCACTTTGCCATTTCCCCCCAAAATTAACACAAGTTACATTGTAACACTGAAATCTGTCAGGTTGTTTTCTTTTAAAAATATATACATGTGAAGGGTTATTCAGGGATTCCTAAGGAATTAAACCTTTGGGTATTTTGACTCTTCATGCAGCCATTTTACCACCATTGTATGCCAAATGTAAAAAAAATTAAAACAATTGGTGACTTGACACACAAAGCCATTTAAGAATATGTGTACTGAGAACTTTAAGGCTTACTGCCAAAGAACACCCCAATATGTTTTCAGCAACATCTCCTGAGTAATGTGAAACCACCCACGTATATGTGTGTTAGGTTCTCTGGGTGCGCATTACAATTTTCCAACTTGGAATTTTCACATTTTGAAGCCGGCTAATGTAATTTACCCCCAACTAACCATATATTTTTGAAAAGTAGACAACCCAGGGTATTTAATATGGGGGATGAACAGTCTTAGTAGCCACATATTCACTGGCCAAAAAGTTAGCATTTATATTTGTGTGTTAAAAATGCAAAAAAAAAATTATGAACGCCAACATTGACCAGTGTTTGTGACTAAGTGGCTACTAAAAAAGACTGAACATACCCCATTTGCAATACCTTGGGCTGTCTTCTCTTGAAATATGCCATCATGGGGGTAATGCTCATTCCTGGGCTACCATAATCTCTCAAAAGGCAACATAACCAATCTACAAATTTAAATTAAATAAAAAAAACTAAAAAATAACACACACGGCCTTATATTTGACCCTGTAACTTTCAAAGACACTAGAAAACCTGTACATGGGGGTACTGTTCTACTCGGGAGACTTCGCTGAACACAAATATTAGTGTTTCAAAACAGTAAAACTTATTACAACAATGATATAATCAGTGAAAGTGCCATTTGTGTGAGAAAAATAAAAAGTCACTTTCACTGACAATATCATCGCTGTGATATGTTTTATGGTTTTGAAACACTGTTAAAAATATTATATAAATATGCACACACATTTGAAGTCTACGTGTATATTTATTAAATTATGTATATTTTGAGAATATATATCTATTTAGATATTTCATTTTAAAGGGACACTATAGTAACCTGAACAACTTTAGCTTAATGAAGCAGTTTTGGTGTATAGAACATGCCCCTGCAGCCTCACTGCTCAATCCTCTGCTATTTAGGAGTTAAATCCCTTTGTTTATGAACCCTAGTCACACCTCCCTGCATGTGACTTGCACAGCCTTCCATAAACACTTCCTGTACAGAGAGCCCTATTTAGGCTTTATTTATTGCAAGTTCTGTTTAATTAAGATTTTCTTATCCCCTGCTATGTTAATAGCTTTCTAGACCCTGCAAGAGCTTCCTGTATGTGATTAAAGTTCAATTTAGAGATTGAGATACAATTATTTAAGGTAAATCACATCTGTTTGAAAGTGAAACCAGTTGTTTTTTTTTCATGCAGGCTCTGTCAATCATAGCCAGGGGAGGTGTGGCTAGGGCTGCATAAACAGAAACAAAGTGATTTAACTCCTAAATGACAGTGAATTGAGCAGTGAAATTGCAGGGGAATGATCTATACACTAAAACTGCTTTATTTAGCTAAAGTAATGTAGGTGACTATAGTGTTCCTTTAAGTGTATTTTGATATCAAAATACAGTTCAAATATATGTAAATTTATTCTCTTTATTTTTTATAATATATACACAGTAAAATTACACGTGTATATGTATTTTTATATTATATGTATATATTAATAAATACAAAATAAAAAATAAACTTTTTTGAATTCATTAAACTTTTTTTATTTACCTTTTTCACCAGCAGGGGGCCTGCCAGCCAGTTCAGGCAATCCCCCTGCTGGCAACACTATGGACACCTATTGCAGCCATGTGACCGCTCTTTCAGAGTGATCATATGGCCCTTGCGTCCTTTTTTGCAGAGGGGGAGGGGACGGACTGTCTGGGCTGTTCAGGCAATCCCCCTGCTGGCAACACTATGGACACCTATTGCAGCCATGTGACCGCTCTTTCAGAGTGATCATATGGCCCTTGCGTCCTTTTTTGCAGAGGGGGAGGGGACGGACTGTCTGGGCTGTTCAGGCAATCCCCCTGCTGGCAACACTATGGACACCTATTGCAGCCATGTGACCGCTCTTTCAGAGTGATCATATGGCCCTTGCGTCCTTTTTTGCAGAGGGGGAGGGGACGGACGGACTGTCTGGGCTGTTCAGGCAATCCCCCTGCTGGCAACACTATGGACACCTATTGCAGCCATGTGACCGCTCTTTCAGAGTGATCATATGGCCCTTGCGTCCTTTTTTGCAGAGGGGGAGGGGACGGACGGACTGTCTGGGCTGTTCAGGCAATCCCCCTGCTGGCAACACTATGGACACCTATTGCAGCCATGTGACCGCTCTTACAGAGTGATCATATGGCCCTTGCGTCCTTTTTTGCAGAGGGGGGGAGGGGGGACGACGGACTGTCTGGGCTGTCACCAACACCAATCGCCGGCTGGGGAACGGAGGCGATTTGGTAAGTACATGGGAATGGGTGGAGGGAGGTAAGGGGTTAAGGGGCTCAAGGCACACAGCACACCGGCAGAGCATCAGAAGCCATGCGCCACGTGGAGCAACCCGGAAGTGATCACTCCAAGGGGTCCTTAAGGGGTTAATGAACTTAAAGCTTTTAGGTACTTTTCTTTTGATCTTACAGGAGGTTGTTGCACCTTTCTACAAGCCTTTGATGTTTTAAAGTTAACCTCACTTCACTGTGAACAAAGTTATTCTGACACAGAAGGTAGAAGGACTCAACATGTGACTTACAGGACTTAGAGTGTGAGGGAAAGGAAACTGGCCATATTTTCACCGTTCACGTTATCTCACTAGTCAGAAACAGTGAGCCAATGGCATTACTGAGCACAAGAACACTATACTGTTTGCATATCAAACTAATAGAATTCAATTAGGGCTAGGCAATTCTGAACCAAAATGCCAGGAATGTCATCTCTGCATGAATTTTTACAAAGTGTACAGATTTTACTGCTAGATGTAGTTTAGCATAGGGTGTTAATAAAAATAAAACAAGTAGGGATGAAACATGCTTTTGAAAAGCAGACTTGAAGAATTATACAAAGGATCACACAGGTGTAAGCCTGTAACGTGACACTGACTTATCCAATCATGCAAATGGGAGTTTACCAGGGTGTAACATTAGTCAAGAAGAGAAACCAGTCTGTCTTTGTGCCATACATTAAGCAGAATACATTATGTGCTTTGTGCTGCCCGACTCGTGTTCCTTTTGACTTGTTTAATTTTCCATAAGTTACATCACTCACCTGTCTATTGAAGTCTTCTTCATTTTCCATCCACATATATTCAGCAAAGGGGTTGTTTTCATTCTCGTCATGTCCATTTACAACTTGCTCTTCCTTGGATTTGTTGTTGGATGTGGAGTTCCCGATATTTGAACCGTTCATCATGGCAGAATCTGTAGAAGGAAAGAGAAGTAGAAAACCTTCAATGTACGCTGCCCAAAATGCAGCCCTTTTCTATAACCAGGAGCTTTCATTACAAGGGGTGTATAGTTCATACACCTTGAAAGTTCTCGTTTACTATCAGGTTTAGCTGACTGTAGACAAGCTCACAGTAAGCATGAAATGTTAAATATCGCATCGCAAATCATGGGCCTTCCATGAGAGATCTGCAAGTATCCCACAAACCCACATTAGTCTGCATCATCACAAGCATGTCAATAGCCAATAGAAGACCAAGTTTTCAGTAAAACCCTATAACTTAACCAGGCATCCAAACTATCCGTATCATGCCAAAATGCACTTCATTTACACACCCATGAGCAGCACAAGCATATTGTGAAGCCACCAGTAAAATCTGGGAGGGATTAGTTGCTGCTTCTTGTAGGATCCTCCCTCCCCCAGACCTACAAGTGTGTGTGAGTATTGTGGTATTTCTAGCTGGAGCTTTAATCTCATGTAGCCTGTATAACAAGAGACAGATGCTGAAATCAAGATTACACAGACTGTGCGAAGCAGCCATGCACAGCCCTTTGATAACCTGCCATTTAAATACATACACACTGCAGGCACAAATGTTGCAGCACTTCAGACTGACATTACTATGAATGTATTTTCACAGATCAGGGAATTCCCCACTATAAGCTAAAGGTGCTGTGACTGTACCTTAGAGAAAGTGGTGCAGTCTTTCTATACTGTCAGACATCCACTATTCATTATGCTATACATTTAAAGCTGCGTGATCATATGGGGGCTGGGGGGAGAGGCTTACTTGCCTAAAGCTCTCCCTCATGAACACCCCAATTATCATTCTAGGGCTCTGTTCAGTTTTCATTTACCAGGAGCTTGCTGTAGTTACAGGCAAGTACAAAATATTTTTTTTCTATAGAATATGCTAGCAACAACTGCGGGTAAAGACCTCAAAAGCAAAGAAATTTTACAATAAATAAAAAAACCACACAAAAAAAAAAAACACAATTAGTGGCTTTTAAAATACACTTGCAGAGTTTAGGTTTACAGATGATCGATAGAAATTGCAAAGGCTGCAGATGAGACTAACTTCTGTAAACAAAAAATGCTGAAGTGCCCCTTTAATGAAATATCTTTTGATTGTGCTGGATTTTCACTTAAATGCTGCTCTTTAATCCGTTAAACGCGTCAATACCTAAAATTCATGAATTAAAAAATGTAAAAAATAATAAAACATCTTGGAGCCAAGATGTAGATGCAGAGTTATAGGAAAGATTGTGAAATATGAAGCTTTACTTGCCAAGCTGTGCTTCAGTACAGTACGCATTAACATGGCATTAGAAATCTAAATACTATCACTTATCACACACTTGGCAAGATCTCTTCTGTTCTAGACTCAGACAGTTGCACTCCACAGACTAAGCCAGTTTTAACAGGTCCCTTTCCACCATGTCCCTAGTTTAGTTTGTCCATTACTTAGGCTTTGTTTATGCAGCTATAACACTGAAACCAAGTGGCACTCACCCAGTATATTCCTAAGGACATCTGCACAGTCATATCTTGATACAACATCCTGTGACTAATGTTGCATCATGTCATAAAGTACAAACACTGCACAGATACTGACTGCTCAGACTGAACACTGCTGTGCTCCCATTGTATAGAAGAACACCATAGGTCACAGGCTGACATTACCAATTCAGCTGGAATTAACATGCTATGAGAAACACTGCATCAGCATATAGCGCGTGTTGGAGCACACCAGATTTATTGAGAATAGAGGTAGAAAATTAAATTTATCACATTTACACACCTTGGATAGGTCAGTTATGCCAACATACCCATCACAGTGGAGTGCTTAAGCCCTTCAGGACCAGACTGTTTTGGTCATGTTGTACATTAGAGGGACTCTCCAGGCAGACGATTTTACTTACCTGGTTCCAGCGCCGGGAGCCTCTTGAAGCCGCGCCCCCTATTTCGTCAAAATGCCAAAATAGGCAGATGCTTCTATTTGGAAGAGTCATTGCTCCCTCGTGCGCGGATTCGCCACACATACTTCATAGGGCGGCATTCATGCCGCCCTATGAAGTCCTGAGCGCACTACCGCGCATGCGTAGCCGCGAGCTGAGCTGACAGCTCACGGTCTTTGCCCGCCCCCACTCCTCTGCTGACAGGCAGGAGAGAAAAGGCGCGCACACAGTGCCTTCTCTCTTCTGCACACGTCAGACGTATTTTAATACGTCTGACGTGTACAAGGCCCTTTTAGGGCCCTACATGATTGGAAATCCCTCTGGTGGCTGTCCACTGGAGGTATTTCTATCAATGTAAACACTATTTTCTATGAAAATACAGTGTATACATTAGATTACCTGAAGAGAGCTATAGATCTCACCTGAACAAATACAATAAGCTGTAGTTGTTCAGGTGACCATAGTGTCCCTTTAAGGACCAGGGCTCTTTTAACACTTGCGTTTAGCTGTCATTTTACTCTCATTTACTGTTCCCATACAAGTTATAAAAAAATTTCGGGACAAAAAGGGCTTTCTTTACATACTATTAGTTGTATCATCATGATTTACAAAAAAAAAAAAAAATTGCTGGTGAAAAACAAGAGGAAAAAAAAAAAATCACATTTTGTCCTGAGTTTAACCCCTTAAGGACACATGACGTGTGTGACACGGCATGATTCCCTTTTATTCCAGAAGTTTGGTCCTTAAGGGGTTAAAAAAACACCCACTACCCAGGTTTTTTTTTTTTTTAAATATATAAACAAGTTATAGGGCTCTAAGTACAAATAGGAACTTGCGGTTTCAAAAATATATATTTTTAAAATGTATCAATAGTCACATTGTAACACTAGTATCTGTCAAATCTCTGAACCACACCTCACATGTACATTTTTTATTTTTATTTTTTTAAGTAGACAACCCAGGGTATGCAATATGGGGTATGTCCAGTCCTTTTTTTGCATACAATCTTCAATAGAGGAGAAAGTGCCGGAAACTAGATGTCCTTCACTTCCAACTCTCTCATACAAATAAACAAATAGACAAACAGTTAAGTTGACATTTCTTACTTTATCATTCATATTGTAAATGATACCGCTCCTAGTTCATATTAGATTCCCACTTTTCTAAAAATTCCTATTTAATGTTAAGTAGTCTTTCCTCTGTTGGATTTGAGGACCTTTATCCATTTATCCCAAATCTCATATTGACGAATATTAATCCTTAAATTGGAGGCTATACCTCTTTCCATTTTACATTGGGTTATAATGATTGCCTGAATATACAACCATGAATCGGTTGATGTCTTTTTCCAGTTTTTTGCTATGGACATCTTAAAAGCCATCAGAGCATGTATCAGCAAACATTTCTTATCTTTAGTTAATTGTGGGAGGTTTAAGAGCAAAATATCTGGAGTCCAGATATGCGTGATATCCAAAAGGTTATTTATACGACCCAAAAATTGATCCCACACTTCCCTAATTGGAGCGCACTCCTACCACATGTGTAGTTCATTTGCCCCCTCATTACCACATCTCCAGCATCTAGAGATCTTCCTTCGAAAATTTCTGGATCTTGTTTGGTGTCATATACCATCTATTTAGAAGCTTATAATGAGCTTCCCTGATATTTAAGCAGTGTACCGTAGAGTACACTGTTTGAAGAGCCCTATTCCATTCCTTTATATCGATTTCTATTGATAAATCTTTCCCATTTGATTTTAGCTAGGGGCTGAACAGGTCAGGTCCTTTTATACCTTTCATAATCTCAGCACATCTGGTTAATATTTTTGTGTCTTTCTCTGAGTCTATAAGTTCATTTAATTTAGTTATGGAGGATGACTTCGATATAGTACCTAGGGAACTTTTCAGAAAACTTTTAATTCTAATTAAGTAAAGTCTGTGAATATGATACACCAAAGATTCTCTGCATCTCAGCAAAGGAGATAATCCTACTATCCTCTAATATATCCGCTACTTTTTTGATCCCATTACCAATCCATTCAGACGTATCTAGATTTTCCATCCAGAACTCCAGGTTTTTGAAGGGCAAAGCAGGTAATCTTTTATTTCTTAGTTCCAATTGATTTTTAAAGTAAGTCCAGAGCTTAACAAGGGGTTTTGTTATCAGATTATCGGAAGAACACCCTATATTTCTATTTCCACTATTTCTTATAGGCCACATTAGGCCGACATTATTATATGGGACAGTAATATCTTCCCCTTCTATTTCAAAACAGTTTTGTGAGATTCTATCCTGTTTAATTAAGGGAAGGGTATGCATTAGCTGAGCCGCTTGATATAAGAAGATATTTGGAAAACCAATACCTCCTTGTTTATCTTTCAAATATAGGAGATCCTGTCCTATTCTGGGTTTCTTCTCAAGCCATATATAACCTCTAAAAATCTTATTTATGAGTTTGAGCCGTTGGGGATGCATCTGTATCGGAATCATCCTCAATAAATAAACCTAGGAAAAATATATGCCCTGATAAAATTAACCCTACCCCACCAAGATAACTGCATAGAATTCCACTGTTTTAGAGGTTGAGTACATTCTCCAATCAGAGGGATTACATTAGGCATCATTATATTACCTGGATTTTTCACTATATTGATCCCAAGGTAGACAAATCCTTTTTCCCCCCATTTAAAGGCATAATGTTCATTTAGATATTGATAATCTTCCTCTTGCATATAGAAGGGTAATACCGTCGTTTTTTGAACATTAAGTTTATAGTTTGACAGACGGCTATATCTTTCAATTACTTTCATAGCAACTGGGACTGACTTAATTGGGTTGGTTAATGTTAACAGTGTATCATCCGCATATTGACTTCTTAAAATCTCTCATTTTAAACCCTGTTATTTCAGGATTTTTTTCGTATTTCATATGCCAGGGGTTCAGCTGTTAGAATATAAAGTAGTGGGGATAAGGGGCATCCCTGACGGGTACCATTCGATACCATAAACCAATGTCCAGTCTTTTTTTAGTAGCCACATATTCACAAACACTGGCCAAAGTTAGAATTTATATTTGTGTGTGAAAAATGCAAAAAAAATAATTTGAACACATTTTTTCCAGTGTTTGTGACTAAGTGGCTACTAAAAAAGACTGGACATACCCCATTTGCAATACCTTGGGTTGTCTTTTGCAAATGGTATGCCATCATGGGGGTAATTTTCATTCCTGGGTTACCATACGATCTCAAAAGGCAACTTAACCAACCTGGCAATTTTCAATGTAAAAACAATTGACCTAATATTTTACCCTGTAACTTTCAAAAACACTAAAATCTGTACATGGGGGGAGGGGAGGAGGACTGTTATACTCGGGAGACTTCGCTGAACACAAGTAGTGTTTCAAAACAGTAAAAATAACGCATCACAACAATCAGTGAAAGTGCTGTTTGTGTGTGAAAAATGCAAAAAAGGCACTTTCACTGGCAATCATTGCTGTGATATGTTTCTGTTTTGAAACACTAATATTTGTGTTCAGCGAAGTCTCCTGTACAGGTTTCAGGGTGTCAAAGAAAGTTAGAGTTAAATATAGTGCTAGCAAATTACATTCTCTGGACTTTCTGCCTGGGTTGTCAGGCAGGTCCCTCAAATTGCAGTCAATAAAATTACTTAATTATGTAAAAATACTACATAAATACGCATGTAGAATTTAAATATATAAACATATATATTTGAAGTCCATGTGTATATTTATGAACTTATTTATGTAATTTTGTATATGGATATATATTTTGTATTTTGATATATACATAGATCTATATAATCTCATGCCAAGTGTATTTTGATAATTATCAAAATACAGTTGGAACAGAATTTTATATAATGTAAAAAAATAAAAAAAACTTTATTTACGTTTAATTTGTTTGTGTTTTATAATATACACACTATATGCGTGTGTAATTTAATAAGTATTTTTATACACAAATTACACTTTTTTTACACATGCAGGAAGACTGCCTTTCAGCACAGGCAGTCTCCCTGTAGACATACTTTGACAACTATTGTTGCCATATGACCGCTCTGTTGAGCGATCACATGGCCGTGGGGTCCTAATTCACAGAAAGGAGACTGCCTGGGCTGTCAGGCAGTCTCCCCACACCGGGAGCAACAACAGCGATCCGGTAAGTACATAACACAGTTATGACAGTTCAGGACCGTCATCGGTCCTCAAGGGGATTTTTCCAACGACGGCTCTGAACAGTCACTGGTCGTTAAGGGGTTAAAGGAACACTTCACAGCCCAAATACAAGAGAAATATCACGATTAGGTAAATAGATATACCCATATGAAGACTTGAACGCATTTAATAATGCGTTTCCACCTGTCCCTTCCCTCATTGAGGTACATTTAAAAACATCTGATGAAAAAAAATAAAAAATTTTTTACAGTTCTGCCTTTGCAATCCCTACCTTCTAACCCTGCCAAAACTTAATCTGTCCAATCAGACTTCCCAATGAGAAGTCTTTGCAAGGCAGGTGCTCTGAGCATTGTTGCCTCTTAGTTTAGCTCCACTGTACTAAACCAGGAAGTAACAGGACCGGGTTGATTAACAGCCAGGGAAGTGTGACCAGGTCAATTTTTAATGAAAGTATTGATTTCCATTGAAACATGCACTTTATGCAAGACAAAATAAAGAGAACACTTCAAAACCCCACAATAACTTTTGCGTAACTAGTATTTAGGTAAAGGTTTTGCATGTGTCCCCCAACATGTGCCCAGGAAAATGGCCCCTTCTCACCAATAGCTACTCAGGTAAACCAGTAAATTGGCCCCTGCTCAGCATTAAACACCAAAGCATCCTTGGAGAGTGGCCCCTTGCTTGCCAATAACGTAGGCACTCAAGGAAAGTGTTCACTGCCTGCAAATATGCGACCAGGAACCCCAGAGTGGTCCCTGCTGGTCAACAAACACCCACATTCCCAGGCTGCCTGCACACTAGCTAAAAAAAAAAAAATGTTTTATTCCAGGCAAAAAAAGTGTTCTGGGAAAGGGTAGATCATGTCAAAGTACAATAGATCTATTTTATTACAGGCTACATTTGAGAAGTGAAAGTTCTATAAATGGATTTGATGTAGAAAAATCTGACTCGAGGCATGTCTCCCTGAAGAAACATTTAAAAAAAAAAAAAGCATAAAAGGATCCACAACTGGAAGCATATACACTGTACATTTGTACTGCCAGAAGTTCTGCTGACATTTTTAGGTCTGAGAATCATACCAGAGTAAATTTTACAAGAATCGTACTTTGACTAAACTATGGAGACAATCGAAAAAGCCAAAAAAAAAAAAAAAAGTAAAATAAAATGTCACCCCACCTTAAACCGTACAATATTTTGTAAGCAAGTTTATTTTCCAAAATGTTAAAGTGGCTGCATTCTTTGAACTGTCATTTTACAGAGAACACTCCCCCCTCATAATATTGTAAAGCGCTACAGAATCTGTTGGCGCTATATAAATGGCAATAATAATAATAAACACTGCAGACTTCACAATGGACATTTTAAAGAGAACAATGTTCCAAAACAAGCACTTACACAGATCAGGATATAAAACACTTGCAACTGCTGCTGACAGAGAAACATGCCCACTTAATGTCCACATATACCTGGCAAAGGTACATACGGGGGTACTGCTGTACTCAGACGACATAGCTGAGACCATATGATTATACAGTTGTAGCACACAAGGTTTGCAAAACCTTTTTAAATTACCACTACGCTAGCAGAAAAAAAAAAAAATGATCCCACGCCAAGGTTTAAAATATGCCTTTTGAAATACCCTGGGATGTCTTCGTTAAGAAGTGGTATGCCTTTATGGTGTAGTTGGAATATGTAGTCTGCTAAAATACTCTAAAATGGGACACTGACGCATCAAAACCCTCCATGAAAATTCACACTTAAAAACCCGAACTGGTCACGTCTTTTACAGCACTTTAACTTCACAAAACAGTTTCTAGGGCAAGCACAGGCAACGTTCGGCTCTGCAGATGTTTTGGACTACACCTAACATGATGCTTTGCCATGTAAGAGCATTATGGGGGATGTAGTCCACAACATCTGCAGTGCCAAAGGTTGCCTGGCCCTTGTCTAGGTCATACATTTTAGCATATTGTTCAGAAGATGTAACTGAGCATATTTTTTTTTTTTTTTTTTTTTAATGACAGTGGTAAATATCAAGTAAGAAAAACTCAGCAAAAATGTAACATGTAGAAATGCCATTTCCCCCCCCCCCCCCTCACCACAAACGGGTGAAAAAAATGCACAATATACACCATATAAGATACCCTGGGGTGTCTGCTTTATCAAAACACCACTGTCCCAGTGTGTGAAGTAAAGATTACCACCACCTCGTGTTCGACCATATGAACTACGGCCACCTAGCAGACCACTTAGAATGTTGAGTATTGCAGTTTTCGAGAGTGTCAAAGGAGGTCAGCCAGGTCAATGAGCAGCACACAACTGTTCTGAGTGGTCCATCCATTCAGTAGATAAGTCTGTATACTAACCAAGTTGTTCAGTCTGTATGGGGATGGTTCGTATACCGAACCAAAAAGAAAATAATCCATGGACAGGGGATGTGTCACAACCGTCTAGTACAGGGATAAGCAACCTTCGGCACTCCAGATGTTGTGGACTACATTCCCCATAATGTTATTTCACCCATAATGCTGGTAAAGCATCATGGGAGGTGTAGTCCAAAACATCTGGAGTGCCGAAGGTTGCTGATGCCTGGTCTAGATCACCCCAAATGAAAACATTCATTTAATTATGCATTTTCTCACTGAGGGCAAATTTAAGAACAGCTTGAAAAACCTGCAGGTCTCTTGTCTGCAGCCTTTGCGACTGGCCAATCACAGAACTCCCAATGCAGCTCAATTACACGTCTTTGCAAGGCAGGTGCTCTCGGAAGTCCCTACCTCTTGAGTTTGGCTCCAGTGAGCTAACCAGTCATGTTACTGGTTTGGTTATCTGCTTGAAATCCAAGTGGGGGTATATCAAGGTTAATTTACCAAAGTGTTCTCTTTTGAAATCTGCACCTTTTGCCAAAAATAAATTTAAAAAACCCACAACTTCACACAGATTTTCAGCAACCTAAAATGCTTAAAGGATATGGAGCGTGCCTTTGATGTAATTTTTTCTCATATTGAAATTTGAGGAAATTGCTTGCCTTCTATTCCCACTACTCTTTGACAGCTATCTTAATGCAGTTTGGGTCAGTTATCTGTCTCAATGCTACCCTGTTCACCACAGCTTTTCAACCCCTTAAAGACTGAGCAAAATGTACACGTTTTGATCAAAAAACGTAAAGAAAAATTGGAATTTGACTGTCTGTTCAACCATAATTCACCTCTTTTATATTAAGTGCACCCACAATTGGATATTTTATTCAGGAGAAATAGGGCTTTCATTTAACATCAAATATTTAGCTATGAAACATAATTGAATATGAATAAAATAAAAAGGGAGAAAATAAGAAATTGTTATTTTTAGTTCTACATGACATTTTAACTGAACGTCATAATACTGTTTGCTTTTACTGCAATAAAATACACATTTTTACTCAGCGATGTCTCACGTGTAAAACAGTACCCCCTATGGTGTTTTGGGAAGTTACAGGGTCAAATATAGCAGGTTACTTTTTCACACTGAAATTCACCAGATTGGTTTACGTCGCCTTTGAGACCATATGGTAGCCCAGGAATGAAAATTACCCCCATGATGGCATACCATTTGCAATAGTAGACAGCCCAAGGTATTGCAAATTGGGTATATCCAGTCTTTTAGTAGCCACTGGCCAATTTTGGCCAGTGTTTGTGACTAAGTGGCTACTAAAAAAACAGTAATTTTACTTACCGTAAATTCCTTTTTTCTTTGTATAGTGGCAGCACTCATAAGAGGGATATTCCTTCCAGTCTTGGACAAGAAGCTCCCCTTCTTTTGAGTTTCATAGCTGTGCTCCGCCTGCTGCGTCCATAAAACCTGTAAGCCCTGAACACACACACACACACACACACACACACACACACACACACACACGTAATAAAAAAAAAAAAAGAACCAAACGGAGACCAAATAATGCAAAGTCATTTAATCCACATCAAAGCGGAGGGAAAGCCAGTACTGCCACTATACAAAGAAAAAAGGAAATCACGGTAAGTAAAATTACTCTTTCCCTTCGTATAGTGGCAGTACTCACAAGGGATATACCAAGATCCCTGCAACAAAATAAAGGGTGGGGACTCAGCAGGTCACAGCTTGCAGCACCTTACGCCCAAAAGCAGCCTCAGATGATGAGAATATGTCCAGCCTATAATGTTTGATAAAGGTATGTAATGAAGACCAAGTAGCCGCTTTGCAGATGTCTTCAGGTGATGCTGCTGCTCTTTCAGCCCAGGAGGTCACAATAGCCCTAATGGAATGAGCCTTTAATGGGAATCTAAGAGGAATCCCTTTGGAGTGATAGGCCAACCATCTAGCTAACAAGGGTCCGGAGACCGCACTTACATTTGCCTTGAAATTAGACAAAGATGATCTGAGGATCTAAACTCCTGAGTCTTCCGAAGGTAGATTTTCAGGGATCTCCTAACATCCAGGAGATGCTACTTTCTTTCCAGATCTGATGTAGGCTGACAAAAGGCCAGCAGAATAATAGGCTGGTTAATCGCAGCACTTGATATAACCTTAAGCAGAAAAAAAAAAAAAAAAAAAAGCCTGGGATGCAGGACCACTTTTTCTTGATGAAATATGGTGAACTCTGAAGATAGAGCTCGGATCTCACCTATTCTCCTAGCGGAGGTGAGTCACCAGTAAGGCCATCTTGAAGGTAAGCAGTTTGATGGGGAATTGAAGTAACTGTTCAAACGGTGGTTCACAAAGGGCTTGAAGAACCAGAGACAAATCCCAGGTAGGAAAGGGAACCAGATTGGGAGGCCTCTTCAACCGTATGGACTTAATAAACCTTCGTACAAGCATGTTTGAGGAAATGTCACGAACCAAGAAGTGACAGCTGAAATCTGGCCTTTGAGCGTAAATACCCCTAGGCCGGCTTCAAACCCATCTTGCAAAAAAGAAAGAATTTCCGGGACTGAGGCTTTGGCAGGATCCGAACCCCGAAGTGAACACCAGGTTCTGAACTTCATCCAAACCCTGAAATAGATTTTCGAAGTGGACAGCTAAACGTCACAAATTGTCAGAAAGACCATGACCTTGAAGGATCATCCTTGCAGCAACCATGCCGTCAGGTGAAACATCTCCAGGGTTTCTACGGGAAGATTCACATTCTCTAAAATGTGAGAAGAGACTGGGAGATGCCAACGTGAGATGATTATGTTTTCCACTTCTGAAAACCAACTTCTGTTCGGCCAGAACTGCCAAAATTCTTGCCTTCTCCCATCTTATTTTCTGAACAATCCGTGGTATAAGAGCGATAGGAGGGAAAACATAAGCCATGTCGAAGTTCCAAGGGATCGATAAACCGTCTAGGACATCTGGGTAATCTCCTGTACGAAGAGAAGCAAATCTTTGTACTTTTCTGTTTCTCCTTGTGGTAAACAAGTCTATCTCTGGCCTGCCGAAGCGAGAAACCAGCTCCAAGAAAACTTTGATAGCGCCCAGTCTGCCTGAGACCAATGGCTTCTGCAATAATGTTTAGAGACCCTCTGATATGGGTAGCTAATATTGCTAGAAGATTCGCTTGGGCCCAGGACATTATGCGGTAGCAGAGATCTTGTAGAGCTTTTACCTTTGTGCCTCCTTGGTGATTCAAATAAGCCACCGTAGTGGCGTTGTCCGACTGAATCCTTACTGTCTGAATGGTGATGACTGAACTGAAGGAAACCAGAGCCTTCCAAACCGCTTTTAATTCCCTGAAATTTGAGGAAGTGCATGCCTCTTCTCGGTTCCAAAGACCTTGATGGAACTGAGAACCTAGACGGGCGCCCCAACCCATCTGGGAGGCAACTGTGGTTATCGTAATCCACTGTTTCTGTGCAAACGATAGGCCCTTTGAGATGTTGCTTCTGTCTTTCCACCAGTTCAGTCGTCTTTTCACCCCTTCGGATAGGTGGAAGGCAGAGTCTAGATCTTCCTGTTTTCGTGTCCATTGGGAAAGAATGTCCCATTGTAATGGTTTTGATTCCGCCTTTGCCCAGGCTACTGCTGGGATTGTAGAAGTGAGGAGGCCTAGAAACCTCATAGCATCCCTGATTGAGCTTAGTTTTTTTTTTTCAGCTTTGATACGGCTTTTTAAATCCTCAATTGTTTCTTTTTTGGTAGAAAAAGAGAGAGGGACTGTGATTCTACCCGAAGCCCCAAGAATTCTAGACTCAGTGACGGAGTCAACTTAGATTTTTCCAGGTTCAGGATCCAACCGTGGTCTTTTAAAACCTTCATCGCAATCTTGAGATGAAGTTTTAGCAGTTGTCTTGATTGTGCTTTCAGGAACCCATCGTCCAGGTATGGCACAGTCAAGATACCTTTCAGACGTAAAACTGTTGCTATGGGTACCAGGATCTTTGTAAAACCTCGAGGAGCTGAGGAGAGGTCAAAAGGAAGCACCTTGAACTGCAAATGGAGAATCCTTCGCTTTCTTGTTAGAATTGCAAATCTGAGAAACTTCCGGGAAGATTCTGAAACCGGTACATGGAGATAAGCATCTTTTAAATATAACTTTGCCATGTAATCTCCCTTTTGTAAAATGTGCGTTACAGACAGAATACTTTCCATATGGAACTTCTGGTATGGTATGCAGGTGTTGACTTGTTTCAGGTCTAGGATCGGCCGAAAGGATCCATCTGGTTTTTGAACAAGGAAAAGGCGTGAGTAAACTCCCTGAAATTCCCAACGTTCGGGTACCTTCGCTACCACATCTTTTCTTAAAAGAAGGAGCGCTTCTGTTAGGAGAGCCTCTGTTTTTACACTTGAAGGATAGCTTGACAGTAGGAAGGATGGACGTGGTCTTGACGAAAACTTTATCCTGTAACCTTCTGAAACGGTTCTTATAATCCACCCATTTGAAGTACTCTTTCCATTCGTGGACAAAGAACCGAAGGCGTCCTCCCACTCTTTCGGCGTCAAAACTTCCTCTTTTTGTCTTGCCTGTTGGATTCATGTCTAGACCACTGGCTGTTCCCACCATGTTTTTGAAACCTGCGAAACCGCCCTTGGTAATGAAAGGACCGCTGACCCTTGTACTGAAATCTTTTATATCCCTGGGTTCTTGATTCCAGAGGTAGGGCTTTCTTTGTATCCAACATCTGTTTAATAATGTCTTCCAAAAGGAGTACCAAAAAGTGTGTCCCCCTCAAAGGGTAATTCACATAAGGCTGCCTTAGACGCTGAATCAGCTGTCCATGTTCGTAGCCAAAGCGCTCTTCTGGCTACTGACGACAACCCCATAATTCTTGCTGATAAACGAAGAAACTCCTCAGGAGGCATCCGAAAGTTTAAGTAGGAACATGAGATGGGAAGGATCTGTATCGGATTTTCCCATAAGGGAATCTTCCAGGGCTTGTAGCCAAACGCTCTGAGCTCTCAGCACCGCTGAACTTGCAATTTCAGCTCTGCACTGATATCCTGCAGCCTGGAATATTCTTCTACATGAAGTTTCAGCTCGTTTGTCCATTGGGTCTTTAAGACCTGAGACTTCTCCAATGGGCATAGTGGTTTTCTTTGACAGCTGGACAATCTGAATATCCACTTTAGGAAGATCTTCCAATTTTTCTTCAGACTGTAGCTTGAACAGCAGTTTAAAATGCTTTGAAATAAACGCACGTCTTTCAGGATTCTTCCATTCGCTATGAAGGAGATCCAAAATTTTAGGAGACATTGGGAAACCTTTAACCTTACCCTTGGTAGGTTCGGTTTCTTGTACAGTCATCGTCCCTTCTTTAAAAAAATGTCGTCAGCTCTTCTGGTGGAAAGCCCTCCTCCACACTTGAAGCCAGGCTGGAGATATCCGAAGGAGAAGAAAAAGAGCATTCTCCTTAAGAGACGTCAGACACAGAAGGAGATCTATTCCTCCTACGTTTTTTAGCCAGTTTCTCTTGAATAGCCGGCTCTTTCTTCACAGTATCTTTAAAAGACTCAAATGTCTGGGACAAATTTTCCTGAAACCAGTCCAGGAAGCATGCCATATCCGTCTGTTTTGCTTTCTCTAGTAATTCTGAAGAGCACTGATTACATGTCTTTTTGCGACATCTGTCAGGTAGAGGTACAGCACATTCCAGACAACATAAGTGCTTAGACTTGCTTGTGGCTTTTTTGGGGACAGATGTTGACATCTTGTCTTTATCTGCCTTATCCGGAGATATAGGGCTGGACATATCAGTGAAACACCAGAATAGTAAATAATTGATAAATTGAAGCATGCATAAGTATAGGTGAATTAAAGGAGAGTTTAAAAAAGTTAAACCTCACCTTAAATCACCTAAGGTCCGTGTAGGAGGGCTGGTGACACGGAGAACCCAAACTGTACACCCACCCTTTGAGTCAGAAAGGTTCTGCACAGCTATATTTTCAAACTTGGCACCAAAACACAGTCTTGCGCATGCGCAGTAGCGCTAATCCGTGTTTGGTGGAACGCAACGCCTTCTGGGCGTGCGTTCCACCGCTGTGTAATGCCGACGAGGAGGACCGCCCGGGAACTCATCGAGGAAACCACAGAAATTGCAGTACCCGTCGCGTTTTGTAACGCGAGACTGGAAGTACTGTGCTACTCAGTTCCCGCCCAGGGAGCTATCGGGCACTCACCTCAGCCTGTGCTGATTGCACCTTTCTCCACCAGACCGGGGGAACCTGTCCGTCCCGTTTGCCGGGACAAGAAGAACTGGTGTGTGTTCAGGGCTTACAGGTTTTATGGAGGCAGCAGGTGGAGCACAGCTATAAAACTCAAAAGAAGGGGGAGCTTCTTGTCCAAGACCGGAAGGAACATCCCACTTGTGATTACTGCCACTATACGAAGGGGGAAAAAAAACCAAAAAAAAAAAACACAACTGGACATACCCCATACTCCCCAAGAGCCAGGTAAGTCCCCCCATTGCGATCGCCAGCGAGTGGCTATGTACCCTGGACGGCGTGGACGTGCAATGCACGCTGCCGTCCTTAAGGGGTTAAAATGATGTTCTAGTTTTGTTTCCAGAATTTGTTTTTTTATCAAGCAATTAAAGATGGCTGTCAAAAGGTGGTGTGGTAAACTATTGATTTCTTAAAATTTCAAAAAACATGAACATAAATACAATATGTGTAAGTTTCAGTGGTTCTATGGACTATAGTGTCCATTTTAAAAGAACACAAACCAGTATCCCTGACCCAGAAGTGTTAAGTTATCTAGCTCCGCCCCCTCCCCCCCAAATATAGTAAAATTTTACCTTTATTTCAGTCTGCTGATGCTGGTTCTGTCCATGACCTGCCTACCTAGACAACATCAGAAGTGATAACCTCAGCCAATCACAATGCTTTACCACAGAAAAATCATTGGCAGAGGTTGTCAATTCTGATCTCAGCCAAGGAGGCTTGGGGGCATAGCCAGAAACTGCCTGGACCAATCAGCACTGAATCAATGCATCTCTATGAGGAAAGTTCAGTGTTTCCATGCAGAGTGTGGAGACACTGAATGTTAGTCACACTGTGCAAGACTGCCCCAGGAAGCACCTCTATCTGAAGTCTGAGGAATGACCACTGGAGGTGTCCCTTCGCTGTAATGTAAACACTGCCTTTTCTACAAGATGACAGTGTTTACTGCATAAAAGCCTGAAGGGAATGATAATCACCAGAACAACCTAAATAGCTAGTTTAAAGGTTCACTATAGGCACCCAGACAACTTCAGAATTAATTAAGTGGTCTGGGTGCCAGGTCCAGCTATGGTTAACCCTTTTGCAGTAAACATAGCAGTTTCAGAGAAACTGGGTTAATCCGTAATGGGATTTTTCACAGTGAGAACACACCAGCGTCCATAGGAAAGCATTGAGAATGCTTTCCTATGAGACTGGCTGAATGCGCGAGCGGCTCTTGCCGTGCATGCAGCCGATGAATGAAGAAGAGGGAGGAGAGTCCCAGCGCAGAGGGACCTCGGCGCTGGAAAAAAGGTAAGGGATTAACCCCTTCCTCCCCCTTCAGCGCCACGGGAGTGGGACCCTGAGGGTGGGGGCAGCCTCAGGGCACTATAGTGGTCCTTTAACACTATAGTGCTAAGAATAGAGGTTTTTATTCCTGACACTTCAGTGTTCCTTTAAATTCTGATCTAGGGGACAAGTAGTAACAACCACCATGGCTTACTATAATTTTGCTTTATACAAGGTCACCAACTGCACTATTCAGTGGGTAATAAACCCAATACAATAGCCTACAGTGCTTATGGTTTGTGTGTTCAGTCATAGAATGTGACAGCAGATAAGAACCATTTGGCCCATCTAGTCTTCCCAATGTTCTAAATACTTTTATCAGTTCCTGGCCTTATCTTGTTTTCATGCTTTGTTTTTTTTTCCTATTTGTGCCATGCAAAGTGCAGTTACGCAAGTTTTAAGAGGGTTGTGTTTTTGCTTTTCTCAGTATCGAAGCACACAGAAAAACCACAACCATAGTTATCAAAAGACTTACAGGAGTATATATACTATAGTATGTATTGCAGGGAATTCATGAGTTTTCAAACTGTGGGTCCTTTAGGCACACACAGCCAGGTTCCCACTGATTAAAACGGCTAATGAGTAAGTTCCCATTATCAGTGCTCTGGAGTCATAAGCAATTTGATTACATGAGACATTAAAAATGTACAGACTAAATAAAATAACTGCATATGCCAGAAGATAAGTCAACACCCCAAAAATAAGAGGTGTCCCAAATAATGCCCTAATTCACCAGATTCTGCCAGCCCCCAAAAATGTTGAATTATATACCAACATACACATTTAAATGAAATACCCGCATAGCATAAGGAGTCTAAAGTTAAATAAACTGGGGAGTCGAAGGTTGTGTGTACCGACTCAGACGTGAACATTAGCAAAATCAAACTACTAATCCATAGTTTACATACAGTATTAGGGTCAGCTCATGTGCTCAGCAAATGAATGGCATTAAAATACAGATGACTGATAAAAAGCAGTTGTCTAATTTCCACATTTGCAATTCCAGCGACTGAAGGCCTTAGGAGTCCTCGCGGTTTGAATAAACCTCTTGAACTAGGTTACAAAAAAACATGAATGCATATGCAGCCAAAAAGGTTACTAGAGTAACCCTTTCAGGCAGCTCTTTGCTTCGATGTAAAGATGTCCTGGACAGCTACAGTTATCATAGCCATTACCGAGTTGCACTCAGGAAAGGTCCAGTGATGACAAACCAGAGGAAGTCTGAATTTTACAATACAAAGAAAGCAACATAAGCTTCATGGCAAGTTTATTGGATAAGAAATTTCTCAGTTCTCAGCCTTTATCAAACTAGAATTTAAATAGCGGCAGAGGCTCATATTACAGGACCAGTCTAGTGATGACCAACTCGGGATTGTCAACAAGTGCCAGAAGTGTACCACCCCATGACAGGCAGAGCAATACCAGGGAAGCCAGAGCACCATATGGCTGGCAGAGTATTACTGGAGGCTGTTGTGCACCATATGCTTGGCAGAGCATGACCAGGGCTATCGTGCCATACAATTGGCAGAGCATTACCATTGAAGCCGGAGCGCCATACATCTGGCAGAGCTTTACAAGGGAAATCACACCATATGCTTGGCAGAGCAGCACCGGAGATTGTTGCGCCATATGCTTGGCAGAGCATTTAGGGGGCTGTAGTGCCACAGAGCATTATAGAATTGTGGCATAATATGGTAGAGCGTTACTAGGGGGGGGGATCCACCATATGTCTGGCAGTGCTCTGAGAGGTTGTAGTGCCACATTATGGAAGTTTTAGTGCCCATACGACCGGAGCATTAGAAAAGTGGTCACATGTGGCAGAGCAGGTCAGACCATGTCAGAGTATTGAAAAGTTGGATATGGCAGGACGCGATTTCGCACAGCGCGCCCGGGGGGTTGGTCTCGCACAGCAGGCCGGGGTCCCATGGGGGGGGGGGGGTCTCGCACAGCAGGCCGGGGTCCCATGGGGGGGGGGGTCTCGCACAGCAGGCCGGGGTCCCATGGGGGGGGGGGGTCTGGCACAGCAGGCCGGGGTCCCATGGGGGGGGGGTCTCGCACAGCAGGCCGGGGTCCCATGGGGGGGGGGTCTCGCACAGCAGGCCGGGGTCCCATGGGGGGGGGGGGTCTCGCACAGCAGGCCGGGGTCCCATGGGGGGGGGGTCTCGCACAGCAGGCCGGGGTCCCAGTGGGGGGGGGGGGGGTCTCGCACAGCAGGCCGGGGTCCCAGTGGGGGGGGGGGGGGTCTCGCACAGCAGGCCGGGGTCCCAGTGAGGGGGGGGGGTCTCGCACAGCAGGCCGGGGTCCCAGTGGGGGGGGGGGGTCTCGCACAGCATGTTGGGAGCTGGGGTCCCCGTGGGGGGGGTCTCGCACAGCAGGCCGGGGTCCCAGTGGGGGGGGGGTGATCTCGCACAGCAGGCCGGGGTCCCAGTGGGGGGGGGGGGGATCTCGCACAGCAGGCCGGGGTCCCAGTGGGGGGGGGGGGGATCTCGCACAGCAGGCCGGGGTCCCAGTGGGGGGGGGGGTCTCGCACAGCAGGCCGGGGTCCCAGTGGGGGGGGGGGGGTCTCGCACAGCAGGCCGGGGTCCCAGTGGGGGGGGGGGGTCTCGCACAGCAGGCCGGGGTCCCAGTGGGGGGGGGGGTCTCGCACAGCAGGCCGGGGTCCCAGTGGGGGGGGGGGTCTCGCACAGCAGGCCGGGTCCCAGTGGGGGGGGGGGTCTCGCACAGCAGGCCGGGTCCCAGTGGGGGGGGGGTCTCGCACAGCAGGCCGGGTCCCAGTGGGGGGGGTCTCGCACAGCAGGCCGGGTCCCAGTGGGGGGGGTCTCGCACAGCAGGCCGGGTCCCAGTGGGGGGGGGTCTCGCACAGCAGGACGGGTCCCAGTGGAGGGGGTCTCGCACAGCAGGACGGGTCCCAGTGGAGGGGATCTCGCACAGCAGGACGGGGTTTCGCACAGCAGGCCGGGAGCTCGGGTCCCCGTGGGGGGGGTCTCGCACAGCAGGCCGGGAGCTCGGGTCCCCGTGGGGGGGGTCTCGCACAGCAGGCCGGGAGCTCGGGTCCCCGTGGGGGGGGTCTCGCACAGCAGGCCGGGAGCTCGGGTCCCCGTGGGGGGGGTCTCGCACAGCAGGCCGGGAGCTCGGGTCCCCGTGGGGGGGGTCTCGCACAGCAGGCCGGGAGCTCGGGTCCCCGTGGGGGGGGTCTCGCACAGCAGGCCGGGAGCTCGGGTCCCCGTGGGGGGGGTCTCGCACAGCAGGCCGGGAGCTGGGGTCCCCGTGGGGGGGTCTCGCACAGCAGGCCGGGAGCTGGGGTCCCCGTGGGGGGGTCTCGCACAGCATGTTGGGAGCTGGGGTCCCCGTGGGGGGGTCTCGCACAGCATGTTGGGAGCTGGGGTCCCCGTGGGGGGGTCTCGCACAGCATGTTGGGAGCTGGGGTCCCCGTGGGGGGGTCTCGCACAGCATGTTGGGAGCTGGGGTCCCCGTGGGGGGGTCTCGCACAGCATGTTGGGAGCTGGGGTCCCCGTGGGGGGGTCTCGCACAGCATGTTGGGAGCTGGGGTCCCCGTGGGGGGGTCTCGCACAGCATGTTGGGAGCTGGGGTCCCCGTGGGGGGGTCTCGCACAGCATGTTGGGAGCTGGGGTCCCCGTGGGGGGGTCTCGCACAGCATGTTGGGAGCTGGGGTCCCCGTGGGGGGGTCTCGCACAGCATGTTGGGAGCTGGGGTCCCCGTGGGGGGGTCTCGCACAGCATGTTGGGAGCTGGGGTCCCCGTGGGGGGGTCTCGCACAGCATGTTGGGAGCTGGGGTCCCCGTGGGGGGGTCTCGCACAGCATGTTGGGAGCTGGGGTCCCCGTGGGGGGGTCTCGCACAGCATGTTGGGAGCTGGGGTCCCCGTGGGGGGGTCTCGCACAGCATGTTGGGAGCTGGGGTCCCCGTGGGGGGGTCTCGCACAGCATGTTGGGAGCTGGGGTCCCCGTGGGGGGGTCTCGCACAGCATGTTGGGAGCTGGGGTCCCCGTGGGGGGGTCTCGCACAGCATGTTGGGAGCTGGGGTCCCCGTGGGGGGGTCTCGCACAGCATGTTGGGAGCTGGGGTCCCCGTGGGGGGGTCTCGCACAGCATGTTGGGAGCTGGGGTCCCCGTGGGGGGGTCTCGCACAGCATGTTGGGAGCTGGGGTCCCCGTGGGGGGGTCTCGCACAGCATGTTGGGAGCTGGGGTCCCCGCGGGGGGGTCTCGCACAGCATGTTGGGAGCTCTCGCACAGCATGTTGGGAGCTGGGGTCCCAGTGGGGGGGTCTCGCACAGCATGTTGGGAGCTGGGGTCCCAGTGGGGGGGTCTCGCACAGCATGTTGGGAGCTGGGGTCCCAGTGGGGGGGTCTCGCACAGCATGTTGGGAGCTGGGGTCCCAGTGGGGGGGTCTCGCACAGCATGTTGGGAGCTGGGGTCCCAGTGGGGGGGTCTCGCACAGCATGTTGGGAGCTGGGGTCCCAGTGGGGGGGTCTCGCACAGCATGTTGGGAGCTGGGGTCCCAGTGGGGGGGTCTCGCACAGCATGTTGGGAGCTGGGGTCCCAGTGGGGGGGTCTCGCACAGCATGTTGGGAGCTGGGGTCCCAGTGGGGGGGTCTCGCACAGCATGTTGGGAGCTGGGGTCCCAGCACTAGGCCCAGGCTGGGTAAAGTTTCCGGTCAGGGAGGATTCGACTGACTCCATGTAAACAGAGCGAGCAGCTCCAGCACATGGCGGACACCATGGACCCGGTCAGGGGGGAGACTAGGCCGGACCCCGGGAGAGGGAGAACCAACCCGAGCGGTATGGGGGGGGGGGGGGAATAACCCGAGCGGGGCCCGGAGGGGGGGGGTTACCCGTGCGGGGTCCGGGGGGGGTTAGCCCGGTATCGGTAGGGAGGAGTTTCGAGCGGTTCCGGTATCGGGGGGAGTAGGTTACCCGTGCGGTGCCGGTATCAGGGCCTGGGGGGGTTAGCCCGTGCAGTATTGGGAGGAGGAAGGGGGCTAGTTAACCCGTGCGGTGCCGGTAGGGAGGAGGATTAAGCGGTTCCGGTGTCAGTGTCTCACCTGGAGGCCCGGGGCGCGGCCCGCTCGGATAGCTGGGTGCCGGGAGGGGGCGGCGGTCCTGTGGCTCCGGCTCTCTGTGCAGCGTCTCGCGGGAATCACCTCAAACCGAGCTCAGCGACCCTCACTCACCGCGCGCACTCCCGCTCTTACACCACCGCCCCGCGACGCTCATTGGCTGCCGGTCGCGCTCCCGCCCGCTGCGATTGGCCAGCCTGGCACGTCAATCAACTGACCTCGGGCTCCGATTCGGCAACCTGTCCGGAGGTGGAAAAAAGGGGCGGGGCCGCTAAGGAGCGGGGAGGGGGGAAGACCGGACGTGTCCTCGTGAAGGCGCGCGCGAACCAACGAGACTACACACAGTGACACGTGCTAGAGCCCCGCCCCTTCCCCTCTGCGCACTCAATGTCGAGACTCACTGGTCACAGTAGCCCCGCCCACTATTGTGACGCCGGTCAACGTCACCGGAAAGGGCGGAAGCCTAGCGGTAATTGAAAATAACAATACGTCATGACATGTGGGAGGGGCTACCGGCCGGGATGGGGTATTACTGACTCAATTTAACCCCTTACGGACAGAGCTTCGAAAGCTTGTCTTTCACTTAATGACAACGGCATTTTCTGCTGTTTGCGTTCAACTGCAATTTGCATTTTACTAATTTATTGCACCGACGCATATTATATACCGTTTATTAAAGGACAGAAAGGGCTTTAATTTGATGTAACATATATATATATATAAATGCTTATTTATTATTGAAAAATGCAAAAAAAGTTTTTTTTACAGTTTTTGCAATAATAATGTGTGCACAATTAGTGCAGGTTACGGAAAGTAATTAAAAAGAAATTAATTTAGTTGTTCTGAATTACAGAATATATAATGTGTCTGGGATTTTAAGTTTTTTTTTGGTAGTTACAGGTCACAAAGCACAAGGAGTAAAATAAACTTTTAATGTGGAGCGATTTCAGGGCCGGCGCGTCCATAAGGTGGCACAGGCGGCCGCCTTAGGGCGCACCGGCTCTGGGGGCGCAAAATTCCAGTGACCGGCAGGAGGGAAGTGCTCCCTCCTGCCTGGTCACCTCCTGGATCCCCGGAGCGGCGCTGAAGTTGATTAGGAGGCGACGAGGGAGCTCTCTGATCTCTCTGACCGGCTCCCTCACGCGCCTTTTGCTGATGCCGCGGGAGCCGGAGTATGACGTCATATTCCGGCTCCCGCGGCATCAGAAAACAGCCTGCGAGGGAGCCGGTCAGAGAGATCAGAGAGCTCCCTCGCTGCCTCCTAATCAACTTCAGCCGCACGCCTCCCAGCAGCCCCACTGGACCACCAATGAAAGACCCACGCCAGCACTCCAGGTAGGGAGGCTGGGTGGGAAATTTAAATGTAATTTAGATAATTAATTACTGTGTGTGTGTGTGAGTGTGTATGTCAGTGTGTGTGTCTGTCAGTGTGTGTGTGTTCGAGTATGTGTCTGAGTTTGTGTGTGTCTGTCAGTGTGTGAGTGAGTGTGTGTCTGTCAGTGAGTGTGTGTCTGTCAGTGTGTGTGTCAGTGTGTGTGTGCATGTGAGTATGTGTGTCTGTCAGTGTGTGTGTGTTCGAGTATGTGTCTGTGAGTTTGTGTGTGAGTATGTATTTTTCTGTATGCCTGTCTGTATGTATGTATCTGTATGACGGTATGCCTCTTTATGTATGTATGTGTCTGTATGTCTTGTACGTATGTTTCTGTATGTCTCTGTGATGTGGAATTATTAAAAAATCTTTATTGTACTTGTATTGAATTATTGTACTAACTCCATTTTAACTTTATACTGTGACTTCTTCTTCCATTTTGTCCTCCTAACCTGACTTCTTCAATCCTCCATTTTGTTCTCATGACTTAACTTGTTCATTTTAAAACTAACTTACGTGACTGAACTTCTCAACCCAATTAGTACAGTAGACAAAGACTGTGTTTCCTGCAAGGACAAGTACCAGGAGGTGCTGGCTACTCCTTAAGACTTGCCGGCTACTCCTTAGGACTTGTAAGATAGTATAGTTTGAAGGCCACGAGAACACAGTAGTAATGAAATGTTCTATTCATAAGAGACCTTGCACCTGGACATGAAGCCTGATATCATTGACCGTGTAAAATGACGCTCAGGACCCCCTTATCCCCACCCGTGTCCAGAATAATCCCACCTCCGGTGGGTGGACACGGGACTAACCTCTTAATTTTTTTGAACCAATAGGTAAGACACTAACCCCGACACTTAACAAATTAATCCAATTGATGATGTTTATTTGCTGATATTCTAATAATCAATGATGACGCAAAATGCCTCTTAAAAGGGCCTGCGCGCCCGCTTTTACTTCACTTGCCAATAAACTTTCTCGAAGTTATTTTAACCTGAACCTTGTGTGTCAGACTTAATTACTTCAGCGTATATACGCAATTTAATTTTATTGATTTGGACAGGAACAGATAGACATTTGAACATTTTGGTTTACTTTCAAAAAGTACCATAACAACTTGGCGCCCAACGTGGGGCATCGGGCTATGTCCGGCCGGTGAGCCGTCCTAAGGAAGACAAGGGTGGACGGAGGAATCCGGGGGGAAGGAAAGGAGATTGATCACCTCCAGGTACACGGTAGAGACTTCTGCAGAGCCACCGGTATGTTCCGGCCCCTTTGATTGACCCGTCCACGTGTCTGTGACTGCTTCCCGGGAGGACATCAAAGACAGGTAATATCTTGCCCGGTGCCTCGTTACTCACTTGTTTACCTGCATTTTAGTCTATCTGTTGCCTGGGTGTGTCTGAATTGTTTGCCTGTTTCCCCATTTTGGGATAAAGGGGGGGCGGACCTGGGGGGATTTGCCTGGGTCTTCAGTATATCTGTCTATCTGTTTGTATTTTACCCCTTTTGGGATAAAGGGGGGTTGACCTGTGGATGTGTTCCCGGGGGTCTTCTGTTGCCTGTTTACTTCTTTTAGGAGCCTCGTGGCTGTGGCTGTATGGAAAAAGAAGTTTGTGGAACTGTGGGATCTGTGTAGCATCATAGTTTCCTGTGATCCAATTTTGTGTCACTTTGATAGCCTAGCTAGCTTCACTGTGCGCTTTCGGACCATCCAGCTCTAGTTGAGTTGGGGACGTCCTGACCCGGACCATCCAGCTCTAGTTGAGTTGGGGACGTCCTGACCCGGACCATCCAGCTCTAGTTGAGTTGGGGACGTCCTGACCCGGACCATCCAACTCTAGTTGAGTTGGGGACGTCCTGACCCGGACCATCCAGCTCTAGTTGAGTTGGGGACGTCCTGACCCGGACCATCCAACTCTAGTTGAGTTGGGGACGTCCTGACCCGGACCATCCAGCTCTAGTTGAGTTGGGGACGTCCTGACCCGGACCATCCAGCTCTAGTTGAGTTGGGGACGTCCTGACCCGGACCATCCAGCTCTAGTTGAGTTGGGGACGTCCTGACCCGGACCATCCAACTCTAGTTGAGTTGGGGACGTCCTGACCCGGACCATCCAACTCTAGTTGAGTTGGGGACGTCCTGACCCGGACCCTTCGGCTCTAGTTGAGTTGAAGGTCCACTGATTATTTAATTGTGGTAGGAGACTTAGCCTTGTGGCAGGGGACTCAGTTTCCTGGGGGGGATTCAGGCAGGCATTGCTTGTTTTCCGCATCACGTGGTAGTGAGACTTATAAAGTGGGTTTTATAGGGGCACTACGGGAGTGAGGGTGGCGCGGCCACTTTAAGTGGACTGCTGTAACGAGGGAGGCTAGAAAGGATTTCGGACCGGTGTTAGCTGTTATCCTTGGCCGCTGGTAGTGAGACTTGAGGAAGTCATTCTCCGAGCGGGGACACTACGAGGTTGAGGGAGGTGACTTTGGAGTAAGCACATGAAAAAGGAAAGGGATTATTGTTGATTTCATTCGAACTGTAATGCATGCATTGTATTTCAACTGTATTGTTGCCCTGTTTGTTTAATAGGAGTCTTATGAACTCCTGTGTCTGTCTCTAAGGATTTTCCTTGCCTTTCATCTTTTCTGTACTTCCTATATTATTATACTATCCACTCCCATTCCTCTTAAAAGAGAAGTGATTGGTCACACACTTCTCACCTCGCTCCAATCCGTGTCTACCACCCCGGGTAGGCGGATTCAGTGACTAGTCTACGTTTTGGGAAGACGCATCTGAGAAAGTCCCACGGTTCTCAGGTGGCAGTCGAGCATTGTAGACGTTCTTGTTCAGTTTTCCCTCTCTCTCTCTATATCTAGGACGCTGGTATAGGGGTAGGGGGATTATGGGGCAGGATTTAGGTAAGCCCAGTAAGGGCTGGTTAGCATGTGATTTGGTAGAAAACAGAGAGGGTGAGGAGATGGTTAAAGGTGTTGTAAAGATTGCAAAAGTATGTAAAATTAATGTACCAACGGGTGGAAGATTGCAACCAGAAAGTTGGCGTAAGTTACTGGCAGAAATGAAAGGCAAGCTTACAGATAATGGTTTATTAAAGACTGCTGAAGCATGGTACAGAGTAGCGAAGGCTATTCAGCTAGAAGGTTGGGTTGAGGAAGAAATAAATCACAAAGGTGTGAAATTGTTTGTGTATCATAATAATTGTGTTACTGGGGTTTACCCTCAGCCAGCGCCCCAAAATGGCGCCCAGGGGATATTTATCCCCAAGGTTCAATCAGCTATAAGTGATAGTCAGCTGACTATGTTCCCCACTCCTAATCCTCCCAATACCCTTCCCATCACCTCCCCTGTCTGCCCGGTCCTGAATTCTGACGGATCTTTCTTTTCCCCTTCCCCGTCTCTAACATTCCCATCATCCTCATCCATCCCTACGCTACCTACTGTACCTTCCCCTAACATTTCATCTGCCATTCCTTCCCTACGCTCCCTCTCCGTTCATGATCCCCTCCGCTCCTCATCCGCCCAGCTAACCACCTCTTCCACCCTCGCCCCAGCTCCTCCCTCTACACCCACCCCTACCAATCCCTCTCCGTCCCCGCCCATCTCCACCCCAGTCCAATACCCCACCTCCTTCCCCTCCCCAGCCTGGCCCTACCCCTTCCCGTATCCCATGGCCCTGCCCTATCCCGGATATCCACTACCCCTTCCCCAAGCCACTCCCCAGGTTCCGGTCATGCCCAGTCCGACACAGTCTGCCCCGGATGTGCCCACATCCAACATGGCCGCCACTTCTTCCCTTAACCCTAATACAATACCCTTTCCGGCCACTAATATGGCGGCCCCCAGTACAGCCCTGATGCCGGTAATTCCCGGTGACTACCTATCCCCCGGTTATGACTCGCTAGCCACCCCCGCATCTGGGACCCCCGCTCATCCTCCGGTCCTGTCACCTTACCCGGGCCCTGCACGAAAGAAAGCTCAGATCATAGAATTAGATGAGAGAGATGAGGATAGTTCATCCCAGGACTCGTCGGAGGCTGCAGGAGCCGCTGCAGGAGCCTCAACTCATCGTTCCATCGATGATCCCTTTGGACACAAGGGCCGGGGTGAACGGACCCCTCCTAAATATGTTGCCTTTAACCCCACTCAAGCTAGCGCATTAATGAAATCGCTCCCTGTAACGGACCGTTTCACTTACAAGAGGATAAAACCCAGTTTAGGCGATAATCCCCTTTCCAGATGCACAGGCAGCTACTGCAAACACCATTCTCCCGACTGGAACCACACGAACACTGGAACAGCTGAACAAGAAAAGCAGACATCGGCTTACACTCTTGGCAGTCAGCATACAATCCCATTCCCCCAAAGACCGAGACGACACATCGCTTTGAGGGTTAAGCAAGAACTCTAGACTGGGACCCCCAGTCTGGCTTTTATTTCCAACTCACACATACAGGCCACACCCAGGGGGAGGCATAAAAGAACCAATGACATAGATGTTACCTCCCACACATCCCCTCCCCTTAGTGTGACACATAATCCCATTATGCATACAGAGTAAAATATACTTTTACACAACTTTCATAACTTTAAAACCATACATCACATTCACATAAAAATACATATCCACAATCAATCCATTCAGGGGAACAACATATTAAAAAATGGCATGGATCCGACCAGGGGTTTAAAAGTTACTAAAAGTATCTTTTGGGCCTTGGCTTGCAGCATGGCACAATCTGGCCCAAACAGAAGTAAAACATCCCCCACAATGCATCCCGGCTTCCTCCCTTCTGCCCTGGAGATAATTGGAGAAGTAATCCAATTATCTAGGACTAGAGTCAGACTCCATTAACCACATGGTTGCAAAAAGACAGTAAAAGACATAAAATTACATACTGATACATTTAACACATAAGACACACATTTTACATATCCCCAGTTTAACTGAACACATAAATACCTACATAATATTTAAGACAGTATTACTGTGATATGTTACAAAGTCTTAAAGGGACATTAGTCCCAAAAGTCCCAATATGTCCATCGCTGATTTTAAAGGGCCAGTAGCAGCAATATAAATTATTACATGCCCAAATATAGTGTTTATAGAGCAATATGTCCATGGGCCGTAGTCGCAGGGCAGGAGGCTAGCAGCCAGGCCTCTCCAGTTCACAGTGGCGAAGCTGGTTTCGCCACATTTCTCCCCTTTGCCAATTAGACTAACAGGGTACCTGACTTTCTGCCGGTCAGTGCCCTGGTTAGTCCAGCAACCCACCCACGAAACAGAAATAACAGAGCAGCCCACCTACACTAACCGGTTACTACATCTGGGTGAGGAAGGATTTTGTCCAAGTTCTGGTGTTTCACCACTGCTGGGTGGGAGACGGGTAGGCTGCCTTGGTGGGTTGCTGAGGGGGCAGAGACCAGCGGTACTCTGTCCTGTTGCCAGCACTACCACGGGAGTAGTCTGATGGGCGCCTGGTTGCTGGAGACTGGCTGTCTCCCCTTTAGGTGCACAGCTCGACTGCCGGAGGGGGAGACCGACTGTCTCCCCTTTGGATCCATCACACTGAGGCTGGGGAACAGGACCGACCGGCCCTATCCCTTGTGCTGTAAGTGCAGAGACTACGGTCCCATCTGCACAGTTGTGGGGCTTAACATCTCCCCTTGGTGGGTTAGGTTGCCGTGGGAGAGAGGGTGTAACAAGTTCCTCTCTCTGGATGGCAAACTGCCGCTGGGGAGAAAGGATGGCACCTTCTGCTCCCTGGGGTACACACTGCCGCTGGGGAGGAAGGACGACACCATCAGCTCCCTGGGGTACACACTGCCGCTGGGGAGGAAGGATTGCACCTTCTGCTCCCTGAGGTACACACTGCCGCTGGGGAGGGAGGACGCTGCTCTCCTCTATCTTCACCTCACACTGCCTTCCTGGCACATCACTTTGTTGCTGGGGGGCAGGAACAACAACCTCTGCCCCCTGTAACTCAGCCTGCCGCTGGGGAGGATGGACGACACCATCAGCTCCCGGAGACACACACTGCCGCTGGGGAGGGAGGACGCTGCTCTCCTCTCCCTTTACTTCACACTGCCTTCCTGGCATATCACTTTTCTGCTGGGGGGCAGGAACAACAACCTCTGCCCCCTGTAACTCAGCCTGCCGCTGGGGAGGAAGGACGACACCTTCATCTCCCTGGGACACACACTGCCGCTGGGGAGGAAGGACGACACCTTTAGCTCCCTGGGACTTACTCTGACGCTGGGGAGGATGGACGACACCATCAGCTCCCTGGGTGACACACTGCCGCTGGGGATCTGGGCCGACTGCCCAGCATCCCTGTAGGGCCGGTAGAGAGACCTCGGTCCCATCTCCACCTGCCTGTTGTGGTTCCTCACAGGACCAATCTATGAGGACCCCTACTTCGGGTTCTTCCTGCCGCCTCGGGGGGGGGCGGCTAACCTCCTCGGATGCAGCCTCTACTCTGCTGCTGTACCACTCTTCCTGCTCATCATACTCTTCGTCCATCTTTGAGTTTTGCTCAGCCATGACCTGGTTCCAGATCCCCTGGAATGTGTCCATGGATATATAACCCCCATACTGGGCCACTTGCTGCCTCACCTTGGCCATAAAATCATCTTCAGCGTCAGAGCCTTCCATACTTGTCTGCTCCAAGTCGCTGGATCCCTCTGCTGCCAGGGGCGCTGCACGAATGCTAACGTTGCCCTCAATTTGTAACTCCAAGGAATTGGTGTTGTCTGTAGCTGTCCCTCTGGTTGTAGGAACGATCCCGCCGCTTGCCACCAATTGTAACGGACCGTTTCACTTACAAGAGGATAAAACCCAGTTTAGGCGATAATCCCCTTTCCAGATGCACAGGCAGCTACTGCAAACACCATTCTCCCGACTGGAACCACACGAACACTGGAACAGCTGAACAAGAAAAGCAGACATCGGCTTACACTCTTGGCAGTCAGCATACAATCCCATTCCCCCAAAGACCGAGACGACACATCGCTTTGAGGGTTAAGCAAGAACTCTAGACTGGGACCCCCAGTCTGGCTTTTATTTCCAACTCACACATACAGGCCACACCCAGGGGGAGGCATAAAAGAACCAATGACATAGATGTTACCTCCCACACATCCCCTCCCCTTAGTGTGACACATAATCCCATTATGCATACAGAGTAAAATATACTTTTACACAACTTTCATAACTTTAAAACCATACATCACATTCACATAAAAATACATATCCACAATCAATCCATTCAGGGGAACAACATATTAAAAAATGGCATGGATCCGACCAGGGGTTTAAAAGTTACTAAAAGTATCTTTTGGGCCTTGGCTTGCAGCATGGCACAATCTGGCCCAAACAGAAGTAAAACATCCCCCACAATGCATCCCGGCTTCCTCCCTTCTGCCCTGGAGATAATTGGAGAAGTAATCCAATTATCTAGGACTAGAGTCAGACTCCATTAACCACATGGTTGCAAAAAGACAGTAAAAGACATAAAATTACATACTGATACATTTAACACATAAGACACACATTTTACATATCCCCAGTTTAACTGAACACATAAATACCTACATAATATTTAAGACAGTATTACTGTGATATGTTACAAAGTCTTAAAGGGACATTAGTCCCAAAAGTCCCAATATGTCCATCGCTGATTTTAAAGGGCCAGTAGCAGCAATATAAATTATTACATGCCCAAATATAGTGTTTATAGAGCAATATGTCCATGGGCCGTAGTCGCAGGGCAGGAGGCTAGCAGCCAGGCCTCTCCAGTTCACAGTGGCGAAGCTGGTTTCGCCACACTCCCTGACCCAGAAAAACAGCCTATGCCTTTCTACCGAGGGATAGTTCAAATTCAAAAGACCTACTCCGCCGCATGGCGTGATTTGCTGAGCATTTGTGCTATTAAAGCAGGGGATGCATACTGGCCGAGTATGGCCCGTCACCTCAGTACAGATCTGCTTTCCAGTGATGTTGATTACCCCTCCGGGGTAACCTTTTGCACCCAATTAAGAGAATGGGCTAAAGACAAACTTGCAGATCAGGCTGCTGGCCTCACTGATGTTATTCAAGATAAAGGAGAATCAGTAGAAAGGTTCCATGCAAGACTGTATCAAATGTTTACAGATTTAGGATTTGATCTTACTGACAAAATTCATTCACAAATGCTGTCAGGTGCGTTTGTCCAGGGTGTTAAAGACTCTATACGTAAGGGAATCATTGCTGCACGCCCTGAATATAAGGTTGTCCCCCTGGATACCCTGCTTTTAGTTGCTAGAGGTTTGGAATCTGTTCAGACCCCAAGGAGACCCAATCCAGCTCCCCTCATGGTGGCCCGCGCTACCCCCATCACCTCTGGCACCAAGGGAGTCAAGTTAGAGGATGTAATTTGTTTTAATTGTGGGGCTCAGGGACACTACAGAAGTGACTGTCCGGAACCTAAAAGGGAACCAGGGGCACCCAAAAAGTTCTCCAAGCCTGCCCCAGGCCCCAAGACCGAGAAAAAGGTTCCAATTGTTGAAGAACCAGATGACTAGGAAGCTGGCAAGCCTGTGTCTGTAACCCCTGTAATGGCAGTGTCTCCAGGGGATAAAGGGGGGCCACTTGCCACAGTGACTTTGCCCATTGAAGGCCACCCTACCACATTCCTTGTTGACACAGGTGCAGCCCGTAGTGTTCTGCGAGAACAAGACCTGCCAGACCCATCTTTTCTGTCAAATATTGATGTCTCTTGTGTTGGAGTGGATGGCCAGCCGAGACATAGCCCTCTAACAACTCCACTACGAGTTGGTTCTAGCCTGCTCGCTCGCTTTGTAGTATCCTCCACATGCCCAATTAACCTGTTAGGTGCTGATGTTCTCTCACGCCTGCAAGCATCCATCACCTTTACCCCGGATGGGCAGGTAGAAATGTTTACACCTCTATCTGTATCAGACACTTCAGCCCTGTGCTCCTTGCCTCTGATGCTGCATTTAGAAAAGCCCCGTGAGGAAGCAGCAGAATTAAGGTCTAATTTCCCAGAGGAATTAAAAACACAGGTGCCCGCCAAGTTATGGTCCTCAGGCCCAGAGGACATAGGTCACCTGAATGTTCCCCCTGTGATGGTAAAGCTCATTCCAGGAGCTAAGCTACCAAGAAAACCACAATATCCCTTAAAACCAGCACAGTCTGCTGCCATTTCTATCCACATCAAGGCACTCTTAGAGAAGGGTGCCCTGGTAAAATGTAAATCTGAATGCAACACCCCATTATTTCCTGTGAAAAAGAAAACTCCAAAGGGTGAGCCAGAGAAGTACAGGATGGTCCAGGATCTCCGTGCTGTCAATGAAGCTACCGTCCTGGATACCCCTCTTGTACCAAATCCCCATACTCTGCTCTCTGGAGTCCCACCATCTGCAAAATTCTTCACAGTCATTGACCTGGCCAATGCCTTTTTCAGTGTCCCCCTGGACCCTTCCTGTCAATACCTGTTTGCTTTCACTCATGTGATGCAACAGTATACCTGGACTGTCATGCCCCAAGGGGCACAAAATTCTCCAAGTCAATTTGCGAAGGCCATGGGTACCATCCTTGATCCATGGCAAGCCGAGCACCCAGAAGTTGTTCTGCTCCAGTATGTGGATGATTTGTTACTCTGTGGAGCTGATATACCCACTACTGAAAATTGCTCAATTAGTCTCCTTTGCTATTTGGCAGAACAAGGATGCAAAGCCTCGCTCATCAAACTCCAATTCTGCCAACCTTCAGTAATTTTCCTTGGACATTGCCTATCTCAAGGCACCAGACATCTTACTCGGGACCGGGTAAGAGCTGTACTGGACATTCCACCTCCAAGGACTTCAAAGTCTCTTCATGCCTTCCTAGGCCTCATTTCCTACTGCAGAGCATGGATCCCAGAAGCCTCTCTGCTTATGCAACCTCTCTATGATGCACTTAAGTCTGACCCATTCTGTTTGCCTAATGAAGCTCTGGACAATTTCAATGCTCTCAAACATGCCATTGCTTCTGCTCCTGCCTTGGGCCTACCTGACTACTCCAAACCTTTCAAATTATATGTCTCTGAAAGACAAGGCCATGCAACAGGAGTTCTCACCCAAACTAATGACTTAAGAGGCCGCCAGAGGCCTATTGGATATTTCTCATGTCAACTGGACATTGTGGCCAGAGGGACTCCTTCCTGTCTCAGGGCTGTTTTTGCTGCGAGAGAACTCATAGAGAGAACCTCAGACCTGGTCCTTGGCCACCCTCTGGTTGTTTTGGCCCCTCATGACATTTCTGCTATTATCAACCAAGTCCAGCTCAAGCACGTGTCTCCAGCCAGACACCTGCGCCTACAGTGTCATCTTCTTTTGCCTGACAACATTTCCATCCAAAGATGTCAAGTGCTTAATCCGTCCACTCTTCTTCCACTCCCTGAGGGGGGTATCTATTATGGATTTATCACAGATGAAACCTACATCTACCTGCTCTGTGGATGTATCAAGAAAGTCATGCATCCACATTTGTCATTTTACGAAGATGAGACACCTCTTTGTGAAGGCCCGGATTACGCCTTCTGCACCATGTGGTACAAGCCGAACATTACTCCTGAACCTTGCTATGAAGATGAGCTTTACCACTGGACCGATGTAAAGCTCACTGCACAAGACTTCTATTGTGACTCTGAAGGCAATAGCATGGTCTTGGTCCAGCTACCTCAACAACTTAACTACCTTTACCGTCATTGGGATACTGCTATCCCACATATTCCTGTTACCAAGTTGAAGACAAGGTCATGGAATGATCTTGGGCCCATGGCAAAACTATGGGCCACCATGAATGAAGAACAGCTACAGGAAAATGGTATTGTCAAATACCCAACAACTGACCTTCTAGAAGCATGGCCACGCCATTTCCTGGAAAAGGAATTTCAAGATCTGGTCATAAAGAATGATTATGACCCAGAAACACCTCATGACTGTTTTGAACAGATGAAAATGGAAACAGTGCACTTACCAACTGTGCATGAGAATCCATTACCAGATCCGGATTTTACCCTGTTTGTGGACGGTTCAAGATATGCTGATGAAGAAGGAAGATACCATACAGGATATGCCGTAACCACAACAGATGAAGTTATTAAATCATCATCCTTACCGCCAGCAATGTCTGCGCAAGAAGCTGAATTACAGGCTCTGACCTCAGCATGCAAAATTTCCGAAGGAAAACGTGCCAACGTCTATACAGATTCAAGATATGCTCTGGGTGTGGCACACGACTTCGGCCTAATTTGGAAGACAAGAGGATTCCTTACCACCGCCGGTACACCAGTCAAGCATAGCACTGCAATCAAGGAGCTAATGGATGCCCTCCTACTCCCCAAAGAGGTGGCCGTTTTAAAAGTCAAGGCCCATGGGAAATTGGATACAGATGAAGCAAAGGGCAACCATTTGGCTGATCAGGCTGCTAAGCTAGCGGCCAGGGATCTGCAGGAAGTGGACGAAGAAGTGTCCGGACAAGAAGAAGAAGAAGTTCCTATTTTTGCTCTGCAAACTCTTCCTACTGATTTACGAATTTTGCGAGAACAGCAAGCTGCAGTCACTCCTGAGGAAATCCAGAAATGGAAAAAGAAAGGAGCTGTCCAAAAGGACGGAATATATTACAACAACTCCAAATTTTGTCTTCCCAGAAATTTATACCCAGCAGTGGTCCAATGGGCTCATGGGCCTGCACACCTGTCAAAAGAACTGATGGCCGCCCTCATACAGAAGTATTATGAAGCACCTGGAATTACAACATTGATCAGCAACTTCTGTAAAGCCTGTGTCATTTGTGCAAAATGCAATCCAGGAAGACCAGTCAAGGTGCCTGCAAAACACCTGGCAAAGCCCATGTACCCCTTCCAGCGAATTCAAATTGACCACATCCAAATGCCCAAGAGTGGGCCCCATGAATATGCACTAGTCATAGTGGACATGTTCTCAGGATGGCCAGAGGCATACCCAGTGGCCAATATCACTGCAAAGACAACCGCAAGACGCCTACTTACCGAGATAGTATGTAGGTTCGGACTTCCAGAAGTCATTGAAAGTGACCAAGGCCCAGCCTTTACAGCAACAGTGACTAAAGAAATTTGGACTGCTCTAGGGGTGACTCTAGCCTTCCACACCCCTTACCACCCACAAAGTAGTGGTAAAGTGGATGGCACTCTAAAAACCAGAATGTTAAAAATGTCACAAGAAACAAAGATGCCCTGGCCAGAAAACCTGCCAATAGCTTTATTTAGCGTTAGGCACACACCTAGAGGGAAGCATTCACTGTCCCCATATGAAGTTCTATTTGGGACAGCACCCAGACTAGGTTGTTATTATCCGCAACAGTTGCAGCTCCAATCAGATGTTTTAGTAGATTATGTAACTGAACTTGCAAGTGCCTTAAACAAAATACATGCCCAAGTTTTCTCTTCAATTCCAGATCCCGAATTGGATACAGGTTCCCATAACCTGCTTCCCGGAGATTGGGTCCTGGTCAAGAAGTTTGTGCGGAAAAATACCCTGGAACCAAGATTTGACGGTCCATTCCAAGTTCTTCTGATTACCGCAACCTCCGTCAAACTTGCCGGTAGGCCAAATTGGATCCACGCTTCCCACTGCAAGAAATCTCCTGCCCCAGAGGAAGCGAGTACCGCACAAACATGTATCTCTGGTACACCTTCTCCCTAATTAGCCTTATAAAGGCCCAGCAAGTAGCCATTACCAAAGATATTAGTGGGTACACCTTCTGGTATAATTCATCGTGCACCCAGGTGGCTACTTATACCTTTGATTACTGTGATATTGTAGAATGCCCATTTCCCACACCACAAATCCAGAGCATCTATAGAGATATCCCTCATTCGAAAGACCCATATGTTTGTGTAGTTGACAAGCAATGGGGGCACAATTGTGACCATTGGGGGGCGGCGGGATGGAATGCCGGGCCCGCCTGGGGTTACAAACCAAAAAGTGCCGTAGCTAAAGTAGATGATCATGGTAGATCTCTTCTCCAGAGAATGACTTTGAGAAAGCCTGGGGGGAGTACACCAATGAAATTAATCCTTAACATTGAGCATCCAAGCCCAACAGATGCAGACCAGTACGTGATGGGAATGTATTGGAAAAAGGGTTCCTACCAAAAATTAGGGCATTTCTACCTCAAAGATATGTGCAACTCTTCTGAGTGGCAAGGGGCCACCCATATGGTCCCTAACCCATTAAAACCTCATATCCAGACCTTTCAAGACATGATGGCCATTGCTAACCCCACCTTTGAAGATACCATGGCCGCTGAAACAGGTTTTAATGATGTAAATCTATGGTTAGAATGGATGAAATATAATGCTAATAAGCATAATAGAACTGCATGTTATGTGTGTGGCGGTGCCCGGCCTCACCTGGGTACCGTGCCTTTAATCCTACCAGTAGATATAGAAGAATGTGTTTTAAGCCTTTTTGCCTATCACTATAATTTTAACAGGTCCATATGTATTGCATGGACAAAGGAGTATCCTCTCCTAACCCAGGATGTCAAACCCCCAGATGGTATTACCGTTTATAAAGGTAATTACACTTGTTATGTTAATTACGATGGAATAGGTAAATTCTTGGGTAACTTCTCCAAGGGGTATTGTGCTACCTACAGAAATGTCTCTATGGACTTGTTGCAGTTTCACACCAGGTCATTAGGGGATATTTACTGGTTGTGTGGGGATTTACAGCTAAGATCCAGAATGGACAAACAGTGGTGGGGGGAGTGTACTTTGGCTAAAGCTATTATGCCTATACATATCATCTCTGACACACACCTCGTCACCCATGGGTCCAAACACACTAAGGTTAAGCGTGACGCCCCAGTGAAAGGAAGTTTTGATCCTCATGTGTATATTGATGCCATTGGAGTGCCTAGGGGGGTGCCCAATGAGTTTAAAGCAAGGGATGAAGTTGCCGCAGGATTTGAATCAATTTTTACCATAGTTACCGCAAACAAGAATTTGAATTGGATAAATTACATTTATTATAATCAACAGCGTTTTGTTAATTATACCAGAGACGCCCTCCAGGGGTTGGCCGAACAGCTGCAGGCCACATCCCAAATGGCTTTCCAGAATAGAATGGCCCTAGATATGATCTTAGCCGAAAAAGGAGGGGTTTGTAAAATTTTGCCCGACACCATGACATGTTGTACCTATATCCCAGAAAACACAGGCCCTAATGGTAAAGTTACATTAGCCATAGAAAAATTAAATGACCTGTCTGAAGAGTTAAAAAGGAATTCTGGGATAAAAGATCCCTGGGAAAGATGGTTTGGTTGGATGACAGGATGGCAAAAGGCTTTAATGCAGATTGGTATGGCTATACTAATTTTTCTTTTTATTTTTGCTCTTCTCTTTTGTTGTGTCCTCCCATGTCTGAGAAAATCCCTCATGAAGACTGTTGACCAAGCAGCACCCACTTTGACCCATCTCGAAGTTGATGACCAAGAATTCCAAGACATCAACTCACCCTGTCTGCCGCTGCAAACATTCCCTTTTGTTGATAAAGTGCAGGAATTCTAGGAAGGGACTAGCTCAGGGACAGCATCTGTCAGTGAATGGTAAAGGCCCCGTGCGGAGAAGTGGTGGGTTAGCTGCCATGGGACACCCATGGGTGTGAAGTGTTCGAGAGCCATACTGATGGATGAGTTAGCCTATTATTAGGGTCAGCTCCAGGGACAGACTTGCACTTTGCATTAACACCTAGCTAGCGGCCACGGGGTTTCTGTGCCTTTGGGTTAACACGTCTTCTGATACTAACATAATAAAGTTTTATCTCTTAGAATCTAACATTTCATAGGGGGGACTGATGTGGAATTATTAAAAAATCTTTATTGTACTTGTATTGAATTATTGTACTAACTCCATTTTAACTTTATACTGTGACTTCTTCTTCCATTTTGTCCTCCTAACCTGACTTCTTCAATCCTCCATTTTGTTCTCATGACTTAACTTGTTCATTTTAAAACTAACTTACGTGACTGAACTTCTCAACCCAATTAGTACAGTAGACAAAGACTGTGTTTCCTGCAAGGACAAGTACCAGGAGGTGCTGGCTACTCCTTAAGACTTGCCGGCTACTCCTTAGGACTTGTAAGATAGTATAGTTTGAAGGCCACGAGAACACAGTAGTAATGAAATGTTCTATTCATAAGAGACCTTGCACCTGGACATGAAGCCTGATATCATTGACCGTGTAAAATGACGCTCAGGACCCCCTTATCCCCACCCGTGTCCAGAATAATCCCACCTCCGGTGGGTGGACACGGGACTAACCTCTTAATTTTTTTGAACCAATAGGTAAGACACTAACCCCGACACTTAACAAATTAATCCAATTGATGATGTTTATTTGCTGATATTCTAATAATCAATGATGACGCAAAATGCCTCTTAAAAGGGCCTGCGCGCCCGCTTTTACTTCACTTGCCAATAAACTTTCTCGAAGTTATTTTAACCTGAACCTTGTGTGTCAGACTTAATTACTTCAGCGTATATACGCAATTTAATTTTATTGATTTGGACAGGAACAGATAGACATTTGAACATTTTGGTTTACTTTCAAAAAGTACCATAACATCTGTATGCATGTATGTAACTGGATGTATGTTTGTCTCTGAATGTCTGTATATATGTCTCTGTATGCATGTATGTAACTGTATGCCTTTATGTCTCTGTATGTACGTATGTGTGTGTCTCTGTATGCCTGTATGTCTTTGTATGCATGTTTCTGTATGTATGTATGTGTCTGTATGACGGTATGCCTCTGTATGTGTCTGTATGACGGTATGCCTCTGTTGTATGTATGTGTCTGCATGCCTGTATGTCTCTGTATGTATGTTTCTTTATGCCTGTATGTCTGTATGTATGTGCCTGAATGTCTTTGTATGTATGTTTCTGTATGCCTGTCTGTATGTATGTGTCTGTATGACGGTATGCCTCTGTATGCATGTATATCTCTGCTTGTATGTCTCTGACTGTATGTGTCTGTATTTCTCTGTATGATTATTTCTGTCTTTGTATGACAGTGTACCTGTATGACTTTGACTTTGTGACTGAAAAATTATGCCTGTGGCTTGGGAGGAAAGACACACAGGTGAAGATGCATTTTGTTTTTTGTTTTAATGAGGGTTGGGGGCGCCAAAATGAATCTTCGCCTGTGTAACTAAAAATCCTAGCACCAGCCCTGAGCGATTTTAGAATTTGGTATGTTTGTCTTGTAAGCTTAATAGCCATAAAAGAAAACAAAATTGCCACACAAAAGTATATATTTATATAAAGTAGACACCACAGGCTATTTACCTAAGGTTGTTTTGACACTTTCTACGTAGCCATTTTACCGCCAACCTCTGCTAAATATTGGAGTAAAATTGTGTTTTTTTTTGTTTTTGTCACACAAACTTATAACAAAGAACTTCTCATGTGTATTTTGTAAAGTTAGTGTGTGCCATTCCTGTACAAAGTTTTATTTTGTGTTCAGTTACATCTGCTGAGTAAAATGACACCCCCATTGTATGTCTTTGGCACTATTTTGTGAAGCTACAGAGCCATATAGGAGACCTGTCCTGTTCAGTATTCAGTATTCAGAATTTTGAGAGACGGATTTAATTAGCCTATGCTTCCATTTGGGGTATTATAACAGTTTGACTGTTCAGAAAAGCCCCACAAAGGCCTACCATTTGTAAAAGTAGACACTCCAGGGTATATCATAAGGTGCATATTGTGCCTTAACATCCCCCCATTATTTCACCTATATATGCCAAAGTATGTGGTAAAAAATAATTTGGGGCATTTTTTACATATGGATTACATTTTTGCTGGGCATTTTGTATATTTCATATGTGCCACTAAGTTCAAACCCCCCAAATTATGCTCAGCTAAGTCTTCTCAGTAAAACAATATGCCCAATGTATGACCTAGACACTCTTTTGTGAAGTTACAGTGCTGTAAAAGAGACGTGACAAGTTCAGGTTTTTAAGTGTGAATTTTCATGGAGGGTTTTGATGTGTCCGTGTCCCACTTTGGAGCACTTGAGCAGGCTACATATTACAACTACACCATAAAGGCCTACCATTTCTTAAAGAACACATCCCAGGGTATTTCAAAAGGCATATTTTGAACCTTAGCGTCGGATCATTTGTCCGCTAGCTTGTACCAAGTGTAGTGGTAATAAGCGTTTTTTCTGCCTTTTTTAAACACACAAAGTGAGATTGCACAGTATATTTTGCAAACCTTATGTGTGCTACAACTGTATAATACTTTATATGTTGCTCAGCTATGTCTGCTGAGTACAGCAATACCCCGTATGTACCTTTGCCAGGTATATGTGGACATTGCAGGGGCACATTTGGGACACAGCCATTCCAGTTTTTTCCAAACTTAAAATTTTTGCGCTGTGTCCATGTTCCATTTTAGAGTATTTTACCAGGCTATAAAATCCAAATACCCCATAAAGCTATACTATTTCTTAAAGATGACATCCCAGGGTATTTCAAAAGGCATATTTTGGGGGGCGTGGCTTCGACACCGACTAAGATGGCTGCTTAGAGTCTGAGCTCCGCTACACCTCACCCCTATGAAGCGATCTCCCATACGCAATAGAACACAAATGGGCCGTAACTGCCGCACAGATAACCCACAGACCCCCAAGAACCCGCACTCAAACCCACAGCAGGGGCCGATGGATGGTTTTCTGCAGCCGCCTCGTGATCCACCGGGTGAGACTGAGAACCCGGGCCCAAGCCCGACCACGCGGTTACCTACCTCGATGGCAAGTGGCGACTCCCCAGCCCTGGACCGGATCAGCACCGAACTGAGGACCATGGCAGCTGCCATGGCTGCCATGGCTACTAAGGCTGATCTCCTCACCCTCACCACCACGATCCAAGACGCCATGAGAGCTGAGATGGCTGGGCTGCGGTCGGAAGTGGGAGAACAGGCAGGCCGTATACAGGCCTTGGAACACTCTACTGCCTCACAGGCTGCACAGCACGCGGCTACCGACCTTGCTGTCTCCAGACAGGGAGACTTAATCCTCCACATGCGACGGCACTTGGAGGATCTGGATAATAGGGGCCGGAGGCACAATATCAGGATCCGGGGGATCCCGGAGACTGAAGGGAGGGAGAATCCCCAAGACCTACTCACGGAGCTCTTCACGAGCGTACTGGGCGCAGAAGCTCCTCAAACGTTTGCTTTTGAACGTGCACATAGAGCACTACGACCACGGGCAGCGGATGATGGCCCAAGAGATATGATCTGTTGCCTCCAATCCTTCCCTGTTAAGGACATGATCATGAAAAAGGCCAGGACACAGCCCACATGGCTCTTCCACGGTACTCCTATATCCCTATATAATGATCTTTCTCCACTCACTCTGGAAGCAAGGAGGGCGCTCCGGCCGGTGACAACAATGCTCCGCGAAAACAACATCACCTACAAGTGGGGATTTCCTTTTGCATTGATGGCACACCACCACAATACCTGGATATCGGCTAGATGGCCTGAGGACGTTCCACGGTTCCTACAAGAGCTTAATCTACCACCTACTCCGGTCATGAATTGGATCCTAGGCCCTCAAGGGCAGGAACCTAGGCAGAGGGGTGCTCCCCGCAGACGCGGAGGCGTATCTCCAATGGGTCGACCATACCAGCGTCGTCGACAGGGCTCCGGGGACCAAGCTGAGTAAGTACTGTCCTCCCCTACCTGGGTCACCCCTTGTGCCTACCGAGCTGGGTCCGCCACACCCCCCCCCCCCCCCCCGTGTGACATTGGAGCCTCCTGGGCCAAAGGTATCATCACAGGGCTGATGTGGTTACACTCTATTTGTTTGGGGGGGTGTGGGTACTGGGGGTTCCGGGGCACCGTCCCTATGCAGTAATCCTTATGCCTGTATTGTACCCCTTGCCCCTTGCCAGGACAGTGTCAACGTGGGGGCAATTGGTTCCTGGAATCGCAGGAATGCACTTCTGGACGCTGGGGGTTTTGGGAGGGGGTCTTGGGACGGCATGCATTGGACTATAATTGCAGGCATGGTTGATGTGGGGACTTATGCCTACGATGTGTTTTACTCTGTGATTGGGTCTTACCACTCCCCCATATGCTCTTGTTTGCCCCCCCCACCTCTTTTTCCTCTCCCCCGACTAGACAAAGGTATCAAACGTCAGGAATAAAAAATACAAGCCACATACAATACGTATAAAAATAAATAAATAAAAAGAGGAATAAAGAGAAAAGAAAGAGAAAGGGAAGGGAAAATAATAATAAATAAACGACCCCTCTATAAAAATTCACACTGTAAGCAAGACTTAGGATATATTATTCAGAGCGATAAAGGATTCGCCAGAATATGCATGTCTCTCCCCCCCCCCCTTCCCCCCCCCTCCTATAAATAAATAAAGCAAAAAAAAAAAAAATAAATAAATAAATAAAAAAAAAAAAAAAATACTATGCAAAAAAAAAAAAAATAAAAAAAAAAATATTCCCTGTATATTCCCCCCCCCCCCCCAGCTACCGCATTATCAGCTTACTGTCTATTGCGCACTGCACTTTCTATTTTTACATTTTGTAACTAGGGCTGGAGTGCCCCTTACACGGGCTTGCTTGCACATGGGTCTCACTACTTTCCACCCACCCTTTTATATCGTTATTGTTTCTTATTATGCTCACAATACCATGTCTCTAGCGGTACTCACAGCGTTGTATATCCAGCGACACTCTGAATACTGTCTCCAATGGTACTCACGATATTGTATCTTCAATGACACTCACAGTGCTCTGTCTCCAATAGTTTTCACAATGTTGAGTCTCCAGTAACATCCTCAGTACAGTATCCCCAGTAATACTCGCAGTATCGTATCTCCGGCAATGCTCACAGTAATATGTCTCCAGTAATGCCCACAGTACTGTGTCTCCAGTAATACTCACGGTAATGTGTCTTCAGTAATACAGCAGTGTATAGCCAGTAATGCTCACGGTACTGTATCACTGTATTCTCTGTAATGTTCACAGTATTGTGTCTCCAGTAATGCTCACAGTAATGTACCTTCACTAATACTCACAGTATTGAGTCTCCAGTAATGCTCACAGGATTGTATCTCCAATAATGCTCATAGTAATGTGTCTCCAATATTGCTCAAAACATTGTACCTTATGTAACACTCACAGTATTGTGTCTCCAGTAATGTTCACAGTAATGTGTCTCCAGTAATACTCACAGTATTGTGTCTCCAGTAATGCTCACAGTACTGTGTCTCAAGTAACACTCACGGTAATGTGTCTTCAGTAACACAGCAGCGTATAGCCAGTAATGCACACGGTACTGTGTCACTGTATTGTCTGTAGCACTCACAGTGTTGTGTCTCCTGTAATGCTCACAGTATTATGTCTCCAATAATGCTCACAGTATTGTGTCTCCAGTAATGCTCATAGTAATGTATATCCAGCAATGATCATAGTATTGTGCCTTCTGTAACACTCACAGTATTGTGTCTCCAGTGATGTTCACAGTAATGTGTCTCCAGTAATAATCACAGTATTGTGCCTCCAGTAATGCACACAGTAATGTGTCTACAGTACTAATCCCAGCATTGTGTCTCCAGTAAAGTTCACAGTACTGTGTCTCTAGTCACACTCACGGTATAGTATCTTTAGTAACACTCATAGTAATGGGGCTCCAGTAATGATCACGGTATTATGTCACAATATTGAATCTCCCCCCCCCCCCCCCCTTGGACACCAGGTCCCCCGACGACGACTATGCATATGACACGGGGCAGGCTAGACCTCTGTGGCTACTTGGGGCCTCACCTGGTAGGGATGCAGGACAAAAGTTGTGGCGCTTTGTTATTACACCGCTTAAATTACATAGTTACTGGCTTTTGAATTATTGAATTATTGTATTATTATCATCCATGGGCTACGGTTATGCCCTTATGGCTGTTCTATTATCCACGCATACAAAAAAATTTTTTACGGATCGCGCTAATCTGTACTTCACGTAACACATTGTCAGGGGTTGGGGTGTGGGGACCCTCCCAATCCCGTACATACTCTAACACTCTTGTCTGGTGCCGAACCGCACATCCCAACACGCACTCGTGCTTACCCTACACGGCGGAACCTGGGGCCTCCTGATACCTGGCCTAGCTGCCGGTACGGACTCCCTGTGCTTCCGACCGTAGCACGAGTCACCCCCCATAAGGGGGTGGATCTTCTGAGACGCCTTCTGTCTCAGCTGTAACACCCGTTACCACGGGCATTTACTTCTCTTCTCTAATCTTCACTCCTCGTTCTTGAGTCTCTCCCTCCTCTGACCTACCCCCTCCTGCCCTGCACCCGGGGTGGTCTGTCCCTCTGGGCCTCTCCTTGACCCGCGCTAGGACGGTTGTGACCCCCCCCTGGATTTGCCCACCTAAGGTGACGGGAGGGTATACTTCATTATAATGGATCCCGGAAAGGGGAGTGCGGAGCCTGGTGCTTATCGCCCTGCTCCCTTGTCTGTCCGCACTATTAACTGCAGAGGCCTGAACATACCTGAGCGACGGACCCATCTACTTCGAGAATTAAAAAAGAATCATATCTCGGTGGCGTTGCTACAGGAAACGCACTTCCGAACTGGGGCAGCTCCCAGATTACATAACAAACATTTCCCGATCAATTATTTCTGCGATCATCCGACATCGCGGAAAGCAGGGGTGGCCATCCTAATAGCAGCGCACCTGGACTTCCAGAAGCTGGACAGTCAGCTTGATTCACAGGGACGCTATCTTTTTCTGAAGGGGACGATCTCGGGCATGATGTACACGTTTGCCACGGCCTACGTACCTAATGCCCGACAAGCTCAGTTCCTCAGAGGAATGCTGAATAAACTAAACAACTTCTCGGAAGGTGCACTCATCCTGGGGGGGGATCTCAACGCATCCCTGGACCCCATCATGGACACCTCCACGGGACATAGCAGTATCTCCCATCTACACTTGCGTTCTATGAAACGGTCGCTGGGAGATATGGGTCTGGTAGACTGCTGGAGGGCCCTTCACCCCTCCACCAAAGACTACACCTATTATTCGGCGTTGCATGATCGGTACTCCCGCATCGATTATGTTTTTATTCGCCAACTGGGCCTACAGAGGCTCATCTCCGCTACCATAGATCCAGCCACGTGGTCAGATCACAACGCGGTCACAGTGGACCTTGAATCTCCTCTCTATCGGCCCTCGTCGTGGTCGTGGAGGCTGAATGAAGCCCTTCTACTCGATCCTGGGACACAGGCCCAAATTGCCCAAGCTTTGGAACAGTATTTCCAAGAAAACGACGTGCCGGAAACCTCTCCAGTGTCGATTTGGGAGGCACATAAAAGCGTTATTAGAGGCACACTCATCCGAATAGCGTCCCACAAAAAGAAAGCAGCTGCACTCGAAATGGCGGATCTATACAAATCAATATCAGCTCTAGAACAGCAACACAAACACTCTCACCTAATGGAGACATATGGGAAACTCATGCAGGCCAGACGACAACTGAAGGATCTTCTCACAAAACGTTATCTCAATTCCCTACAACGCAATCGGGGGTTCTTCTATACTCACGCCAACAAGGGGGGGAAATACCTAGCTCATCTCCTGAAGGGGAATGCCCCCCGTTCACAGGTTCGCAGCCTACGCCTCTCTTCGGGCACCTCCACGATCTTCCCGGCTGAGATAGCTGAGGAATTTAAGAAATACTATCACTCACTTTACAATATACACGCGACAGACGACGATGTTGCTGCACTTGACGAAGGCATCCTGACGCGGAACTACTTGCGAGAGTCGGTGGAGAGGACGATCGATCCCGATACAGCAGAGACGCTGGACGGGCTGATCACTGAGGAGGAATTAAAAACGGCCTTGAAATCGACCAAGACGGGCAAGGCACCGGGCCCAGACGGATTTTCCGTGGGGTACTATAAAGCATTCTCGACCATACTGTTACCTTGGTTCACGAAGGCTCTGAATGCGATAGCTACAGGGGAGACCTTCGGAACGGAATCCCAGGCTGCTATTATCACTGTCCTGCCGAAACCGGGAAAAGACCCCACGATATGTAGCAATTATCGCCCAATTTCCCTTCTAAATGTGGATGCTAAGCTATTTACTAAGGCACTTGCAACAAGACTCAGATCTGTTCTACCGGCACTCATACATATGGATCAGACAGGATTCATCCCCGGCCGAGAGGCAAGAGATAGCACCCTGAGGGCATTCGCAATTCAACATAGAGCACGCACGCAGGGACAACCTCTCCTCCTCCTCTCCACCGACGCTGAGAAGGCGTTTGACAGGGTGAAATGGCCATACATGCTTACCACCCTTGGCGCTATGGGGTTGGGACAGGGGTTCCTCACATGGATACGGGCGCTGTACCACAATCCGCGGGCCGCGGTTCGTGTGAACGGGGCGCTAACGGCGGATTTTGCAATCTCCAACGGCACAAGGCAGGGATGCCCACTGTCGCCCCTGCTCTTTGCCATGTCCTTAGAACCCTTACTTCAAACTATTCGACAACATCCAGACGTTAGGGGATACTCGTGGCGAGGGGTGGAACATAAGGTGGCCGCATATGCGGATGACCTTTTGTTCTTCATTTCCTCACCTCGCGTCACCATGCCCTGCTTGATGGCCGCGCTTGAGCGATTCGGCACAATATCAGGTTTCAAACTTAACCTGTCCAAATGCGAGGTACTTAATATTACCATTCCGGAAGCTGAATATTGGGCCTTGGATACCCTGTTCCCCTTCCGCTGGTGTCCCAGTAAAATGAAATATCTTGGGATATGGCTCACGTCGGACCCGAGCGACCTATACCCTCTAAACTTCCCTCCACTCTTGAAGACGATCCTGGCATACCCACACGTTTCATGGTTTGGACGAATCGCTGTCCTTAAAATGAATGTTCTACCCAGGCTCCTGTATGCATTTCAAACTCTACCCTGGGCCATTCCTCCACATTTCTTCTCCACACTGAGATCGGCAATTCTCCGCTATGTCTGGAAAGGCGAGAGACCGCGGCTCCGCCACGATCTACTTTGCTTACCACGATGCCGTGGGGGACTGGCATTGCCAGATTTTAAAAAATACCACCAGGCCACGACCCTCCAGCGCATCCTGGAATGGCATGCAACCACGCACCAGAAACAGTGGGTGACACTGACTAAAGATGGGCAGGAGGCACAACTGAAATACGCCATCTGGGCGGGAAGACCTATGGCAGTTGACAAGGGGAACTCGGTAGGCATCATAACACAAACGCTCATCAGCTGGAAACACGCGAGAGAACAACCACATGTCTCGCCCACACCTAGTCCCTTAATCCCCATCACCCATAACCCGGCGTTAGGCGGGGGCATCCCACCAAGCGCATGGCCCTTTGCAGAGAGCCGCACCCATGTTCCCATATCCACAGTCCTGCGTAATGGCGCCCTGAAATCCCTGGATTCCCTACTGGGACAATCGCCACGGACACCTCTGCTCACACTACGTTATATGCAGGTACAGCACTACTACAATAATGTACGCAACAAGGAGAAACTACACAGAGACCTCACCTGGTTTGAACGGCACTGCGAAAGGGGCTCATCGCTGGGAAAACCTATATCCACCCTCTACCAACACTTGGTGGTGGGACACTTGACAGAGAATAATGTCTTCCGCAGGCAATGGGAGACTTTGTTAAGTACTGCCTTTACGTCCCAGCAATGGGAAACTGCGCTGCTCTGGCAGCACAAAAGCTCCGTCTGCACTCAATACCAGGAAACGAACTATAAACTACTGGCCCTATGGTACCGGACACCCATATTACTCCATAGGATTTTTCCAACGACGCCCCCGACATGCTCGAGGTGTCTTGAGGAAAGGGGCACGATCGTACACATTTGGTGGGACTGTCGCCTTATAGTCCCATTCTGGGACATGGTCAGGGATGCGATCGTCGAAATCTTGGGAGCGACGGCGGAATGGACGGCGGCGCTAGTCCTCCTACATATTTCGACGCTGTCAATTGCTGGATACAAAAAATCGATCCTGCGCCATCTCCTTAATGCGGCCAAAGCATTGATCCCCCTATACTGGAAGAAGACAGAGATTCCCACGAAGGAAGAATGGATTCGTAGGGTGGAGGAGATTCAAGGAGCGGAAGCTACTCGGGCCTCGTTGCTTGGTAGGGGGGACAGACATGCGGAGCAATGGCAACCATGGTTTGCATTCATATCTAATGGCCATTGAGAGTTGGAAGAAAGGGCACCTGGCCCGGCGGGATATGACCACCCCTACCCTCCATATCCTCCCTGAACCGTCTATAACTGAACTTGGGAGCAACTCTCCTATCCTATCCTATTCTACTCTCTCTCTCAATTCCTTTTCTCTCTCCATCTATATATTCTTGATTCTTCTCTAGGATCCTCAACTGCTACAAACACATGACTATAATACACGCTAGATGTGGTGACACATTTCTATTAATGTAGGGGCCGGGCGATTCGGCCAGGTGGACATTGGGTTTGCCTCACACTGCCTCACACGGAATTGGTTGAGGGTTTAGGGTCTCATACACAATTGACTTGAGTGGCGATGTGGTGTTTGGTAGAATAGCGGCGGTCCGCATGACCGCTAACGCACGCACATACCCCTACAAGCGGGTGACGCAGTGCCTCATAGCCACACGAAGACCCATGATATCTAGCTATACCCGACCTGGACTGCACCTCGCTATAGCGACGCTAATCACCACGCCTCACGTACCCCACCACAACTAGTAGGGTACACTTCAGACACGTAGCGCACTACACAAAGGTGACTTCTAGCTGTCCGCTCTGTTATGTGGCGCATTAGGATGGTGTCATTATATGTTGAACGCTGTTTATAACACTACGTCTTCCTTGCCGAATATGTATATGTCATGTATAATTCTGCATGTTAACAGTTCACTTATTTTGTATAATACTTTTTCAGGTTTCGAGCAATTAGGACCTGCGAGTCCTCGCTCACGAATATGTCTGTACACTTGAACCTCTGACCTCGTATCATACTAATAAAACAGATTTATAAAAAAAAAAGGCATATTTTGAACCTTAGCGTCGGATCATTTGTCCGCTAGCTTGTACCAAGTGTAGTGGTAATAAGCATTTTTTCTGCCTTTTTGACACACAAAGTGAGTTTGCGCAGTATAGTTTGCAAACATTCTGTGTGCTATGACTGTATAATACTTCATATGTTGCTCAGCTATGTCGTCTGAGAACAGCAATACCCCCGTATGTACCTTTGCCAGGTATATGTGGATGTTGAAGGGGCACATTTGAGACACAGCCATTCCGTTTTTTTCTAACTTTGAAGTTTTACGCTGTGTCCATGTTCCATTTTGGAGTAGTTTAGATGGTTGGTTATTGAAACTTCCCCACAAACACATACTATTTATTAAAGAATACACCCTAGGGAAATTCAAAAGGCATATTCCAGGTGTAGTGGTAATGAGCATTTTTAAATGTATTTTTTTACTTTTTTAAACTTTTTAAAACTAGTTTTTAAACTTTTGTTTTGCTTATTATTTTTTCTAAACTTTCTTAAAACTTTTTTTTTTACAGATTTAACATTTTTCTAAGCTTTTTTTTTACCATTAACCCCTAACTAGCAGTAAGCAGCACTAACAGTAAATTCCCCATTTTCCCATAACTCCCACCCACTCCAGCTAGCAAAATATATAAATATAAAATATTTAAATTAATTAATTAAATAAATTGAACCTCTGAGGGTTAAAAAATAAATAAAAGTTAATCCTCAGGGGTTAAAAAAAATAGATCACAGTATAATACTGTGATCTGTATCTTGATCACTGTAGGCACTGTGGTCTGAGTAGGGAAAGACTTTATATTGAATATTATCAATTAGCAAGGAAAAATACAACTGTATTAAATATAGAGTCATCTAAACAACTATCAGAGCTTAGAATGAAGATAGAAAAAAATAGAAAGGGAAAGAATAGAAAAAAAACTAGATCGAATGAAAGCAAACTTCTATTATGAAAATAATAAGATCAATAAATGGCTAACTAGAAAACTGAAAAAACAGAAGGAAAAAATAGGATAAACAGTATTAGGAAGGAAACAATTCTATTAAAGAAACCAGAAGATATAGTGAAGGCTTTCCAAATATATTATGAAGAACTGTATAATATTCCAAATCAACCAAAAGATCAAATAATAAATGACTATCTGAAGGAAATACGTTTCCCCAAGATATCAGAAGAGCAAAAAGGAAAGCTCAGCGCTCCCTTGCAAGAAATAGAATTTCGTACAGCCATAAAAAAATTATTGAGTTATAAAACTCCTGGTCCGGATGGACTGACAAATAGATTTTACAAAATTTATGGGGATATTTTGGTGGAACATTTGGCTAAAACATATAATGAAATTACAATGAATGGAAGGGGTCCAAAAGAACTTTTACAAGCCAATATAATTCCTATTTTTAAAAAGGACAAAGATCCCCAAGAATTAAAAAACTATCGTCCCATTTCTCTTATCAATGTGGATTCTAAATTATTTTCTTCTATACTGGCAGAAAGGTTGAAAGGGATAGTAAGAGATCTAGTACATAGCGATCAGATAGGATTTGTCCCCACAAGACAGGCGAGCACTAATATAAGGAGAATGATTGATGTCCTGGACTGGAGTGATGGCTCAGGGATTCCCCTCCTGACCCTGTCATTGGATGCAGAAAAGGCCTTTGACAGGGTCGGGTGGGGATTTATGATGGGGGTGCTGAAGGCAATGGGAATAGATGGCTGGATGTTTTCAGCAATTGGTTCTATTTATCAAAACCCGATGGCAAGAGTGGTAGGAATGGATATGTGTTCAGAGTGGTTTTATTTAAAAAATGGTACTCGTCAAGGGTGCCCATTGTCACCTATTTTATATATATTGTCTATGGAAGCCTTGGCGATTAGAATAAGAAATAATCCCAATATTCGGGGGGTCCCTTCTCCAGATAGAGAATTGAAAATCAGTATGTACGCCGATGACACCATTTTGACCCTTACAGATCCAGCCGAGTCAATTAAGAACCTGATGAAAGAAATAGAACAGTATAGTATAGTCTCGAATTATAAGCTAAATATAGAAAAAACTATAGTGATGTTCAAAAATTGCAATAAAAACTGGAAAGATGAATTTCTTAAGATGTATGGCTTTTCAGATGCTAATGGCAGCTTTGATTATCTAGGCATACTTATATCAGATGATATTGATAAAATAGTGGAGATTAATTATAAGAAGCTACTGAAGTCCACTGGAATAACATTAAAAAAGTGGAATTGTCTATTTTTTAGTTGGATGGGAAGGATAAATATAATTAATTCGTATATAATTCCTAGATGGACATACTTCTTTAGAATGGTTCCTTTAAAAATTCCCTTACCCTGGTTAGAGATTGTACAAAGGTCAATTAAAATTTTATTTGGAAGGGGAAAAGACCGCGGATTAGCCTAGACCAATTAACTAATACTATAGGACATGGAGGGGTAAATTTCCCAGACATGATAAATCATTACGAAGCCACTATTGTATATCACACCCAGTTATTGACAAAAATAGACTCACGAAAATTGGCTTGGTATTGTTTAGAGACCCAAACACTGAATGGGTTAAAACTAACAAGGGCTATATGGCAACCAAAAAAGCATGGAGAAGTAATTGGTAATAAAATTATTTCCCATCTATTACATGAATGGTTTTTGATTAAAAAAAAAACTAACAATTTTGGGAAATCTATATGGGTTTATGGAGATAGGTGTATTAGAGGTATTCATAAACGACTTAAAGGGACACTATAGTCACCTGAACAACTTCAGCTTAATGAGGTTGTTTAGGTGAGTGCTACAGCTACCCGGAGCCTTTTTCTTGTAAGCACTGTATTTTCTGAGAAAATGCAGTGTTTACATTGGAAGCTTGGAACACCTCTTGTTGCAGTCAATCAGACGGCCACCAGAGGGACTTCCGAGTTCAGAGGCCCTAAAAAGGCCTCTCGTCCGATGCATTCTGGGTGAATGCATCAGACGGGCTATCAGCACACAAAGCACTGTGAACGCGCTTTGTGTGCTGATAGCCTGTCAGCACTGCTGTGGGCGTGGCTTCAGCTGACAGCTTCAGCTTCAGCTGACAGCTGAAGCCCGAACCCACAGGGACGCTTACTGTCCACAATAGTGGTTGAAGGGGGGGGGGGGAGACCTACTCTCCTTCCCCCCCCCGGCCCCCACCGCTGTGCAGCGGGTGGGGGCCCTAAAATTATCAATAAGGGGGGGGACCTACTGTCGTCCCCCCCCCGGCCCCCACCCCTGTGCGGCGGGTGGGGGCCCTAAAATTATCAATAAGGGGGGGACCTATTGTCCCCCCCGGCCCCCACCCCTGAACGGTGGGTGGGGGCCCTAAAATTATCAATAAGGGGGGGGACCTACTGTCCCCCCCCCGGCCCCCACCCCTGTGCGGCGGGTCGGGGCCCTAAAATTATCAATAAGGGGGGGACCTATTGTCCCCCCCCGGCCCCCACCCCTGAGCGGTGGGTGGGGGCCCTAAAATTATCAATAAGGGGGGGGACCTACTGTCCCCCCCCGGCCCCCACCCCTGTGCGACGGGTGGGGGCCCTAAAATTATCAATAAGGGGGGGACCTATTGTCCCCCCCGGCCCCCACCCCTGAGCGGTGGGTGGGGGCCCTAAAATTATCGATAAGGGGGGACCTATTGTCCCCCCCGGCCCCCACCCCTGAGCGGTGGGTGGGGGCCCTAAAATGATCAATAAGGGGGGACCTACTGTCCCCCCCGGCCCCCACCCCTGAGCGGCGGGTGGGGGCCCTAAAATTATCAATAAGGGGGGGGACCTACTGTCGTCCCCCCCCCCGGCCCCCACCCCTGTGCGGCGGGTGGGGGCCCTAAAATTATCAATAAGGGGGGGACCTATTGTCCCCCCCCGGCCCCCACCCCTGAGCGGTGGGTGGGGGCCCTAAAATTATCAATAAGGGGGGGGACCTACTGTCCCCCCCCCAGCCCCCACCCCTGTGCGGCGGGTGGGGGCCCTAAAATTATCAATAAGGGGGGGACCTATTGTCCCCCCCCGGCCCCCACCCCTGAGCGGTGGGTGGGGGCCCTAAAATTATCAATAAGGGGGGGACCTATTGTCCCCCCCCGGCCCCCACCCCTGAGCGGTGGGTGGGGGCCCTAAAATTATCGATAAGGGGGGGACCTATTGTCCCCCCCGGCCCCCACCCCTGAGCGGTGGGTGGGGGCCCTAAAATGATCAATAAGGGGGGACCTACTGTCCCCCCCGGCCCCCACCCCTGAGCGGTGGGTGGGGGCCCTAAATACAAAGGGGGGGGGACCCTAGTTAACCCTCCCCCCCCCCAAAAAAAAATTATCTCCCTACCTACCCCCCTCACCCTAAAAATAATGAGGGGGGGAACATTAACTAAAAACCTGTAAAAAAAAAAAAAAAAAAGAGAGATAAAAAAAACTTACCATTCGATGTTTTCTTTCTTCTAAAATCTTCTTTCTTCAGCCCAAAAAAGGCCAAATAAAAATCCATAATAACCGACGCAATTAAAAAAACAAAAAACAAAAAAAAAAACGAGCGCAAAAAAAAATAATCCATCTTCACCCATGGAGGGCTCCGCGCAGACTGAGCTCCGCAGGGTGGGGAAGGCTTATAAAGCCTTGCCCCGCCCTGCAATTAGGCTAAGAACACTCTGATTGGTGGGCTTGAAACCCATCCAATCACAGTGCTCTGTGTCATTTTACAAGCGTGGGAAAATTCCAAAGAACTTTCCCACGCTTGTAAAATGACAAAGAGCACTGTGATTGGATGGCTTGAAACCCATCCAATCACAGTGCTCTGTGTCATTTTACAAGCGTGGGAAAATTCCAAAGAACTTTCCCACGCTTGTAAAATGACAAAGAGCACTGTGATTGGATGGCTTGAAATCCATCCAATCACAGTGCTCTGTGTCATTTTACAAGCGTGGGAAAATTCCAAAGAACTTTCCCACTCTTGTAAAATGACACAGAGCACTGTGATTGGATGGCTTGAAATCCATCCAATCACAGTGCTCTGTGTCATTTTACAAGCGTGGGAAAATTCCAAAGAACTTTCCCACGCTTGTAAAATGACAAAGAGCACTGTGATTGGATGGCTTGAAATCCATCCAATCACAGTGCTCTGTGTCATTTTACAAGCGTGGGAAAATTCCAAAGAACTTTCCCACGCTTGTAAAATGACAAAGAGCACTCTGATTGGCTCAAACCCACCAATCAGAGTGTTCTTAGCCTAATTGCAGGGCGGGGCAAGGCTTTATAAGCCTTCCCCCGCCCTGCGGAGCTCAGTCTGCGCGGAGCCCTCCATGGGTGAAGATGGATTATTTTTTTTTGCGCTCGTTTTTTTTTTTTAATTGCGTCGGTTATTATGGATTTTTATTTGGCCTTTTTTGGGGCTGAAGAAAGAAGATTTTAGAAGAATGAAAACATCGAATGGTAAGTTGATTTTATCTCATTTTTTCTTTTTTACAGGTTTTTAGTTAATGGTCCCCCCTCATTATTTTTAGGGTGAGGGGGGTAGGTAGGGAGATATTTTTTTTTTGGGGGGGGGAGGGTTAACTAGGGTCCCCCCCCCCTTTGTATTTAGGGCCCCCACCCACCGCTCAGGGGTGGGGGCCGGGGGGGACAATAGGTCCCCCCCTTATTGATAATTTTAGGGCCCCCACCCGCCGCACAGTGGTGGGGGCCGGGGGGGACAATAGGTCCCCCCCCTTATTGATAATTTTAGGGCCCCCACCCGCCGCACAGGGGTGGGGGCCGGGGGGGGACAGTAGGTCCCCCCCTTATTGATAATTGTAGGGCCCCCACCCGCCGCACAGGGGTGGGGGCCGGGGGGGGACAGTAGGTCCCCCCCTTATTGATAATTGTAGGGCCCCCACCCGCCGCTCAGGGGTGGGGGCCGGGGGGGGACAGTAGGTCCCCCCCTCATTGATAATTTTAGGGCCCCCACCCGCCGCACAGGGGTGGGGGCCGGGGGGGGGACAGTAGGTCCCCCCCCTTATTGATAATTTTAGGGCCCCCACCCGCCGCACAGGGGTGGGGGCCAGGGGGGGCAGTAGGTCCCCCCCTCATTGATAATTTTAGGGCCCCCACCCGCCGCACAGGGGTGGGGGCCGGGGGGGGACAGTAGGTCCCCCCCTTATTGATAATTTTAGAAAGCGAGCTGAGCTGTCAGTCAGACAGCTCAGCTCGCGAACGCGCATTCCGCGCACATGCGCGGTAAAGCGCTCAGGTTCTTCATAGGGCGGCATTCAATGCCGCTCTATGAAGAACGCGATTGGTGCAGCGCGAAGCCGTCCCATTGGGCCCCGCGATTTCGTCATTTTGACGAAAAAGGGGGCGCGGCCTAGCGGGGAGCTCGGCGCTGGAACGGAGGTAAGTTTTTAATATAAAAACACCGAAATTTTTTTTTTAATTAATGAAAGTTCATATAAAAGCAAGAAGGAAGGCTGGGGGACCTGTCTTTCTTGCTTTTATATGGTGACTATAGAGTCCCTTTAAAAATTGACTCTTGGAGGGGAAGGAATATCCTAATATTAGAAGACATATTATTAAGAGATAAAATGAAAGATTTCCTAACTTTGTCAGAAGTATTTGGTCTCCCCCAAACGGAGATTTAATAAGTAATAATAACAGGAATAGTCTCATAATACAGATATTTGGAAATGAAAATCCAAACAAAAATATGGCCAAATGTTATGCCGTGATAAGATCATCCCCTAAAATTAATTCATCTAAACAGATAAAGAGCTGGGAACAAGAATGCAATCTAAAAATAGATTTATTAGAATGGGGCAATATGTTGACACAAGTTAAAACAAATATCCATAATACGATTCTATTTGAGACACACTATAAAATCTGCTATCGGTGGTATTTGGTACCTAGCAGATTAAATAGAATCGATCAAAGGGAGTCCAGCCAATGCTGGAGATGTGGATCAGAAGTTGGGAGTTTTATACATATATGGTGGAACTGTAAAATAATAAAAAAAATATGGGTGGAAGTCTTTAGAAAATTGTATATTTGGGATAAAATTTGGATAGAACAATCCCCAATCACTGCTCTACTTCACTTACATTGGCCTGATCTTTGTCTATACCAACAATACTTAGTAAACCATGCTTTTGTAGCAGTAAAAATATTAATAGCCAGAAAATGGAAAAATCCCACAACAATTGAGTATAAAAATTGGGAAAACCAATTGATTTTACAGCTTAAGAACGAGAAAACATTATTTAGAACTAAGGAGAATGTACGAAAATATGAAATGAGTAAAAAATGTTTACAATTGTTAGAAAGGAATCAGTAGCTCCCAAAGACTCTAATCTAGGGCTTCATCATAATGAATTGTTAAATACATATTCATAATCAAAGTAACACATCTAGGCTGTTTTCTTATCCCACTATGCCCTGTTTCTGTATATGTGTGATGTTCTAGTACAGTGATGGCGAACCTTTTTGAGCCCGAGTGCCCAAACCGCAATACATGCCAACTTTTTTTTCCTTAAAGTGCCAACACGGCAATTGCGTGTGTGTGGGGGGGTGTGTGTGTGTGTGTGTGTGTGGGGGAGGGGGGTGCGTGTGTGTGGGGGGTGCGTGTGTGTGGGTGTTGTATGTGTGTATGAGGGGTGCTGTGTGTGTGTATGAGGGGTGCTGTGTGTGTGTGGGGGGGGTGCTGTGTGTGTGTGTGTGGGGGGGTGCTGTGTGTGTGTGGGGGGGGTGCTGTGTGTGTGGGGGGGGTTAGGGGTGGTGCTGGGGAGATAGGGGTGGTGTTGGGGGGTAAGGGTACTTCTGGGGGGGTAAGGTTACTTCTGGGGGGGTAGGGGTGCTGTGGGGGGGTAGGGTGCTGCGGGGGGGGTGGGTGGTGCTGTGGGGGTAGGGGAGGTGCTGGGGGGGTAGGGGTGGTGCTGGGGAGATAGGGGTGGTGCTGGGGGGTTAGGGGTGGTGCTGGGGAGATAGGGGTGGTGCTGGGGGGGTAAGGGTACTTCTGGGGGGGTAGGGGTGCTGTGGGGGGGTAGGGTGCTGCTGGGGGGGGTGGTGCTGTGGGGGTAGGGGTGGTGCTGGGGGGGTAGGGGTGGTGCTGGGGGTACTTCTGGGTAGCCACCATAGGTTCGCCATCACTGTTCTAGTATGTATAAATGGGAATTTGTATATTGGAAGAATTATATTTATATTTTTATATGAGATATTTGTATGTTATATGTTAAAAATCAAATAAAGAAATTTTAAGAATCCAAAAAAAAAATACTGTGATCTGTATTTTGATCGACTGGCAGGGAAGGGGTTAATTTTTATTTGGACTGGTTAAAGAGGGGTGTCTTTTTTATTTTTTACTTAAACATTATTAAACTTTTTTTTAACGTAATTTTTAACTTTGTAAAGCTTTTTTAAAAACTTTTTTATTGTTAACCCCTAGTTAGCCTAACACCAAATCCCCCAACTCCCCACTAACTTCCACCCACCCTAGCTAGCTAAATATATAATTTTACAATATTTAAATTCATTAATAAAATAAATGTAACCACTGAGGGTTAAAAAAAAAAAACAGAATTAACCCTCAGTGGTTAAAAAAAAAAAAAAAAAAAATCAGATGACAGTAAAATGTAATCCCTGCCAATTGATCACTGTCAGTGATCAATTGGTGGGGAAAGGGTTCATTTTTTATTAAAAGGGGTAAAGGGGGGTGGGATTTTAAATTAACTTTATTTATTTTTTCAAACAGGGACAAGATCAGTGATGATCCGTCTCCCTGCACTTCACAGTGAACCCGGAAGTGCAGGGAGGCGGAAGGTGAGTATATGGAGCACATGTGCTCGCTCTGACAGCCTGTCAGAGCTAGCACCGGTGCTGGGGCAGCGAGATCGGGTGCTCCCGGTCTGCCTCTAATACAGAGGCAGACCGGAGCACCATTAACCCCACGATCGCGGCGATCTGGGGTTAATTTTACCGCGTGATGGAGGGGTTAAATGCACCCACACTTATTAGATTTCATTTTATTCAGGGGAAACAGGGCTTTCATTTAACATCAGATATTTAAGTATGGAACATAATTTAATATGAAAAAAATATAAAAAAAATGGGAAAAAATAAGATTTTTAAAACTTTTCTTAGTTCTACATGACATTTTAGCTGTAAATGTCATAATACTGTTTGCCTTTACACCAATAAAATACACATATTTGTATTCAGCGATGTCTCACGTGTAAAACAGTACCCCCCCCCCCCCATGTACAGGTTTTATGGTGTTTTGGGAAGTTACAGGGTCAAATATAGCACGTTACATTTTTCAGTTTTTCACATTGAAATTCGCCAGATTGGTTACGTTGCCTTTGAGACCGTATGGTAGCCCAGGAATGAGAATATCCCCCATAATGGCATACGATTTGCAAAAGTAGACAACCCAAGGTATTGCAAATGGGGTATGTCCAGTATTTTTTAGTAGCCACTTGGTCACAAACACTGGCCAAAGTTAGCGTTACTATTTGTTTGTGTGTGAAAAATGCAAAAAACAAATTTGAACGCCAATTTTAGCCAGTGTTTGTGATTAAGTGGCTACTAAAGAAGACTGGACATACCCCATTTGCAATACCCTGGGTTTTCTACTTTTGCGAATGGTATGTCATAATGGGGGTAATTCTCATTCCTGGGCTACCATGCAGTCTCAAAGGCAACATAACCAATCTGGCGAATTTCAATGTAAAAAAACTGAAGCGCATGCCTTATATTTGACTCTGTAACTTTTGAAAACACCATAAAACCCGTACAATTATATCGTCAGTGTAAGTGCCATTTGTATGTGAAAAATATATATACTGTTGGAACGCATGATTCAGTGGAACGCGGAAGTGAAGGTTCATTTCCAGTTCCGGTTTTCGGCTGATACAGACCGCGGGAATTTCGACGACAATTAGAACCGAAAGAAATCAGCTGGATGTGATCAACTACCCCACCAATGAAGGACGAAACAGAGGAGGACGCCCAGATTATCACCAATCAACTCAGGGGTTAGCCCTATAAAACGGGACTGGTGGGAGGGTGGGATTAGGCTGTAAGTTTTACTCTGTTACTTCTGTATGTAATTTTAATTTTTTGGTCCCTGAGGAAGTTCCAGACTGTGAACGAAACACGTAGGACCTCATTTTAAGCCTGTATTCTAATTTTTATTGCTGGGTGATGTTTCATCCTTAATAAAATCGTTTTATTTTTTCCTCCATCCTGGAAGTCCTGTTTTTTCACCTATCTTTTTGGAGCAAGTGGAGAAAGACATCAGCCCCCCATTATTATCGGGGGAGGCACCCTAGAGCACTATCTTTCATCTATATCTCGTGAGTGCATTTCATGAACACTTACCTAATAGCAAATATAGATTTACACTATGTATACTTTTGTCTTTTAATTTTAGACTTCTCAGCCGCATCCCAAATATTTCTGGTTGTTTTGTATTTTAGAGGGGCCTGTTTGCCAGTCTCCTACCCTGTGACTATGGCCCCTGCAATAGACCTGGATAAAATACTTTAAAGGATCACTATAGGGTCAGGAACACAAACATGTATTCCTGACCCTATAGTGTTAACACCACCACCTAGCCCCCCTGGACCCCTCATGCCTCCATAAATAAAGCAAAATCTTACTGTATTCAAAAGAAAGGAGAGGAGACCGCGCCCTAAGTATAAAAGATATACAAATAATATACTTACACAATAGTAAGGATGATGGTCTCAAAAGATAAAAGCATACAAAATAATAGTGCAGTATGTAAAGTACAGTAGGTGTGTGAATGAGTATTTAAAGTATTTCACACTCACATTTACCAGAGCTAACTTAGAGCTCGTGCAATCACTATATACCATTATCCAACACGATAAAGGATGTAAAGTAGTAAAAAAGATTTTAGAAAAAGATGAATCCATGGTGCAAGACCAAATTAACTTTTTAATTAAAGGTATAGAATAAATTTTAAATAATAATTATTTTTGGTTTAAAGATTCTCTTTATCTACAGAATAGAGGTACAGCTATGGGCACCAGGTTGGCACCCAGCTATGCTAATCTTTATATGGCCGAATGGGAAGAGAGATACATTTGGAGCGATCATGGCTGGACAGCGAACTTGGTATTCTACTCTAGGTATATTGATGACCTGATTTTTATTTGGAGAGGTTCTATTATAGAAGCACAACATTTTATTACTTTTTTAAATTCTAATCAGAAAGGCATAGTTTTAACCTCAGAAATCAGTAATAGTGAAATTACATATTTAGATCTAAATATATATATCAAGGACAACACTATTAATACTAAAACTCATTTTAAAAACGTACACGTTAATAATTATATTAATACAAAAAGTTGTCACAACAAAGTCTGGCTGGATAGTATCCCTAAAAGTCAGATCACCAGACTGAGAAGAAACTGTTCCGACAATATGATCTTTACTGAACAAGCCAATAAAATAAAAAATAGTCTGATCAATAAAGGATATAATGGGAACGAAATAGGATCTACCATACAACAAACACTCACAGTCAGTCAAAAAGACCTTATACACAAAGAAAAATTACAGCAAAAGAAAGACTTAGTACTTCCTATAGTATTGGACTATAATGATAAAAATAGACATATAAAAAAAATTATAAACAGACACTGGCACCTCCTAAAGGAAGACCCGATTCTGAAGGATATTATCCCAGAAAAACCAAAAATTATATTTAGAGGTGCACCAAATTTGAAAATGCACCTTACAAAGAACTATACTAAAGACACTAAACATTTTTTGAATAAAGATAATTTTTTATCCCTTAATAAAGGTTTCTTCAAATGTAATAGTTGTGCAGCCTGTAAAAAAACGGCACCTACCGATAAAAGAAGAACTTCGTTTAGATCTAATAATACAGGCAAAATATATAATATTAAAGAAACTATTACTTGTGAAAGTAAAAATGTTATTTACTTGTTGGAGTGCCCTTGCGGCCTTCAGTACATTGGATGCACAATTAGATCATTAAAGATACGAATAGCCGAACATTGCAGAAATATAGAAAAAAATTATATCAATCATTCAGTATCCTCTCATTTCTGCAAACATAATAATGATCCAAAATATCTTACTTTTATGGGCATAGCCACGGTAAAAAAACACTGGAGAGGTGGAGATCTTATCAAAAAAATAGGACAAAAAGAAATGGAATGGGTTTTTAATATGGACACGCTACATCCCAATGGGTTAAATATAGAATTTGACCTTTTTAATTTTTTATAGAGATTAAATATATATTTTTTTAATAAATATCATTATTTTTATATTAAGTAGTGTTTTTATGCTTTACACAATGTATAATTCCATTTTACCTATTATTTGTCCTATTACTGATTAAACTCTCTACCCTCATTTTAATATTGGGTGTTATGTATTTATTACACATTCTCTGTTTTTATATTTATATATCCATATGTATATGATTCAGAGGACCACTCTTTTATATATTTTCTATATGTATTACAATCATTGTTTTTTTATATCATTGCATTCTTTTAGACATTTGTCTTTCATATATATGATTCATTCTCAACTTAATATTCCTTTATTATTCATTTTTTACATATACTTTCCAATTGCGATTTGATATAATATTGTGTTTATATTTTGTTTTTTATATACTATATATTATACCAATATGTCAGCTTATACTTTATGTTTTATGCCATCATATTTATTATTGTTTTCTCTCGAGAATATACATCGAATTTCAAGATGAAGCTTCAGATAATCTTAAACATGGAAAACAGTATTTCTTTATTTGTTCTAATTGTATTCTCCTCGAAAAATAATTTTTGTTGCGATCTGCGTTCCACGAGTGGAACGCATAGAGATTCACTTCCCTATTGTACCGCGTCATTTCCGGTGAAAGAATCTCGATTAGGTTAACCCTGTACCACAAAGGACACTAACTATGAACTATGCTACTCATGCCAGCTATTATAACTTTTTTTTCTCCCGTTCGAACACAGCACTGCTATTCTGGCAGTGTTTGTGTTCCATCTGTGAAACGCATGTATAACCGCGGTTACATGACGCCGCGTCACTTCCGGTGTGACGCGTGCGGTTCACCACTGGTCACAGGAAGGAGGAAGTACCAATTACCACACACCAGGACGAAATCATCACTTATGGACTGCATATATAAACAAGACATATCAGGACATCATCCACACTTCTGAAGAAGCCTTTTGACAGGTGAAACGCGTTAAGTGGATTTTAAAAGACTTTATATATAGTTCGTTTATCCTTTTTTATTTTATTATTTTTGTGTAATAAATATCCTTGTTTATACATTATATTCGGTTTTTACTTCCTACTTCCTGGCTACCATCCTGTTCCTTGGTGGGGACTATACCACCTACGCTAATCAAACTAGAGCAAGTTCTGCTCTAGTAAATGTGAGTACGGCATTTTATTATTACTAATTTATTCATTTTATTAGTACATACTGCACCATTTGGATTTTTTCCTGTCTCTCCATATAACATCTACCTGAGGCGGTCAAGCTATACATTGTTCTATATACATCCTTAGACGGGGATTGTTCCGTCCATGCGCAAAAACGGCTGAGCTCTAAGTTAGCTCTGGTAAATGTGAGTGTGAAATACTTTAAATACTCATTCACACACCTACTGTACTTTACATACTGCACTATTATTTTGTATGCTTTTATCTTTTGAGGTCAATTTTACAGAGACCATCATCCTTACTATTGTGTACGTATATTATTTGTATATCTTTTATACTTAGGGCACGGTCTCCTCTCCTTTCTTTTGTTCACGTTATTTTTACAAGGTTGGGGTTCCTTGTATTGGTTACTGCTGCCTATCAATTATCATATAGTGAGCGCCTAATCTACCTTCCTTTATACATCTTACTGTATTCAAGCCTGAAGCTGTAACTCTGCATGCTGTTTGCCTAAAAAAAAAAAAAAACAAGCAGTCTGCTGACATCATCAGAAGTGGTGGCCTGATCCAATCACAATGCTTCCCCATAGGATTGGCTGAGACTGACAAGGAGGCAGATCAGGGGCAGAGCCAGCATAATTCAAACACAGCCCTGGCCAATCAGCATCTCCTCATAGAGATGAATTGAATCAATGAATCTCTATGAGGAAAGTTCAGTGTCTGCATGCAGAGGGAGGAGACACTGAATGTTTGGATGCATTTTAGGCAGCCATGACCCAGGAAGGATCTCTAACAGCTATCTAAGCAGCAGCTCACCAGAACAAATTCAATAAGCCGTAGTTGTTCTGGTGACTACAGTGTCCCTTTAACCCCTTAAGGACCAAACTTCTGGAACAAAAGGGAATCATGACATGTCACACATGTCATGTGTCCTTAAGGGGTTAAAAAGGCTCTGTTCATGTGAAGTATGTACTTTTGTACTCCACACAGAGAGACCGACCGTTAGCAGTAATTCTCTAGAACTGTTTTGGGCATAGGATCATGTTCACGGTCGGTCAACATTATGACTTCCATGAAATTCCTGAACCCCTGAACTGATCTGCGTAATTTTTGGAAATATTTGTCACCCAGATCTGGACTTTCAGGGGATGTAAGTTTTGTAGGGTTTTATGTATTTTTAGGGTACTTTTGGGGTGTTTTTTCTGTGCTTGGAGATAATTGAATTAGAATTAGAACAGTTATCAGACAGTCCCCCTGCTGGCAGCTTCTATTGTCCTATTGCGGCCATGTGATCATGGTGATCACGTGGCCCTGGAGCGCCGGGGTGGCCGGAGCTGCTGCAGGGGGACTGCTGGGTTCTCCGGCAGTCCCCCCCGACCATGGTTGCCGGTTCAAGTAAGTCCAGGGCTCCTATTTGCCGCGGACGTAGGAGCCCTGGATAAAAAAATATAAAAAAAAATATAAAAAAATAATTTAGCCTGCTGGGACAGGATTACAAAAAAAAAAAAAAATAGCCGTAAATGAGAATAATAACTAGTGATCACTAGAATCATGAAAAGATGATACGTGTAGAATCCTTCAATCGCACTTCTTGTTATGTTCAATTATTTCCTACAATAACAGTGGGTACAGTGTGGAGAATCTTCTTGTAATTAATTTTATTATATGGGTATCCTAAAGAATGCAGTTGAAAGATTCTATTCTTTCTCACGTCTGTTCATCGATTGTGGAATTATGTTAACTTGATGTATATGGAGAGATGTTCATGGAGGAATGCGATGGTGATATATGTGGTGGGAGATATACATGGAGATGTGCATGGAGGAATGCGAAGGTGATTTATGTGGTTGAGATGTACATGAAGGGAGGCAAGGTGATTTATTTGGGGAGATGTGCATGAAGGGATGCAAGGTGATTTATTTGGGGAGATGTACATGAAGGGAGGCAAGGTGATTTATTTGGGGAGATGTACATGAAGGGATGCAAGGTGATTTATTTGGGGAGATGTGCATGGAGGGATGCTTGGGTAATTTATATGAGGTGACATGGGAGAGATGCACATGGAGGGATACAGGGTGGATGTTCATGGAAGGATGTGGTGGTAATGTATATGGGTTGTGAGGGAGATGTACATGGGAGCAGAGGTGATGTAGAAGAGATGTACATGAAAGGATGCAAAGTAGTTGTACATGAGTGATTTAGGGACTATGTATGTGGTGGGATGCAGTGGAGCTGCACATAGGGTCTTGTCCCATATGTCCAGTAATATGTTACCTTTTAGTCCTAGGTGTGACACAATTCTACGTGCTGGATCAATTAGTAATCCTGACATTACGACAGGGCCATAGATCCTGTAGAATTGTGTCAGCACATAGCAGCTTGCGAGAGAAAGCTAGTGGAGAATGATCACCGTATGGATCAGTTTGCCCAGGCTTTCAGTATACTTCTTACTCGAACAGCGCATCTGCAACCTGCGGTTTCTCCAACTATGTCACCTCCGCCTAGTGTACCTCCACCTATAGTACATAAGGCACCTACTATCTCCCTATCTCCTCCCCTGCATTTTGATGGAAATATTCAAGAATGCCGGGGATTTCTGAATCAAATTGAATATCATTTTGAGGCCTCACCGGGATCGTTTCCCTCAGATAGAGCTAAGATTGGCTTCCTAATGAACCAACTTAAAGGTAAAGCCTTAGTTTGGGCCAATCCGTTATGGGAGAGTAATAGGAGTATCGCATACAACTACCAGGAATTCCTTGCAGAATTCAAATTAACATTCGAACCATTAGGCAGGGAGGATGATGCTTCCACTGCCCTAATGCATATAAAACGGTCTATCTCAGATTATGCCATAGGAATTCACACCTTGGCATCTGAGGTAGACTGGACTAATAGTGAATTGATCTCTGCTTTTAAAAAAAGATTGTACAAAGCAATTCTGGTTGAGATCACTGCCAAAGATCTACCTAAAAAATTAAATGAATTTATAACTTTTGTCATGCAAATTGATAATAGATTAAGAACTAGAGAAACTACCAGAAATAGAACTAAACGTAAGGCTATGTCACTAACACCTTGTTTTTCCACACCGGTTGTTCCTGATCCTCAGGGACGGCGCCACCTGTAAGGCGACCTAGGCAGCCGCCTAGGGCGCAACTTACCAGGGGGCGCCGGATCCCTGTCCCCGCTGCACCTCCTCATGCTGCGCCGCCTGAGCGCTTTAACAAGCCCCAGGCGGCGCAGCACTGCTGCATGGAGGGCGGCCGGGTTTCAGTGACCGGCAGGAGGGAAGCGCAGAGCGCTCCCTCCTGCCGGTCTCTCCATGTAGCGTGGCCGGGCGGCGCGGAACGCGGGACAGGAACCTTTGTTTCCTGTACCCGGCCGCCGGCGGAATGACAGGAAGTGCTCACTCAGTGAGCGCTTCCCTTCTGTCCGCCGGCGTCCGGGTACAGGAAACAGAGGTTCCTGTCCCGCGTTCCGCGCTGCCCGGCCACGCTACATGGGCAGGAGGGGAGGGTAAGGACCACTATGGGAGGGGGGAGGGGGGGATAACGGACCACTATGGGAGGGGGGGATAACGGACCACTATTGGAGGGGGGGGATAACGGACCACTATGGGAGGGGGGGGATAACGGACCACTATGGGAGGGGGGGGGATAACGGACCACTATGGGGGGGGATAACGAACCACTAGGGGGGATAACGAACCACTGGGAGAGGGAGGGAGGGATAACGGACCACTATGGGAGGGGGGGATAACGGACCACTATTGGAGGGGGGGATAACGGACCACTATGGGAGGGGGGGGGATAACGGACCACTATGGGAGGGGGGGGGGGATAACGGACCACTATGGGGGGGGTAAGGACCAGGGGGATAAGGACCACTAGGGGAGGGAGGGGGGGATAAGGACCACTGGGGGTGGGTAAGGACCACTGGGGGGGGGTAAGGACCAGGGGGGTAAGGACCATAAGGGGGGAGAGGACCACTAGGGGAGGGAGGGGGTGGATAAGGACTACTGGGGTGGGTAAGGACCACTGGGGGGGGTAAGGACCATGAGGGGGCAGTAAGGACCACTAGCGGAGGGGAGGGAGGATGAGGACCACTAGGGGAGGGAGGGAGAGGGGGGATAAGGACCACTAGGGGAGGGACGGGGGTGGATAAGGACCACTGGGGGTGGGTAAGGACCAGGGGGGTAAGAACCCCTGGGGGGGGGGTAAGGACCACTAGGGGAGGGGAGAGTAAGGACCACTAGAGGAGGGGGAGGAAGGACCACTAGGGGAGGGGAGGGTAAGGACTACTAGGGGAGGGGAGGAGGGAGGAAGGACCACTAGGGGAGGGGAAGGTAAGTACCAGTAGGGGAGGGGAGGGGGGAGCAAGGACCACTAGGGGAGGGGAGGGTAAGGACCAAGGACCACGAGGGGAGGGTAAAGACCACTAGGGGAGGGGTGAGTCAGGACCACTGGGGGAGGGGGGTGAAGGAACACAGGGGGAACGGGGGTGGGAAGGTAAGGACCACTGAGGGAGGAGGAGGGGAGGTCCACTAGGGGTTTCGGAGAGGGAGGGCCACTAAGGGGGGGAAGGACCACCAAAGGGGGGTAAGGAGGGAGGACTACTAAGGAGAGGGAAGGAGGGTAAGGATCACTAAGGGGTTGGTGGGAGTAGGGGAAGGTCTACTAAGGGGTTTGGGAGAGGGAGGACCACTAAGGGGGGGGAGAGGGGAGTGAGAAGACCACCAAGGGGGGACTGCAGAGGGACAGGGGGCCAAGGGAGAGCACTAAGTGACACACACACACACACAGAGAAACATACAATGCATTCCTACTCACACACAATACATCCCTTACGTTCTCTTACATAATTAATGCACCCCTTACAGACACACACTGCATTCAATTACATACACAGAAACAAACCTTGCACCCCTTACACACACACAGAAACATACAATGCATTCCTTACACGCAAACACACACTACATCCCATATAAACACACTACATCCCTTACACAAATTGCACACATAAAAATCCCCAACTCATGGATGGGCCATGTAGGTGGATTTATGGGTGGGCATTGTAGGCGTATGCCCCCTGGGGGCCCAGACCTTGAGCTGTGTAAGGGGCCCTAAAAAATGCTTCCCGTTCGTTAATTGTTGTGAGCACTGTTAAAAACAGTCTCCAGAGAGCCTCTTCTACACCAGACCTGTGGAGCCAGACTGAGCCCATCTTCAGCCTCTTGTCCTCATCTGGTGGTAAGTAGGCAATCCAATATATTATTAGTGGCACTAATCTCTAATTTATCTCACATTAAATGGATACTATAGTCACCAGAAGCACTACAGCATAATGTAGTGGTTCTGGTGTCTATAGCCTGTGCCTGGAGGCTTTTTAATGTAAACACACTGTCTTTTCAGATAAAAGACGCTTTGTGAAGACTGGCGTTGGCCCATATGGCATTGTGATGTCACATGGTGGGCAGGACATATGGGGGGGGGCGACAAAATTTTTTTTGCCTAGGGCGGCAAAAATCCTTGCACCGGCCCTGCTGATCCTCCTCTTCAGTCCGAACCCAAACCCATGCAGTTAGGGGTCACTAGACTGTCAGAGGCTGAAAGACAATATAGGAGAAAGGTGGGCCTATGTATATACTGCGGTAGAAGAGGACATATGAGGAGTGCTTGTCCTATTCGTCCGGAAAACTTCCGCACCTAAGAACCTTAACATACCAAAAAATTGCTTCTCCTTCTTGCCCCATCATATTAGGATTTCCTTGGCTTACTAAACACAATCCTCATATTGACTGGGCTAATGAGGAAATACTTGAATGGGGCAAGGATTGTACTGAGAGGTGTATGCTGCACATTACCAAGAGAGTGGGCATCAGTACTTTACCCACTATGCCTCAAACCTCTGAATTTCCAAACAATACTGAGAAGTAAAGGAGATATTTAACAAAACTCAGAACAATATTCTACCTCCTCACAGAGCATATGACTGTTCCATAAACCTGCTACCCGGCGCTATGCCACCTAAGGGAGCAGCATATGCGTTATCTCAACAGGAGAGTAGAATAATGGAGGAGTATATCAAAGGCGCCCTTAATAAGGGCCATATACGTAAATAATCTTCGCCTGCTGGTGCAGGATTCTTTTTTGTATCTAAAAAAGATGGTGAGTGCATTGACTACAGAGCATTGAACAAAATCACCATTAAAAATGCCTACCCCATTCCCCTCATTTCCGAATTGTTTGAGAGACTCCAGGGTGCTAAAGTCTTTACTAAACTTGACCTTAGGAGTGCATAAAATTTGATATGGATTAAAGAGACACTATTGTCACCCAGACCACTTCAGCTCAATGAAGTGGTCTGGGTGCCAGGTTCCTCAGGTTTTAACCCTTCAGATGCAAACATAGCAGTTTAAGAGAAACTGCTATGTTTACAGTTGGGGTTAACCCAGCCTCTAGTGGCTGTCTTCCAGACAGCCACTAGAGGCGCATCTGCGATGCTGGATGCGAATTTCGCATCCATCACGCAGAGCGTCCATAGGAAAGCATTGATGACGTCGGAGTGGGAGGGGGACCCTGAGGGTGGGATCACCCTCAGGGCACTATAGTGTCAGAAAAATCGCTTTGTTTTCCTGACACTATAGTGATCCTTTAACCCCTTAAGGACACATGACATGTGTGACATGTCATGATTCCCTTTTATTCCAGAAGTTTGGTCCTTAAGGGGTTAAGGAAAACCATGAGTGGAAAACGGCACTTAATACTAAAAATGGGAACTATGAGTATCTTGTGATGCCATTTTATTAATGATGTACTCAGGGATTATATCTATTCATTTGTCTTAGTCTATCTAGATGATATCCTTATTTATTCCCCTGACCTTCAGACTCACCACGAACATGTCAAACAAGTGTTGCAAACCCTACTGAAAAAATCTACTTTATTGGAAACTGGAAAAATGTATCTTTGATCAAATAGAAGTACAGTTTTTAGGGTATAACATTTCTACCTCTGGATTTCAGATGGACCCTCAGAAACTTGATGAAGCTGTCCTACATTGGCCCAATGTCCCAATGGACTAAAAGCCATTCAAAGGTTTATTGGGTTTGCAAATTATTACAGGATATTTATTAAAGGGTTCTCTTCTGTGATAGCCCCCATCACTAATATGACACGCAAGGGGGCTAGCAATACGATATGGTCTAAAGAGGCTAGAGAGGCTTTTGAACTTCTCAAACAAAGATTTGCCTCGGCTGATATATTGAGACACCCTGACACAAGCAAACCCTTCATAATGGAGGTTGATGCATCCGAAACAGGGGTAGGGGCTGTTCTATCCCAGAGGTAAAGTCAGGATACCCTTTTACATCCGTGTGGTTACTTCTCTAGAAAGTTGTCTTCTGCTGAACGCAATTATGACATTGGCAATAGAGAATTGTTGGACATTTTACTTGTGCTGAAGGAGTGGCAACATCTTTTAGAGGATTCCAAGGACCCCCTTTTGATCATTACTGACCATAAGAATTTGGCCTATAAAGGGGATGCTAAACGACTATCTTCTAGACAGGTGAGATGGTCTCTGTTCCTCTCTCTTTCTAATTACTTACAGACCTGGTCCCAAAAACGTAAAGGCAGATGCCTTATCCAGACAGTTTGATACTGAATCAGTACAGTGACAAGAGACATCCCCTATTATTCCCCATCATCACTTCCACTGTCCTTTCCTTATCTTCCCCTCTGCTTGGTACCATCATGGAGGCTCAGGCGTCTTTCAATAAACCATTGGATAAATTATTTGTTGCATTGGGGGAAAGGGAAAATGTTATGAAGGTGTTCCACAACAACGTGACTGCTGGACACCTGGGCATTAATACATCCATATCCTCGATCATGAGATCTTTTTGGTGGGATTCTCTCAGAAAAGATGTTATGGAATATGTGCGGGCTTGTTCTGTGTGTGCAGTTTCTAAAGTACCTCATAAACTTCCGTGTGGATTATTACATCCACTTCCCATACCCAGTGTTCTGTGGTCCCATTTATCCATGGATTTCATCGTGAAACTTCCTACTTCCAATGGCTATACCACCATCCTTATGGTGGTTGACCGATTTTCCAAGATGGCTCATTTTGTTCCACTCAAAAAATTGCCTTCCTCTCAATTGGTCCGAATTACTTCCCTGAGCTAATCATGACTCTTCTGGTCATAGTACTTTTTTCATTAATAACGGTCGTCATCCTACTGTACTACCAGCTGTTTTCTCTGACATGGCTATACCTGCTTTGGATGATCACCATTGCTTCTATCCGTGAGACGTGACCAAGGTTCACTCCGCTCTGGAAACTGCGGCTGATCGTTTCAAGTATTATGCTGATAAACAGCGGGGTGCCAACCCTGTTTACCGAAAGGGTGTGGTTATCATCGCTCAACGTTAAGCTGAAAGTTCCTAGCATGAAGTTTGCCCCCAGATTCCTTGGTCCGTTCCATATCATTAGGAGAATTAATCCTGCCTCCTATTCTCTGGCACTTCCTACCTCTTTGCGTATTCCCAACACCTTTCATGTCTCCTTGCTCAAATCACTTGTTTTCAATAGATATACTGTCCCAAGTGTTCCCCTTCCTCCATTGGTTGTTTCTGGACAGGAGGAGTATGAGGTCTCCTCTATAATTGATTCCAGGTTTTCTCGTGGCACCTTACAGTATTTGGTTGATTGGAGGGGTATGGGCCTGCTGAAGGCTCTTGGGTTCCGGCCTCTGACATCCATGCAGGCCACAAAATTTGTTCTTTCCTTGCCAAATTTCCTCTTAAGCCTGGTCCTGCCCGCCCAGTGGGCAGTCTTCAGGTGGGGGGGGGGGGGGGGGGTAATGTAACATATTCCTCCTTACCTTGCGGTATTTGCTCCCATCGGCCGTGTGTCTGTACAAATGACTTTTGCAACATGATGTCACGCGCGAACACGTTATGGGGTCAAAGGCCGTTTTCGGCCAATCAGAAATGTAAAGCACTTATTTAAGCTCAAATTTACTTTTCCTCATTGCCCTGTCGTGGTTTCCCTAGTGGTTGTCCGAGAGTGTGTTCCTGAGCGTTTATTTCTGGTATTTAACTTTGGCTTTGTTTGACTTCCCTGTATTTTGGTATCCCTGACTTCTGGCTTTCCCTTATCGTTGTGTCCCATTCTGTACCCCCTGACCTCGGCAAGTATTCTGACTATTCTTTGGTGCATTAAGTCCAGCCATTCTAAGGCCCGGTAAGACGTTACCTTTTAGTCCTAGGTGTGACACAATTCTACGTGCTGGATCAATAAGTAATCCTGACAGTAACAATGTAAGGATCGTTTTAATGGTTTTAGGCAATGTAGGGCATGCAATATTATTATGATTATTAAATGTAGCCATCTGGTAAAAAGCAATAAACCAGTAGTACTTTCTACTATTTGATCCAAGTAATTTTTACAAATAATAGCAAACTTGTATTTATAAACAGCTCAGGCAGTGACCTCTGCTGGTCACCTACAGAAGTACAACTTTTGAGATTTTCCTTGTGTTTATTAAAATACTCGAATTAATTTTAACTGAGTATGAGGAAAGATCATTTGTTTAAAAGTCAGACTTCATTCAAATGGTTTGGCATTAAACAGTGGAATGGGGCCAAGACACTCTAGGCAAGTTGTGGTGATTATGTTGCTTAGAATTCCCTTTTAATCAAACACTGAATAAAATATAGTGTTAATAAACTACTGATGCATTGAGCAGATATACATTATTGAAAATATTGGAATCCAAACTTAAATATTGTAGTTTATTGATGAGCCTTCAATGTGGAACAGTGTCAAAAGCCTTACTGAAATCTAGGTAAGCAATGTCTACTGCACCACCCTGATCTATAATTTTAGTTACCCAATCAAAAAAATCAATAAGATTAGTTTGGCATGATCTCCCTGAAGTAAACCCATGTTGTTTCTGATGTTGAAATCCATGTGTTTTTAGATGTTCAACAATCCTATCCTTTAACATGGTTTCCATCACTTTCCCCACTACTGAAGTAAGGCTTACTGGCCTATAGTTACCCGACTCCTCCATCCTAACTTTCTTGGGAATGGGCACAACATTCGCCAACTTCCAATCTTATGGGACTACTCCTGTTATCAATGATTGGTTAAATAAATCTGTTAATGGTTTTGCTAGTACACCACTAAGTTCTTTTAATAACTTTGGATGTATTGCTTCAGGTTCCATCGAACCTGTCTTTACTTAATTTGTCTTTACTTTTGACAGTTGAAATTGAACCTCTTCCTCTGTAAACTCACATGTAACAAATGACTCATGTCCTTTTTCCTAACTGAGGCCCCTTTCCTTTATTTTCATCTGTAAATACTGTGGCGGGATTGCCTAAACTGTGAATTGCCTTGTTTTTTTTGCGTGTGCATGTGCCTATTAGAATATGTGTGTCCCCTCTTTCCTATTCCTTTTTCTATAATTTTGCCTGTAAAACCCTGCACTACACCTTTTGACCGACCGGGGGCGCTCCAGCGCACGGCGCCCCTGTGTGTCGGACCACCCCGGCACCTCAGTTAGAACATTTACTTAGAATGTTCACACCTTGCTAACGAGGTGTGAAAACCACAAACCGCAAGGGAACGAGCGGCATGTGCTTCCCTTGGGTGGCCGCCCGTTCGGGCTGGATGGAGACCCCCCTGTGGGAGTCTGTGCATAAAAAGCTGTGTGCCCAATAAACATTGTCAAACATTGTATCCTGGAACTGTGTCCCGTCCTGTTACTGGGGAAATGGGTCTGACCTACTCTAACCGAAGGGGATACCCAGCCAGGTTACCTAGGTCCCGCTACAAATAGTGAACAAAAATATTAATTGACGCAATCAGCTACACCTTTATCCTCTTCTGTATACATTCCTTCTTTTGTTTTTAATCTAACTAATCCTTGTTTTACTTTCCTTTTCTCATTTATGTATCCAAAGTGCTTGTTTTATCCCCCTTTTTTTACTGACTGTGCTATTTTCTCTTCTGTGTGTGCTTTGGAGGCTCTTATAACTTGCTTAGCTTCTTTCTGCCTAATCTTATAGATCTGTCTGTCTTCCTCACTTTGTTTTTTTTATAATTACCAAATGCTAACTTTTAGTTTTTTACTATTTTGGCCACATCTGCGGAGTACCACAGTGGTTTCTTACATTTTTTGCTTTTACTGATAAGCCTAATGCAATTTTCTGTTGCCTTCAGCAGTGCAACTTTTAAATAATCCCATTTCTCCTGGACTCTTTTTAAGTTGCTCCAGTCTGATAATGACTCCTTTACGCATATTCTAATTTTAGAAACGTCTGTTTTTCTAAAGTCTAAAACTTTTGTTTTTGTGTCATGTGACTCAGTCACTGTTCTTATATTAAACCACACTGATTGATGATAACTGGATCCTAAACTTTCACCTACAGTAATATCTGATACCAAATCTCCATTTGTAAACACTAAATCTAGTATGGCCTCTTTACGAGTTGGTTCCTCAACAACTTGTTTTAGAGACAATCCCAGTAGGGAGTTTAGAATATGTGTGCTCCTGGCACAAGTAGCTATTTTGGATTTCCAGTTCACATCAGGAAGATTAAAGTCACCCATGATGATAACTTCCCCCTTCATTGTCATTTTAGCTATTTCCTCAACTAGTAGATTATCTAACTCTTCTATTTGTCTTGGGGGCCTATAAATCACACCTACACGAGTTACTGTGTGATTACCAAATTCTAACGTAACCCAAACTGACTCTATGTTTGCCTCACTAACTTTTATCAGGCTAGATTTTATGCTATCCTTCACATACAGGGCCACCCCTCCCCCTTTTTTTGCCTTCCCTGTCTTTTCTTTATAAAGAGTACCCTGGTATTGCTATGTCCCAGTCATTTTTCTCATTATACCATGTCTCAGTAACAGCGACTAAATCTACATTCTCAGATGCCATTATTGCCACAAGTTCATGGATCTTATTCCCTAAACTGCGAGCATTTGTAGACATGACTCTAAGCTTATCATTTTTTAACACACTCGTTACAGTTACTTTCTGTTTTTTGTTTTGGGGGGCAGTTGGATTGGTGTTTTGTCACCCTTTCCCCCCCCCTCCTAGTTTAAATACTTCCTAGCAAATCCTCTGAACTGCTCACTGAGAACACGTGTTCTCTTTTGAGAAAGATGCAAACCATCTTTTTTGTACAGTTTATTTCCATGCCAAACAGAGCTACCATGAGCAATAAAGCCAAATCCTTCCTCCCGACACCATTCACCAAGCCTCTTCTCTTTCCTCATTATCCCATTTTCTCCTCTCCTCCTCCTTTTTTAATCTTTCCTTCTTTCTCATTCCTTCTCCTTATTTGTGAACTACAGTTGTCTTGAGGAAGTAACCGTTTAGTCAATATTCCGGTATTTCCATAAGGGCCCTTTAGATATCCAAATATAACTTTTTATAGGAGCTTTAGCGTTCTTATTTTTGTAACAGTTATCTTGAGGAATTGATCGTTTAGTCAGTATTTTAAATAGGAACCTTTAGATTTCTAAATGAATGCAGAAGAAAAAAAAAACCATACCAAAAAAGAACATTTTCTGATATAATAGACCTTATGTTAGAATCACTTTTCTCTTATTATTAATTCCTTTCCCTCTTCCCCCTCTTTGTATTTATGCTCGTGAGGGAGCTATTCATCCCTCAAGGCAGCTCAGCATAATCAGGGCCACCCCGATCTGTATAAGGCTCTTCAATTGCCCTCTTGCTATAACAGCATGCTTCTCAGCAAACACGTCCTGATTCTGAGCCTCACGTCCTGTGTCTGTGTTTCCCATGCATGGCTACACTGATGTTAGACGTTAGCCGTCCGGGAAGGAGAATTATCCTTAGGTAGCTAGGAAGGGAAGGAAGGGAGCAGGCAGGGGAAGATACCTATAAATTAGATCTCGTTCTTGCTTGAGGCAAGGGGAAGGAGGCAGAGAAATCAATATTTGGCTCACAGCAGAACGGAGCAGCCACTATTTCGAAAGCCGGTCTCTCCCTCAGAGCGCGTACACGTGCGCAACTCACATCATCATGTCTCTATCTGGAATTGTAACTGACTCTTCTCTTGATTGACTAACAATCAGAAATGAGAGAGCATCTGAATGACCAGGGACCGATGTTGAAGCATCATATTGTATTGTGGAGCCAACAAAAGTATGTTGTCCGGGTAATGAAAAGTGATCACACCTTTCTTCCTTCCTTAGTAAGCATATAGTGGTGACAAGAAACTTTGAATAAGTTCTTGAACCTGTGCTGATCCCAAAACGGAAACTGGAAATTATGGTTGCGTAGACAAAACCTGAAAAACGTCTTGTGAGGATCGGCAATAAGAATATGTAAATAAATTGTCTTCATTGTGTAAATATGCATCCCTGAGGTCCACCGATATCAGCCAGTCTCCCATATGTACTACAGGTACTTTGGACCTTAGAGATTCCATGCAAAACTTCCTTACCTGTAGTAGAATATTGAGTTGATGGAAGTCCAATATGGGTCTCCATTTTCCTCATGCCTTTTTACCAGAAAGAGAGGCAAGTAGAACGCGCCAGATCTTTCTTGTCTTGGCACAGGTATAATGACGAATGTTGAAGAATGAAAATATTACATGGTATTAATTTCCAACTCCAGTGTAAAGCCTGTTGAAACCACAATTCTTACGCACAAATCTAGAATTTCTGTGTAGGTGCTCTGGAATCTAAATTAACTCATCTGCTTGCCCAGTGGTATTTGCCTCCTGAACCTACCTCTAGTTCTAAGATTCCCAATAGTTTCTCTCGCTCTACCTTTGCTTTAACTCATGGAACTATATTCTATTCATTTATTTTATAAAAAGTGCTGTATCTTCGACAGTTAATGCTTTAATTTCCTATCTAAATCGACATATATACTCTTGTGAATTGTCTTTGCAAACATGTTTTGTTATCTTATGACCTTTAAAAAATAAAGAATGTAAAATAAAATAAAAATCTACATAATAAAGGAACACACGAACATTTAAAATAAATATACTTATTTTTTAACATTAGATCGTTCCTTTAAGAGACACTTTATGTGTGCAGATGAAAAATTGTCTTTCAAAATCAACGTGCTTGAAAACAAAAAGCCTCTAGTGACTGCAAGTCTGACAATCAGTACAGGTATGTTTTCAGTCAAATGTAAGCAACGCCATTTCTCAGAAATAGGAATGTTTTTCAATATCCAAGAAAAGGTACAGCATCTTTGCACCAAAACCACTACATTAAAATGATACAGCAAACAATGTATCTATGTTTCATTTAACCCCTTCATGGGCAGGCGACATGGTTGTCATGATATAACCCCTTGTCATGAGAAGGTTACGGCAAATTCACAATGTCATCTCAGAGCTATGCTTTAAGAGATCAAAAGATTTCATTTGTTGCCAAAAAATGTTTAGTGTTCGTAGAATCTAGGAAAAAGCTGACATCTGTTCTGTTCTCGATGTAACTTCTTCGCCTCTTCTAGATGAAGTTTGGAAAGCTTCAGCAGTCACATACACCAGTGTCCGTCTGCAAGACACGCCTCATCTGTTAACTCCTGGCATCCAGCTCCCTAAAGCTCTCATTCCAGACGAACAAGACCTTATCACACAACCAAGGTTTACTTGTCCGTCAAGCTGTGGAAAAGCTGTAACCCTGCCTGAATGTTCAGCTCTTACTACAGATTATTATAAGCCTCTTCTTTAGGCTTAGAAGTTCTACGGAATAAACCTAGACTTTTCCTAACCCACCGCTGATGGTTAACAAGACCACGGATTTATCTAATGGAATTTTGGTCACTGGATAGATTCACGTTGTTTCACCTCCAAGTTCAATGTCCAACTTTACATAGACATTGAGTCTATTGCTGATGATAAATGAGAAATTGTTGTATCTTCTTTCTCCACTTGGGTCCACACATCTCAAAGATTGGGGCTTTGATATATATTTATACCTTATGGTAAATGACAGCTTTGCAAGGGCAAGGCTGACAGAAGAACCACATCAAACGAATGGAACAATGCAACCAAGCAGCGAAGTCACCAAAGGTAAAGAGTGTGTCGTTCACTGCAAAGGAGTCAGTCCTCAAATTAGCCCGGGACACGTGAACCTGAATCCAGCACAGAGGTAAAACTAGTTCCATCTATTAAATATCCCTTTCAGAAATCTGATTGCCGGAATCCACGAAAAAAAAAACTATCCCAGTAAATTCTATCTTTGTATGTGAGAGTTAGATTTTTATTGCGTATTATGGACACAAAGAAATTGTTGGGCAAAATTATAAAAGAGGAGCAGTCATCATTAACCACCAGAATGGACCTGCCTTGAGCTGTCACCCTGGAAATGAATAGAATGTCCCTACTATTTGCTCCACATTTAGAACTTTGCCCAATATTTCCTCTGTATAACGAGACCTCCATGTGTTTATATTTGCTTTTTATAATGTGTTTCCCACACCTTTTATGTATAGTTTTGTCCTCCTTTAAGATATATCTCTCCTGACACCTGGTTTTGTTTGACATACATTTTTTGTTTTCTTGAACATTTTAAATGCAAATGAGTGTTTTGAAGGCAGTAATGCTTGGAGCTCACCATGTGACACAAGAGCATTAAACATTCTCTTGAATCCCGTCCAGTTCACAGATGCTGACTAATAATTTGCATGCTCCCTTGGCTCCCGCTTTGTTAGTCACACTTATGTAAATCCTGTCTCTATGCCACTCTTTGCACCGTGTCTTCATCAGAGCTGGTGCAAGGAATTCTGCCGCCCTAGGCAAAGATCCATTTTGCCGCCCCCTCATGAGATAGTTCAATTGCGAAACGAGTTTATTCACTAAACACCAAACGGGACATTTCACTGTTTTTTGTTATTAACAAGTTATGAGACATACCCTCAAAGAAAATATACTTTTATTATGGCAGCATGTTTTTCAGCAAACCCCTTGTCTGTGCCAGGTAATACTCCAACCAGAGGCTTCTAATGGAGACGAAGCCTCAGTGCTGGATTTGGAAGTGCGCGCATGAACTCTGGATCATGGCTTTCCTACGTTTCCCAATAAACTCTAGTTCAGCTCATTGAGAAAGGTGGAATGCAGGCACACGCTCGTACAGCCAATCTGCCTCTTCTGTTAGCTCTGTGGAACTAAAGGAAGTGGCAGAAATCCTTCCTGGCTTCCTGAGTGACAGACATAGAGCTGTTTTTGCCCCAATTATAAAAGGTCAGTTTTCTATTGAAATTGTCACTTGGATTATTCCTCGTTCTTAGCAAAACTAGTGTTTATACACTCACTTTTGCTAAGAGACTCGCACACAACTTTTCCTCATTTTTTTCCTTTACTTACAGTCTCCATCTCTGCTTACTATGCTCTACTTTATTTTTCCAGTCTGTCGCTGCTTTTGTTTTTGCATTTTAGTGTCTCTTAGCCTTTTCACAGTGTTCCCTGAGTGATTTTTCCCCCCAAATTAAGTGGTGGGTTGAAAAGAAGCTAAAATAGACAAGTTGGAAAAGTCTCCATCTCCCCTTAGTTGAAAAAGAAAAAGTTTGACCTACGTTTTAAGCTTTTAGAGACTTATCAAATCACTGTTTAGTGAATGGACCCTAATGTGTTTGCCTGCTTGATTTCTTTTTTTTTTTTTTTTTTTTTTTTTTGTGGTACAGGCACATAGCAAAAGACTGGGGCAACACGGAATAGAGACCTATCTATATAAATACACTGCCTAATACATACTGTACATCCACACTCCCAATTACATTTGGGATGTATTTACAATTTACAATTTACAATTACAATTTACACACACACACTGCCAAATACATACACGCACAAACAGCCTTCACACGCTGTCTAATATATAAAGATACAGCTACATTATAGGTAACATACACACACAAACTGCCAGTACGTGCACACACATGTACATTGCCAAATACACACATACTGCTGAATATATACATATACCAACACACACATAATGCCTAACACATACTGTACATCCACACACCCACACTGCCTATTACATTTTACACACATACACACACACACACACACACACACCCTGCCTATTACATTTTACACACACACACACTGCCAAATACATACACACACAAACGGTTTCTGTGTGTTACAGCCCCTGCGGGCGCCCCCGCCTAACTGGCCTAATGGAAGCGCCAGCCCTGGTCTTCATTATTCTATTGAAGGAGTCCTGAAAAGAGCACACTGTTATAGCTGTGATGGTGTTACTGTACCAGATTGGGTATCTCCTAACACTTGTTATTATTACTTTGATGGGTGTTTGGAAAATACCCAGATAGGATTGTGAATGAATTAGGACCTCTTTAAATGATGCTCTTGATGCTGGTTTTCTGTGAGTACACAGTTGGTTGATTGTCTTGGCTATTGTTATGCAGGGACAGGCTTATCGTTAAGGCCTCAATGAGCCATTCAGCATTCTAGGGATTGTGGACTATGTGATGGACTGCCTGGCACCCCAGCTTGGTACCTTCATCAAGCTTCATTACTAGCTCTCCACTGGGACACCTATAGTACTTCAGACCCCAGCTGCCTCAGCTGGTGTCTCTTCGTAGCTTCCCTCCCTGGAACACGGTCCTGGGTACAGCTCCAAGTGATTACGCTTTACTGCAGAGAGTATGGCTATATAGCCTGTTCACCCAAACACTAGCCTAGACTCAGTGAAGGGTGAAAATTAACTGGTTTATTTAGGCCAAGTTGCCTGCTTATATACACAACCCCCAGTATGGGGTCTGCAAACAATACAATACAAGTTCCTCCGAGATCTCTGTGCCTGGGAGATAATTGAGGCCAAGAGTTGTTAAGCTAATTATCTCCTAAGAACAGAGAGCCAAACACAAAAACATTATAAAAACATATATTAACCCCAATTAACATTCATCTCCATACAGCCTGATCTAAGCACCCAGGTTGTCCAAATAGCGCTCAGATCCATAGGCGAAATGCCACAGTGAAAAGGTTCTGACCGTGTACTTTGGCCGGTCAACTTTCGGGAGCTCCTGCAGCCACAATATGGGATGCTACGCCTGACTCTCAGGTAACGCTTGTTCCCTTTAGTCTCAGGCAACTTCCTTCCAAAAAGCGCTCTCCTGGTGGGTCATTAAGTGGTTCAAAACCACGGACAAACTTGTCTGGGAACTGCAAGGTCACCTCACGCCGAAAAAAAGTTTCATAACATTTGCAGCTAAGTACCGCTAGGGTGACTGGGAACCACAAAGTCCTCATGCCGAAATTAGTTCCATGGCGGTCATGGCTATGTACCGCTGAGGACCATTCGTAGGTTTATTCATGCGAATGGCTGCCAGGGAGCTAGCGTTTGGTTCCATTCGTGAGAAGGGAAAGTGCTAAATCAGGGGCACCGAGGGAAAGCTGCTAATGACGGTGTAACGGAGCTCCCTGTACCCCTGGCTGGGTACCTCCGCCAAGGACCCCTTCCTAGCTGGAACAGGGGACAAACCACAGCACTTCTGCCTACCGTCGCCATGGCTTGACTGGAGTCCTGGAACTGCTCCCTCTTGGAGCCAAATGGGGGACTCGCTCCAGCCACCCCCAGGCACTGGACGACACTCATTCCTGGGAGCTCTAGTCCTTACAAGGACTTTCCCTGTTGAATCCTCCACACTGGAAAAGTGATTAGTGATTAGCCCTTTCCCCTCCCAGTAACCAGACGACACATAGTTCTGGGAGTACAAGCTGGAATGTTTTAATCTGGCCAGATGGCCTGCTCTTATACAATTTCAGACACAGTTAAGCACGCCCCTGACACTCCCACACAAACAGGATAATCCTTCTCTTGGACCTGAGAGGGGACTAGTTACATGTTACAAAACTCATCCATGTGCCTGAGAGATAATTGAGTCAGGAACTGAACTAACTCCATTATCTCCAGGCACAGAAAAACATACAATATTACAAACACCCCAAAATACCTTTAAAACACATAAAAATCCCACACATGGAAGTTATAATTTTGACCGACCGTGCACATGGTCCTATGCCCAAAACAGTTCCATGTAATCAGTGCTAACGGTCTGTCAAGTTCGGTAGTCTTTTACAGGTTTCCCTGCAGGGTCCATAGTCTGTGGGCAGGAGGCTGGCAAACTCACGTGGGAAGGGGAGTTTGTCACATATCTTCCCCCTCCCGGAGAGACTATGCAGACCTCCAATCGGTCTGGGTCTGTGATAGTCTGGTGGCTTTTCCCAAAAGGTGTAGTTGTCCAAAAGGCCTTCTGCCACAAGTGCTCATTTGTATTTCCAGGGTCCTGCGGGAAAAGAACCCAGATGCATTTCCCCCCGGGCGGACCAAGTAACTCCTGCTGCTGGGGAGGGGGATCGACAATCCCCTCTCCCTGGAACTCACTTATGAAGCCATGCTGTGCAATTATGGGCACATGTTCTAAAGAAGGATATCATGGCACTAGAAAAAGTTCAGAGACGAGCTATGTAGCGGAGGTACGATATTCTCCGGGTTATCTCCGCTTATAATCCAAGTGAGACTCAGGAACAAGGCAATTATAAATCCGCAGGCAAGGTTTCCAGCAGGTAAAGTAATACAGCAGTATCCCAACAGCAATCCCAATAACTGGACGACACACAGTTTCAGGAGCAGAACTGACAATCTTTATTCCACAGTGCCTTATAAAGCATGCTCCCATGCAAGGGAGGAGTTTTCCACAATTAGTACAGTACCCAATCTGGGAATAGTAACCTCCCACACCTCTCCTCCCCTCAGCTTACATCATAATCCCCTTTACACTGTACTCAGATTCCCCCAGTTCCTGGATGTACCCCTAAACTTAGGGGCACCCCTTTAAATGGCACATCCCCTGATAGCCCTGATCTGGGTGAGTAACATACTCAAAAATCACCCAGATCGGACCAGGGGTTCGGGAGTTAGGAGCAGGCAAAGATTTGACCGACAGCATGGGTAAAGTATCCGAAAACAGTTCCATGCATTTTGGCCCTGCGGTCGGTCACAGACAAGGGAATAAAACATACGAATTGCCTGGGTTAGGGAGCCTAAGGAGGATTCGAATGAATCCCCTAGTTCGTGGGGTTCTTTCTACCGAACAGCGGGCCGTTCGGTAGTTTCCACACGAACTACTGGAAGTCTGGAGGTCTCAGCGGTATTTGCCTAGTCGAGTGTCCGATTTGGGTTCCAGACACTCGACGGCAAAACACCGCTGTTCGGGAGTTTGCAAAATGGCCGCCACCACGTGTTCGTTTCCCGAATGGCGGCCACCCGGAGACAAAGGACCTACTGCATAGCTCATTAATTACCCGTTTTAAATTTAGTGGTGTAATAGCTTCTTGATCCAAGAAGGAATTTTTTCCTAGTTTGTTGCACAATTGGAAGCTCTTCAGACTGGGTTTTCTGCCTTCTTTTGGATCAACAGCAAAAATCAAATGTGAGAAAGTCTGAGCTTAATGAACACATGTCTCTTTTCAGCCTATGTAACTATGTAATTAGTCCCTTACTGTGTTTACCTCTACCACTTCAGCTGGAAGGCTATTCCATGCATGCACTACCCTCTCAGTAAAGTAATACTTCCTGATATTATTTTTTTTTTAAATGCTCTAATTTAAGACTGTGTCCTCTTGTTGTGGTAGTGTTTCTTCTTCGAAAAAAACATGCGCTGCGCCAATCACCATCTCCTCATACAGATGCATTGAATCAATGCATCTCTATGAGAAACGTTCAGCACCTCCATGCAGAGTGTGAAGATGCTGAACGTCAGTGTTGCGCATTGCAGCACCCCTAGTGGCTGTCTGTGTGACTACCAATAGAGGTGTTCCTAGGCAGTAATGTACACACTTTTTTTAATAGTATTTACATTAAAAGGCCTGCAGGGTCAGGTAGTAGACACCAGAACAACTGCATTAAGCTAAATTAAAACTAAAGAACTGGGTATAATGCTAGAAAAAATATTATATGTGAAAGTGAGCATTTCATGAATGTTTCAGCTCCAAATGCAATGAATTAATAATTTATGATAAAGCGAAACAACATATTTAATGATTTGAGAAGCTCTAATGTCAGTATTCACCCTGGGCTCGATCAAGACTATTTTGCGCCCTAGGGAAGACCAGCTACTTGCACCCCCACACAAAAAAATATATAATTGCCAACTTTGTGTGTCTCTTCTTCCCCCATCCCCTCTGTGTGTCTCTTCTTCCCCCAGCCCCTCTGTGTGTCTCTTTCTCTCCAAACCTCTTTGTGTATCTCTTTTCCCCATTCTCCAGCCCTTTGTATGTCTCATTTTCCCCTTCCCCAGCCCACCTGTGTGTCTCTTCCACCCCAGATCTCGTTGTGGGTCTCCCCCCCAGCACCATTGTGGGTATCTTCCTACCTCCATGAAGAGAACTGGTCAGATGAGACCAAAATTTAGCTTTTTGGCATCAACTCAACTCACATGTTTGGAAGAGGAGGAATGCTGCCTATGACCCCAAGAAAACCATCCCCACCATCAAACATGGAGGTGGAAACATTATTCTTTGGGGTGTTTTTATGCTAAGGGGACAGGACAACTGCACCGCATCAAAGGGACAATGGACGGGCCATGTACTGCCAAATCTTGGGTGAGAACCTCTTTCCCTCAGCCAGGGCATTGAAAATGGGTGGTGAATGGGTATTCCAGCATGACAATAACCCAACACACACATCCAAGGCAACAAAGGAGTGGCTCCAGAAGAAGCACGTTAAGGTCCTGGAGTGGCCTAGCCAGTCTTCAGACCTTAATCCCATAGATAATCTTTGGAGGGAGCTGAAGGTTTGAGTTGCCAAATGTCAGCCTCGAAACCTTAATGACTTGGAGAGGATCTCAAAAGAGGAGTGGGACAAATCCCTCCTGAGATGTGTGCAAACCTGGTGGCCAACTACAAGAAACATCCTACATCTGAGATTGGTTTTGCCACCAAGTACTAAGTCAAAGGGCTCAAACACGTATTTCACTCATTGACATGCAAATCAATTTATAACTTTTTTGACATGTGTTTTTCAGGATTTTTTTCGTTTTGTCATTCTGTCTCTCACTGTTAAAATACAACTACCATTAAAATTATAGACTGATCATTTATTTGTCAGTGGGCAAACATTCAAAATCAGCAGGGGATCAAATACTTTTTTCCCTCACTGTATCTGGGTCCTCAACAAGAGGTCCCCAGGAAAACAATACATATTGCGACATACTTGGCGTCTAGATATCCGTACCTAGCAAGATAATTAATTAGTGGCCAGACACCTTGGCGCCGGTTAACAATTACTAATAAAAAACAGGGTTCTCATGCCCTCATCCCAAAATAACTGATATCCACAGAAAGCTCTCTTCTGCGTGCCCACTCTGTCCAAAAAGTACTCAGATCGAAGGTGGCTAGTCCGTGTTAGCTGGATGGGAAATCCCGTTCACCTAAAATGATGGTGTCTTCTGTTGGTACATGGAGCTCCCTCACATCCTGGGTATCATTCGATGCCACACCACCTCTTCTATCACCCTTTCCCAATAGCGCTCTGATAGGTGACTCTGGGACAGAGAGTGCCCTAGACAAAGTTTTACCAGACTGCGGCAACTCCGCAATCCGGTCAGGAATTCCAGAATGTTTGGAGGTTGACCCCCATCAGGCGCACCATGCCTCTGCAAGTTCTCAGCTGGGCAGAAAAGGGGGCGCTAAGCAGAGAGGCATGGGCTGGAAGGGTAAATGGGGTGATTATATTCCTTTTTTAGAGGGAGGTGGTGGTTGGGAGACATGTACCAGTCTGTGGTGACCGAATAGTCTGTCACAGCCCCAAAATAGGGCCTATCCCTCTTAAATAGGGACATTTGGGGGCTATGCACAAAAAGTCCTCAAAACTCTCTTCTTGAAAGCTTATCATCTGACGATTTCAGCCATGAAGGCAGAGCCAGCCACAGTAAGGGAGAAATAATTTAATATCATAGTTTCAGGAACACATACTTTTAGTTTTTAAGTGTTCCTTTAAGTTTAAAATTCACTTTGAATTCCCACTTTAGTGGATAATACTGTTGCTTTCAGACTCTTACCAATCTACACTTTCCCTACTCACATTGTATATGTCTTACAAACAATAGATACAAACATTATAACCAGTGGTGTATCCTGGTTTTGTGCTGCCCTAGGCAGGACAAAACTCAGGCGCCCCCCTCCCGCCCGCGCCACCCCCATCCAACCCTTCCCCGGGCCCCCCCCACCCCCACCCTTCCCGCCCCGCCTTCTAAATACACACACACACATTCACTTACAGATATGCATACACTAGCTAACAGAAACACACACTCGCTAACAGAAACACACACACACTTACAGACGCACTCACTAACAGACACACACTCACTAGCAGATACACACACACTCACACTAACAGACACACACGCACTAACAGACATACACACTAACAGACATACACACACACACACTAACAGACACACACTAACAGACATACACACACACACTAACAGACATACACAGACACACTAACAGACATACACAGACACACTAACAGACATACACAGACACACTAACAGACAGACACACACACACTAACAGACATACACACACACACACTAACAGACATACACAGACACACTAACAGACAGACACACACACACTAACAGACATACACAGACACACTAACACACACACAGACATTCACACACACACACTAACAGACATTCACACACACACACACATACTCACTCACTCACATATTTAACACATTTTTATTTTTATTTTAAATTTACCCCCCCCCCCCAGCCTCCTTACCTTTGGGAATGCTGGGGGGGGGGGGTGCTATTTCTCCCTCGTGGTCCAGTGGCTGCTGGGCAGTGCTGGCGGGCGGCCGGGCGGCCGGCGAGGGAGCACTTCCTCTGAGCTGTCTGCTCAGCTCCCTCGCGCGCCACACAGTGAGGCTGGGAGGCGGAGCCGGAATATGACATCATATTCCGGCTCCCAGCCTCACTGTGCGGCGCGCGAGGGAGCTGAGCAGACAGCTCAGAGGAAGTGCTCCCTCGCCGGCCGCCCGCCCGCCCACCCGCACGCACTGCCCAGCAGACCGCCCAGACGGCATGTCAGTTAGCCGCAAGGCTAACAAGGCATTTGCCCTGGGCGTTTGGGGGTGGCTTTTTTTGCCGCCCCCTGGAAAATGCCGCCCAAGGCAAATGCCTTGTTTGCCTCGCGGCTAATACGCCCCTGATTATAACTACATGACTGGGGTTTTCATGAGCTGTAAGCCATAATCATCGATCCTCTGACAAATCACGGCTTGAACCATCTTGCTTTGCATGTAATGCGTCTATCTCATATATTAGTTTCCCCTTTTACGTTGCATTACTGAAATAAATGAACTTTTGGACGATATTCTAACTTTTCGAGTATCACCTGTTGTAGAATTATAGACTTCAGAGAAAATGAGCATCAGCGGAACAAGAGTTCCTGTTGAATGAAACATTGTGGCAGCTAGGCTACATGTTTGGTCTTAATAAAGTATGTGTCAGCTAAATCATAAAATGTGTATTTACTAAAAGAACCTTGAACATATTTTTTGCTATATTTTATGAGTTTTTTTCTCTTTATTGTAAGTGTATTTGCACATATATATATATAATTCACTGAATAGTAGAGCTCAAAAACTGAAACTGTAATTTAATGACCCAGTCTTCCCAATCCCAGATAGCTGTAAAGGATTAAAACACTTATCAGATTTGCTAGGCTAGCACAGTATAGTATTAATAATAGCGTGCAGTAGTTGTTTTATCTTCAATTTTGCAGATGTCTTCTATTGAAGAGTGTGAAAAGAAACCACAAAGCACTTTTGCATGACGTGTCGGGGATTGGATGGCTCAATCCCTAGGGCAATTAAATGAGGCAGACGCCACTGGAGAGTCTGCTGTAAAGTGGGTTCCAAGAAATGAGAAGGATTGTTGATAAGTATGTGTAATAAAAGAACTTTAAAAACCCATATTACACAGCTGGGTATCGCCACCCATCTGCTGGCTACCATGACCAATCAAAAACACGAACCCAGGCAATCTCCTGTAACTGGGACAATGTCTCTCGCCTGATTTTATCGACTTCAAAATGGAAAATTCCCCACGTTTTCATAATACACACTTTAGTGAGTAACCTTCTCTAAGTATTGTAAAATGGAAGTGGGTAGACAAACTGGAAGGTTGTGTTTACTTGAATGGTTGGTGGATGAAAGAGAGACATTACATTTGTGGCTGATGCAAACTGAGAATGTATGTTGCATATATTTACCTTTTTTCATGAGATGCTCTTTTTTCTCTTCAAGAGAGAGAGATTGGCAGTAAGGTAGGTAAAGTAAGTGCAATGAGCCCAGGACACAAAACGTATGGAGTACAGGCCTAGTGAGGGCCATGTGTAGAGATATTGTAGCGGAAGGCAGAGTGCTCAATGCTAACACTGAGCACTCTGCCCTACGCTACAATACCTCTACACATGGCCCTCACTAGGCCTGTACTCCATACGTTTTGTGTCCTGGGCTCAATGCTTTCCTATGGACACTGGCTTCGTCTCACTGTGAAAATCATAGTGAGAAGGGCGGAAGCGCCTCTAGCGGCTGTCAATGAGACAGCCACTAGAGGCTGGATTAACCCAATTATAAACATAGCAGTCTCTCTGAAACTGCTATGTTTACAGCCGGCAGGGTTAGCCCTAGATGGACCTGGCACCCAGACCACTTCATTAAGCTGGAGTGGTTTGGGTGCCTATAGTGGTCCTTTAAGTGCATACAGCGTTGTAAGAATTAGGCAATACAAAATAACCCAGGAATAACCTAAAATAGCAAACTATCATTAAAAGATGTTATTTGCAGAAAAATCTGAAAGTAACTTTGGGAAAACATGTGAGAAAACAGGACAACATCGGCGAGCCACAGTTAGTTAAGGCTTAAATATGTAGGGATGGCTTAGTACTTAGTAAGCATGCAATAAACAAATCCCAAGAACCAAACACATATAAAAGGGGCTGTTACAGTGAAACAAATCCAGTATTTTTTTTATTTTTTATTTTTGTTAAATAACCACATGTATAGGCCCGGGTTTGGGCCTGGCATAAATTTAGGCAGTCAGTTGCAACACCTAGCCACATAATTAATAATATAGGTTCAATGGGTGCCTATACATATGGTATGTATAGTCCCAAATTTAGGCCTGACATAAATTTAGACTGTTGCAACACCTAGTCACATAATTACTAAACAATGTAGTCCTAATGAGTGCATGAATACCCGGAGGGCAGACAAAGAACACATAAAAAGAAGGGTGACAACCGAATTACATGATAAAAGTAGATATTGCCAAATACAGTAAGTAAAAGCATGAACCTAATTGAGGCATCGCTGTGATGCTATGTACGACTGACATAGGTTGAATTTGCATTAGTAGTGAAATTTGCCATATCCGAATGAACAAACGTACATTTTTATAGCAGAAAATAAATAAATAAATAAATAAAATGTGTGAATAGTAAGAGCCGCGGCTGGGCCGGACACAGAGGTACCCCATGAGCTTCGAGCAAGGAGGATCTTTACTAGAGTGAGGGAAAATGAATACTTTCAGGGGCCGCACAAGGCCAAGACCAGCTTGTCTGGCATTCAGGCAGTTTGTGTTGACTAACTTTGAACTGGAAGTAGATGGTTCTGTACTGAACCAGACAGTATCAGCCCAGAGGAAGGGGAGACCTGTGTATTTATAGCAATATCCCCTCCCACAACTACAGGCTCCGCCCACATGCCCCACCTTTCCATATATATTTTTTGGAACTTTCCCAGATCTGTGCTTCGACACAATCCCACCTCTGAGCTCCGCAGACAGTTTCTTTGACCACACGGCTTGGTTTTTGATCTGATATTCATTTAGAGCTATAAGGCCTTATACAGACAGGTGTGTGTCTTTCCAATTCATGCCCAGTTAACTGAATTTTACACAGGTGGCCTCAAATCAAAGTGTAGAAACATCTAAATGATAATCCAGAGAAATGGGATGGATCTGAGCTCCTTTTCCAGCATCAAAGCAAAGGAATACTTGAATACTTGAATACTTAGTTCAATGAAAATATTTCAGTTTTTCTTTTTAGTAAATTTCAAAAAGTTTTCAAAAATCTCTGCACTTCTTTGGCATACTTTGCTGTATTAAGTGTAGATTATTAGAGAAAAAAAAATATGGAAACAACTGTAGTGTAAAGCACCAAAAAGAAATGTGTGAAAAAAAAAATATAAAGCAAAAAGAATGGCAATTTTTTTTAATCTTTGGATCCCAGGATGCATGCAGTAGATGTAACCCTGTACCTGTACGCGTGTTATTATGTTTGCAGGCCCATCTGCACTAAATGTAATTTAGGTTGAATTTCCTGAGAAAGACTTGCAGCCAAGGTAGTCAGTGCATAATCAGCCAACGAGGTCACTGGCCAAGTGAACAGCGTGCCATAGTTTGTGATAAGATTAGTATTAATACATATCATTTCTCTGTATCCATGTACCCTAGGAAATATTACACTCTGCCCAAAAGAAGTAACTGGAGAAGGCAATGATAACAAACTATCCAAGGTCATGTCTCTTCTCCATAGATAAGAAGTGTTTGTTACTCATCCATGTGACCTGCAAGCTGTCACCTTCTCATCTTCTTCTCTCTGACAGCAGCATTTCTACACTTTAATTTATGTTTATACGAAACCTGGTCCAAGTCCGGCCTCCGGCCCATGCTTATCGTATAACACCACACATGTTGTACATAAATCACAGCTATTAAATCATCAGACGAGGCCAGTAAACAGACAACAAGGAGTTGATGGATACCAGCAAAGAGGGGACAGATATTCCTGTGAGTTTTAATATTTTACAGCCAGCAATAGAAGAGGAAATTATATTAAGAGATTGGCCAAGTCCTACAAGCCAGATAACATGGACTGCAATGTCCATCACTACAGAGGCTGTTGTAGTATAATAGTAACAAAAACATGGTATAATCAAAATGTATTATATGCAACATGCTTAATCTATCCATCTACCCAACCATCCATCTACCCATCCATCCATCCATCTACCCATTCCATCCATCCATCTACCCATCCATCCATCCATCTACCCATCTACCCATCCATCCATCCATCTACCCATCCATCCATTCATCTACCCATCCATCCATTCATCTACCCATCCATCCATCCATTTACCCATCCATCCATCCATTTACCCATCCATCTATCCACCCGTCTACCCATCCATCTATCTACCCATTCATTCATCTATCCAACTATCCATCATTGTCTTTCTATGTATTAGTATAGCTCATAAAATGAAAGACACCCTGCTCCTATGAATTTGGGGTTCCTAAAGATGAACAGTAGGAGAGAATGTGAAACAAGTGGGAAAAGATAGCTACTTATGTGAGGGCTTTGCCAAACAGCTATGTGTTTAAATTCTTCCGGGAGGTACTATAGTTCCAGACCTGCTCTTTCTGCACCAATGAGTATGACTTCCTGGACAGTTTCAGCTGGATAGGTGAGGGTGTAAGGCTATGCAGGGAACAATAAATAAACACATTTCAGGTAGGTATCTGTCAGGAAACTGGTCCTTAGGGTGGATGAACTTAACTCTTATACTCCAAAAGAACAAGTCAAAGAGAGGCGGAGATCAGGACAAATGACTGAACTAGCTAAGGTCAGTATTACAGAAGGAAAATGCTAGATCAAAGCTGAACTTAAATCAGCAGAAATCAGAAACTGCCATCTGGAACGGGAAACAAGGAAACGGCAACTACTCAAAGGCGATGTCTGGTTAGATAGGCCAAAGTTCTGATGGATTGTGTCAATCCAATAGCTCCTGAACATACACTTACGTTGATGTAGATATGTTGCCATAGACTGTGAGGGCAGAATAGAAAATCTCAATACATGCATTCATAAAAGATGCAGAGTTCCAATGTCTTGCATACAGTGCCTTGCAAAAGTATTCACCCCCTTGGCATTTTTCGTGTTTTGTTGCCTCACAACCTGGAATTAACATGGATTGTTTGAGGATTTGCATCATTTAATTTACAGAACATGCCAGCAACTTTGAAGATTTCTTTTTTTATTGTGAAGCAAACAACAAATAGGATAAAATAACAGAAAAAGTCAATGTGCATAGCTATTCACCCCCCTAAAGTCAATACTTTGTAGAGCCACCTTTTGCAGCAATCACAGCTCCAAGTCTCTACAATATACACACATGCCAATTTTCTGTTTTCTATTTCTAATAAATAGTTTTATGTATATATTTTTCTCATTTCACTTCACCAACTTAGACTATTCATCACCTAAAATTTAGATTAAGAAAACATTGAACTTAAGGCTGTAATGTAACAAAATAGGTAAAAAGTCAAGGGGGGTGAATACTTTTGCAAGGCACTGTAATTCCAACTGATCGGTGACAGAGAAAATGTGGGGAATTTTGCAGGTACAATGACCAAGCTAACAGAATCTAGTCCCCAGGATAACATTCCAAAATGCCCCCTCCTTTAAACTTTGCAACTAATTTCAAAGTGAGCACTAATTTGCATGATATCACAATAAGTTACATGGCAAAAAGTAATACAATATTAACCTCACTTGTACCCTTCATCATATTTTTTTTTGCCTATCTCCATCTTCCCCAATATCCCCCCCTCCGTCACTTGAGTACCTCTCCCCATATTCCCACACCTTACCCCACTTGTGTTCCTCTCACATATTTCCACTTCCTCAACCATATCCCCCCTCTTTATTTCTCCTCCTACCTTTTTACACTTGTATCTGTTTTTCCATGTGTCCCTTATTTATCCCCTGTGCATTTCTCCCAATATCCCCACCGCACTTTTCCTCCCCCAACAGTCACTTTGCCTCTCTTGATATTTTTCACCACCCTTGGCCTGAGCAGAGAAAATACAAAAAAAAGGATGTCTGGGAAAGCAGCACTCTGTGCCAGAACTCGTCTTCTGTTTTTAGCTGGGTGTCTTTGGAGAGGGTGTAGGTATATAACATTATATTCCAGCTTTACTAGCTTCCACATTTGCTAGCTCGGAATTACATTCCCTGGAACAGGACTGAAGAGGTACTGGCAGTGATACCGGAGAAACTGACGGAAGCCAAGCACAGAGAGATGGACACAGGTTTCTTCAGGAAGGAAGAGATTCTTTATTCGGTTCACCGATCGGGACTCAGAGGGACTAATGTCACCAAAATACAGCAAGTTCTGAGCCCTGGACAATAGTGCAGGCTCCTTATATAGGCACATAACTCCTCCCATATTAAGCTCCACCCGCACATTCTCTTGACCAATCAATACAAATAAGAATTAACTTCCTGTTTGACCGCATGGCCTGTCCAGCACAATGGAGGAGGGGAATACTACATCCTGTATTCTTGCACATGCTCCGTACACTACTGATCGTATCTTGCCTCGTGCAACCAACTGATCGATACGTCAGCATATGCACGTACACATGCCACGTGGTAATCTCGGCCTACTAAATTTATTTTTACCGAGATTCCACCACATTCCCCCCTTTGATGCCTCTTGATATTTCACAATTACTTGAGGCATCACTTAACCTTAGTTTGCATACACCGCAAGTTACCATGAACCAGACCAGACTTATCTATGATGTGAACCTTCAACACTCATCTTCCTGCATTGGTTCTCCCTGATCTAGAGCCTTATATTTATAAATTGCCATTATCTGTGCAGCAGCCTTCCTCTCTGCTATATTTTCTATCAGACTTTGCACAGACCTAACTACTAAGGGTATAAGACATGGCAGGAGTAGACACAACATTAAAATCAGTAGGACTCCACCTACCAATGCCTTAAGCCCTCCAAACCACTCATACCAGCTACCAAACCAACTACTTGGATTGTACCCTTTCCATACCTGAGTAGGCACATGCGCTAGTTTAACCATATGGCTAGTAAGCTCAGCTATTGCTTGCCCTTCGTCATCTATTTGAAGACAGCAATTGCTCAGGTTAAACTTCCCACATACACCTCCCTCTACTGCCAATAGGTAATCCAAGGCTAATCTATTTTGGTATACTGCTGTCCTCATCCTGGTATTATGCTTCGCTAGAAGATTGAGCGCTTGTGAGGTCTCATTAGTAATAATCTCAACCACTGCCTGTAATCTTATAATACGGTTGAGCATATAAATTGGGGTTCTATAACCAAAAGTACCATCCTCTGCCCACGTGGCTGGCCCATAGTAATCTATAATACGCTGGGGAGGCCATTCATCATCTTCCCAGGTGCCTATCTCTATGGGTCCCCTTTTCTTCCTATGATTCACATCATACACTTTAACACCTAAAGTCTCACCTGTTTCAATAGGTAACAAGAAGAAGGATGGTTTGAGCATACCCAACACACATGCCCCTTCCCAGTCCTGTGGCAACTCCGAATAGGCTTTCTTACCACAGATCCAGTACAAATTTGCTGGGGCTCTCCAATTAGATGTGATGGATAGATCAAACCACACATCCTTTAAATTGGCGTATCTTGCAAACGGGTTAGATGGTTCTGAGACATTTGAAGCCGACCACCAAGTTGTATTCTTTGTATCATCATCATAAGCTTTTTGCCCTAGACAAGTTAATTCTCCTACAGAAGTATTATACATCATTCCTTTCCTCGCTATGCAAACATAACCTATGATGGAGGTCTTTAATCTCCACTCAGATTTACCTCTAACACTCATATGATAATCGGCTTGTGAAGATATTAATTGGTCAACTGCCTCAGAACCGGACATAACCTCCTTTGCTTCCCAAGGCCATTGGTCTCCCATGTTAGTACCTCCACACACATAGCAGTTGGTAACACTAAGACTACCGGCAATACTTTCAGCTAAATCAATGAACAGGTTTTTAGCGTTATGGGGGATCTTATTATCTATACTCATTTCTTCATAGAAAGAATGATATACCTGATGAGTCTGGGAGGTTACCGTATCAGTCTCTATCCCTATAAACAATACTGTCCCAGGGTCTAAACCCGTCCCATATATTTGAAACCCAAATAAATTACCATATTTATCTAAGAACTTGTCGGGGTTATTTATAAGTATATGGATTGGATTGCATTCCATAGACTTACAATATGGATTGGTAGGCAACTTAGTCACAATCATGTCCTTGTCTGCTGTCTGTCCCCAAGTTGCCCACCCCACACAAGACCAATATGGGCAAAAGTTATAATCTCTATTTGGGCATCTAGGACTCACATACTTATTTTTACTACTGGGACAAATATATTTATCGTTAGACCCATACGTTCTTTCCCATCTAAGATCCCCACATACATTCCACGGCTTTCTACCACTTGATATCGCTTTACACGCATCAAATAGCAGAACACCTGAAGAATATACGGATTCTAATACCGTTTTGTTAATTAGGGTCCCCTGAGGATCTCCATTCCTGAGAGTCAACCAAATTGTACGGGGTTGATACTCTGGACTGAAGCACTTAGGTTCTCCTACCCCTAAATGGCACACACTATATTCTATATTTAAGTATCTACATCTTGATACATCTCCTTTACACTCATATTGCGAATGCCAAATTAGGGTCTGGGAAATATGGTTACCTGTTCTTGTAGTCTTAATGCATACCTCACAGCTAGGAGTGTCGGTACCTCTACCTTCCTGAATATAAAAATACACATATAAAAACATTATTAGAAACACATCTTTCGTCGTCATCCTCAGTCTTCGTCCGTGCGATGGCACCTCAGCTTCCAGGTGTAAGGGCTGCAGGGAATGGAGTTCTGCTCGTCTTCACAGGGGTCTCTTCGAGACTTTTCCTGACTTATACACTACACGTCGGTGAGCGGACAGGCTTTATTATGGCCTTCTCACTCACTTACCAATCTCTAAAACAATAAAATTTGTAATCCACAAGGTTCCTCGTCACTCCGACTGAGTCGTGCGCTTTAACCGGATCTTGCAGGGATTCTCTGGATCTGCTGTAGCTTGCCAAGAATCGACTGCTGCTGGTTTAACCCTGGAGTGGTGTATCCACGGAGTCACTTCGGCTACTTTTATCGCTGTAGGGGTAGACAAAAGAACAACATAAGGACCTCTCCACTTGGGCCCTAACGGTACATTATTCCACTCTTTAATCCATACTTGGTCTCCTGGGTGGTAACTATGAACTGGGGGATAAATATTCACAGGTAATCTATCTTGTACCCATTTCTGTACCTCCTCCATAGTCTTACCCAACTCTACAACCTGCTGCCGGGTAATTCCTTCTCCCAACTGACTCAAATCCCCCCTTAAGTTACCAAGTACGGGAGGTGGTCGCCCATACATGATCTCAAAAGGAGAGAGGCCCATCCTTCTGGTAGGTGTACTGCGGATTCGCAATAGAGCTATGGGCAAGAGAACGTTCCACTTAAGTTGGGTTTCCTGACACATTTTAGCCAACTGATTCTTAATAGTTCTATTCATTCTCTCTACCTTACCAGAACTCTGGGGTCTATATGCCGTATGAAGCCTCCACTTTATACCAAGCATATGAGTCAGTTGTTGTAGGCACTGATGAACAAAAGCTGGACCATTGTCCGATCCTATAGAGCAGGGTAGTCCATATCGGGGTATTATTTCTCGTTGCAGGAATCTCACAACTTCTCCTGCTTTCTCCGTACGAGTAGGACATGCTTCTACCCAGCCTGAATAGGTGCACACAACTACCAGTAGGTAGCGATGTCCACCAGATTTAGGCATTACTGTATAGTCAATTTGTAGATCGGACATGGGGAGTCCCCCCATAAACTGGACTCCTGGTGGCTTTACTGGTCCTTGCCTTGCATTATTTTTAGCACACGTTACACATCTTCGTACAATGGCCTGAGTCAAGTTGGACAATCTTGGTATGTAGAAATGTTTTCTGAGAGATTCTTCTGTACTCTCTCTCCCAGAATGTGTCCCGTTGTGATAGTTTTGGACAATTTCTACCGCTAGTGATGCTGGAATGACTATTCTTCCATCTTCTAACTGATACCATTTGTTTTCCAAATACTTTCCAGGTTCAGTCTTTAACCACTCCTCTTCTTGAGCTGTATAAACTGGAGTCCATTGAGACAGTGGAGTTGGTATAAGTGCAGCTATATGCTCCACATATTCCTGTCTTTCTGATTCAGCGGCACGCTTAGCTGCACTGCCATCCGATTTCCTTTGGTTACATCACCATCTCCTCTCAGATGCGCTCGACAATGTATAATACCAACTTCTTTCGGCTCCCACACTGCTTCCAATAGTTGTAGGATTTCAGCTGCGTACTTGATTTCTTTGCCTTCTGAATTCAATAGTCCTCTTTCTTTATACAAAGCTCCGTGGGCATGAGTGGTTAAAAACGCATACTTGGAGTCCGTGTAGATGTTCACTCTTAAACCTTCAGTCAATTGTAACGCTCGTGTCAGTGCTATCAATTCTGCCTTTTGTGCTGATGTTCCTTTTGCCAGTGGCCGAGCTTCTATCACCTTATCTATCGTTGTTACTGCATATCCTGCATAGCGGATCCCTTCTTTCACATAACTACTGCCGTCGGTGTAATATTGAACATCGGGGTTCTGGATGGGAAAATCACGAAGATCTGGTCTCCTTGAAAATACTTCATCCATCACTTCCAAACAATCATGTTGACTTTCAGTAGGTTGTGGCAAAAGGGTAGCTGGATTTAAGGTATTTACAGTCTCTAAATGCACTCTTGGGTTTTCACACAACATTGCTTGATACTTGGTCATACGGCTGTTACTGAACCAATGATTTCCTTTGTAATCCAACAACGTCTGTACTGCATGTGGGACTCGTACATAAAGTTCTTGACCCAGAGTGAGTTTATCGGCTTCAGCTACTAGCAGGGCGGCTGCAGCTACGGCTCTTAGACAAGGTGGAAGTCCGCTGGCCACTGCATCCAGTTGCTTAGACATGTAGGCAACAGGTCTTTGCCATGATCCCAAGTACTGTGTCAATACTCCCACAGCCATTCTTCTTTGCTCATGTACATACAGGTAGAATGGTCGTGTGTGATCAGGTAGACCTAATGCTGGGGCACTCATCAAAGCCTTCTTCACATCTTCAAATGCCGTTTGCTGTTCTTGAGTCCATAAGAAGGGGTCGTGCTCTGTACCTTTGATAGCTGCATACAGAGGTTTTGCCAGTATCGCGTAGCTGGGAATCCATATCCTACAGAAGCCTGCTGCCCCCAAGAATTCCCGCACTTGTCTTCTATTCTTGGGTATCGGTATTTGGCACACAGCCTCTTTTCTCTCTGGCCCCATAATTCTTTGACCTTCAGAGATATGGAATCCCAGATATTTGACAGTTGGCAAACACAACTGAGCCTTCTTTCTAGACACCTTGTATCCTGCCTTCCAGAGAATGTGTAGTAGATCGTGCGTTGCTTGCTGACATATTTCCTTTGTAACTGCTGCTATCAACAAGTCATCTACATATTGTAACAATACACACTCTCCTGGGATGGACTCGAAATTCAGTAGATCTTGACTTAGAGCTGAACCAAATAGGGTAGGTGAATTTTTAAACCCTTGGGGCAGTCTTGTCCAGGTCATTTGGCGTTTTGAGCCCGTCACAGCGTTTTCCCATTGGAAAGCGAAGATACGTTGGCTTTCTGCGGCAATTCGGAGGCAAAAGAAAGCATCTTTGAGGTCTAAGACTGTAAAATAAGTAGCCCCGCCCGGAATTAAAGCAAGCAGGTTATATGGATTGGGTACAACTGGATGTATGCTAACAACCGCATCATTGACTGCTCTCAAGTCCTGCACGGTCGATACTCATCTGTACCGGGCTTTTGAACAGGCAGCAATGGGGTGTTCCAGGGGGAAGTACAGAATTTTAGGATGCCATACCGTATGAACTTATCCAGATAAGATTGGATGTTCTTCTTAGCCTTCTGCGGGATGTGATATTGCCGTAGGCTCACTGGATAAACCCCAAGTTTTAGTTCAATTTTAATAGGTGGAATATTGCGGGCCAGTCCTGGTGGGTTGTTCTCTGCCCAAACTCCTGGTATGTTGAATAAGGATTCATCACTCCTAGGGTTTTGGCTAGTCAACGCTGTATAAAGTCGCCACTCTTCTTCCTTTGGTACGGATAATGTCATAATACCTGAAGGTCCATTAAACTTTAAGGATGTTGTTCCATTTGGTAGGAACGTAATCTGCGCTTGTAATTTGGATAGCATATCACGTCCCAGCAATTGGACTGGACATTCAGGCATGTAAAGGAATTGATGTTTTACTACGTGGCCTCCCAATGTACAGAGTCGACTTTTAAGAACCGGTTTTGCAGCACTTCTTCCAGTTGCTCCTATTACAGTAATAGTTCTTCCAGATGGAGGAGCAACTAGACTAGTCACCACCGAATGTTCAGCACCAGTGTCGATCATGAACGCACTCCTTTTTCCCCCTACTGATACATCGACCATAGGCTCCGCTCGACCAAGGGGAATGGAGCCCAGTCGGTATCAATAGTCCTCCATGACCGTGTCAGCCAATCCTACAAAGTCCCTACCTTCTCTATCGCGGGACCTTTGCGCTGCTGGATAGTACCTATCTTCCCTTACACTTCCTCTGTTCCCATTACTTCCTCTATTACCATTGCTCCCTCCGGGGCCTCCTCTACCTCTCGCTCTGCCTCTAAAGTTTCCATAACCTCCCCTGGATAGGTCTCTCTCATACTGCTCTCTTTGCGGACACTCGCTTCTCCAATGCCCTTCTTCCCTGCAATATGCGCACTGATTCCTACTCAAGGGCTCCCTATTCCACCTACTATCGCCTCTATCTGGACCCCGTCTATCTACGCCTGCGATTGCTACCGCTAGCATATCTGCCTTTCTACGCATCTTGCGCTCTTCCTCTTTCTTTGTCTCTGTTTCCCTGTTCATGTACACCTTATTTGCTACCTCCATTAGTTGGGTGATGGACATACCTGCAAACCCTTCTAAATTTTGTAGCTTGCGCTTAATATCTCCGTAAGCTTGGCTGACAAAGGCGGAGTTTACCATTCGGGAATTATCAGCGTCTTCCGGATAAAAGGGGGTATACAAGCGGTATGCCTCCAATAATCGGTCATAAAAGACACTGGGCGCTTCATCACTTTTCTGAATCACCTCAACTGTCTTCGACATATTAATGGCTTTCTTCCCTCCGGCTTTCATGCCAGCAATTATAGCGTCTCTATAGGCTTTTAGTTGAACCATATCTGCGCCATTAACATTCCAGTCGGAATCGGTATTAGGATAATGTGTTGCGGCCCATGCTGCTGGATTGGCTTGATTTAAAGCACGGGCTTCATCCTCTAGCGCTTTAATGGCCGCTTGGCTAATCCTAGTCCTTTCCTCATTATTGAACAATGTCATTAATAACTGCTGGCAATCAGCCCATGTCGGATTATGTGTCTGAACTATCGAGGTGAACAGATCGGTCATAGCTTGTGGTTTCTCAGTGTACGAGGAATTGTGGGTCTTCCAATTCAAGAGATCGGTAGTCGTGAACGGGACATATACGAAGACTGGGTCAGCATATACCATTTGACCTGCGGCATCGAGATAGGCTGACCCAGGATTCAGACGAAGAGGCATCTGGTAATGTTTGGGTCGTTGGGAACCGGTCAGTTGTCGGGTTAGTATAGGGCTACGTGAAGGGGCGTCGGTTAGAGGTTCCAGTCGGGGGGTGATAAGGCATGAGGATGTGGGAGCTTGACTTTGGGAAAGGTCGGTGAATAGAATATTCCGAGCCGAGCTAGAAGAAGCTTGACCGGAAGTTTGAAGTGGCGCCAAATCAGGATATTCAGATCCAACGGGGGTTGGTTCCGGAAGGGAAGGTTTAATACGAGGGGGGGTGGATTCTGCACTGGAGGAGGAAGCGGAAGTGGATGGGGGCAATGGGGGAAGGGGTGTAGAACTTCCTGTACTCGTATCACTTCCTCCTAAAGGGAAGTAAGGGGGCGGCAAAGGGATCTCGGACTCAGGGGGCGTGTCCAAAATGGGCCTAACCATAGTCCTAGTGGACAAACAAGTCCTGGCCACCATGAGGCGACATTGCTCCTCGTGGCATATCCGAATCCATCTTGGCGAGTCGTTTACGGCCTGTCTCCAACAATCAATATATGGAAACTGTCCGTAAAGTTCAGGCCTACCTGATACAGCCACGTGTACACGCTGTACCAGAGTTGGATCCAAACTGCCACGTGGCGGCCATGCCGCAACCAAAGTAGGCCACTCCCTAGTGCACAAAGTGACCAAACGTACAGGGGACATTTTAACCCCCAAATCACATGTTTTAAATCCCTTTTTGAAATTCTTTACCATACAACCTAAGGGATCCAAAATCGTTGACTCCGACGCGCCCATACTTATCAATGGAGCGTCGTTGACAACGAATACTATGCACACGTTCTATTCAACAGTCACACCCGTTTCTTCCGGCAACAGCACCACGTGGTACGGTTACCAAGTGAAACGTACACAATAACACAATAAACACTCAAGGAATTCCCGTACACACACAGCTGTTACACCAGTCACTAAATAATCAATATTATGCCCTTTGGCGAAACTATACAGTCACCCACGCTATAATTCTCTATATATGAATTACCCGTCTATAACACACCCCAGTAACATCGTCTTTTACAAATAGCGGTTACAGTACGGTTAGCATAGGTCAAAGCACAATTTAAGGTCACAATACAATTATTAGTGGTTATGGTGTTAAACATGCAATAGACGACAATGATTAGTACTTATATACAGTGTCAGTAAATATACAGGGTTATGGTACCATGCACTATGATACAGCAACACACTATTAACACTCTCGCTAGACGGCTGAGCTCGCGCTATCTAACAAGATATACACTTTACTAACAATCTTTAACACATATACAATCCCAACTAAACTATTGGCCAGTACCTTGAATGGACTACCTAAAACTATCTACATCCGTTTTGGTTAGCCACACTGCCCAAGCACCACATATAGCGAACTAAAGGGCGGAATTTACAACAGAACCCTTTTAGTCTTTCTACTCTATCAATAGTCTAGTGGGTTCCAAATTTACACGCCTTCCCACTTAGCCAAGATAGGTTGAGATCTAGCGGATCGAATTTACACAGGCGCCGCTTAGTCTCCCGGTCCCTCAGACCTAGCGAACAAAATATACACCCTAGAACGCTAGTCTAGACAAGACACCGGTGTCCGGCTAGGGCTATTTACACAGAACCCCGCCTGACTCCAAACCAAATCAAACGGTCTTACTAAAGAGCGTTCGATTGAGCGGTGCGCCTTCGCTCCTTCCCTCCGACAGAGGGGGCAGATTCCATACACAGATTTAAACCCCTTATGGGCCTACCGCACAATCGGTATACCCCTAGTGGGTCCGCCGTCTAAAACAGCAGTCGTCTTACCTCCTCGTTCCTGAACCTGAGTTCACACTCATCGACGGGGACACCCCAGCACTTCTTACGTAGAGGCCGATGATCTCCTGGACAACAGACCAGTGGCGCCGAGACGAAGGGAGGTCCACGCAGAAGTTCAGGGGTGCAGCCGTAGAGAACGTGGGCAAAGATAGACTGTCTCACGCCTCTGCCTCTCAGCTACCGTTGAACGATGAGCTTCCCGGCCAATGCACCAAATGATACCGGAGAAACTGACGGAAGCCAAGCACAGAGAGATGGACACAGGTTTCTTCAGGAAGGAAGAGATTCTTTATTGGATCACCGATCGGGACTCAGAGGGACTAATGTCACCAAAATACAGCAAGTTCTGAGCCCCGGACAATAGTGCAGGCTCCTTATATAGGCACATAACTCCTCCCATATTAAGCTCCACCCGCACATTCTCTTGACCAATCAATACAAATAAGAATTAACTTCCTGCTTGACCGCATGGCCTGTCCAGCACAATGGAGGAGGGGAATACTACATCCTGTATTCTTGCACATGCTCCGTACACTACTGATCGTATCTTGCCTCGTGCAACCAACTGATCGATACGTCAGCATATGCACGTACACATGCCACGTGGTAATCTCGGCCTACTAAATTTATTTTTACCGAGATTCCACCACAGCAGTGATTGCTGACTGCCAGCACACATCTCTATATGTGCCACACACTCACTTTAGGGAATCCAAGCTCATCCTGAAACGAGAGCTAGTGGCATGGAGAAGGTGAAACAGGAACTGAACTTCTTGAACGATGGAGTTATTGGACCACTGGCAAGCTTGAGGGCCTGAGCTACTGGCACTTTACTAATCTTAACCAGACACATACATCATATCTATGAACTGTTCTTAAACTCTGGCACATTGTTCTTAGTCTTGTGATTCTCTAAATGTTCCTAAATTGTAAGTCCATATGAAGAGAGTCTTCTTCACCTCTTGCATCAAATGTCAACATGATTTTTATCCTGCAGCTACTTGTTTTTAAATTGTATAACCATAACACATTGTGGAAAATACTGTAACTATATAAATGTTAATGATGATAATCATAATAGCAATAATATTAAAGAAGGATTTTAGATGAACTCTAAAAATCTGCTGCATATATTTGTATATATTCCTTGTATTTCCAAAGTAGTGCTTTGGACCATTTATCATTATCACTAACTAAAGAGACAGTTGGGTAGCTCTCATTCCCAATCATGGTGTTGCCTATTTGAAGCATTGTACTCAATGCAGTTAATATTCAGAACATGGTTGTATTCACAGGAAATACTGCACGGTATTCAGATCAGCTTACCCCTGAAACTTTTCAATCCAGAACAACAAATCACAATTAGATTGTGTAGTTGATGGCACCTGGTCCTCTTCCATGTTTTCTCTGGCTATTATGATCACAAACTCCAAGAATGTGGGTAACTTTGTTTCACTGTTTTTGTGCCCTCTAACCATTAGCCCAGGAGTGGAATGCTTGTGTGTTTGAGGTCCAGCCATTATGCAGTGATCATTCCTCTCTCTGATTCCATTCTCTGTGTTGGTCTTTCTATCTCTGTATATCGTCAAGAACATCAGGATCCAACATCTTGTTATCTTTATTTTGTGTCAGGAATGTTTCCAATTGGCATCAATAAGCAGACAGGCCTCTGTGAATAGTTATCAAGTGAAGGGCCAATTAGATTTGGGAAGCTATGCTTTGTTAAAATCTAAAATCCAAGTTATTTAGAGAGTATCGGGTTGCTTGCAGCTTATTGTGATTCCGTGACACTTAACAGAGAGCAAAAGATATCAAAGACAATCTACAGAGATAATGGATGGGTTATGACAATACCAGATCACTTGGGCACCGCAGATTTTTGTAAACTATATTTACCATAATTCCTGGCCAGTAGAAGTTTGGCATTTTATGTACTCCCACCTCTGATGCTCGCCTTCAAGATTTCTCGAGGGCTGCCCCGTTCCTGTGGAACTCGCTTCCCTACTCCGTTAGATGCTCACCCAGTCTCCACTCCTTAAAAAAATCGTTAAAAACCCACTTCTTCATAAAAGCGTATCAATTAAAATGTTAATAGCTCCCAACTGATTCCTCTTCTGCAACTATCACTAGTCTAATACCATCCTTACCTTTTTGTGTCATTTTACCCCACTCCCTCTAGCATGTAAGCTCATTGAGCAGAGCCCTCAACCCCTCTGTTCCTGTGTGTCCAACTTGTCTGGTTACAACTACATGTCTGTTTGTCCACCCATTGTAAAGCGCTGCGGAATTTGACGGCGCTCTATGAATATCATAATAATAATAATAATAATAATGTACTCGTTATTTATCTAAGAATTACGAAAGACTGAGTTTACTGCAGCAGTACCTGTGATCCTGAGGTTTACATAGGTAATAGAGCCAATGCACTGGTTAATTCTATGTATAATTGTCTAAAATGTTCATTTAGTAGCCATAATGCCACAAAATATTGTCCATTGTTGGAACCACAGCCACATGATTGCCAGCTTGTTTTAGGAGTCCAAAGTATCAGGAATGTTTTAATAATATACACACAGAATCCAGTCCTGTGATACCAGGATCAACTGTTTAGGGAAAAAAGAAAAAAGGAAAAAAGAGAGAAAATAAGTCACTCAGACGGCCACTAGAGGTACTTACTGACATTCAGTGTCTCCACTCACTGCATGGAGGCGCTGAACGTTCCTCATAGAGATGCATTGATTCAATGTATCTCTATGAGGAGTTGCTGATAGGTGCAGCGCAATAACCTCCCAATGCATATCTATGGCAAAGCATTGGATTGGGTGGGATCATCAAGTCTGATGATCTCAGCCATGGAGGCAGGGTCAGCCATGGCGAGACCGACACTACGTGGGAAAAAAGGTGAGTAAAATCATATGTTCATTGCAATCTAAGGGGGGCTGGACACCTAAATAGTTATTTTAACACTATAGTGTCAAGAATACGTTTGAGTTCCTGACACTACAATATTCTTTTGCACAAAAAAGTAAAATGAGGAGGAAGGGAATGTGACCACCACTTAGATAATATACCCCTTTTGCTTATATATTGACTGATTAGTGTATTACTTTAACAATGTATAAATTCTAGAATAGAGCAATTAACTAAGAAAACTTTATTGGGATTGTTCCCTATGGCAGTCACAATCTATTTCAGTACATTCAAAGAGTTGTCATAATTAATAGACTAGCACTCATAAATAGGGGTATATTATCTAAGTAGTGATCCCATTCCCTTCCTTTTTATTTCCCAGTTTGTTTAATTGTTGGCTTTTTTTTAAAGGGATACTATAGGCAGTTAAGCAGCGAGACTGCAGGGGCATGCTCTATACATGAAAATTGCTTCATTAGGCTAAATTTGTTTTGGTGCCTATAGTTTGCCTTTAATGTCTTTGCACGTTATGACCAGCATTGGGGAGAATTTAATTTATTTTATTTAAGTTCTATTAATACATACTGTTACTACCCACACTGTTACCTACACACTTATAAGCACACTGTTACCCACACACACATAAGTACAGTTACCACACACATATAAGCACACTGTTACCCACACACATGGGCGTAGGAACCCAAAAAAATCTGGGGGGGATAGCATTTTTACTCGCCGGGTATATTCTTATTCCGTAAACTAGGAGTTGTTTATCCCATTGTACAGCGCTACGGAATTTGCAGTCGCTATATAAATGATTAAATAATAACATTAAAGGGTCACCACAGGGAAGGGGTTTTACTTACCCGGATACAGCGCCGGGATCCTCCTGATTAGAACCACCCCTACCCTTCCCATGAATGTTAGAACCACCCCTACCCCTTCCATGCACAAAAAAACCCCACCTACCCCTTCCACGCATATTAACCCCCTACCCCTTCCATGCATATTAGTACACCCCTAACCCCTTCCATGCATATTAGAACCCACCCTACCTCTTCCATTCATATTAGTACTCCCCTAACGCCTTCCAATAATTTTTCTACCTACCCCCTCCTCCCATCCATATTAGTAGCCCCCCTAAACCCTTACAATTATTTTTCTACCTACCCCTCTCCCCTATCCTTATTAGTAGCCCCCCTAACCCTTTCCAATTATTTTTCTGCCATGTTAACTAACGCCAGTGCTGGAGTGCCTACATTAAAAGGCCTGCAGGGACAGGCTATAGACACCAGAACCACTACATTAAGCTGCAGTGCTTCTGGGGACTATAGTGTTTCTTTAATGTGAGGTCAATTAGAGATTAGTGCAACGAATAATATGCTAGATTGCCTACTTACAACCAGATGAGGATGATGATGGGCTCTAGCTGCAGTCTGGCTCCACTGGTCTGGTGTAGAACAGGCTCTCTGGAGGCTGTTTGTAACTGTGGTCACAAAAATCAATGTTCTGTGAGAACGGGAAGCAGCTCCATTTTTTGGGGGCCCTTTACACAGCTCAAGGTCTGGATCCCAGGGTCCACCTTCAGGGTCCACCTTCATGAGTTTGTTCACAGGGGGTGGAGTGTGTAGGGGATGTCCTGATATGTGTGTAAGGAATGCATTGTGTGAATCTGTGTTTGTATGTGTAAGGGCTGCAAGGTGTGATTCTGTGTATGTACGGGATGCAGTGTGTGCGTCTGTAAGGGGTGCATTGAGTGTATGTACGGGGTGCATTGAGTGTGTAAGGTTGCATGATTGTGTGTGTGTGTGTGCACGGGGTGCATTGAGTGTGTGTAAGGATGAATTGTGTGTTTCTGTGTGTGTAAGGGTGGTATGATTGTGTGATTGTGTGTGTGTGTGTGTGTGGTGGATGTCAATCTCTCTCCCTCCCTTGTCACTCTTTCTCCCCCCCCCCCCTCCCTGCTTCTTTCTCCCCCCCCCTCCCTGCTTCTTTCTCCCCCCCCCTCCCTGCTTCTTTCTCCCCCCCCCTCCCTGCTTCTTTCTCCCCCCCCCTCCCTGCTTCTTTCTCCCCCCCCCTCCCTGCTTCTTTCTCCCCCCCCTCCCTGCTTCTTTCTCCCCCCCCTCCCTGCTTCTTTCTCCCCCCCCTCCCTGCTTCTTTCTCCCCCCCCTCCCTGCTTCTTTCTCCCCCTCCCTGTTTCTTTATTTCCCCCCCCTCCCTCCCTCCCTGTTTCTTTATTTCCCCCCCCTCCCTGTTTCTTTCTTCCCCCCCCTCCCTGTTTCTTTATTTCCCCTCCCTCCCTGTTTCTTTATTCCCCCCCCTCCCCCCTCCCTCCTCCCCCCTTCCTGTTTCTTTCTCTCCCTCCCTCCCCTACCTATGATGTAGCGTGGCCGAGCGCTGTATAGTCCGCCGGTACAGGGAGCTTTTGTTTCCTGTACCCGGCGGACTAACAGGAAGTGCACACTCAGTGTGCACTTCCTGTTAGTCCGGCCGGGTACAGGAGACAGATGCTCCCTGTACCGGCGGACTATACAGCGCTCGGCTACGCTACAGTGAGGGAGTGACAGGAGGGAGCGCTGAGCGCTTCCCTCCTGTCAGCTCCTCTCTTCATGCTGCGCCCGGGCGGTGCGCTCTCATGGACGCACCAGCCCGGGCAAAGCTGCAGCCGCCTGAGGCTCTCTGCAGAGCGCTCGGGCGGCTGCAGCATCAGGGGGGGCCGGCGGAGCTGGGGGGGATTTCCCCATACCTGTCGCCCCCGCATGATTTGCTGGGGGGGATGCGTCCCCCCCATCCCCCCCGGTTCCTACGCCCATGCCCACACACATATAAGTACAGTTACCCACACACATATAGGCACACTGTTACCCACACACACATAAGTACAGTAACCCACACACATACTGCTACAAATAGACACTATGCACAAGCACAAACTGACACACATACTTAGTAATACATACACACAGACATTTACACACTGCTACATACGTACACACTATACACACTCACGCTTTATGTGTATATATGAAAAACTTTAATCACATTTAAAAGTCCAAGTACTTTTTTTAATTAGTTTGAAAGGGGGGTGGGTGCTCTTGATTTCTGTGCCTGCAGGCCCCTGTGATGTAAATCTGACCCTGGTTGTTTTAATGGTGGAGAGTGGACTTTAAAGGTCTGTCAATCTGAAAACATTTCACCTGGATTTTCTTGTGATGGAAGTAAAATCTAATTAGCAGGCGTCTCGCACTTAGTGTGAAACCTTGCAGTAAAACTATAAATAGTTTGCCATGTGTCCCCAAGGGATTAACCAGCCAGACTGTGCATACTGCCTCTTCCACAACACCGAGAGTCAAGTGTGCAATAAAAATGGACAATTTCTGTAATCCAGCACCGTGCGTGGAATCAGGTTCTCTAACTGGCTCCTGACTGTCCTTGCAGTCAGTATTTATTGAGGGTGGTTTGCCGGTTGGTAAATGTATGCAGGTAGTTATGGAACCTGAACTGGTTATAGGTAGATATCAATCTGCTTACAGGTAGTTGTGCTAGCTGTTTTCTAGTAGTTACAAAAGGGGGACAAAGATTTGTGTATAATTCATACTATTTTGTTTTATTTTTTCTAATTTTATTATTTTATGTTGCTATTTTTCATTTATTAGTACTTTCATTGAGTTATTTTGTAAAATCTCCTACAGAGAAGCACTTTTGTGCATTAGATTAATCAGGGTGGAAGCCATCCTGAGGAATTTTCCCACTGTAAGGAGACACCAATAATTGGCTTTCCAATTTTGATGCAGCTGTGTCAATTCAGCCATTTGTATTAGATCAGGGTTGCATCATCCTGGCAACAACAAACCTAAAACGACAACTAAAAAAATATTTTTATTTTTTTTCTCCATTTTGGTGTCCATGCCTTTTCCACAGTACACAGCGCGCATGCACAAATTATGCAAACGTAACACAAGGGTCTGGTCCTGTATAAACACCTGTGATCTTTGGATTAGTGCTCCTTTGTGGTTTCTAATTAAACATGTCATATTATTATTATTATTATTATTATTATTATTACTGCTACTATACTACTGTTCCTGATTCACTGTTTGTTTAGTCTATTCCTGTGTACCAGACATGGCTATGTTCCTGAATCCAAGTTTAGTCTTAGTTCTGATTCTGTCTACCAGACCTGGCTATGTCCCTCACTCTGACTCGGAGTTTAGTCTTAGTTCTGATCAGGGGCGGACTGAGAACCCTCAGGGCCCCCGGGCAAAATAAATCAAGGGCCCCCTTACAGGCCCCACCCATATTCCGCAGCAAGCGCCACTCTTGTCCCGCCTCCATGCACCGCCTCCAGCCACACCCTACACAATCTTTAGACACAAGGAACAAAAGTGCAATAATCCCTTCGAGGCCCTAGTAGAGACTACAATTGAGGGCTAATGGGCCATGGAGGGGGGTCTTTCTAGCAGAGGCTATCTCAGTGTCCTTAGAAAGAATCCCCTCCAGGCCCCATTAGAGACTACAATGGAGTCTAATAGGCTTGTAAGGGGGTCTTTCTAACAGAGGCCATCTCAGCGTCCCTGCTGGAAACAGTCGCCTCCAGGCCCCAGTAGAGACTACAATTGAGGGCTAATGGGCCATGGAGGCCTCCAGGCCCCAGTAGAGACTACAATTGAGGGCTAATGGGCCATGGAGGGGTGGGGGAGGGGGTCATTCTAGCAGAGGCTATCTCAGTGTCCTTTAGAGAGTGTGTTAGAAAGAATTTCCTCCAGGTCCCATTAGAGACTACAATGGAGTCTAATGGGGCCTGGAGGGGGGTCTCTCCAACACTCTGGTTCCTATTCACAATATAGCAACACAACATAGCTTGCTGATACCTAGGCCAAGTTGGCTCCTCTTACATTAATTACTGTTGCTGGCTGCAGGCTGTGGGCTTGCTGGAAGGCTGTGGGCTTACTGGCTGCGGCTGGCAGGCTGTGGGCTTGCTGGCAGGCTGTGGGCTTGTTGGCTACTGCCGGCAGGCTGTGGGCTTGCTGGCTGCGGCTGGCAGGCTGTGGGCTTGCTGGCTGCGGCTGGCAGGCTGTGGGCTTGCTGGCTGCGGCTGGCAGGCTGTGGGCTTGCTGGCTGCGGCTGGCAGGCTGTGGCTTGCTGGCTGTGGCTTGCTGGCTGGCAGGCTGTGGCTTGCTGGCTGGCAGGCTGTGGCTTGCTGGCTGGCAGGCTGTAGCTTGCTGGCTGCGGCTGGCAGGTTGTGGGCTTGCTGGCTGTAAGCCTGTGGCTTGCTGTAGGCCTGTGGGCTGGCTACTGGCCTGTGGGCTAACTGGTGGCCTGTGGGCTGGCTGGCTGGCTACTGGCCAGCCTGTGGGCTGGCTGGTCGGCCTGTGGGCTGGCTGGCTGGCCTGTGGGCTGGCTGGCTTGCTGGCTACTGGGGCACTTGTAGATTATTTAAAGAAATAATCCATGCACAATAACCACTACTGCTCTGTGTAGTGGTTATGGTGCCAGGAGGGCCGGGCCCCCCTCCCAGAGTAAGTAGTCAAACCGTTTAAGAACAGTTTGACAACTTACCTGGGGTGTGCTGGGATATGAGGCTGTAGTAGGGTATAGGAGCAGTGGTGCAATGTGTGAGGGGTGCAGTGTGTGTGAAAGGTTCAGTGTGTGTGAGGGGGTGTAGTGTATGAATGTGTAGGGTGTGTGGGGCAATGTGTGTATGAGGGGGCTGTGTATGTGTGTGGCAATGTTAGTATGGGGGTCTGTGTGTGTATGGGTGGGCAGTGTATGTGTGTGTGTGAGGCAATGTGTGTAAATGTGTATGGTGTGTGTGGGGGCAGTGTGTGTGTATGGGGGGCAGAGTGTGAATGTGTATGGTGTGTGGGGGCAGTGTGTGAATGTGTATGGTGTGTGGGGGCAGTGTGTTTATAGGGCTAGAGTTCACTCTCACCACTGCGACCACCAGGAATCCCTGGTGGTCACAGTGTTGAGAGTGAACTTTAGCCCGTAGCTCCAGGGCTAGAGTTTACTCTCGCCAGAGCCGTAACGTTGCTGTGGTAACCGCGGCAACGATCTACGATCAGAGGAGCTGCAGGCTGAGCTCCCAGGTCCTCTCTTCCTCCCTCCCCTGCCGGCTGCCCGCACGGTGCCTGCGGATAGGGGAGGGGAGGGGAGGGGAGGGGAGGGGGGGCAATTGCCCTCTTCTTACTCCCCCCTCCCCCTTCTTACCCCCTTCTTACTCCCCCCTCCCTCTCTTCTTACCCCCCTTCTTCTTACCCCCTCTTTTTATTCTTATCCCCCTCCTCTTTCTTACCCCTTCCCCCTCTTCTTACCCCCTTCTTACTCCCCCCTCCCCCTCTTCTTACTCTTCCTTCCCCCCTCTTCTTCCCTCCCCCCTCTTCTTACCCCCCCTCTTCTTACCCCCCTCTTTTTATTCTTATCCCCCTCCTCTTTCTTACCCCTTCCCCCTCTTCTTACCCCCTTCTTACTCCCCCCTCCCTCTCTTCTTACTCCCCTCTCCCTCTCGTCTTACTCCCCCCTCCCCCTCTTCTTACTCCCCCCTCTTCTTACTCCTCCCTCCCTCTCTTCTTACCCCCTTCTTACTCCCCCCTCTTCTTACTCCCCCCTCCCCCTCTTCTTACTCCCACCTCCCCGTCTTCTTACTCCCACCTCTTCTTACTCCTCCCTCTTACTCCCCCTCCCCTCTTCTTACCCCCTTCTTACTCCCCCCTCCCTCTCTTCTTACCCCCCTTCTTCTTACCCCCCCTTCTTACTTCCCCTCCCTCTCTTCTTACTCTCCCCTCCATCTCTTCCTACTCCCCCCTCCCTCTCTTCTTACTCCCCCCTCTTCTTCTTACCCCCCTCCCCCCTCTTCTTACTCCCTGCTCCCCCTCTTCTTACCCCCTTCTTACTCCCCCCTCCCTCTCTTCTTACTCCCCCTCCCTCTCGTCTTACTCCCCCCTCCCCCTCTTCTTACTCCCCCCTCTTCTTACTCCTCCCTCCCTTCTTACCCCCTTCTTACTCCCCCCTCTTCTTACTCCCCCCTCCCCCTCTTCTTACTCCCACCTCCCCCTCTTCTTACTCCCACCTCTTCTTACTCCTCCCTCTTACTCCCCCTCCCCTCTTCTTACTCCCCCCTCTTCTTACCCCCTTCTTACTCCCCCCTCCCTCTCTTCTTACCACCCTTCTTCTTACCCCCCCTTCTTACTTCCCCTCCCTCTCTTCTTACTCCCCCCTCCCTCTCTTCTTACTCCCCCTCTTCTTCTTACCCCCCTCCCCCCTCTTCTTACTCCCTGCTCCCCCTCTTCTTACCCCCTTCTTACTCCCCCCTCCCTCTCTTCTTACCCCCTTCTTACTCCCCCCTCCCTCTCTTCTTACCCCCTTCTTACTCCCCCCTACCTCTCTTCTTACTCCCCCCTCACCCTCTTCTTACCCTCTTCTTACTTCCCCCCTCCCTCTATTCTTACCCCCCCTCTCTTCTTACTCCCCCCTCCACTGTAGCGTGCCCGAGCTGCTCTACTGTCCGCGGTGCCGGCCGTAGTGATAGGAAGGTGCACACTGAGTGTGCACTTCCTGTGAGTCCGGCCAGGTACAGGAAACAGAAACTCCGTGCGGAACAGGAGTTTCTGTTTCCTGTACCCGGCCGGACTCACAGGAAGTGCACACTCAGTGTGCACCTTCCTATCACTCCGGCCGGGCACCGCGGACAGCAGAGCAGCTCGGCCACGCTACAGGGGACGTGAGAAGCAACTGCAGCCGCCTGAGTGCTCTTAACAGAGCGCTCAGGCTGCTGCATCAATTAAAGGGCCGGCCCCCTGATGGCGGGCCCCCCTCCCGGCCGGGCCCTCGGACCATGCCCGAAGTGCCCGACCCTGGTTCAGTCCGCCCCGGTTCTGATTCTGTCTACCAGACCTGGCTATGTCCCTCACTCTGACTCTGAGTTTAGTCTTAGTTCTGATTCTGTGTACCAGACGTGGCTATGTCCCTCACTCTGACTCTGAGTTTAGTCTTAGTTCTGATTCTGTGTACCAGACCTGGCTATGTCCCTCACTCTGACTCTGCGTTTAGTCTTAGTTCTGATTCTGTCTACCAGACCTGGCTATGTCCCTCACTCTGACTCTGAGTTTAGTCTTAGTTCTGATTCTGTGTACCAGACCTGGCTATGTCCCTCACTCTGACTCTGAGTTTAGTCTTAGTTCTGATTCTGTCTACCAGACCTGGCCATGTCCCTCACTCTGACTCTGAGTTTAGTCTTAGTTCTGATTCTGTGTACCAGACCTGGCTATGTCCCTCACTCTGAGTTTACGTAGTCTTAGTCCTGTTTCTGTGTACCAGATCTGGTACCAGATCCTGAATCCACATTTAGTCTTAGTTCTGTGTACAAGACATGGCTTTGTTCCTCACTCTGAGTTAAATCTGCCCAGAGGCTATCCTCTTTAGTTCTAGTGTTTTATCTCCTGGTCTGGATTGTTTTAGATTTAGTTTTGATAGTTCCCATTTCTATGCTAGGCATTTAATCCAGCCACCCCAATGTCTGGTATTACGTTGCCTATATTTCCTGCTGGGCCTTTGCTATTTTACTGACTTATATCTTAATGATGATCCTCTCGTATCCCAACACCTGTCAATTGATTCACATTTAAGCATATGACCCTTTTGGCAATGGATATTTCGAAAGTCAGTTATGATTTGCATTCAATTCTGAGTATAGAAAGACATTGTGACTTTCACAATAAAATCTTAACCGCCAGCAAAATCTACAATTCCCGAAACAAGCATTAAAGCACCATGCATTAACTTCCTCCACCCATATATGCCTCCGCAAGGTCTTTGTAAAATTGGGGTATATCACCAGTAGGATTTTTGCTCAACCCTATTTAAATGTAAATAAAACAAAAATTATCTCGACCCTCCATGATACCTTGGGGGGGGGGGGGGGGCATTTATGACATCAAGAAAGAAATCCCAATGTGAAGATGCATTCATACAGCATTGTGACTTCAAATGTGCTGAGCATGAATGAGCGTGCTGGGGCTGCAACATCCTCCCCAGGACGTACTTACCTTACGCCAGTAAATACTTCAGTGTTGTTAAATGTGGTGATTGACAGGGGATAACTACCCTTTAACAGACACTTCCCCAGCTTTCAATGGCTTATCATCTGGTATAAAATGGTGAGATTTTCTATATTGTGTAGTTGGAATGAAATTGAATGTAACAAAGATGCATACTCACAATTTGCACAAGGCGTGGCCCGGTTTACAGAAGGAGATGGAGAGATGGCGCTGGATGGAGCTCTCATGGTTGGGTAGGATTGCGTCTATTAAGATGACAGTCCTCCCAAAAATATTGTACTATTTTAGGACCATACCCATGTCTATCCCATGTTGGTTTTTTTCAAAAATAAATTCAGCAATTTTAAAGTGTGTTTGGAACAAGAAGCCATGTAGAATCAAAATGACTTCCTTACTACATAATAAATCCAACGGTGGTATTGGTATACCTGATATTCGTAAATACGATTTTGCTACCAATGCAGCCGTTGCTGTTAGTTGCAATAGCACAATAATAGGCCACATCCTAATGGCAGCCACCTCATACTGGAAGTCCAAAAATGTACCTACACGTCAAGAAATATTGAACATGGTTTTAGATAATAAGGCAAACGAAATGTCGTTCAGAAAAAATACACATTTCTTTGCAAACTTTCAACATATTTGGGACAAAGGGGAGGAAGACATTAAAATAATTTACTGCTTATAGAATACATATTTTGTTATATATAATTAAAGTTTCGTACAACATTCCAGGTGTTTACTAATATGTATGGATCACCTTTCCTATTTCCAAGTTCCTCCTTCCTTTCCTACCCCGAATAGTATGTTTGACTATTCGTTATTATTTGCTGTAAAACATTATAACTTTAATAAAAATTATTTGAAAAGAATGAAATTGAATGTATTGATTGTCTAGGTTCGATGTGCCTTTCCCTCTTCCCCCGTTCCTGCCTTGTTATTTTGCCAGCAAGGCATTGTTTCATTGGTCCAGGGACACTTACAGACAGTTTGAACTGGCTGCCATGCCACGCACTTAGGTCTCCCGTGTGGCCCACAGTCCTAGTTATTGTGTGTTCCACCCGTTATGTAAACACAGAGCTCCACTCACACTGGCTGTAACTTCATTAAGCTTTTTATTGTGATTGGTTGCTATCCCGAGTCCATATTGCTACTGGTTGACTCGTGTTCACTGCACAGACAAAGAAATGTATAACTACCCTGTGTGAGTCTAAATAAAACGTACATTGCTGATCTCCACTTTATCGAGTGTCTGGCTGATGTTCGTGGGGAAACTTCTGCCGAAGCTCTCTCTCTCTCTAGAAGATCCTTGGCAGTACCAGTCAGGTAGTGCTGGAAGTGTTGCTCTCTGCTATATTTTACCCTTAGGAGAAGGGACATATTCTGGGCAGATTAGGTCTCAGTCTCAAACCTAGGACCAGACCTCCTGTATCGACTACATACCCATTAACACATACTTTACATTTTCTAACAGCTGCACAAAAAATATTATATTTATATAATTTTAAAAAAGCCATACAATGAATTACACATGAAGAAGTGTAAATGTGGCTGTTGTATTTGGAGCCTGTCCATCCACACAGTTAATGGTCGGGACAGATGGTCTAGCTATATGGATAATACAGGAAGGGAGCCCCTTAGTGCAGCCCATGCTCTGTATTGCACATGTTTGGAAGTAATGATTAATGAGTCTGAGCGTATGAAGCTTGCTGGTGAAAGGTTAATGAAGCTTTAAACCTGGTGTAGTTATCACTTCATCATCACTCTTAACAGATGGAGGAGACATCACCTGCTGAAATCATCTGCACAGCTTTCCTCTGTCGGTTTTAGAAGGCTTGCCCAGGGAGTAATGAGTATTTGAGGATACCTGACACATTCTCAAGGTTTATTTCATAGTTATTTCAAGGCCCTGGTTGGAGATGGTATTTTAGATTAAAGATGAACTATGATTTCCTTTATTAATCATACACTGGTTTGTCTGTCAATGAGGACTTTAGCCAGTCAAAAGGGACTAGAAATTATAAGCATAGTCCATAGCCGGATTTTCGGTGAGAGACATATTGTTACCATGACCCTCACTGAGCTGTGTAGCGAGTAAAGGTTTGCTGGTAAAGAGCATAGCATCACAAGTACTTTCAGTGAAGATCTGTCAGGACAGTCTAACACCCAACACGCAGAACTTAAATAACAAATATAATAAACAAAGAAACCATAAAACGTATCACTGAACCTTAGAATAGCCGGGTTTAACGTTAACATAGAATAGGACAGGACAGGCCGAGATCAGGGAAACAGAATGTACATAAGTTGTAGACAAGCCAAAAGTCAACGGATACAGAAGTCATAATAGACAAAGAACAAGCCAAGGTCAAAATATACACGAACAATAGAAATAACGAGCTCTCAGATAACAAAACTGGAAAGCACGACAGGGCAATGAAAACTGGCTGCTCTCGGTTTAAATAACTAAAGGAGGACTCTGATTGGCCCATGTGACATTGGAAACTAGGGTACCTCAACTAGGGGGACCGCGAGTGTCAGAAACTAGGAGGACCTCAAAATCTTTAAAAGGCTCTGGCATGCAGAGGCCGGTGTCTCTAATACTTTCAGACCTGGCCATTGCTTAGGTAAGAGAGGAGACAGGCATCGGGAAAATGCTGCAACGATGTTCACCTGGTGGGTCCAGGACTTTGCTTGGATAGGCACCAAGACAAGATCTTAGCCAATCAGAAGACCTAAGTAAAGTTTGAAGCAACATAAACAATCTCTGAATGTTTAATAATTCGAGGGATAGTGACAGTGTCTTGATATCTGGTGTGCTATAGTTAATCTCCAGAGAGCTGCAGCTTGGAGTGATATGGTGTATCTATGGCGTATCTATGAGTACATGTTCTCTCTTCCCAGATGGCTCTGGACCGGGCTATGTTTCAAGCACTGGATTCTACTCTGGTTTTCTTTCTGCTGGTTGCTACAGCTCTGGACCGGAATTATTGGAGGGATGCGAGGGACCCCAGGGTGCTTGTGTGGAGCAGGATTAAGCTAAACAAGAAGGTGTCTAAATTTGTGAAGGGAATGGGGGGGGAGCTCCGCATCTTCGAGCAAAATGCAGCTATGTATTTTAGGGGTGAGGGGGTCAACCTTACAGAGGTGGGACTTGACTTTTTTAATTTGGCGTTTCAGGATATGCTGGAGGAGGCCATGGCTTTGGTGTTGGTGCAGCCCCCCTGATTTAGGGGGTAAACCAGTGGGGCTTGTGGCAGTATATGGCACTTATCAACTGGGGGTTAGACCAGCGGTCCGTAGAAAGTGAATGGTACAGTTATGCATAACAGAAGTGCCCACTGAGCCAATAATCAGCTAGTGGTTAGCATTACAAGAATGGAAGGCCCAGAAACGCCTTGTGCTGGTTGGGACGAGGGGGGAGGGCAGCTGCCCAAGTGAATGTTCTTGGTTGGCAAGGTGGTACTCAGTGATGTATATATTTACTGAGTAATAAAGTTGAAGTTTAAAGATCTATACATATTTATATAGTTAATAAAGCAGTGACCTATTTTCACCAAGTAAGTCTGTAATTTGATTATTTCGGGCAAACAAAGTAGTTGGGGAGTAGCGGTTGTTTACTGGTAGATGCCCATACACAATACCCTCTACCTACACACATGAGTAGCTATGTAAAAGTCTGAGATACCCAAAATTATTTTTTATAACAACTTACCTATGATTGAGCTTGAGATGGGGCTTCTTCAAGTACAAGTGGGGCCTACCCAACTTCACAGCTGTTTCTTGGATGCCTTTGACTGTCACTGCTCCACATTCTGGCACAGATTACAGTTCTGCTGGCATTTTTTCAATTGCCAGGAGCCGGAGAAAACCGAGAGCTCGATGGGTGCCAAGCATGTCAAACTAGCGGCCCTCGGGCCGCATGTGACCCACAGTGGACATCTTTGTGGCCCTGGAGCTGCGAGTACATGCTTAGTGTTCCAAGCAGAGTAGGCACCTGCTTTCCCCAGATTGCAGGTGCCTACTCTGCTTACATTTACCCGGCTGGGGAGGAGAGGAAGGTGGAAGCAGTGAGGGAGCTCAGCCTTTCTGCTCCTCACTGCTCCCTCGCGCGCGCCGTCTGTAGTGATGCCATATTCCGGCAACACTAAACTGTGCGCGAGGGAGTAGTGAGGAACTGGAAGGCTGAGCTCCAGATAGAAGATCCCCACTGGACCCCAGGAATAAATACAATGATGTGAGTGTGTGCAAAAATGTGTAAATGTGTGAGTGTGTCAATGAGTGTATCTGTGTCTGTGTCTGTCAGAGTGTGTGTGTGTGTGTGTTTGTCTGTGTGCGTGTGTGTGTCTGTCAGTGAGTGTGTGTGTGTCTGTCTGTGTGTCAGTGAGTGTGTCTGTCTGTGTGTGTGTGTGTGTGTCAGTGAGTGTATGTGTGTATTTCAGTGTGTGTTTGTCAGTGAGTGTGTGTGTGTGTTTGTCAGTGAGTGTGTGTGTGTGTCTGTCAGTGAGTGTGAGTGTGTATGTGTGTGTCAATGAGTGTCTGTGTGTGTGTCAGGGAGTGTGTCTGTCAGTGAGTGTGTGTGTCTGTCTGTGTGTCAGTGAGTGTGCCTGCCTGTGTGTGTCAGTAAGTGTGTGTGAGTGTCTGTCAGTGTGTGTGTGTGTGTGTGTCAGTGTGTGTGTGTGTCAGTAAATGTGTGTGTGTGTTGGTCAGTGTTGCGATGGCTGCGGCTGGACAGTGGAGGACCTGTAGGTGCACGGAGGCATGCAACACCACATCACATTCCAACGTGACGTTGACGTGCTCCACCTTCACAGGGTTTCAAAAAGTAGCGGGAGGATCTGCTTTGGCACAGGGTACGGACGGCGCCATTTGGGGTATACAAGAGGCGCATACTGGCAGCGGCAATGTGATAAAAGTCTGCTTGTTTGCTAGATGGGAGTGCTGGGATTTAGTATACGGGGGGAACTAGGATTTAGTAGAGGGGAGACTGGGATTAATAGAGGGGAGACTGGGATTTAGTAGAGGCGGGTGCTGTGGTTTAGTAGAGGGGGGTGCTATGTTTATTTTATACTGTACTTTTCAAAATAAACCTACATTTCTATGAAAATGTAAGGGTTTTTTTTTTTTTTGCGATCCACATAAACTTAAACCTTGTTTATTTGGACCTTGCTAGACTTTGAGTTTGACATGCTTGCCTTAGACTAAGCTACCATCTGTGTTACTACCCAAGCTGCAAGCTGCTTAGGGCCACCTCCCCTTACATCGCTTTCATCCTCGCAATAACCATGGAAGGTGGAGAAGCTGCCAACATCTACAGGTGCTTTATTGCAACTCTCTACAACAATGCCATCCTCACTCATATATTGAGATAGACCTGATCAAGTATTTGGACTGTCTGGCATTGTATACCAGCCTTTGTGTATGCCTGGGGTTTAGTCGATAAATGTCCTAACCTGAAAAATGTGTCCCTCTGCAGTCGACCCAGTCTATTCTTACCAGATCTCCCAGCCTTTTGTTATTCTGGCAGGGAATCTGGCAGATTATATAGGCTTTTACCAGACCTGAAAATATCAGCATGACTCCGACAGGTCAAGGAAAAGGATGGCCATATGCTATCTGTTCTTTTATTTCTAAAAACCTAGCATGTTTAAGCTTATCTGTCTACTATCTTACACTTAAACATAAAAACCCTTGTTTTAGTTATTGTGATCTTACTGCATTGTATAGCATGATACTTGTTTTGTCCTTTTACCATGTAACTGTATACTTTGAACTGGAACAAGTAAATAAAAGTCTATATATCATATAACATGCAGTCATCTAAAAATATTGTAGCAGATTATATAGGCTTTTACCAGACCTGAAAATATCAGCATGACTGCGACAGGTCAAGGAAAAGGATCGAGAATACACCAAGTGCACCAACATATAAAGATTGTTATTCTGAAAGCCTTGTCTATGGATCCAGTTGGGAAAATGTATCAAAATAAAAAAATTACAAATAGTGCAGCAGTCACCATGGAAACGAGTAGAATCAGCAGCACATTTTATTGGTGGCTTCTCTTATTCATCTATACATCTAATGTTTGCACCATTTTTCAGAACTAGACAGTTGCGGCGGGACTGCTGCCTGTTCGTGAATTTCTGTATTATATTCTGTGTGTTTCCCCGTTATTTTCATATAAATATGTCATCTCCCCGTTCGGGAGGTCTTCCCTGGAGGGAATGCATTCCCCTCCCGAATGGAGACCACCCCGACAACTCATTTAGAATGTGTCACGTCTAAACATTTGTTATGAAGGAACACAACTGCAGATTTCTTATAGTTTGAATATTTATTATAAAAAGTAAAAGGTATTGACTTTAATTCCAATTTACAGGTACTGTAGCTTTAAGTAGTAAACGATAACTGAAGTCCACAATTATATGCACTGTAGCTTTAAGTAGTAAACGATAACTGAAGTCCACAATTATATACACTGTAGCTTTAAGTAGTAAACGATAACTGAAGTCCACAATTAGATGCACTGTAGCTTTAAGTAGTAAACGATAACTGAAGTCCACAATTAGATGCAATGTAGCTTTAAGTAGTAAACGATAACTGAAGTCCACAATTAGATGCACTGTAGCTTTAAGTAGTAAACGGTGACTGAATCAGCAAGAGTCCTTTAGTAGTATTAATTAATTAGGTGATAAGAAGTTACAATAGCTGTTCCATAGACTTTAACTGAAGTAAGACAGATGCAGCTAACTGAGACAAAGTATGAGTTGAAGTTAGCTGTAACGGGTTTGTTTAAACGAAGGACTTTGGAGACAGGAAATAACAGCTTTGAGATGCAACGCTTATCACAGAGGTTTTACTTAGCTTCCGGCACATAGAACACTGGTTCCCGAGATTTCCTCAGAGGCGGTTTATCCTGCATGGATAGAGTTCAGCTTTAGTCGTGGATGAGGAAAGGTGAAGGGAACTTGAAGTCTTCCAGTCCGGTCCGGTAATAGAAAGCTTTCACAACGATGTTGCAGCCGGTTCGTGAGTACGGAACGTAGTTCATTAATCCAGCGTCGATCAGCTGGTGCGGTCAGATTAAATAGGGAGACCGTGTCATAAAGAGGTGTGGCTAAGCTCCGTGGAACCAGGAAGTAAGAGGATATTGTAATTAAGGCATGACAGAATGTTGGTTTAGAACGTTCACACCTCGTAACGAGGTGTCAAAACCACAAACCGCAAGGGAGGCCTCGGCGCGTGCCTCTCCTGGGTAGCAGCCAGTTCGCTATGTGAACGCCATCCAGGCAGAGCATTCGTGAATTGCTTCCCACCTCGTTCGGACCTCCCCAGTGCCCCTTGGAGTGTTCACACCAATCAATTAGAACACTGACAACTTGCAACATAAGTGTGAAACCTCAAGGGAAGTAATGAGTGCTTCCCTGGGTGGTCGCCGTTCTTATAGATGAGAGGCGGACGGGTGGAGCATTCGTGGTCTGAACAGAGACGCTTCCCTTTCCTGGTTTCACCCAGGGACCCTGTGAGCAGAGGCTGTTTGTGGTGGTTACTGTTTTGGGGTCTCTTTGGCGACTTTCTGGGACTTTCTTGGAGTCAAAGAGGTGAGAAACTTTCCTGTGCTGGGGCTGCCAGGTACAGAGGCTCATGGGATGAAGACCCCCTTGTCACCTGAGGTGGGAAGCCCTGAGGATGGGTGGCGGGAACAGGGGACAAAGGGACTGGGGTTCCGGATCCTTTATAAGACCCCTGGGAGGGGGAGGACCCTGGGAGGGGACTTTGTCTTTATGTGTGATCCACCCCTTGCATGGGGAAAGTATAAAACCGAGTGTGGCCAATAAAGTTGTTGTTGTACCCCCAGGACTGTGTGTCGTCCGGTTACTGGGTGGGAAATGGGTCCCTCTGTATTAAAACTGATTCCCTTCTAGGGAAAGACGTGACTGAGCCGGGACAACCAGTCGGGTTGCTAGCAGGCCCGCTACAACAGTCTCATACATTTCCTTCATTATGGCATTGATTTTTTGGATACGTTTTTCAAGTGAGTATCTATTTTTGTAAAAACTTTTAAAATAATACAATATTTTTAATACGTTGATTTTATTTTTTAGATATTTAAAAATACATATTTTAAACATTTATCCAAAAATATTTAATCATTTGAAATGCTTAGCCAAAAATGTTAAATCAAGGCCCATATCAGTTAAAAATAAAAACGATCCTCAGAAGTGCTTCATGTGAATTATCTCATCTAATTGCTAGACATTCTCTGCCAAATATAGCTTCCACGATAAATAGCTTGGCTTTACTTATCCCATTTTAGAATGAATATTTGATTGTGTTATAATTTGCTCTTCTATTTGTCCTTTACTCTAATCCGGATGGAGATAACAGGCCCAGAGTTGTAGAACAAGGACAACACTTTTGTTTAGCAATGTCAGCTGTGTCCTGATCGCTTGTCACCTTCTTGGGCATTTTACATTTTAGTTCTCTGGTTTAAAGTGTCTAAATGATGACTCATTGCTCAATCTGCCAGATCTTCTTGATACACACAACACATTCTTGCTTCTTGGACCTTCTGCTGAGAATAGCAGACTTTGTTCCTGAGCTGTGGTAAATTTATCTAATAAAGTGCTTGTTACATTGAACCCATCTCTCTCCAGGAAAACAATTCAGTCCCACAGTGGACTTTCATGGATAGGCTTTGGTAGGATTGTTCAACTCAAGAACACAACTCATTGGGTGCTACCTGGTCTGGCCAAGGAGAAGGCACAGATTGGTGGCATAAAGTCATAGTTAACCTTTTTCTACACACTCTCTGCTATACTGATGACATTTGGAAGACTCGAGAAGCGTCTACTTTCAAATATGTTTTTTCACAAAAAGACACAAATTCCAATGAGTCCCGTCTCAGTCAGTTCAGGGCAATGTGGCTTACACTAGATTACGTTGAACTGCTATTCCTATCTCTTTCATTTGGAAATCTTTATGTAATACTTCCTAATTAATATGGGTAATACCACACACCACAATAGCCATATTACCAAACACTCAATTCCCAGTAATTCCCAGTTTTGTATGATAGTATTAGAATACAAGGCAGTTAATGTGACTAATTTCCCCTTTACCCTCAGTTTGCATTCAGATACCTCTTACATTATTTTTTTACTCTTTCATTAAGCAATAATTACATAAATAAATACATAAATATTCCAAAATCAAATATATAAAGAATATATGAAAAAAAATCTTCTTATGTATTCTTATTTTCCATAATTACATAAAGTCAAATTAATTAAAATTCAAGAAGATGAATTATTGCAATCTTAAACAAGTTCTGTTTTTTTTTTTTTTAAAACAAGAGAGAAAAAAAAAAGAAAACTGGTGCCCCTGTCCCAATTTTACTCAACATTTAAATAATAATATGGTACTCTCATTGTCCATCTCAGACACTCTCCCCATTGGTTCTCCCACCCACCATGCCAATTCTTAACAACAAGAATGTCTCAAAGAGATCAGATTTCTGCTATTTTATCCTTTCTTTCTAGAGCTTGACCATATAACATAAAATTCTTGAATAATAACTCTTGAATAATAACTTTTTATAACCCATATTGCAAAAGATGGAGTTTTACGTTATTTCCATAGAAGACGGATAAGGACCTTGTATGGCTAACAATTTGGGAAGCAGTGATTATCTTTTTAAATTGAGTTATAGTGCCTTTTTTATTATTATTATTATTATTATTATTATTATTATTATGTTATTATTTATATAGCACCAAGGATGATAAAGCAAGACTGGAATGAATTCCAAAAAGGACACAAAAATTAGACCATCTGACATGTCCACATGATACGCAAAAAAAGACCCATCTGAGCGCCGACGTCTCCAGTTAATGCTTGAAATAGCTGCGCAGATGGAATAAAGCTGTTTAGGAGTCCCATATCATATGTTCAACAGTTTATACCCCATCTCTTGAGTTTGGAATTTACCCAAAGATTTATGTATTTTGTGGTAAACTGCTGATCATTGCTTGGCCGGGAGCCTAATCCTCAGATCAATTTCCCACTGCCTGGAAAAAGTGCAATAGACTGTTCTCTGCTTGTTTTATTAAGAGTTTGTAAATATAGAAAATTAAACATGAAGTAGGCTCTTCTTCGAACACATCATCTTGAATGCTTTCTGTATCTTTCACCCAGTGCCTGCTGATATTAATTTTGATATAGGTGCTTAATTTCGACATACAAAATGTGGTCAACCATCATGAAAGAATGTTAGATAGATGTCATCATGATTTAGTACCTACTAATAAATGGGTCAATTGTACATTACAGGAGACTTACGCATCTCTAAAGTCTTTCTTTACGATTTTGTTATAAAGCAGAATTGTGATATACTGGTCACATCTTTGCAATTATTATTATTATTTACAAATAGAGAGAAAAAGAGTTGGAGGTAGCAGTTCTAAGTAAGTTAAAAAACCAGGGAATCACTTAGCTGGTATGCTGGATACAGAAATTTATCAAATAAAACGTCACTTTTAATCAAATAGCTAAATCCGGATAGAAGGCGATTTTTGGATATTACAATTTATGTGATTTTTATTTTTATGTCATTCACTTTTATTTTCTTTATTTAGTGTTTGTGTGTCAGTGTGTATTTTTGATTGCCCCTGTATGTAAGGGGCTTTTAGCTATTTGATTAAAAGTGCCGTTTTATTTTATACATTTTTGTATCCAGCATACCAGCTAAGTGATATCCTGTTTTTTTAAATTACTTAGAACTGCTACCTCCAACTCTTTTTCTCTCTATTTCACTTTAAATAGGGGGTTATCCCCCACACGGAGGTACAAGTCAGTTAAGGCTCTATCTTTTCTTTTTTTCTTTCTTTGTCTATATAAATTATTATTTACAAAGCTCCAACAAATTCCCCAGCGCAGTACAATGGGTGGACTAACAGACGTGTATTTGTAACCAGACCAGATGGACGCACAGGAACAGAGGGGTTGACGGCCCTGCTCAAATGAGGTTATATACTACGAGGAGTGAGTTATGCCTCTCATATAGGCCTCAATTGAATATTTTTTAAGCTTTTAAAATAATTTAATACTATTTGATAAGCAAAATTATGTCATATTTTAAACCAATTTATATTTATACATATGATGTATTTTTTTATATTATAAAAAAATTTTGAAAATCATTTAAAAAGTTTATCTAAGAATATTAATTAAATAAAAAACTGTTCCAAAAATATAAAATCGAGGCTTTAATCAGCAGATAAGTGTTTCCCAACATATGTCATCTCAGCCTATCCTATATGCCCAAACCTCAACTGTAATCTCACAGACAAAGGATTGCCCTACCTCAAGCATAACTTCTGCGAGGAATGTTGACTCAATTCAACCATCTTTATCATGACTTTTGCCGATGCATATTTTTCAACGTCATTTTGCTTTTGATGCAAATGTCAAATCTTAAAGGGACACTATAGTCACCTGAATAACTTTAGCTTAATGAAGCAGTTTTGGTGTATAAAACATGCCCCTGCAGCCTCACTGCTCAATCCTCTGCCATTTAGGAGTTAAATCCTTCTGTTTATGAACCCTAGTCACACCTCCCTGCATGTGACTTGCACAGCCTTCCATAAACACTTCCTGTAAAGAGAGCCCTATTTAGGCTTTCTTTATTGCAAGTTCTGTTTAATTAAGATTTTCTTATCCCCTGCTATGTTAATAGCTTGCTAGACCCTGCAAGAGCCTCCTGTGTGTGATTAAAGTTCAATTTAGAGATTGAGATACAATTATTTAAGGTAAATTACATCTACCTTGAAAGTGAAACCAGTTTTTCAATGCAGGCTCTGTCAATCATAGCCGGGGAGGTGTGGCTAGGGCCAGGCCCGGACTGGCCATCGGGCATACCGGGCAAATGCCCGGTGGGCCGTGGGGCCGAGGCCGGCAGGGGAGATCACAGGATCTCCCCTGCCGGCCCCTGCAGGGCCAGCGCTATCCGAGCGCCGGCCCTGCTCTGTGCCTCCATGGGCCGGTGGGGAGATCAAAGATCTCCCTCACAGGCCCACAGGCACTGTTACAGGCGGCCGGTGCTGGGGAGTGAGGCAGGCAGGAAGAGAGAACACCGGCGGAGCTCTAGCCAGCAGCTCCGCCGGGTCCTCTCGCGAGGTCTGAGCGTTGCCGCGGTTACCGCGGCAACGCTTAGATCTCGCGAGATCACCACTGGACCACCAGGGATCAGGCAGAACGGCACCCGGCACCCCCCTATGGAAACCCGGCTTCCCACCCCCTCCCAAGCTAAAGGTAAGAAGGGAGGGGGTGGGATACATCATTTTAGTTTTTATAAATAATAATAATAAAAAAACATATTTATTCAATAATTGTGCTATATACACACACACCAAGAGCACTCACACACAGCACACTCATACTAACATCACCATCAGACACAGACAGCACACACAGCACCCTCAGACAGCACACACAGCACCCTCAGACAGCACACACAGCACCCTCAGACAGCACACACAGCACCCTCAGACACACACACACACAGCACCCTCAGACACACACACACACACACACAGCACCCTCAGACACACACACACACACACAGCACCCTCAGACACACACACACACACACACAGCACCCTCAGACACACACACACACACAGCACCCTCAGACACACACACAGCACCCTCAGACACACACACACACACACACACACACACACACAGCACCCTCAGACACACACACACAGCACCCTCAGACACACACACACACACAGCACCCTCAGACACACACACAGCACCCTCACACACACACACACATCACCCTCAGACACACACACATCACCCTCAGACACACACACAGCACCCTCAGACACACACACACAAAGCACCCTCAGACACACACACACACACAGCACCCTCAGACACACACACAGACACAGCACCCTCAGACACACACACAGAGCACCCTCAGACACACACAAAAACACAGCAACCTCAGACACACACACACAGCACCCTCAGACACACAGCACCCTCAGACACACACACACACACACAGACACACACAGCACCCTCAGACACACACACACCGCACCCTCAGACACACACACACACACACACACACACACACACACAGCACCCTCAGACACACAGCACCCTCAGACACACAGCACCCTCAGACACACACACACAGCACCCTCAGACACACACACACAGCACCCTCAGACACACACACACAGCACCTTCAGACACACACACACACACAGCACCTTCAGACACACACACACACAGCACCCTCAGATACACACAGCACCCTCAGACGCACCCTCAGACACACACACAGCACCCTCAGACACACACAGCACCCTCAGACGCACCCTCAGACACACACAGCACCCTCAGACACACCCTCAGACACACACACAGCACCCTCAGACACACCCTCAGACACACACACAGCACCCTCAGACACACACACAGCACCTTCAGACACACACAGAACCCTCAGACACACACACAGCACCCTCAGACACACACAGCACCTTCACTCACACAGCACCCTCAGACACGCACATCACCTTCAGTCACACACATCACCTTCAGTCACACACATCACCTTCAGTCACACAACACACTCACACACAGCACACTCTCACACATATACAACACACACACATATGTATAATATATAAAATAACACTCAGTAAGTTAACAGACAAAAAAATAGAAACATAGAATGTGACAGTAGATAAGAACACCCTCACACACACACACAGCACCCCTCTTACACACACACACTACAATCCTCACACACACACACAGCACACCCAACACACCGCGCCCTTCACACATACAATACGTCCAAATATATATATATGTGTTTGGACGTATTGTTTGTGTGAAGGATGCAGTGTGCTGGGTGTGCTGTGCGTATGTGTGAAGGGTGCAGCATGCATAATATTATTATTATTGCCATTTATATAGCACCAACAGATTCTGTAGCGCTTTACAATATTATATACTACAGCACCACTACACACATTACGCTCCAGATGCATGCTAGATCCCTTACCCTATTTACACTCTGAGTCCTCTATACAAACACACACACAATCTCCTATACACACAAGATCCCCTACACACACACTACATTCCTGATATACAAACTCTGGATCCCCTATGCACACACTACATTCCTTGTAAGCAAACACATACTACATTCTCTAAACACACACTCTTTACAACCCCTACACACACTACAGCCCGTATGCACACACTCGCTACATCCCCTATACACACTATGCCCCCTATAAACACTCGCTACAGCCCCTAGCCCCACATATTACACCACAAACACAAATTAAATTGACCTATTTACACAATACCACACCACAATCAACTTACTCAACACACACGCAATCCCACAAGCAGGCTCCAAACACATGCACCATACGCTTTTCTGGCCCTTTTGTCCTCTGGTATCCCACTTATGGAGACACCAGAGACAAGTTAAAAGCAAACACAGCGCAAGCTTGTTATTAAATTTGCTTGCACTGTGCAGAACAAATACAGGGCCTTTTTCTAATGCTAGAGCTCCTCAGCGGGGCTCTGCGCATTGCACTAATATGCTCACTTTGAGAGGGGGTGTGCTTGTCATTAGTGATGACAAAACATACCCTCTCTGGCCCCGCCCCTTTCTCAGGGGGCCGCTGTGATTGAAAAATGCCCGGGCCGAATTTTTTTCCCAGTCCAGCCCTGGCTAGGGCTGCATAAACAGAAACAAAGTGATTTAACTCCTAAATGACAGTGAATTGAGCAGTGAAATTGCAGGGGAATGATCTATACACTAAAACAGCTTTCTTTAGCTAAAGTCATTTAGATGACTATAGTGTTCCTTTAAGTGTACTTTTTCTTTTACCCATTCAGATCTTATCACTTCAGATGCTTAAAGATAAAAAATAAGATCCCAATATTGCTATTTGGAGAGACTGGAAAAGATATGGTAACAGAGGGGTAATTCACTATTACTATCGGATCAATAGTGTTTTCTGGGCTGGTATCGTGTGAATGCTTTCAGTGATCACAACAAAAAAATGTCACAATTTCTTTGGCCACGTATGTTGCCGAAGTTAAATATTGTGTTTGTTTTAAACTGATTTTTTAAACAGTTTTAAACTGAACTTCGATTCAGGAGTCATTGTTAATGACACGATTTCGATTAATACTCTGAGAACGACATACAAAATGAATCCATCACGGAAAGGTATGACCTTTAATATAGGTGATGATAAAATGTGACATTTTATTAACCTGTTTTGTTCCAAATCAACACTAATATATGTCTTATTTTCTTTAACAATGTTGGAATCAGATATTTCCTGTTTTCTATAGATGTCTACTTGTCGTGGTATCAATTGTCATAGTGTGTATTTGTTCTTTCTTTGTTTAAATTGATTAATGAGAGATTGGTGATTTGGTAATATTGTTTGTAGATATTATGAACTCAGTGGGGTTGTTTGTGGTGTTAGTTCTGTCTTTACTCGTATGACTCACTTCCTAAATTCCTGCTCCCTCCTCAATCCTCTTCAATCTGGTTTCGCCCCCTCCACTCTACTGGGACTGCTCTTATTAAAGTTACAAATGACCTAATCACAGCTAAATCAAATGGCCACTACTCGATACTAATTCTTCTTGACCTCTCTGCTGCCTTTAACACAGTTGATCATGTCCTCCTTCTCCAAACTCTTCAATCCCTCGATCTCTGTGACACTGTCCTCTCGTGGTTCTCCTCCTATCTCTCCCAACGTTCGTTCAGTGTCTCCTTTTGCAATGACACCTCCTCCTCTCACCCTGAATCGGTTGGAGTCCCCCAAGGATCTGTTCTTGGTCCCCTTCTGTTCTCTCTTTATACTGCCTCTCTTGGCAAAATCATTAACTCCTTTGGATTCTGCTACCATCTGTATGCCGACGACACCCAGATATATCTCTCCTCCCCTGATCTCTCCCCCGCGGTCCTACAACGTGTCACCACTTGCCTATCTTCCATCTCTGATTGGATGTCCTCCCGCTTTCTGAAACTCAATCTCTGTTAAATTGAGTTTCTTATTTTTCCCCTCATCATGCTGATCCTCCTCCTTCGCTTTCCCTGCAAGTTGATGGTACTTACATAGTTACATAGTTACATAGCTGAAAAGAGACTTGCGTCCATCAAGTTCAGCCTTCCTCACATATGTTTTTTGCTGTGATCCAAAAGAAGGCAAAAAACCCAGTTTGAAGCACTTCCAATTTTGCAACAAGCTAGGAAAAAAAATCCTTCTTGACCCCAGAATGGCAGTCAGATTTATCCTTGGATCAAGCCTACATTGAAAGATTATATCCTTGAATATTCTGTTTTTGCAAGTATGCATCTAGTAGCTGTTTGAACATATGTATGAACTCTGATAACACCACTTCTTCAGGCAGAGAATTCCACATCCTGATTGTTCTTACAGTAAAAAAACCTTTCCTTTGCCTTAGACGAAATCTTCTTTCTTCTAGTCTAAACGCATGACCTCGTGTCCTATGTAAAGTCCGGTTTGTGAATAGATTTCCACACAATGGTTTGTATTGGCCTCGAATATATTTGTATAATGTTATCATATCCCCTCTCAGGCGACTTTTTTGTAAACTAAATAGGTTTAAATTTGTTAACCTTTCTTCATAGCTGATATGTTCCATTCCTTTTATTAATTTTGTAGCCCGCCTCTGCACTTTTTCTAGTGCCATAATATCCTTCTTTAGAACAGGTGCCCAAAATTGCACAGCATATTCAATGTGCGGTCTTACCAGTGATTTATAAAGAGGCAAAATGATATTCTCGTCCCGAGAATGAATGCCTTTTTTCATGCATGACAATACCCTACTGGCCTTGGCCACTGCTGATTGACATTGCACATTGTTGCATAGTTTGTTGTCTATAACAATTCCCAAGTCCTTTTCGTGTGTTGTTATCCCTAATTCGCTTCCATTAAGGGTATACGTTGCTTGTGTATTCTTTACGCCGAAGTGCATAACTTTGCATTTTTCAACATTAAATTTCATCTGCCATTTGAGTGCCCAGTCCTCCCGTCTATCTAAATCCCTCTGCAGCAAAGTAATATCTTGCTCACATTGTATTATTTTACAAAGTTTTGTGTCATCTGCAAACACTGAAACACGACTTTCAATGCTGTCTTCAAGATCATTTATAAACATGTTAAATAGAAGGGGTCCCAGAACAGACCCCTGAGGGACACCACTTGCCACCTCTGTCCAGCTTGAAAATTTACCATTAACGACAACTCTTTGTACTCTGTTTTTAAGCCAATGTTCTACCCAAGAACAAGCATTTTCATCTAGACCGATTTCCTTGAGTTTGAACACTAATCTTCTGTGTGGAACTGTATCAAATGCCTTGGCAAAGTCCAAATAGATCACATCCACTGCAACACCCTGATCTATACTTCTACTTACTTCTTCGTAGAATGCAATCAAGTTAGTTTGACACGACCTGTGCTTCATAAAACCGTGCTGATTTTTGCTGATAACCATGTTCTTCTCAAGGAATTCTTGAATATAATCCCTTAATAATCTTTCAAATATTTTACCAGCCACAGAAGTTAAGCTCAGTCCATCTTTGCAAGCTCGTTGTCTTGGTATTATCTTTGATCCTGGCCTCACCTTTGCACCACATTTCCACCCCTGATGAGTTAAACACCAATCAGCATCTCCTCATGAATCAATGCATCTCAATGGGGAAAGTTCAGAGCCTCCATGGAGAGAGTGGAGACACTGAACGTCAGTGCTGCCCATTGTGCAGCACTGACCCAGGATGCACCTTTAGTGGCCATCTGAGTGACTGCCACTAGAGGTGTCTCTAGGCAGCTATGCAAACACTGCATTTTCTCTGCATTTTACTGCAAAATATCTGCAGGGACATACTATACACACCAGAACATCTATATTAAGCTGTAATTGTTCTGCTGACTTTACGTAATCACGTGATTAGGAGGAGGCGGAGCCTAAACGTGAGCCGGATCATGGAAGAAGTACTCAGTATACACTTACCTGCTGAACTTTATCGATAAGAGCTCCATCCAACTCCCTCTATACAGGAGACATCACCCAGTGTGGGACAATCTTGATGTGAGTAAACGGGAACATATACCGTTGTGCTCACAACTGTTTCTAGTAAGCAGTAATTTGTTTGCACTGCTATTTAGTTACATTTTATCTATCAGTTGTTTTTTTAACATTGTATACAATAAATTGTTACTTTTATATCAAGTACACATGTATATGAATCCATGCAGATCTGTACTATGATCTTTTTTTGAACTTTCTTTTTTCTACAGGCTTTATATGACGTTGAGCCCTATCCAGCAGAGTATAAGTATAACCTTTTTTGTTTACATATGGTGAAAGGGGCTTATCTACTTTATATCGCTCCACTTTTTAACATTATACTTCAATATTCTATATTTGGTGAAGGGAACACCTTTGGAAGTGTGGTAGCTGTTTTGATAAATTACTCATAACTATATGTTCAAATAGCTCTATTCTTCTTGCCCCTATAGAGCTTTAGTATATTTAGTGCTCCGGTAATAGTGATTCATTAGGTTTCTAGGATAGTAGAGGAAGGGCGTTCCATAGGAACGGTGCAGCCCTAAAGAAGTCTTTAAGGCGAGCATCAGAGGTATGAGTACGAACAGAGATTAGTGTTGCGGTCACCGGCCCGCCGAGCCTCACGGCCGTGCCCGACCGGCACGGCCACGCCGACAACACGAGCTTACCTGCTCGTCGGCGAGCCGGGAACCGCTCCTTCCGTTCTTCCGGGCATCACGCCCGAATCAAACATGGCGCCGACCACGTGGTCGCGCCTAAGAGTAGCTCCGCCCCCGAAAATTATACCAACGTGTGCGTGACGTCACGACGTCAACGCACACGCACGTTTTGGGGTCAGAGGTCGCCCTCTGACCAATCATAGCCTAGAGAGGGGTATTTAAACCCCTAGCTTTTCCCATTACTTTGCCATGTCGTGGTTTCAGTTTCCTGATTTCCTAAGAGTGCTATTTCCGTGTTTCTGATTTCCTGGTATCCTGATCCTTGGCGTTTCCCTGGTTATTCTGATCTCTGGTTTCCCTGACTTGGCTTGTTTTATTGGTTTTGAGTATTTTCTGGCTTCCTTGACCTCGGCTTTCCCTTTGACCATTCTCTGTCTCTAGCGTATTAGTCCGGCCATTCTAAGGTCCGGTTTATGCTCTATCCTGTTATTTTCCTTTTCTTACCTATGTATATGTTTACATAGTTTCTGCGTGCTGGACCACATTACTAGTCGTGACATTACGACATGGCCATGGATCCTGCAGAACTATGCAAGCATATGATCGCCTGTGAGAGTAGGGTGGAGGATATGGACCACAGGTTAGACCAATTTGCCCAGGCATTTCAGACCTTGCTCCAGAGGACTGCCTATTTAGAGGTCCCTCCGGTACCACCTGTGGTTCCGCCACCTGTAGTGGTTCCCGTACCACATAAACCACCGTCCATAGCCTTGTCACCGCCCCCTCGCTATGGAGGTGATTCTAAGGAATTCAGAGGTTTTTTAAACCAAATTGAATACCACTTTGAGGCCTCCCCAGGTTCATTCCCAACAGATAGATCTAAAATAGGCTATCTGATGAACCAATTAACTGGAAAAGCCTTGACCTGGGCTAACCCCTTATGGGAAAGTGGTGACGCAGTAGCCCGTGATTACAGTACTTTTCTTACGGCCTTTAAGGCTACGTTTGAACCTAAAGGCAGGGAGAAGAACGCTGCCAAAGCCCTTATGAGAATCAAGCAAGGCAGTCGTTCTGTAGCCGATTATGCAATAGAGTTCAGGACATTAGCGTCTGAGGTTGATTGGACCAATAGTGGTCTGGTGGCTGCTTTCTCTGAAGGTCTAGCTGAGAGTATACAAGATGAGACTGCAGCTAGAGACCTTCCGGTTAATCTTAATGAGTTTATTGCCTACATGATAGACATTGATAACCGGCTCAAAGAGAGAGAGAAAAACAAACAACGTAACAGACGTTCTAATTTGTCCATAGCTCCTCGTTTCTCTAACCCACTGGTGAGTAGCCAAACGCCTCTTCCAGAACCTGAACCCATGCAATTGGGTAGCGCTAAACTCACTGAGGCAGAGAGACAACACAGACGTAACGAGGGGTTATGTATGTATTGTGGCAAGAAGGGACATCTAAGATCGTCATGCCCGGTTCGGCCGGAAAACTTGCACACCTAAGGCACGTACGGGGACCGACCTTAGGTGTGATGTATATGTCCCCTAAATTGACTAAGAACCGTTTCCTTGTCAAAGTAACCTTATCTTTCAAGAACACTACTGTTCAGTGTGAGGCTATGATTGACTCTGGGGCAGCGGAGAATTTCCTAGACAAAGAATTCTCTGCAAAACGACATAAAGAGAAACCGATAGCAGTCGAGGCCATTGATGGAAGGCCTCTTACCCAGCCTTTCATCACACACGAAACTCTGCCAATCACTGTTTCAGTGGGTATTCTCCACTCTGAATAAATTACCTTTCAAATCATATCTTCACCTACAGTTCCGATAATACTCGGTTTCCCTTGGCTCCTGAAACACAATCCACGTTTGGATTGGATTGAAGGAGAGATTGTGAGTTGGGGTGAGAGATGCAAAGGTGTTTGCTTTAAGCAAATCCCACAACCTATTGGTACCATTAATGTTCCTGTTGCACCTCCCTTGACCACACAAATTCCACCGCAGTATATGGATTTGAAAGAGGTATTTAACAAGGTCCAGTCAGAAGGGTTACCTCCTCATAGACCTTATGACTGTACCATAAACTTATTACCAGGGACTATGCCTCCCAAGGGAGGAGTCTATGCCTTGTCCCCCAAGGAAAATCTTTGTTTGGAGGAATATATTAAAGATGCTCTCAGAAAGGGTCATATCCGTAGGTCCTCCTCACCAGCCGGGGCTGGATTCTTCTTTGTCTCTAAAAAAGAAGGAGACCTACGCCCTTGTATTGATTATAGGGGTTTGAATAGGATTACCATAAAAAATGCCTACCCTATTCCCCTTATATCAGAGCTGTTTGACAGATTGAGGGGAGCTCGAGTCTTTACCAAGCTCGATCTCCGAAGCGCATACAATCTAGTCAGGATTAAGGACGGTCACGAATGGATGACCGCATTTAACACCAGAATGGGACATTACGAATACCTGGTTATGCCGTTTGGATTATGTAACGCTCCAGCGGTATTCCAGGATTTTATTAACGATGTCCTAAGAGAGTACCTTCACATGTTCGTTCTAGTGTACTTGGACGACATTCTCATCTATTCCCCAGACCTAGAGACACATCACGAACATGTGAGAATTGTACTGAAAACCCTGTTACAGAACGGCCTTTACTGTAAACTGGAGAAATGCCAGTTTGACCAAACGGAGATACAATTCCTTGGATACGTTATATCTCCGTCTGGTTTCCAGATGGATCCCCGTAAACTGGAGGCAGTCTTACAGTGGCCATTACCCAAGGGCCTTAAAGCCACTCAACGCTTTATAGGTTTTGCGAATTACTACCGCAAATTCATAAATGGTTTTTCCTCCGTGATTTCCCCTATAACCAATTTAACCAAAAAAGGAGCAAATTGTACATCTTGGCCCAAAGAAGCAAGAGAGGCATTTGAACTGTTAAAATCTTTATTTTCCTCAGCACCTGTCCTGACCCATCCTGATCCAACCAAACCATTTATCCTAGAGGTGGATGCATCAGAGACAGGAGTTGGAGCCATTCTGTCTCAAAGAGAAAGTCCTGATACACCTTTACATCCTTGTGGATTTTACTCTCGCAAACTCACACCTGCAGAGAAGAATTGTGACATAGGGAATAGGGAACTTTTGGCCATTGTACTTGCCCTTAAGGAATGGAGGCGTCTCTTGGAAGGTTCCAAAGAGCCACTTTTGATCTTTACTGATCATAAGAATTTGGCTTATATTGGGGACGCTAAGAGACTGTCCTCTCGTCAGGCTAGATGGTCATTGTTCCTCTCCCGATTCAATTTCATAATTACGTACAGGCCTGGTACTAAAAACACCAAGGCAGATGCACTTTCTAGGCAGTTTGAGACAGATGAAGCTCCGGAACAGGTGATATATCCTATTATACCTCCTGAATGCCTCATTGCCACTACAGTTACCCAAGTGTCTTCTCCACTCTTCTGTGCCATAATAGCAGATCAAACTCAGGCACCTGTGGGAAAACCTCTGGACAAACTGTATGTGTCACCTCAGTTTCGAAAGAAGGTACTAGATTTGTTCCATGACAACCTCACAGCAGGCCATCCTGGAGTCCATAAAACCCTCTCTGCCATCTCCCGGAGGTTTTGGTGGCCTGCTCTTAGAAATGATATCAAAGAATATGTTGGGGCATGTCAAATATGTGCCGTTTCTAAAGTTCCTCCTAGATCGCCTCCTGGACTCTTACAACAACTGCCCATACCCAGTGCTCCTTGGACCCACTTAGCCATGGATTTCATTGTGGATCTACCCAGTTCAAACGGGTTTAATACAGTCCTTATGGTTATCGATAGGTTCACAAAGATGACACATTTTGTCCCCCTTAAAAAATTACCATCTGCTCAAGATCTAGTTCAAATATTCTTGAGAGAGATCTTTCGGTTGCACGGTGTACCTAAAAGCATAGTATCTGACAGAGGTACCCAGTTTGTTTCTAGGTTTTGGCGTTCCTTTTGTAAGCAATTAGGCATTGAACTCTCCTTTTCGTCGGCGTATCACCCTCAAACTAATGGAGCAGCAGAGAGGGCGAATCAGTCTCTAGAAGCCTATTTACGTTGCTTTATATGCTTTATATGCTTTATAAATGCCAATCAGTCTAACTGGTGTGAGCTCTTACCCATGGCTGAGTTCGCCAGGAACAACGCCACTCATGAATCTTCTAATCATAGTCCATTCTTTGTAAATCAGGGTTATCACCCCGCTGTTTTTCCTTCTGAATTCTCAGACACGGAAATTCCTGCCTTGAACACCCGTTTGGAATCAATTCATGATACCTGGGATTCCGTCCATTCAGCTCTGCAGAAAGCTTCATTACGAGCAAAGGCCCAAGCTGACAAAAAACGGGGAGCTAATCCTGTATATCTTCCAGGTGACAGGGTGTGGCTCTCCACAAAACATATCAAGCTTAAGGTCCCGTCCATGAAATTTGCCCCTCGGTACATAGGTCCCTTTCGAGTTACCCAACGTATTAATCCAGTGACCTTTTTTGGCACTTCCGGCTCATATGAGAATTGCAAATACTTTCCATGTGTCTCTGCTCAAGCCCCTTACTTGCAATCGCTACACCAGGTTATCCACTCCTCCTCCGCCCTTGGTAGTGGTGATCATGAAGAATACGAAGTCCGTTCTATCATGGACTCCAAATTATCCAGAGGTGTCTTGTCCTATCTCGTTGACTGGAAGGGTTATGGTCCCGAGGAACGTTGTTGGGTTCCTGCTGACCGGGTCCATGCGCCCCGTCTTATCCGGTCATTTCACAACCGCTTTCCTCTTAAGCCGGGTCCTTCCCGCCCGGTGCGCGGTCTTCGAGTGGGGGGTACTGTTGCGGTCACCGGCCCGCCGAGCCTCACGGCCGTGCCCGACCGGCACGGCCACGCCGACAACACGAGCTTACCTGCTCGTCGGCGAGCCGGGAACCGCTCCTTCCGTTCTTCCGGGCATCACGCCCGAATCAAACATGGCGTCGACCACGTGGTCGCGCCTAAGAGTAGCTCCGCCCCCGAAAATTATACCAACGTGTGCGTGACGTCACGATGTCAACGCACACGCACGTTTTGGGGTCAGAGGTCGCCCTCTGACCAATCATAGCCTAGAGAGGGGTATTTAAACCCCTAGCTTTTCCCATTACTTTGCCATGTCGTGGTTTCAGTTTCCTGATTTCCTAAGAGTGCTATTTCCGTGATTCTGATTTCCTGGTATCCTGATCCTTGGCGTTTTCCTGGTTATTCTGATCTCTGGTTTCCCTGACTTGGCTTGTTTTATCGGTATTGAGTATTTTCTGGCTTCCTTGACCTCGGCTTTCCCTTTGACCATTCTCTGTCTCTAGCGTATTAGTCCGGCCATTCTAAGGTCCGGTTTACGCTCTATCCTGTTATTTTCCTTTTCTTACCTATGTATATGTTTACATAGTTTCTGCGTGCTGGACCACATTACTAATCGTGACAGTTAGACGTAGGTCTCCGGCAGAGTGTAGGGGCCTAGACGGGACATATTTGTGTAATAGTGAGGATAAATAGGTCGGAGCAGCATTGTGTAGGGACTTGTAAGCAAGTATCAGGATCTTAAATCGGGCCCTATATTATTGGCTGCCTTATTAATCTATGTGATATTTTTTTGCACTTTTGTAATTCCTATTTCCATATCCCAATAAAAACTCAAACATGAAGAAAAAATAAATCTGTAACAGCTTTTTCAACTTGAAAACAAGAGTCTGCAGATTCACAGGACCCCAGGGCCGGACTGGCCCACCGGGATACCGGAAAATTTCCCGGTGGGCCGCCGGCACCTGGGGCCGGGCAGACAGCTGGGTCTGCTGGCCGGCGGCCGCTGGCTAGGGGAGGTCTGCTGGCCGGCGGCCGCTGGCTGGGGGAGGTCTGCTGGCCGGCGGCCGCTGGCTGGGGTAGGTCTGCTGGCCGGCGGCTGCTGGCTGGGGAGGTCTGCTGGCTGGGGAGGTCTGCTGGTGGCCGCACGGGCAGCAGGCTCTTCTGTCTCTGCTCCCCCGCCCTCGCGCGCAGCTTAATGAGACCGGGGCCGGAATATGACGTCATATTCCGGCGCCGGTCTCTTGCTAGCGCGCGAGGGCGGGGGAGCAGAGACAGAAGAGCCTGCTCCCCCTGCGGCCGCCAGCAGGCCTCCCCAGCCAGCAGACCTCCCCAGCCAGCGGCCGCCGGCCAGCAGACCTCGCCGGCCAGCAGACCTCCCCAGCCAGCGGCCGCCGGCCAGCAGACCTCCCCAGCCAGTGGCCGCCGGCCAGCAGACCTCCCCAGCCAGCGGCCGCCGGCCAGCAGACCTCCCCCAGCCAGCGGCCAGCAGAAGACCTCCCCCTGCGTCCACTAGCCCACCCAGCCGGTCACCAACAGGTAAAATATGTAATTCTGTCAGTGTCAGTGTGAGTGTATGTGTGTGTGTGTCTGTGTCATGGTGTGTGTGTATGTGTCATGGTGTCTGTGTCATTGTGTGTGTGTCTGTGTCATTGTGTGTGTCTGTGTCATTGTGTGTGTGACTGTGTCATTGTGTGTGTGACTGTGTCATTGTGTGTGTGTCTGTGTCATTGTGTGTGTCTGTGTCATTGTGTGTGTGTGTCTGTGTCATGGTGTGTGTGTCTGTGTCATTGTGTGTCTGTGTCATTGTGTGTCTGTGTCATGGTGTGTGTGTGTATGTGTGTTTGTGTCATGGTGTGTGTGTGTGTGTCTGTATCGTGTTTGTGTGTCTGTGTCATTGTGTGTGTCATTGTGTGTCTGTGTCATGGTGTATCTGTGTGTCTGTGTGTATTTAAAAAAGTGTTTTTACTCACCTTTTTTTTTTCTCCCCACGCCGTGCTGGTCTCCCCTCGACTGGCCCTGCCTCTATGGCTGAGATCATCAAGCATGATGATCTGAGCCAATCCAATGCTCTGCCATAGGATTGGCTGCAAAGGTGCTGCACACTGTGCAATCACGCTGTGCAGCACTGACACAGGAAGCACCTCTAGTGACTGTCTGAGTGACTGTCACTAGAGGTGTCACTAGGAAGCAATGTAAACACTGCATGTGAGTATGCGTAATGTATTATTAAATTAAAAGGACCAATATCATATATTAGAAAAAGAAATATATATATATATATATATATATATATATATAACTCAACCATCTGGGGTGGCAAGACATTGCCTTACATATTACATACGGCAATATATGGGGCAATGACTTATGGGGCTGGCATAGATTTTTTTTTTCCAGGGCTGCTTTGTATCCCCAGTCCGGCCCTGCAGGACCCGGAAAGTCTAATGACCTACACAGACTATTAGAATTAAAATGGTGGCTTTTTCTTGCATAAACACCAGACCTACTTGATGGAATTTACTGATCCTTGGAGCAATATCTAAATGGAATGTTGATATTGCCCGCGTTACGGAGACTGTCCAATTACCAAAGGCTGGGCTTTGTTGAGGAGTTCTTCTCGACTATCTCATACCCCAGGCTATTCTTAGACATGGCTAAACAAAATTACTTTCTATTGATTTGTTTTACAAAAATCCTCTTAATGAATACCATAATGAATTGGTTTGTTCAACGTTCACCAGGAATTGACCAACAAATATTTGCAAGTCTATTTAATTTTTCCTGGCCACCAAGTATAAGGGTCCTTCCAACCTACAGACCCAGCTTCATCTTTCCCATGGCCCTATTGTAAATGGGTTTGTAGACCAGAAAATAACAAAGAAAGGAAATCATGTTAGCGCAGACTAGCCTGACATACTGTAAAATGTTATATAAAGACACTGTACACTGATCCTGCTCTTCATGGAGCATCTGTGACTAAGCTGGTAATGGGTACGGGTAAGATGAGCCGTGTGATACGCATGGATTATAATTTCCCAGCCCTAAATAAGAATCAGTCACATTGCACTGTCACTTGTAACCATCTAAAACAATCCTTAGATCTTTGCTCCATATATTTGGGTGATGCTATCCGTCCTAAAGACCATCCCATAATACCCTGAAAACACTTTGAAAGACATTACATACTTCAGAACATGAGTTTCATGTGAAACAGGTCAGATATATAACACAGATTACAATTCTGATACAATCATATAAACGTTCCCCATTACTTTGTTATACTACCAGCTGATACATGTAGCACAGCGTTAATTTAAGATAGTTTATTGCATAAACTATAAAGAATAACAAGTAGTAGAAGTACCAGCCTCTTCAATGGTCCCCTCCATCATGACACTGGACAGGACGCCTTCACTAACAAAAGATTGGGGAGAGCAGCTTTGGGACTTGCTTATGTTGTATCCACTTATTGATGCAATTTTCTGTGGAACTAAATCACACCACACTATGCCAATGAATGTGTAGGAACAATGGTAAATGTGTTACATTCACAGAGTGCACTACAGTGATGTAATAACTCACAATGCTGCACACAGCGGTTCTGTAATCATTGGCAGGTAGGGCAAGGGGGCCAAAATTCTACCGACACCTGCCAGGTTTCCACCCAGCTGGCATTAGGAATCCAACGGCATCATTGCCAGTATATTTTGCAGCTGGCAAGTAGTAAGCCAGCTGCCTCTGTGGGGAGGGCAAGTAGTTAGCCAGCTGCCTGATTGCATCCCCTACACTTGCTTTGCACCCCGATGCCTGGCATACCCAGGACTTACCCCAGGACCCAGATGGCATCCTCAGGACCTCCCTGGTGTCTAGTGGGAGGCAGCACAGTGCCTGTGCACTGCGTATGTACATATGCATGTTGGGCTTACACCTCGTGACAGCATGGTAACAAGGTTTATGTATTTAATAATCATTGGCATGATATAGAAGGTTTATGTATTTAATAATCATTGGCATGATATACACGGACAACAGCATTAGAAACACAGTATAATGAATGAATGAAACACTGGGCAGCTGGGACACTGAACGACAGTATTAGTGATGCAGTATACATCGATGGGATGTAAATGGAAGACTGATACACAAGATGGCGCCAATGGGAGCATTGACTGCGCGGCTGAGACATTGGACACACTGAATGGCAACAGCAGAAACACAGGACTGAGTGGCTGAACCTGGAACATATGCTGACTGAGAGATCAAAGTATCCAGAGATCACAGCGTATCTAGCACAGACTCTTCACATGTTTGTGATTTCAACGTGATGAAGAATGTGATTTACAAAATTCTGGGCTATAGGAATGAGGAGAGGACTATGTCTAGAATTAAGGAGGTTACGGTTACCTAGAGTTAGAGGGTGGTTAGGGCTGACAGTGATGAGAGTTACAGTGCATAGCGTCTAGAGCGGTTAAGGGATACACCATGTATTCCATATGGACACCTTACACTGGCACTATAATTCTATTCCATTATAAACAGAACATGAGTTCCTTCTTTAAAAGGTAACTTACTTTTTCAACTCAACGCGTGCATGGAATCTCTGTTAGGAAATGAAGATTTTAACATAATGACTCTCTGTTTGTTGTAAATAATCGATATATGGTGATGGCTATCAGGTTTTAATAACACATTCAATCTTCACCCTGCTGGGAAGTAACCTCAGCTACAGTATTTTGTTTTACTAGAAACATTTTATTTATTAGCACTTCTTGGCTTGATCTCAATGTTCAGTTATTTCTGGGATATGACACCCAGTGACAGTGCTATTTATACCAAACAAACATTGTCAGTCACCTGCAATAGCACTTTCACCAAGGCCATCTTTAATACTGATTGGACCTATGGCAAGCATTTGCATGGGCCCCCCAGACTCTGCCCGCAATCCCTGGCACAAAATCGCAGGCTGTCACTTCCTCATCTGCTGCTATTAAGAAGGGGGCTCTTTTGTGCTTTTAAATTCTGACCGATCGCATGCGGGAGAGGCTCCTGCAGAAATTGGCCTTTTCGACCGATAATCTAGGCTCACAGTCTTAATCCGAGCCGGAGGGGAACAGCACTGTGCTTGAGCTGAAGTTGGCACAACAGCAGGCTTTGAGATCGTGAGTTTTGGGGGTCCATGGCTGTACAAGGCTTTGGAACTTGTGGCTCTCTTGGGAGAGAGGTGGGACGGAAGGCCCCCGCACTGATTACTTACCTGGCTGCCACACACGACTCTGTGACACATCTCCCAGGCCCCCCCCCCCTTTGGACCTGGGGGGGGGGTTCCTGGTCTCCACTGGAGGGTACCAAGGCGATCTTCACTGAGGCCTGCAGGGCGCACACAATATAAAATGGCCGCCGCACTGACTCACCGCCACGCGGCCACCTGAGAACCCCCTCACTGCCTCAAAGGGACTGAGTAAACTCCTGGCCCCAGCAACACATGTAACCAGCTAAGGGTTTTACCTACCTAAGCCTCTAGCCAGGCGACATGGCACCCCACATGGCAGCGCCACACCCTGGTGGGAGGTCCATTGGCACCGAGCTGCCACCGGCCTAATCCCTGGCAAGGTCTTGATCAGCTGCTGTTCTACCGGGCTGAGAATGCACGAGACACACGTCCAGGTCTAGGCCCCCAGCCGACCACCCACTACACCACATCCGAGCTCAAGACTGGGAGAGGCAAATGACGCTGCCATACATGAAACAGGACGAGATGGCACAACATGACCAGCATGGGGCATGGATGGACTGCTCGTTGGCACACTACCCTGTCTTACAGAGACACTCGATTACCTACTCTACTCTGTGTCTTATGCCCAGAGGAACATACTCACAAGCTCTCGTATGCATACTCTGGTTATATTAGTTACATTTATGTTCAGCTGGTTGGCTCTTCTTATTCTCAATTTCGCTACACTGCTGATCTATGTTATTTACCTTGTGCGGGGATCTCTCCTGTATACATCACTTCCAGTGGTATACTTGCTACGAGGAGCTTAGGGTGCAGGGTGCCGGGTGCAGGAAGTTCAATCCTGTTCTCTTCATTTTATCTATAAAGTGTGTGGTATAGTGTTGTCGCGAACCCGAAATTTTCGGTTCGCGAACGGCGAACGCGAACTTCCGCAAATGTTCGCGAACCGGCGAACCGCGCGAACCGCCATTGACTTCAATGGGCAGGCGAATTTTAAAAACAACAGGGACTCTTTCTGGCCACAATAGTGATGGAAAAGTTGTTTCAAGGGGAATAACACCTGGACTGTGGCATGCCAGAGGGGGATCCATGGCAAAACTCCCATGGAAAATTGCACAGTTGATGCAGAGTCTGCTTTTAATCCATAAAGGGCAGAAATCACCTAACATTGACACCTGTCCTCAAAGCCCAGCCCTGATACACACTGACACAGAGCAGAATAGAGACTGTTCCCCCTACATAGGGTCACTTGGCAGATATGGATTGACACCTGTCCTCAAAACCCTTGATACACACTGACACAGAGCAGAATAGGGACTGTTCCCCCTACATAGGGTCACTTGGCAGATATGGATTGACACCTGTCCTCAAAACCCCTGATACACACTGACACAGAGCAGAATAGAGACTGTTCCCTGTCCACAGAGACCATGATACACACTGACACAGAGCAGAATAGGGACTGTTACCCCTACATAGGGTCACTTGGCAGATATGGATTGACACCTGTCCTCAAAACCCCTGATACACACTGACACAGAGCAGAATAGGGACTGTTCCCTGTCCACTGAGTCCATGATACACACTGACACAGAGCAGAATAGAGACTGTTCCCCGTCCACAGAGACCATGATACACACTGACACAGAGCAGAATAGGGACTGTTCCCTGTCCACAGAGACCATGATACACACTGACACAGAGCAGAATAGAGACTGTTCCCCGTCCACAGAGACCATGATACACACTGACACAGAGCAGAATAGAGACTGTTCCCCCTACATAGGGTCACTTGGCAGGTATGGATTGACACCTGTCCTCAAAGCCCCTGATACACACTGGGGGGAGCTACTGTCCTCCCCAACCCCTGCGCGGTGGGTGGGGGCCATAAATCACAATGGGGTGACCTACTGTCCTCCCCCCTCGGCCCCCACCCCTGCGCGGTGGGTGGGGGGCATAAATCACAATGGGGGGGCCTACTTTCCTCCCCCCCGGCCCCCATCCCTGCGCGGTGGGTGGGGGGCATAAATCACAATGGGACGGACCTACTGATAGGAGTGGAGTATTGTTCATATCAGTTTAATACCTTCCGCGTCTCCTATCAGTGGACGTGTAAATGGCAGAGATTTTTAATTGTTGAATCACCTCCCCTTTTTAGGCCAAGGCGGGAAGATGCTTAGACCACTGGTATATTGGTGCCATTGTTGCGGTCACCGGCCCGCCGAGCCTCGCGGTCGTGCCCGACCGGCACGACCGCTCCGACTACACGAGCTTACCTGCTCGTCGGCGAGCCGGGAACCGCGCATGTAGTTCTTCCGGGCATCACGCCCGAATCCAATATTGCGCCGACCACGTGGCCGCGTCTATGGATAGCCCCGCCCCCGAGAATTATACTAACGTTTGCGTGACGTCACGACGTCGACGCACACGCACGTTCTGGGGTCAGAGGTCGCCCTCTGACCAATCATAGCTTAGAGAGGGGTATTTAAACCCCTAATTCACCCTAGTACTTTGCCATGTCGTGGTTTCAGTTTCCTGGTTTCCTGAAAGTGCTAGTTTCGTGTTTCTGATTTCCTGGTATCCTGATCCTTGGCGTTTCCCTGGTTATTCTGATCTCTGGTTTCCCTGACTTGGCTTGTTTTATCGGTATTGAGTATTTTCTGGCTTCCTTGACCTCGGCTTTCCCTTTGACCATTCTCTGTCTCTAGCGTATTAGTCCGGCCATTCTAAGGTCCGGTTTACGCTCTGTCCTGTTATTTTTCCTTTTCTGACTTATGTATATGTTTACATAGTTTCTGCGTGCTGGACCACATTACTAGTCGTGACAGCCATCTTGGAGGATTTTAATTTTTGGTTTGGTTTTTGAAGCCACAGTGCTGCACCAGTGGGCCTAAAAATTAGGCATGTACACATGCCTGAAAAATTTGGTATTGTTGCAGCCGCTGCTGTAGCAGCGGCCAGAAAAAATGATGTTTGTTTCACAGGCAGAAAGTGCCCTAAAACATGGCGGCTTGAACCCTAGTTGGTGGCGGATAAGTCACGCAAGTCAAACGTCTTTCAGAGCTAAAATACAGCAGCGTGTGGACCATTTTTAGCCCAAGGCAGCTCATCTCATCAGGCCTTTTTTAAGCGAATGTATCGCCCAGTGTCAGTCCCTTCGGGATCCATCCCTCATTCATCTTAATAAAGGTGAGGTAATCTAGACTTTTTTGACCTAGGCGACTTCTCTTCTCAGTGACAATACCTCCTGCTGCACTGAAGGTCCTTTCTGACAGGACACTTGAAGCGGGGCAGGCCAGAAGTTCTATCGCAAATTGGGATAGCTCAGGCCACAGGTCAAGCCTGCACACCCAGTAGTCAAGGGGTTCATCGCTCCTCAGAGTGTCGATATCTGCAGTTAAGGCGAGGTAGTCTGCTACCTGTCGGTCGAGTCGCTCTCTGAGGGTGGATCCCGAAGGGCTGTGGCGATGCATAGGACTTAAAAAGGTCCGCATGTCCTCCATCAACAACACGTCTTTAAAGCGTCCTGTCCTTGCCGGCGTGGTCATGGGAGGAGGAGGAGGAGGATGACTTCCACCTCTCCCCCTGTTAGATTCCCGTTGTGCTGTGACATCACCCTTATACGCTGTGTAAAGCATACTTTTTAATTTATTTTGCAAATGCTGCATCCTTTCCGACTTGTTGTAATTCGGTAACATTTCCGCCACTTTCTGCTTATACCGGGGGTCTAGTAGCGTGGACACCCAGTACAGGTCGTTCTCCTTCAGCCTTTTTATACGAGGGTCCCTCAACAGGCAGGACAGCATGAAAGACCCCATTTGCACAAGGTTGGATGCCGAGCTACTCATTTCCCATTCCTCCTCCTCACTGATGTCATTGAAGGTATGTTCTTCCCCCCAGCCACGTACAACACCACGGGTACCAGATAGGTGACAACGAGCACCCTGGGATGCCTGTTGTGTTTGGTCTTGCTCCTCCTCCTCCTCCTCCTCCTCCTCAAAGCTACAATCCTCCTCTGACTCCTTTTCCTCACAATCCTCTTCCAGCGTTGCCGCAGGTCCAGCAAGCGATGCTGATAAGGCTGTTTCTGGTGGTGATGGTGACCACAACTCTTCCTCTTCCTCTTCACGCTCATCTACAGCCTGATCCAGCACTCTTCGCAGGGCACGCTCCATGAAGAAAACAAATGGTATGATGTCGCTGATAGTGCCTTCGTTGCGACTGACTAGGTTTGTCACCTCCTCAAAAGGACGCATGACCCTACAGGCATTGCGCATGAGCGTCCAGTAATGTGGCAAAAAAATTCCCAGCTCCCCAGAGGCTGTCCTAGCACCCCGGTCATACAAATATTCATTAACAGCTTTTTCTTGTTGGAGCAGGCGGTCGAACATTAGGAGTGTTGAATTCCAACGTGTAGGGCTGTCGCAAATCAAGCGCCTCACTGGCATGTTGTTTCGCCGCTGGATATCGGCAAAGTGAGCCATGGCCGTGTAGGAACGCCTGAAATGGCCACACACCTTCCTGGCCTGCTTCAGGACGTCCTGAAGGACGACTGTGCAAATGGGCAAGGCATCCAACCTGACACAGAAGCTGGCAGGCAGGCAACTGCTCTTCTATTACAGTGAAAACAAATTATTTATTTTAAATCTAAAGCTTAACCAATTGTTAAAACAGATATGAGTGGTGGCACTGGGCAAGTGGGCACAGTATCCAATGTGAACCTCACACAGAAGCTGGCAGGCAGGAAACTGCTCTTCTATTACAGTGAAAAAAATTATTTATTTAAAATCTAAAGCTTAACCAATTGTTAAAACAGATATGAGTGGTGGCACTGGGCAAGTAGGCACAGTATCCAATGTGAACCTCACACAGAAGCTGGCAGGCAGGCACCTGCAATTACATTACGCAGAAAAAAAAAAAAAAGCAGCCTGATGTTATAGCCCTAAAAGGGGCTTTTTGGGGTGCTGTCCTTACAGCAGAGATCAGATGAGTCCTTCAGGATTGTAGTGGACACTGAATACCCTAGCCTAGCTATCAATTTCCCTATCTAATCAGCAGCAGCTAAACTTTCCCTCCTCTCACTAAGCATGCAGCTTCAGAATGAATCGAAAATAGATGCTGGGAGGGAGGTTGGAGGGTGTGGAAGGGAGGGAGTGCTGCTGATTGGCTGGAATGTGTCTGCTGACCGAGAGGCACAGGGTCAAAGTTTGCCCAATGATGACGAATAGGGGGTGGATCGAACTGCGCATGTGTCCGCCCGCCGTGGCGAACGCGAACACGCTAATTTCGCCAGGAACTGTTCGCCAGCGGACAGTTCGGTACATCACTAGTGTGGTACCCAGTGGATTATCAGCCTGTCACGGTTTATTAGCATATCAACTTAATTAATACTGACTCGCATCTCCATGTCTGACTAGTTTACAAGTCATTAAACTAACTGTATGCATCTCTAGTTAAAAATATTATGCTAGCTTATGCATACGCTACCTTGTTTTGACTAGCTCTTGTTTAGACGCCATGTTGACTTCTCTGATAAGCCTGCTTATTTCTTATGTTCAAACAAAACAAATAAAAAAACGCAACAAATCCTCTTTACCACCATGTCACTGCATCAACTCATGTAACCCGTTAAATGTCTTAACTCCACAATGTATCTGAAAATGTGCTTCAAAAATAAAGGGGGGGGGGGCAAAGTGGAGCCAGGGAGCTAAATAATGTCTAGCATTTTACAAGCGTCCTAGTTGTTTAGTTCAATGGACCCAAGAGGCAGAGCACCTGCCTTGTACGTGCTTCTCACATAGAAAGTCTCAGCAGGGTTAGAAGGGGGAGGGGCTTGCAAAGGCTACAGACAAGGCATCTGCAGCTTTTGCAAGCTGTTTTTAGATATAACCCCAATGAAAAAAAATGCATAAATAAATAAATGCATGTTTTAATTTGGGGTGTATCTACTAACCTGCATTTTTTATTGTATTTATTTGTTTGTTTGTTTTTGGCAGTGGAATGTCCTAAGGAAACAAAATAATACATGGGGGGTTGTGGGTTTTCTTTAAGTGAAAATATGGTGACCGTATAAATGATATAAAATGAATTATTGAGCGCTGTAATTACAGAATTAGATGTTGCATTCTTGGCTAAGTTTAATTAGTGCACAGTCGGAATATACCGAGCTATGCCCGAGCTGTGCCCGAGCTATGCAGATCTGACCTTTGGTGAATTATCAAGTAAAGTTTCCAAGTTGTAAACTAAGATATCCTCTTGCCATGTTTTTTATCTTCTGCCAAGTGCCTTCCACGCCTGTGAGTTAAGTCGTTCCACTGCTCTTCCCTCCGTTTTTTTTCCTTTTGTTTGTTTTCTATATTTGATTTCAGGACATGATAAGCTAAATAAAAAATGAAATGATGCATAAACCTGTCAGAAGATAAGGATTTATAAGTCGTGAAGCATTGATGCTCCTTCTCAAAGTAACGCTCAATGTTAATGACGGCAGATATTCTGTGTCAGCCCTGAGTTGCTCCTCGATGGTAAGCAGACAGTGTGATTGGGCAGACAGATGTCCCCTTAATGTGTAGCTCTGTGATTCTGCCATCAACTAGGGCTCCTAGCTATTGTTAGGCTACATTTACCATCATTTTCATTAAAGGAACATTCCGGGAACCATAACAACTTCATCAGAATAGAATTGTTAGTGTCGTCAGGAGGTCCTTGCTGCCAGCTTACATTTACATTTAAACCATTCATGAATGGTTCAACCCTGAAGTCTTGAACGGTTTAACCCTGAAGTCTTGAATGGTTCAACCCTGAAGTCTTGAATCCAGCGCCCTTTATTGCTTCCCCTGTCTGCCCACTTCTTGAAAGAGGAAAGCTCGGACAGAGACGCCGCTGATTGGCTTAAAGTATCAGCCGGAGAAATATATATAAACTAATAAAATACGCACCAAACTAACTACATCTTAATGAAGTGGTCATGGTCTCCCTCTTATCTGGCAATATAAAATATTGCTGTTTCTGTGAGATGGCATCATTGATGTGTGGCTGAGAACATGCATCTCGTGGCTGTCAGAATGACTCTTCGATTTTTAAAGGTTTTCAGTACAGCAGTAACACACACAACTTGAAGACACAGAATGTAGCTAGTTCTTCTCTATGAGAAGCATTGATTGGATTGGACCAGAGATCATCAAACATGGTGATCTCATTGTGGACAGACCAGGTTTTAATATCTGTTAAAATATCTGCATATTTTGGCAACTTAAATGCCCAAATTGCTTAGTAGACTTCTCACAGTAACTGAGCTTCCATCTTTGCATCTGGTTCTCTTTTAAAGTCTCCAATGAGGGGTATCTGAACTGTGATGGCCACATCATTATAAGGAGGTGGGTAGCTACAGTGAGGAATAGGTAGAGGTGGCCACTCTTTAATTAGGATCAGCATTCAATCATAATGATTGTGACAGGTGATGTCGGCATTTATATAAAGGCAGCATAAAACTGCCTCTAGAAGTGGCCATGTCGTTTGGGGCGAAACGAGAGAGAAGTGGGAGTGACAATGTTACAAACATGACGAAGAGGAGGATGCAGAATTGGGGAGGAAGGACTTAAACATACAGACATGGGTAAGGAAGCAAAAGGAGAACAGGAAACTGGGGTTCAGAGGACGGTGGAGAAGGAAGAAAGGGACACATGTATGGGTGAATAAGGGATATACAGGGTAGAGTTGGAAGTACAGAAATAACATTAAAAGGGTGAGGAAGCATGGAAAGACCAGGGGCATAAGCATTGAGAAGGTTGAAGACAGAGAGAGTGATGTAACACGTGATAGACCATATAACAGTTAGTGGAGAAACCAGGACACAGAGATGGAAAAGGAGGACTGGAGCAGTTGGACAGGATGGAAGTGGCCTAGGAACAAATATGAGTAGACAACAAAATAAGACGTAGGAAAGGATGGAGAAAACTACAGAAGGAAGGAGAAAGTAACTATGAGAAAAAGGAAAAGGGAAACCAATGGCCCATGTTCGGTGGAAAGGGAAAAAGTGGGCCAGGAATTATATTATTATACAGTAGGCATACCAGAGGAGCTGATGGCATGACATTGCATGCAGGATCAGTAAAAGTGTTAGGACACACAGGGCATGCAGGGCAATTAAATCAGCCAGAAACATAGAGGGCATGGATGGCATAATAAAGGACACAGTCGGCAGTAAGGACATCTCACACAGAAGGCAGTAAAAGCAGCCAGGGCACACAGGGTGAAGTAATGACTTGATAGGGCATGCAGGGCAGTAAAACCACTCAGAAACACAGAGGGTAGCCATGGCATAATAGCGTACACAGAGGGCAGTAATGACATATCAGGGCACATGGACGGCAGTAAAATTATGTCAGGGCACATGTGGGGCAGTAATGACAAATGAGGGCACACATGGGCCAGTAAAATTTTGTCTGGGCACATGGGCAGCAGTAGAATTATGTCAGGGCCATACGCAGGGCAGTAATGACATATCAGGGCACACACATAAGGAAGTCAAAAGATGTCAGGACACACGAAGGGCAGTAATGACATATCAGGGTACACGTGGGGCAGTAATGACTTGATAGGGCAAACAGGGTAGTAAGCAGACAGAAATATAGAGGGCAGCAACGGCACAGTAAACTACACAGGCGGCAGTGATAACATGCCAAAGCTCATAGGGGGCAGCGGAGGCATGATAGGGCATATTGGGGGCATAGATGGCACCACATATTAAATGATAATGGAATTATTGGTAAATGCTCAGAGCACTAAATGCGTGTCCCCTGCATTTCATGAGTTAACTGTTTCTGTTGAATTTACTTTTCACGAGTAATGGATCAGCTCTATGTCAGATCCTCTCACTTTCTAGATAATTTTATTATTCATGTGATACAGGATTTTACATATAAAACAGCGCATGGCTGACAAACTGCGTGTCGATCCTTTCGTGGAATTGTAACTGGAAGCCTTTCATGCATACTCTGTTTCTATAACCATCATTTCATGATGAGATAATATGCAAACAGTTCTCTCGCCGTAACACCCATGAATCTCTCACACAGGATTTAAAGGCATTATTTAGATACCAGCGGAGAACCAGTGTAAATTTTGCTGTCATCGGATGTCTCATGCAGCACCCATATCTTATCAGTCTGAATATCTGTGACATGAAAACCAGCTTCCTGTGTCAGAGCATAGACACAACTTTCTAAACAAGCTCATTTGTCTCATTCGAGCTTCACCAAAATATTATCCCCTTCACCTCTTCCTGGAGTCTCTTACCAGGGGGGGGAAGTAGTCCCAGCTGCCCCCTTTGTTCACCTTCACAAACCAGAATCCCTTTCTAGGCCGTAGTCAGTGGGGTGAGGCTGGCCTCCAGGTGCCAGGGTAATGGAGGCTTCCATCACCAGCGTCAAACTCTAATATTTTGTTTGTAGGAGTTTGTCCTATTCAGTTATGAAACTAGAATAAGCAATTACCTTACAATATTTTCAGAAAATGGAAGTGAGAAAATCCACTTATAATTTATTTGATATATTTATTAAAAATTAGCAAAAGTTACAAACCCCAAAAAGTAGTCTATAAATGCTTGTCGGAAAAGTAAGTAAGATGTAATATACCTACACCAATTGCAGATCCATTATCTGTCCACAGAGATAAATATCCAAATTGTTGATACATTCGATAGATTTGGAATTCATTCTGCTAGTACATTTCAATGTGTAAGCTAATTATCCTAACCAACATAAGGCATTCTGGTCTGCGTATACCACGTAAGGATCTAGTCACAGGGATTTTAAAGTTAACCTTCGTGTGTAAGTATGAGATCAAAATTCTAAACTAATAAGAAAACAAAACATGTTTTGGCTACTTACGATACAAGTCTGATTCTCAGACACCCAAAGAAGATTCTCGGAGCTGACTGACCTTGTGACAACTAATCTAATCGCAAATGTTTATGTACGTCGTTAGAACAAGTGTGTGAAAGGAAAATGACAGAAAACCCATACAATTCAAGTTCAAATTAACCAGTGTGGACCCAAATCATCCACTTTATACCGAAATGCCCATAAAACAGCCACATGGTACAATCTGCTAAGATGAGGTCAGCAGCAGGGAGGAATTATGGCATTATGCATCAAACCGTCCATTGCCATGGCAAATCAAGTTTCTGTACAGTTTCTATAATGACGATGTTACTTTGGACAGGCTAGATACTATGAGGGCTCCTTAGTGTGGGGGGACTTTATGGAAAAACTTTATGGACAATACGAGAAAAATTTGCCAACAAGAGATAAACTGTATCTAAGCGTGCCATAATGAAAAGCAGTCAAATACAAAGTCAGGGGGGCGGAGCCGAGCCGAGTAACAGACTGGACGCACTCTACACGAGCTCCCGCAGTGCAGGCCCAAAACTAACGGATTACCCGAGACCAAATGCTGCGATCCACTCAAGCACCAGCCCATGGGCAAGAGAAGGCAGCCACGGTCATGCTGACACCACAAGTAACGCCCGACCCGACCGGGAAAAGTGGCAGCAAGCTGAGGCCTAGAGGAGGCGCGGGGGAAGGACGGCCGCCTTCCCGCCAGATGCCACCCGCAATGCACGAGTGCAAACCACGCACCCCCCCCCCCTATGGACCGGTGGGGGATATCCCGGTCCCCGCCAGGTGGGTTGCCCCGAACAACACATATGGGACTTTAATGAATGTATGCTGAAGCATGTTTTCTATTGCTCAGTGGCATTTCCTAGTTGTTTGCCTCACCAGTTCTAATTTAGCATGTTTCTCCTACTGTTTATACCTGTTAGCGCCAAATTCTAAATGTCACTTAATTGCATGAAGCTTATAGCCTACTATTTGCAATCACGCATGATGCAGTATGTATCCTAGTAATGCCTTAACAATAGTAGGCACGGTAAAGTACAGCTTAGAGCAATGTGCCCTTTATCAGTCTCAATACCCTAATGAGATATACTAGGTCGCAAAGTTAACGAGAACCAAGGAAAGTGTAGCCAAACCTAAAGCGCAGAATTATCAAACGTACTGGCTACACTAAAGTTATCATATTATAAAAAATTGTGCAGTTTAACCCAATGCTCCTATTGTTACAAGTGAATATTCGCTCAAGGATTGCTCTTGGGGCACCACGAGCTTGTCTGTCATTTTGTCATTGCACAACAAAAATAAAGAATTAAAAAAAAAAAAAAAATACAAAGTCAGAACAGGGAACCAGGAATGAGAATAGTTCATATTGAATTTGAAAGCACACGAGCAATGAGGATTTATCAGAATACACAGCAGACACAAGGAAACACGCATGTGGATGACGCACACGAGCACCATTATGAGAGGACAATGCACGGCGTGGTTTGTCATTAAATAATATAGGGCACAAGCTACTGTCAGAAGGGGGCACAGCTTGAAAAGAAAGAAAGAAAGGAGTATTTATCAGACACGGCGTGACTCGAGACCGGTGAGAACACTCTGAGGACAGTTGCAGTTTTCATTTTACAAAGTATCTGTGCTATTTTCATAGACCACAACAATTAATTCAAAATGCTCACTGCCCCCCGCGCCCATAGTCTATCATTGCGGTCTGAAGCTGGATGGGGAAAGCCGACTGTCACGTATTCATCCGCTTATAAAAATGTGGTTAAGGACATTTACTGTCCACACAGGAAAAGTTGTGCCGAGCAGCAACCTAATCCATAGAAGGGTTAATGCTGAGCAGCAATTATGGAAATGGGAACCTGGTAACTGACTTTGGGGTCAAAGGCCGGTTACAGCCTATCAGAACTAAAGGAGGGGTATTTAGGCCCAGTTCTCATCCTGCTCAGTGCCCTGTCGTGGTTTCCCTTGTGGTTGTCCGAGAGCGCGTTCCTGTTTATAGTTTTCTATCTGGTTTTTTACTTTGGCTTTGTTTATTGACTTCTCTACATTCTGGTATCCTTTCCTCATCGCTGCGTCCCTTTCTGTGTTCCCTGACCTCGGCTAGTATTCTACGTGCTGGATCAAACAGTAATCCTAACACCGACGAGTACTAGGTTCTAGGAGAGCCTTGTATGTGTCAAACCTCTTGGAAACAGATTTATACAAACCAGGGGAACTGAATGCAACTCACTGACATTAGCCAGCGAACGGGTTTTGTGTTTGTAGCGGAGAGGAAGTATAATCCACAAGATCTCCGCTGGTAGACAGGAACACAGGCAATAATCAGCATAGGCAGGTACAGCATACAATATTCCAGGTAGCGTAAAAATAATCCTTCCCTCCCAAGAACTAGACGAGACATAGGCTGGGAGTCAACTGAGTGCTTTATTCACAGGTCACAGTATTTATGCAATTCCCCATGCAAGGGGTTTCCCTACTGACATTGCAGGGGTTGTACAGTAGGGGACTACATGGGGAACTTAGCAACCTGGACATTTCTCCCATAATACACTGCTGCACGAGAGGGACACTCCCACCAGAATATACAGTTACGTGGATTATCCCCTCGTGCAGCAGAACCAATATTTCATATAAAAATACATAACTTACACAATATTCGTCTGATTTAAACGAATGGACGTTCGGTAGATAGCTGGGGTCTGAGCGCACATTTCGTGAAAGTGCCGCTCAGATCTCAGCTTAAATAACCAAACACCGCACGAAATACACATTATTTCTAAGGTACCTTCAAACTACCGAATGACTGTATAGAAACACATTACCGAAGGACCAGGGCTCCCGAATGGCTTGGAAGTCCAGCGGGATTCATGCCGTCGAGTAGCCGATTTTAGTTCCAGGCGCTCGACGACCAAATACCGCTGGGCTTAACAAAGGATCCAAGATGGCCGACCGCCGCGTGGTCGGTTAGCGAACAACGGCCACCCTGAATCCTCTTAATTGCCGATTGCAACAATGTTGCAATCCTTAATGGGCGCCACACGACCTCCTGTGTGTGGTCTCCATTCGGTAGTTTGTTCGTTTCACGAATAGTGTTGAAATTCACCGTTCGTGAAACGATTACATGAATGCTGGCGGTTTTCGTATGCCGGCAGCATATGAACGCTATGATTTTCCTGAACCATTTTACACAGAATACATGCGCTTGGTTCTTAAAGGCGTATACACATATGCATAACATTATATACATAAAGGACAATGTATAGTGGCTGGATTTGCCACAGTGTTTTATATCAAATACTGCACACAGACTTCAGGCACCATAACCACTTCAAATCCCTGCCATGATCATGGTGCTTGGAGTAACCCTTTAACTAGAAAAGGGGAAATAGATTTAAAGAGACAATGCTGTCAGTACATTTTACTACGTTAATATTGATTACGTTATCTACTCCATCACAAGTTTAATAATTCGGTGTTTCATTCATTTTGAATTTTTGTATCTTTATGTATTTTTGTTTATAATGAACCGAGACGATCACATTCAGCTGTTCAGCTGACCCTTATTAAACTTGTAAGCTCTCGTTTGCTAGAACGGAGCCAGGCGCGGAAGGAATGCCGAGTTCACAATATTCTTTTTGATGCTGAATATTTTATTAGCTCATGAGGCAATGCCAGCGCTACACTTGTGACCCAGAGTCCTAAAATTAGGCTTCAAGGCTGCCAGAAATAAACCCAGGGATTAAACCAACTCCTCTGTATCTTTGGCTAATATTAATAGGCGAGTAGGTCTGTGGTTAAGCTGGTTTTAGTAGAAACAGGAAATGCATTATCTGGATATTTTGGGACGATACAGTCAGATGTGAGCGGTGTCTGCATCCAGGGCTAATCTGCCAGACAGCCATCCAGTTTCTTCGTCAATGGGAATCCCAGGGAAGCCATAGATATGCCAGATCTTTAGCGAATCGTTTGCTGTAAATCTTTATGACATCACTTGTAACCTGTTACCTCATCCTTGTTAACAACAGTAACACTGAGCCGTTTGACAAATGTGATAGCTCTGTTTCTCGTTTTAATGTGTCAAACCAGAAAACTGCTCAATGAACCCTACATTAATGCTTCCCAACAATATAATTCGTAGTCAAAGGGGAGCAATGATTTAAAAAAAGATTCCCATAGGATATCACAGGCCTCGAAAATCCAATTCCTTTCATTGTCCTCCTCTATCACTTTCTGTTGTTTTAATTTCCCTCCTGCCCACTTTTTTCCATTCCAGGACTTTCTTTTTATTTTCTGCCCCCTATTTATACTTTCTTATACATTTTGACTGTACCCATTCTTTATTGTTTTTTCAATCTCTCTCTATTTCTCTTCTTTTCCACCTTCGTTCCCCTATTTATCACTTGTGTGATTTGCCCTTAGTTCACGTTGTGTTTGGCCTCCTGATGTTGGGTGCACTGCCGCCAGGACCCAATATTAGAAGTACAATACAGCAAGTATATGCCATGTTATACCCACAAAGTATTTCTGCCATCCCACTGCTCTGCCGAGTTTGCCAATCGGACTTTCCTATTTAATCACGGAATATTGGGCTGAAACCTTTCCAGATTAGAGATCGGTAGTAACTGGTTCTAAGTATGACAGCACTATAAAATCAGATTGAAAAGAAAGGTTTTGAGTCTTTTTTCACTATGAAATGCTCATAACTGTTAATGCCATAGGCAGCTGGTTACACGTGCACTCTGGCATCCCGCAACTGACTTCAGACTTTCAGTATGGCATTCAATAAATGCCATCTAATAACTAAAATCATTGAAAGTATTTTTCCAGTGATTAACTGCAAATATTTTAAACCTCAAGTCTGTCATCAAGACTGAAAATACAATTGTCTGCCCGCGTAAACATTGTGCCGCACATAACTGCAGCCATTCTAATGCCTGGACACAGCATGCAAGGGTTGACCAAGGACTTAAAGTGAACACATCGCATTGCATGTTTTTTATAATAAGAAGATACACATAAGACATATCGGGAATAGTTTGTTTTGTTTAAGTGGCTACGAAAATGGCAAAACTGGGAAAAACTGGAATGTTGATTCATTTCCAACTTCTGACTCTTCTTATCAGCCACTGTGAGAGACATCTGAATGGAAATGCCAATTGCTTGTTCTAAACACAATGGATACATTCATTGTTTCTTTATTCTTGTGTGAGAAGATCTGTGGAGGATCCAACAGTTGGTGGGATCTTCCACCCATCCTTGCTTTGTATTCCCACACTTGCAACACAACAAATCTCTAAGGAATGAAGTAAGGTGTTGGGAAGCTGGTCATATCTTTCATGTAGGGTAATTTGGGTCATGGGACCAACAGTGGGTTTTAATTTTTTTTATATCTACTGTCTGAGATGACACACTTTTAAAAAGTTAACTTCGGAATGTAATAATTTAAATTTTCTCGCCATCTTCATAGCCAGGGTGTAGCCCCTAACCCTCGAGGACTTGGGAAATGCTGTAGACTGGACACAGCTGGACATTATTATTGGTGATACTGTGGAATTACCCACGTGAAGCATGTCTAAAGGTGATGGAATTAACAGTCCATGGCATGTCACACTAACATGGATAATCTTCTAAAGTTTAGTACAGCTAAGGCTGAGTAAGCTGGGGTTTGTAGGTGACCCCTGGATACATTGGGTGATACTGATAGAGAGCAAGGGTCAGGTATGTGAGGTAGAGGTTACTCTAGGAGGCCATAAGCTTTCCTGAAGAGATGGGTTTAATTGAAGACTAGGGGAGAGATTTTCTTGACACAGAATATATCAATTCAGGCATTTAAATACCCACTAACTGATGACAAGTTCCCTTATTCCTCTCCTGGACTCAATGCACCAATAAACGGGCATCACTCTCCATAAACTGCAATAGGAGCATTAATAATTATAATAACATTCTAATGGTATAAGTCTGGACTTGAATATCCCTCAGTTAGTTCTCGCCAGCTGGCCCAGAGAGAGATCCACAACAGGTGAGGCTTTTCGGAGGGAATCATCGGGTGAGAGCCAAGAGCCGATGAAGGAAACACTATCTGCATCAATGGAGTCAAGCAAATGGCCGCACTGTAATGTAACCGGGAATTATGTGGCTATTGGCCCAGAGCTGCTGGCATGTAGTCACATGTGTATAACACACAGCAGATCCATCATTTATACTCTAATCAATGCTTTATGGTAAACGTTGAGATGTTTTAAATGACAATCCTTACTTTAGGAGAATCTCATTCAAACAGCTTGGAGTGTGGCCGAATTATTTCTGTATTACTATGACTCTGGCGTTACATTCCCCATTATTAACTGTACACACTGAGGGACAGTTTATTCCCATTGAGGCACTAAAACAACTTCATCTAGATAAAGTTGTTATGGTGCCAAGATGCCCCCAGTGGCACTCTTACCTTCAGGGGTTAAAATGTTCTCGAACTGTTTAACTGTGAAGTTGCCTGCAGCAGTGATCACAGCTTCCGCCAACATGGCTGCCAGCTTCTGAAATTACAGTTTTAGAAAGCGCAAAGTGCCACTGGCAAGCTGACACTCTCAGCCAATCATTGATCCCCGTTCACTAAATTGGCTTGCTAAGAATGTACCAGTTCTATGAATGGGGAGTCCCTGGTTGACTGAAAGCGTCAGCTGACGACTCTCATCCAGTCAGTGCCGACCTTTTCCGGCGGCACTCCGCGCTTCCTGAAACTGAAATAGATTAAGTTGTTTTGGTGCCTGGAGTGTTCCTTTAACGTTCAATTTACAGAGCAGGAGATAAGAACCTTTAAAGTAAGTTACATCTGATTTCAATCAGACTGTGCCTGTCATAGCCGGGGAAGGTGTGGCTAGGGCTGCAGAAACAAAAGTGATTAAACTCCTATGTGGCAGTAAATTACTTTGTTAAGTTAAAGTTGTTTTGGTAACTATAGTGTATATATATAAAATATAACAAGGTGGCGGTTCATGGGCGGGGCCAGCCGCGACCAACCCTTGCGGCACTGAAAAAAGGTGAGTAATCACATTTCTAACTGGAAGTAAGGCGGGGGGGGAGAGGGGGAGGGGAGGGGGAGAGGTGGGGGTAGCCTAAACAGCTATTTAGACCCATAGTGTCAGGAATGTATTCACCATAGTGTTCCTTTAAGCTATAGAGGGAGACAGACTAGCAGTGATTGTGTGTACTAGTGTAAGCAGAAGGTCTATCTGATTCTGCTCAGTTCTCACAACCTACCACCAGCACAACCTCCTCCACTAACACAAACCTTCAGCAGGAAGGGTGAAACCACTACAATAAAAGGCAATTTAAAAAAAGGGTAGCAGCAGCAGTAGTACCTCCCACACCCAGGCCACCCTTAGGCTGGGCAGGGGGATGTTGACCGTTAGTCGACAGAGGCCAGTGGGGAAGCCAAATTCTTCATCATCCCAGAGACATCTCCATCAGTCCAGTCAAAACACCAGGCTAAAAAAATTACCCACCTGATTCCTAGGTGATCACTGTAGGGGGATCCATTTACACAGCTGGTACAGGCCCTTGCTCCAGAATATGTATTCCCCTCATGATCCACTGTCAGCAGATACATAATCCCATTACTGTACCATTCTTGCATGGTAGTATTGAAGGAGAAGCTGGCTAAGGCTGTTGGTAATTAATGCACTTCGCCACAGATTTATGGAGTGTGCCTACTGGTCAGCATGTCTTCCTCTCCTTGATGGCACACACTGATGGCATCTCAGGGTACGCAAGTATGCTGTTAGTGGAGGTGTTCCAAAGTTAGCAGCATGACGGGCTATGCATGGATCTGTATGGAAGTAAGATCGCCAATCCAAGTGATGGATGAAAAGCATACTTCAGAAAACATCTTGAAAGCAATCAGGTGAATGGTGGCAAATTGATTGAGAGAGCAGACAGCAATGTGTACGTTGGGTGGTCACCAACCGAGCGGCTAATATGGTTACAGCTGTGCGAGATACTTTCTTTGTAGGTGTGCGTTGTTCTGCACATGTTCTACGTCTTGTACTGAAGGTTGCAGTTTCAAAATGCTATATAAAACTGGCAACCAGGAGGATAGCCAGGCATTTGCACCACCGGGTAAAGGCTAGCCAACTTTTGAGGCAGGAACAAGACAAAACAGAGCTTCCCACACACCAGCTACTAAAAGATGTCAGCACGCAGTGGAATGCCCCTTTAGACATGGTGGAAAGTATTTTGGAATAGCAGCAATCCATAGTCTATATTCTAACCAGTACATTGCAGTAGATATTGCTTACCTAGATTTCAGTAAGGCTTTTGACACTGTTGCACATAGAAGGCTTATCAATAAACTGCAATCTTTAAGTTTGGATTCCAATATTGTTGAATGGGTAAGGCAGTGGCTGAGTGACAGGCAACACAGGGTTGTAGTCAATGGAGTATATTCGAAGCATGGGCTTGTCACCAGTGGGGTACCTCAGGGATCTGTACTTGGACCCATTCTCTTTAATATTTTTATTAGTGATATTGCAAAAGGTCTTGATTGTAAAGTATGTCTTTTTGCTGATGATACTAAGATATGTAACAGGGTTGATGTTCCAGGAGGGATAAGCTAGTGGCCAGTGCGGTAACTCATGGTGTCACCCCAACCCCCTTAATAATAATTTTTTTTATTTTTTTTATAATGTAACTTGTAAATTATAACTCACATCAGGGCCAGTGCAAGTGTTTTTTCCGCCCTAGGCAAACACAAAATTGCCACCCCCACATACGCTCTGCCCACCATGTGACATCACAGTGCCCCACCCATATGATCTGCCATGTGCTGCACACAGTGTCTTTTCTCTGAAAAGGCAGTGTGTTTACATTAAAAAGTCTGCAGGAATAGGCTATTGACACCAGAACCAATACATCAAGCTGTAGTGGTTCTGGTGACTATAGTGTCCTCTTAATGTAAATTAGTGAGGCTACTTACCACCAGATGAGGCCCTGGGCAGATAGCGCAGCTAAGCGGACAAGGGCACATGTAGGAGTGTGGGGATAGATGCATGGGATTGGTTGGAAAGAGTCTGTGGGTGGGATTATGTTCTGTGTAAGACAGTGTGGGGGAGGTCTTACCTCAGTGCCACTTGGGATTCGGGCCAGCAAACAGCTTCCTGTCCTCCTGCTCCTGTTTGCCTGGGCCTGCAGGTTTACACAGCTTGATGGTTGAGGCTTCCTGGCTTCCCTCAGGGCTGCTGCAGTGTGGATGGTGGCCGGCGACTCCATGATCCAGGTGATATCCTCTCCCCAGCTATGGCTGCCGGCGTGGGTTCCCCCCCCCTGGCCTGTCTCTCTCTGGGGCCTTCCCTGTGGCCCCTGCTCCTGGGGGTACCCTGTCCTTTTCAGGGGGTACCCTGCCACCCCATGGGGGGTACCCTGTCGCTTTAAGGGTGTACCCTGCCACTGCTGGGGGTACCCTGCCACCCCAGGGGGATACCCTGTCCCTTTCAGGGGGTACCCTGCCACCCCATGGGGGGTACCCTGTCGCTTTAAGGGTGTACCCTGCCACCCCAGGGGGGTACCCTGCCACTGCTGGGGGTACCCTGCCACCCCAGGGGGGTACCCTGCCACTGCTGGGGGTACCCTGCCACCCCAGGGGGTACCCTGCCACCCCTGGGGGGTACCCTGCCACTGCTGGGGGGGTACCCTGTCACTCCTCCTCGGGCCCAGTTGTGGTGTGGGAGCCTGGGCCCGAGGCATCACCAGGCCCGCGTGTCTGGGGGCTCCAGACACGCGGCCTGCAACTTTTCATCTGGATCCGCGGCCTTCATGTGCCTCGTGGGAAGCGCGGCCTCCCCGGCCTGCAATGGGAGGCGGGCTGCACGTTCCTGGCGGCTGGCGGCCGTTTCTGATCCCCCCCCCCGCGGCTGGCGTGAAGGGCCCCGACGGTAAGGAGGCCCGGCTGGGCAGCGCGTACCCCGTTGCCCCGCCGTTTGTGACCAGGGGGGACCTCCAGTGGTCCGGGAGCCTCCTCTGCCGGTGAGGTAGGCTCCCCTGCATCTCTCTCCCCTGTCCCCCCACACTCTCTGTCGCATACCGCTTCCCTGGTGTCAGTGGGGGCCCGGTTTGCTCGGGGGCCCCCTCCGTCTCTGTCCATTTCTGCCCCCACCCCCTCCGGCTGGGTCCTTGTCAATTAATTAAAAAATAATAATTAAATAAATAAAAATAAATAAATAAATAAAGACAGAAAGTAATAAATAAATGGAAAATAAAACAAAAAAAAAGGAATAACATGAAATAAATAAATAAGATGGAAATTCATAACAAAAAAAAAACAGTACGTGGACACCGCTTAAAAAGGTGTCAGGATGGCCGAGTGGTCTAAGGCGATGCGTTCAGGTTGCAGTCTCCTCTGGAGACGTGGTCCATCAAAAAAAATACATAAAAAAGAAAGGGGGGGTCCACTGTGGTTATTCCCCCCCCCCATTCTCAATATTTATCGCATGCTTTAGTGTGGTTTCCTGCAGTGTCCTTTGCAGCTAATAGCGCTGGCGATGCCTGGCGGGCATTTCATGTGGCTCGGGGCGCTGTCTGCTGTGCGCTAGTATAGCCCGCTTGGCTGGCGCTTGTCGCGATATGCTAGGGAGCAGATTGGGGACGGTTAATATGGAGAGGGGTTCCCCCCTGCCGCTGGGGGTCCCTTGATTGAGGGACGTGAAGTAAAAAGAAACAAAAACTACAGTACTCGGATACGCCCCATGACGCGCAGGAATTGTGTCCGGGCGTTGAAGGTTATGGATAGCATTGTCTCACGCTGTTCTGCGGTCAGGACACTCTCTGGGACGCGTGTCGTCCCTTGGGTGTGCTGGGTTTGGTGGAGGTACGTCTTGCACGTTTCGTTCACGTTTGGCGGGCGACCCTTCTTGGCCTGAGACCGGATGGACTTAGGCCTCTGGTTTCCCTTTATGTCTCGCCCGGCACCTCAACGCGGCGCGTTTTCATCATTTTGGGGTGGGGGGGGAAGGGTGGGGGGGGAAGGGTGGGGGAACACCCTCCTCCTCACTGGCCCCCCGGCCGGTGGCTAGACGGTGGTGGAAAATTTGCTGACGGTCGCGGTAAGTGGGGTCCTCATGCCGTTCCAGCACGAGGGCTCAGGTTGGAGGAGGGCCCATCCCATCTCCCACGGTTTCATGCGGGCACTCTGTCGGGATAGGGGACATGGGTGCTCTCCGGGCAGGACTTTCGGTCCATGTGGGGGTTCAGGAGCGACTTACCGAGTAACTTGATATGCTTACCTCCCGCTCTTTTTTAGTGTGTCTCCGAAGTCCGCTTCCCACCCCCCCCCACCCCTTTGGGACATGGGGCCTATGGGTGGTGGGGGGCGAGTTCACCTGCTTCCTTGTTTCCTTATTTGTCGTTCCCTACAGGGGGTTAGGTGTGGGGTGGTTGGCGTGGGATTCCCTACTCGTGAACAGGTGGGTAGTTCCTCCGTTGCGACAATCTTGGGGTGGTGCAGGCTGTCTATCATGTGACGGTGTCCTCCACCCCGGTGGTACTCTGGTTGCGGTGCCTGGCTCGGCGCTGTTTGAGTTAGGGAAGTGTCAGGTTGGGCGGTGTTATCCCGGGGGTTTCACGATGTACTGGCCGATGCTCTATATTGGTCGCTGTGGGACATACTTCGGGAGATGTGGTCGCTTGGTCTAGCGGACTGATGAAGCTGGTCCGTGGGTCGGTCTCTGAGGCGGCGTGGGGCCCGCTACAGTAAGGTGTGAGTGCTGGGGCCGGATGGGAGCATTTTCTTGGGGCTCCAGGATTGGACTGCTCATCTACCTGTTTTGTTCCGTCCCATCAGGGCGTTGGGGGCTGGGGTGTGTTCTTCGTGAATTCTTCGATTTGCAGGGCTCGGCTGCCCGTCATGTTCGTCTGCTGGTGGGAGGGTGTTTTCGGTGTGTTGAGTGGGCGTCGGTATGGACTTCCTTTTGTTTTCACCGTTCGACGGCTGTTGACTTTGGGAAGGGTCAGTTGGTAGCGGTTGGCTAATTTCTCAATGGAATCTGTTCATTTATTGGATGTTGCGGGTTTGACATAACCTTGCCCTTCCGCATTCTCCTGGGGTAGATGGTCTGCACAGGGTAATAGTTGGGCTCCTGACATGATGTACTAGGTTCCCGGGATAGTTTAGATTATTCCAATCAGGGGTGGTGCTGGGTTCCGTCATTTGTCCTGTTTTCCTTGGGTGAGTGGTCTGCATCCACTGGATTATTCGGCCTCCTCACCCCTTGGTGTTCTCGAAGACGGGTTTTTTCGCCCCCGCGTCCATATAGTTGAGGTATTCCGCTTGGGGGCTCGAATTCCTGGATAAGGATCGTGGGGAATTCAAGGGGAATTTATTCTGGTTGGGGGCGGCTACGGACGCCGCAGGCTTGGCGTGCCTGCGCCACTGGTTCGGAAGGCTCGATTGTGGAAGTCAGGGTGGTGGGTTCCTTGGGTTCGCCTTGCTGGTCTCTGACTGGATTTATCTCCGCGGTTATGGTCCCCCCTCCACCCCAGACTGGGGAGGGTGGGATGTTCGTGTGTAATTTGGGCCAGGAGGCGAGGGCGGGTGGTTGGATCTTCCACCTTTGGGAGCGGAGGTTCGGTGGTCTGGCACCGGATACGTGAGGGGGGTGTGGCTCCTCCTCATACGAGGTCAGCTGTTCCGCCTCATGGGGTACCAGGGGTTTTGTCATCCCTGGGTGGCATGACATGGGTCGGTAACGGTTTCGGACTTGGGTGCTCTTCAATCTGGACATGTTCCGCATTATGTTTCTTCCCCAAGGTTCTCGGGGGCTTTCCTGTTGGCAGTGCGCTCCGCAGGTGAGTGCCCTGGTGCGCTGCGGTTGGTCATTGGACTAGATGTGTTTCTGGGTTTGTCGGGGCCATAACTATACTAAAAAAAAAAAAAAATTTAATTTCCAGTTCGCCTTTTGGGTTTGGCCGGATGTGGCCTAGTTATCTCGAGGGAAGGGTGCGCTTGCTGGAGGTCGGACTTGACCTCTGTTACTCTAGCGCTGCGAGAAGTGGTGGAACAGGCCATGGCTGGTTCTGGTGGGGTCCCCCGCTGATTTTAGGCGTAAAACAGCGGGGTTGTGGCAGGGGTATGTCCTTGCCAATTGAGTTTGAGGTTACGTTTAAGTATATGGAATGAGATGAACAAGTTTTTTAAGGTCTCAAACCTCCCCTGCTCCAAAGGTTAAACTTTAGGTTGCCTGAGGTCTCGTGCCCATCGAGCGTGGATAAGGACGGCTGATGGCAGGCATTGGAAATATATGATTTTTATGACAAGGGGGGAGGTGAGAGGGAGTGGTGATTAGGAACCACTCCAGGTTTTTATTGGCAAGGACGGTTGGGTCACTGTATAACACTATGGGTGGAGTTATATATGTATATATGTTAATTTATGCTTATTTATGTCTAATGTTTTGGTTACAGAAAAGAAGAGATTTAATAAATAAAGTTATGGATGTGTTATGCAGTAATTTAGTTTGTGCTAATAAATGCTGTGGCCTGTTTCATCCATACTAAGTGGTCTGTCGTTACTGGGGGGTTTAATGGGGTTAGATTTTGTTCTAGGCTGCATCGCGATTCCCCACTACGTACATACAAGGACAAGAGGTTGATGACGTGATCACCCTGCAATCTGGATCCACTGGTCAGGTGTAGAACAGGCTCTCTGGAGGCTGTTTGTAACTCTTCTCACAAAAATCAACGAACAGGAGGCATCTACATTTTTGAGGCCCTTTACACAGCTCAAAGTCTGAGCCCCCAGGGCCTGACTGTGAGTATGCCTACAAGGCCCACCCATAAGTCCACCTACATGGCCCACACCTGAGTTCGCTCAAAGGGAGTGGAGTGTATGTGTGTAGGGGATGTGTTATGTGTTATTGTAGAGGATGTAATGTGTGTGTCTGTTCTTATGGAAATTAGTGTATAGAAATACCAGTTTGTGTACTGGATGTAGTGTGTGTGTGTGTGTATATATAGGGGATGCAGTGTGTTTTTGTGTAAGGGATAGAAAGCAGTGTGTGTTTGTGTATAAGGAATGCATTGTCTGCTTCAGTGTGTGTGTGTGTAAGGGATGCATTGTGTGAATCTGTGTTTGTATGTGTAAGGAATGCAAGGTGTGTTTGTGTATGTGGTGCATTGAGTGTGTGTAAGATGCATTGTGTTTCTGTGTGTGTAAGAGAAGTGTCTGTGTGCAAATAAGGGATGCATTGTGTGTTTTTGTATATGAGGGATGCATGGTGTGTGCAAGGGCTGCATTGTGTGTGTGTGTGTGTGGGGGGGATGCATTGTGTGTAATGGGTGCATTGTGTGTAAGACTGAGTGTGTAAGGGAAGCATGGTGTGTTTCTGTGTATGTGTTGGATTCATTGTATGTTTCGGTGTGTGAGTACAGATGCATTGTATGTTTGTGTGTGTGTAAGGATGCAACGTGTGTTTCTGTGTATGAGTAAGGATTCATTGTGTATGTTTGTAATGTGAAAGAGAGGGTTTGTGGCCCCTCTGTGTGTCTTTCCCCTCCCACCTCCAGGTCCCTCTGTGCATCTCCCTCCTGAGCCCCTTTGTGTGTCTGTGTGTCCCTTAGTAAACTTCCCTCCCTTAGTAAACTGGTGGCCTCTCCCCCTTCTCCTGGTGGTCTCTCCCCCCTTCCCTGGTGTTCTCTCCCCTCTCCCCCCACCCCTGCTGGTATCTACCCTTCCCTTGTGTGCCTCCTACCTCCCTGTGTAGTTTAGCCGGGCGGTACAGAAGCTTCTGTTTCCTGTACCCGACCCAGTAATCTCCTTTACCACGGTCCGTGCTGCCCAGCCACGCTAGTCAGAGTGACTGGCAGGAGGGATGATTTAGGTAAACTAGAAAAATGGTCAGAGTTGTGGCAGTTTACATTTAATGTGGATAAGTGCAAGATAATGGACGTAAAAACCCAAGGGCAGAGTACAGAATATTTGATAGAGTCCTAACCACAATATCTGAGGAAAGGGATTTAGGGGTGATTATTTCTGAAGACTTAAAGGTAGGCAGACAATGTAATAGAGCAGCAGGAAATGCTAGCAGAATGCTTGGTTGTATAGGGAGAGGTATTAGCAGTAGAAAGAGGGAAGTGCTCATGCCATTGTACAGAACACTGGTGAGACCTCACTTGGAGTACTGTACGCAGTACTGGAGACCGTATCTTCAGAAGGATATTGATACCTTAGAGAGAGTTCAGAGAAGGGCTACTAAACTGGTTCATGGATTGCAGGATAAAACTTACCAGGAAAGGTTAAAGGATCTTAACATGTATAGCTTGGAGGAAAGACGAGACAGGGGGATATGATAGAAACATTTAAATACATAAAGGGAATCAAAACAGTAAAGGAGGAGACTATATTTAAAAGAAGAAAAACTACCACAACAAGAGGGCATAGTCTTAAATTAGAGGGGCAAAGGTTTAACAATAATATCCGGAAGTATTACTTTACTGAGAGGGTAGTGGATGCATGGAATAGCCTTCCAGCTGAAGTGGTAGAGGATAATACAGTGAGGGAGTTTAAGCATGCGTGGGATAGGCATAAGGCTATCCTAACTAAAAGATAAGGCCAGGGACTAATGAAAGTAGTTAGAAAATTGGGCAGACTAGATGGGCCGAATGGTTCTTATCTGCCGTCACATTCTCTGTTTCATTGGATTTGGGTTCCCATAGGGGCATGCAGTTTGGACTATAACAGGGCAATTAGAGGCAGTCCTTAAACCATTTAGGGATGTCTAAGAAAACATGAGTCACAGTAAGGACAGTACAGAAGGGTCATCCTCCTGTTCACTCATCTCTTGAAAACGAAAAAAAAAAAAACAGTTAAAATTAAGTTATTCTTGCTGCTCTCCGTCTTTGAAGATGCCTTTCATTGGCATGAACCAAATTCATCTGAATCTCCTAAAAGCCACATGAATGAATTTCAGTTTTCGAGGATTCTTTCACACATCTTCTCTTAGTTGAGCTGGATATTGGTTTCATACCTGGTGACCTGACTCACCTTCACTTCCTGTGGATTGAAAAGTCCTCATTAAACTCTCACTGCTGTTATCATTAGTAATAGTTGGTTTTATTTTCTGTTTTATTCCGTTTGTAAATCTAAGTGCTAATAACATGGTAGTACTATATAAATAATAATATATTATATGTTGTGCCTCTACGCAGGTCCTATAGTAAAAAGTTGCTCTCCTGAAGGATTCCCTTGTCTACAAATTTACAGAGTATAGTGTACAGATGTCCACCTCGGAAAGGGCTAAGAAAGACCACCACCTAGTGGAAGTGAAGGTTTAACATAAACTCTTTGCTATGACACTGTTTAATAACAGTTCTTAAATAGAATTCTTCTCCAGAGCACTTAACAAAATTAGGAATTACCCGTAGACTGAGTTTCAGGCCAAGGGATGTATAACTACACATACTGGTACAAAAGGGATAGATAACCCTGCCCATGGGTTTTATAAAAACACAATTATAGCACCTTTCTACCTAGTGCTATGTAAGATGAGCTGTGAGCTGAAAATTTAAAGGACCACTCTAGTGCCAGGAAAACATACTCGTTTTCCTGGCACTAGAGTGCCCTGAGGGTGCCCCCACCCTCAGGGTCCCCCTCCCGCCGGGCTCTGGAAAGGGGAAAGTGTTTAAAACTTACCTTTTTCCAGCGGTGGGCGGAGAGCTCTCCTCCTCCGATCCTCCTCTTCTCCTCCCCGTCGGCTGAATGCGCACGCGCGGCACGAGCTGCGCGCGCATTCAGCCGGTCACATAGGAAAGCATTTACAATGCTTTCCTGTGGACGCTTGCGTGCTCTCACTGTGATTTTCACAGTGAGAATCACGCAAGCGCCTCTAGCGGCTGTCAGTGAGACAGCCACTAGAGGAAATAGGGGAAGGCTTAACCCATTCACAAACATAGCAGTTTCTCTGAAACTGCTATGTTTATGAAAAAATGGGTTAACCCTAGAAGGACCTGGCACCCAGACCACCTCATTAAGCTGAAGTGGTCTGGGTGCCTAAAGTGGTCCTTTAATTTATATCTTTTGATAAGCTTTTGAAATGATTTAATATTTTTGGAAAAAGGTTTTAAATTATTATTATGTTTTGAAAACTATTTTCATATTTTATAAATAAATAAATATATATATTTTTATTATTATTATTTTTTATTTAAAAAAAAATGTTGTGGTCAGGGAAGCAAGCTGAGTAAGCATTAACCATAATATTTACTAAGTTCGGTTGTGGTGTGCCGAAACCGATGTTCGGGCAGGCCTGTAAATAAATAAAAGTTTCCTGTATGTTATCCCTGTTTCTGTAACAATAGTCACTTCACAAACACTTTCCCGTATGTTATTTCTTTTTCAGATGATGTCATTTTACTGTATCCATTTCTGCACAATAACATTTTTCTACATACGAGGTTTTACATTTGTTTTTTGGAACTCTCAAGTAATCAAGTTTTCTAAAGAATTGTGGAGTTAGTTTTAAGTTACGTACGGATATTTTATTTTAGGATTCATTATGGGTATATCTAAATGATAATATGTCATAATTTATTTGTGCATTTAATTCAATTTTATTTTTTGCATAAATTTGGATTTTTATGCTATTTTAATGCTCTGTATAAATCTGTAGATATATATAGTAATAGTTTCTTTTCATTATAACTAGATGCTGAAATTGATGAGGACATTTCCTAATTGTTATGCAGTGATTATTAAATTAATGTTGCGTTTTTTTCTATGGATATAAAGATTGCTAGTTGAGGTCTAGTAGACTTAGGGTATGACCAGCAGTGCAAGGGTTAATTGTTTATTAGAAGACCCGCCCGGCAGCTATATAACCGTACAAATCCCTTCGATGCTTGCCTCTGATGAAGTTAACGGTTGTTTCACGAAACGCGTAAGGCAGCATCGACTCACACAGACAGGAAGTGAAGTGGAACGCTAATCAAGTCCGCAGTGGAACGCACACAAGTTACATACAGCGGTTGTCCCGACCTTCTCCCCAGCCGGCAGTTGGGGGTATAGGTTGGATTCTCAAGCGGACTTAGACCACCTTCCTTGCGGGAAACCACTTTTGGCACTTGATCCTGTGAGTGTATTTCATTCTTGTTTTATATCAATAAAATTGTTTGCAGAGAACACTATTTCTCTGTCCTTTGTATTCCAGATCCATCGGATCATCGCACCGCAGACACTTAAACGAGCATCTATAAGAACGATCATTTGTATATACTGTATCTACTTAAAATTCAGTAGTATATTATATTTTGTCAGCCACTTGAAACCTCCTGACTTTTTCATAGCAGGAGTATTCCAAGTTGTACTATTGCAAGCTGAAATATTTTTGGACGTTCTTTTATTAATGGACATGTCTATCAATGGACTAAAGTTTTAGAAATGTATTTCACACAATTGCATTTGAATCAGCATTTGTACTTTGGATATCCCTATTTTAGATTTTGGTGTTTATAATTGAATATTTATCTTATTTCACTGTTTACTTGATACCCCATTTATTCAAACCGACTCAAATGACCGGTGAAAGCTGATGGATCGCAACCTATTTTTGAAAAGAGAGTTCTTATGTATTTTTATGAATTTAGAGGTTGTCAGTGGGTTACCGTGTAGGCTCATTAGGGGGGGCGTTTTTGTCTTGACCTCTTAGGTTCAGATAAAATTGATCGAATAATTAAACTGGGCACCATTTGTTGCCTGTGGGGTACATAGGTATGTCGACAGGCGACCCCTTTTGATTTGTTTTAGATTGCTGTAGTGGTCTCCTTCTTTGTTTAGGTCAGCTGTTTTAGCACGTTGGTGGTATCATTTGTCTTTTCTACTGCTAATTTGTTTGGTCATAAGAACCCATAGACGGCCAGATATGTAGAGATTTTGATAGTGTTGTTTGTTTCGGTTTCGAACGGTTGTGTATCCAATGTGTCGGATAATGCTCGGAATTTGTTAGCATTTATGGGTTGTCGTTTCGTGGGTTTTTTGTGACTTTCTAGTTGTAGGATACCTTTTAAGATGTAGTTGGTGTGGGTGGTCTAGCTGGTGTGCTGGGTAGTGAGAAGTCCTCTCCTTGGTCTGACAAATGCGACATACTATAACGAAGTTAAAAATGACTTATTTCACAGTTAAAACTTCTAGATTTTCCCTGCAAAACAATTTACTATTGTAACTTCTGTAGTGGAAAAGGTTGGATTTTAGTGTAGTTAATAACCTTTGACAGTGGGTGGCGGTGTTGGTGTTTAATATTGTATTGAGCTTTGTAACGTAAATTGGACAAACTAACTGCTTGATTTAGTTTGAAACAAGGTGAAGGTAGCCGTATGGAGTTTCCTATGCGAATTACAGAGTGTTAGGAATTGGTGTAAGTATAGTTTTTTTACCGCGTTCATAACGGTTTTGTGAGTTTTTCTATAAGTGTGGTTATGTATGCGTTTGTTACTGTTCGTTCGTATGCGACCCCGTTCGGTAGTTTAACACATGTTCCCGTGTACTCACTGTGGCTGGGTGCCGTCATCTGACCCGGAAGTTCGGGAAGGTGCCCCGGGAGTTTAGTGGTGCTGGGAGCAAAGGAGTTCGAGCGGTTGAGGCTGGGGTCCGAGGGCCTGCTGAATTGCCCGGAAGTGACCAATCAACGTCGGCCTGGTATGAAGGTAAGTTTGGGCTTATATTGGCCGGATCATCCCCTTCCCACAACTCCAGGCTCCACCTTCCCATATACATATATATATATATATATATATATATATATATATAATGCCAAAATACCAGAGTATTGCAGTATGCAATGATACCTTTTTTTATTGGACTAACATAATATTTCAAAGACCAGCTTTCGAGAGTTTCCTCTCTTCTTCAGGGTATTGCTTCAGACCTGAGGAAGAGAGGAAAACTCTCAAAAGCTTGTCTTTCAAATATTATGTTAGTCCAATAAAAAAGGTATCATTGCATACTGCAATACTCTGGTATTTTGGCATCCTGTCTACTGGACTAATACGGCTAATCCAATCTACACTATATATATATTTTTTACATTTTATATGAAAATGTTTATACTTTAATATAATTTTAAACAGGCATCAATTTAATATTTTTGGATAATCTTTTCAAATGATCTAATATTGATTTTATATAAAATATCAACAAAAAAATGTATCATATACAAAAATATCAATACTTGAAAAAAAATACCAAAATATTAAATCATTTTAAAAGTTTATACAAAAGTATTAAATCATTTGAAAATTGTATCCATCAATATTAAATCATGGCCATAATCTGAATTGAGGCAGGAGGCCACAGAGGAAAATATACTAAAACTAAACAAAAAATTTGAAGGATATCGTAGACAAACATGTATGCACCTGAGGAGTTGGCGAGATAAGTAGCAGGTAATTGATGATTTCAACCAGTTGTAATGTTATGGGCCTCCATTTAATTTTTCTGAATCAGTGTCAGAACATTTTCCAATCTGTTACAAAAAAAACTTTTGAAACGTTTTCTTAAAGTTTTTATAAGCTTTAACGATGAATTCTGAAGGTTTTAATTTTTTTCACAACAGATTGGAATCATTTATGATGCTGATTCAAGAGAATTACATTGATTTTAGAGGGCGCTATTTAGATGCATTTACTTATAATGACTTTGATTTAATATTTTTGGGATACGTTTTTCAAAACCTTTCAAATGGTTTATCTACAAATATTCCCATAGACTTTAAGGGTGACTTCTTTAGATAAATAGTTTGTCTTTCTTTCTAACATATTGTAATACGTTTCGATATTGGTTCACACAGACTAAACGGAGGCCAATGTGTTTTACTAGGAATATTAAATCGTAATTTCTGTCATGTTATTTCCTGGGATGCATTAAACAAACATAAAACAATAGTCTGGGAATTGTCAGCAACTCAATGTGACACAGAGTAGTTTTAGTTTTAAATAACCAAATTGAATATGCTGCAAATTTTCCTAATTTGGCTACGTTAAACTAAAATTTTAAATTCCTTTTGAATTCCTAACAATTTACTTTTGATTGTGAAAAACACTGTATTGGTTTATAAAAAAAAAAATCATGGAACTCATAAAGTACATTTTTACTATAAATTGGAGAAATTTAAGTGAATTTCAAATTTAAGGCCAAAATGTATTAACTGGAAAAATTATCCAAGTCAGCTATTGGCAGGATTACTAGATGATCCAGCACGCAGGATTACTAGATGATCTAGGACTAAGGATAACGTATAGTCGGACCTTAGAATGGCAGGACTTAACGTACCCAAGAATAGTCAAAATACTTGCCAATACAGAATGAGACACAACGATGAGGGAAAGCCAAAAGTCAAGGATACCAGAAATCAGGGAAGTCAAGATGAAGCCAAAGTCAAAAAACAGAATAATATGATTAGGTACACACTCTCGGATAACCAGCAAAGGGAAACCCCGACAGGGCACTGATCAAAAGGCAATCTGGGTTTAAATTACCCTTCTAAAGTTGTAATTGGCTGCAACACAGCTTCTGGCACACTGACCCCAAAATGTACATGCACGTTAATGACGTGATGTCGCACGCATGTAAATGCCATCTTTAATGTGGGCAAAGTTTATATCCTTATTAAAACTGTAACTCCAGAGGAACGCCGCACACGCTGGGGGCCGAGACAGGAGGAGGTCGGGTAGCGGTTTGCCGCGAACAAGGTAAGTATTTATTATTTCTTTTGGCGTGACCGCTGTGTTTCTGTGCGGCCATGCCGACAGAATCGCGCGGAACCGTGACAGCTATGCTCCCAGCTAATCTATTTTAGGCTTAAATTTGAAATTTACTATGAATTCAATTTAAATTCCTAAAAATAAAAAAAAAATGTAAAAAAATACAAGACACATACTGAACACGTACAAAGAAATAAAAATGATTACAATTTGCCAGGAACGGAAGAGAAAGAGACCCCCGGATTAAACGTGAGTGGACTTCCCCAGAATTGTCCATAAGATCTCATAGAGAATCCAAGTTCACTATACATTCAACCTACAAGGCAATAGAATATTTTTTTCCATTCGAATTTTGGATCGAATTTGATATTTTATTAAATACCAATCAGCTTTAATAGGGCTTTTCCAGTCCCTTGTAATGTTCAGCTTCACCACTGTTAGAGCATGAGTCAGTAAATTGAAATCCTTTTTTTTTTATGTTGGGTAAATTAAGATGAAAGAGAATCAGATCTGTACTCGATGGTATATCGCACTTTAACGTGTTATTTCGCTTTGTTATAACCTCCTGCCAGATATCTTTATAATGGGACAGTTCCACTAGATATGGAGAACGTCTGCGTCACTAGTCTCACGTCTCCAACAATCAGAAAACTGATTGGGAAACAATGTATTCAACTTTTTTGGAACTGAATACCATCTGTCGAGGAGCTTGTAGTGTAATTAATTTAAATTCAAACAATGAATATTTTTATGGACATTAAGTATTGTCCATAAAACAAAATCTTTAGACGAAATTGATATACCCAGATCTTGATTCCATTTTAATATAGCCAATGGATTAGATCTTTTTTCTACCTTATATAATAATTAATTACATATTGAATAAAACATTTTGGTTTCAGGTTTAGTAATGATTTTCTAAAAAAAAACAAAAAAACGCAAGTTCTGTTCAATTTTAAACCGGAGATTTTTTCAATATATAAGACCTCACTTCAAGGTAACCCAAGAAAACTCTGTTCAAAACCCCAAAATTGATCAGAGAATCTTCTAATTTTATCCTGACTTATTAAATCAGACACAAATGTAATTCCCTAAGAGACCCACAAGGATAGATTGACATCTGTCAAAAGATCACCTAATGTTTTTAATTTAAAAGAAGGTAAAATATTCTCATACCAGGTAAGCAAGACGTGGTTTAGTGAAGGTACATCTTCAAAAAAAATGATTTCTTCATACTTGGAAAAACTTGGAAAAAAGTCAGCTATGCTCCCAGTTCTTCTACTTTGGGCTCAAATGTGAAAGTCACTTTGAATTCAATTTAAATTCCTGACAATTCTCACTTTTGGGACTAACTCTGCTTGTCAGTTTCTTCTCAATTCCAAGTTTAGTGAATACGGGTCACATTTATCGGCACACTGGGCGTGATGTAAATTTACACTTTCACCGTAATAGTTTATAAGGGAATAATACACATATGTATACTCGTTCTTTATTCTTTTACATGGATAATTAGAATATATAGTTTATGAAATGACGCAATAGGTAGAAAATATATATATATATTGAATCATTGTATTGCGTACAATTTGTGATGCAGGTTTGCAAATGTGGTGAGACTTAATCTCGCTATGTGCTACTTTTTATAACGAAACACTAGATGTAGAGACCCTAGGCCCCTCATCCACTAAACAGCAATGTCATGTCTCACAGATTGTAATAGTTGTATTTAAAAACACCTCATCTAGGCAAAAAATAATGGGGGTTTAGTTTCATTATATGATCACATATTGCATAAGCCTGCCACAACGCCAATGTGCCCCATTCCTGGCAGGTCCTACTCTAACACTTAATGCCGGCTGTTATAAGATTAACCTTAAGTAATAAAACCAGCTAAATTAAATGATCACATGTATCCCAGATCCTAATATTGGTGCTGCATTAATCCCATATGTAGAAAACACCAAAACCAGCCAAACAGTCCGCACTCATAAGGATCTCAGAATAATCCACCAGGTACCTCATGGAGAGTGCATACTTTGGTAAACAACATGTTGATAGAGTGTCAGGACAGGTGTATAAAGTGTCAGGACAGGTGTATAAAGTGTCAGGACAGGTGTATAAAGTGTCAGCAAAGGTGCGAAAATCGTCCAGAGTTACTGTAAGTTTTCTCATATTTTGTGTCCTTCCCCCCCCCCCCCCCCCCGCCCTTTTCCCCCTTCTAGCAGGTGCAGGTTTTCCATTTTTCGTATTATTGCATTTTTTGCATTTTTTTACTTTGGACTCTCCTGAGGGAGATAGTCTGCATTAATTGACGTGTGCTTGAAGATTTTGGATTGCCTGTCACTTATGAGGTCTGCACATATTTTTATGACATGTTGTTATAATCATTATGAGATCGTTATGAGTGCACACTGTTTGACTGGTTTTTGTGATTTCATTTACAACCTTGTTGGTATAAAACAATAGCTACCGTAATCTGACAATATTAACAACAGCTGGTAGTTTGTAACGGTTACAAATTGCCACCAGATTGGCAACCTTGTTGCTAAATGCTTGTAGCCTATACCTAGTAAAGCTGCTGCCACAGATACCAGCATTGGGAGCAGAAAAGAACTGTCAAAAGACCTGCGTAACAAGGTAGTGGAACTTTATAAAGATGGGAAAGGATGTAAAAAGATATTCAGAGCCTTAAAATGCCAGTCAGTACCATTCAATCACTTATTAAAAAGTGGAAAATTTGGGGATAGACCAAGAAAGATTTCAGCCACAACTGCCAGAAGAATTGTTTGGGATACAAAGAAAAACCCTCAGGTAACCTCAGGAGAAATACAGGGTGCTCTGGAAAAAGACGGTGTGGTTGTTTCAAGGAGCACAATACCATGATACTTGAACACAAATGAGCTGCATGGTCGAGTTGCCAGAAAGAAACCTTTGCTGCGCCAATTCCACAAAAAAGCCCGGCTACAATATGCCCGACAACACCTTGGTACGCCTCACAGCTTGTGGCACACTGTAATGTGGAGTGACGAGACCAAAATAGAGCTTTATGGTTACAACCATAAGCACTATTGTGACAGAACGCCATCACCGAGTGCCATATCCCCATGTGCCCGCTGGATGGCCTGATTTTTTTTGGCGTGAGCCACAAGCTTGCGGTGCCATTTTTGGGACTGTTTTACATGGGACTGTATATGCAGCTTGGGTCAACTAAGGGGGGGAGGGATATACCCCTTGCATGGGGACTTGCATAAAAGGCCAGTTGGGGCTACCATTAAATGAGTTCCTGCTTACCCTCAACACAGAGCCTCGTCTCGTGATTGAGGGAACCGCTATACCAGCTATAATCCCTGCTCCTTGGATTGTTCTTTGAATTGCTATAATCACTAGCTCTTGTAAGAGATACACTGCTATACCTGCTTAACTCTCTTGGTGGAGAGGTCTTCTCACTGGGAGCTGGAGACAGGAGTTTGGTCCAGGGTCGGAAGGGACGGCGAGACCCCAGTCAAGCTGCGGCAGCTAAGGAACTATGGTGCTTATGGTACTCAGCGACAGCTAGGAAGCATTGATTTGCGGAGGTACCCAGTCAACATCCCCCCTCCTTTTGTCCGTTTGTCCCCTCATTCATTTTCCATCCACGGAGTGTAAAGAATGAAAGTCAGAAATTGCAATCAACTTCCGGGTTCCCTTCTTTGGAACGCAGGCTGGACAACACATCGCCCAAACAGGAACAGAGCACCGGTCATGAATTACATCGTTAATGAACTCTGGGGGAGGGGTATAAAGGACTGGGGAGGGAAGGGATGTTGTGGACGAAACGCGTAGGATGCCTAGTGGTGACACGGATTGTTTTAAACTGTAATTTAAGTTATTAAATTTATTTTATACTACACTCTGGAAAGCGCACTTCAATTTTATTATATCTTCTCTTGAGCACACATATCCTAATCCATTCGTGAGGGAATATGATGGAAGAATCCAGCTGAATTAAAGAAGTAATTTATGCTTAAGGCTGTTTTACATCTGTGAATTTGTGAGTGGCCACTTATAAATATATTATCTGCGGTTCACTTTAAACACAGTTATACGCTATGTTATTTTATTTACTCTCGGTTTAGCAGATTGTCCCCTATTTGTTTGTATATGTTTTATATTCTCTACTATTTTATCCATTCAGCTATAGTCAGAATGTGAGATGTTTTCCAATACAGTGGTATCAGTGTTTTAGCTGCTAATAAAAGATATGGTAAGCATGTCTTCCTTAATTTATTGATTGATATAGGAGTATGAAATAATAATATTTCCTATGGGTTCAAGGAGATAGGTAACTAAGAAAATGTGCGATTAATAATACTACTACTATGTCCCAGAATGTTTGTATCTGTGGACAATACCACCAAATGTGGAAGAGTGTACCGACAGCTACTCCGCACCTCCAACACATTTCGGCGGTTTCAGGATTACTGGCATGCAATTTTGCCGGGGTTTGGTACCAACGGGTAATACGTTTATATCCTGTCTCTTGATATTTAGAGCATGCTGTTGAAGAGTGAATTAATTTAAACATTTTCCCCCATTGTTGATCATCTAAATAATATTGAGTTCGGCCTCCCATTTTTCCATGAATTTTAATCTGCCATAATATCTGGTTTTGCTTAATTCTCTATACAAATAAGAGAGCCCATTTTTCAATTGTTTATATATGTGGCACAAATGTTCAAAATCTGTTAAAGTTTGAGAATGACCATCTTTACCAACTAAAGAACGTAAATAATGTATCAGTCTATAATGAAAGAAATTATCAAGAAAGGTAGGGGTTCGTGAAATCAAATACTCACCAATGTCAGGCAATTCATAACTTTGAAGAATATCACCAAGTACTACCTGTTCTTTATCTTTAGGTAATTTGGGAATATGTGTTAATGGATGTAATGGTGAATCTGTTGTGGAGAAGATTCTGCTTAACCTTATCTTGCGCCATATCAATAAGGTTAGGGTATGCCGACTTTTGAACAGGGGTCATTTCATTTTTTTCTTTTTTGCCATGTTTTGTACCATTTGGGCCATTCTGTTATAACCTACATTTGAATATTAATCCCATAAGAATAAAATAAATGTGTTTTGCCTGCTCACTAGACATGTGCAATTCATTTCGGTCCGAATGTACATTCGGCCGAATTTCGGCAATTCGGACATTCGGATGGATGCTTACGAATGTCCGAAGTGCTGCAGTTCCGAAGTGCCGAAGTACCGGAGTCACGAATTTCGGAATGCTGAACCGAAACAAATTTTTTCGCCATGCACATGCCTACTGCTCACTCATGTTTTCTTTAAAAATGGTACATATATTAGCAATTCTCCAAGGGTATGCAAACTTTTGAGCACAACTGTATTAGCTTGCTGGTAAAGTACAGAAACACACACCTTAGTATGTACGCTTCACACTGTGTGACCAATAGAAATCAGCAAGTGGTGGCTGGCTGGCAAAACTCAGCGACAGGGTTGGAAGAAGACGTTTTGTTTCTATAAGATATATACAGTTTAGTGCTCATCAACCTCGTTAAAAAAGGCCAGAAGCTGTTGTTAAGAGTTTACTTTACAAGAGGAGTTTTACAAATACTATGAAAATTCCTAATATGCAGACCTCAGGCAGGCATACCAGACACGTTTGCAGGAACCTCATCTCAATTATCCTGCTCAAATTAGAGGCTGGGGAAAGTGGAGGATTAACATGGTAGAGCACCCAGGATCACTCCTTCAGGAGGAGGATAAGATGGGGCACACAGACACAGAAGCTGGCGCTGACCTGAGCTGTTCCTGTTACCTTTAACAGAGAGGATATACCCTGTGTGGAGCTAAAGCCTAGCCATGTGCAAAAGGGCATCAACCCAAGTGACCTTCATATAGAGGCATTACTGGATGACCTCGTATAGTAGAGGAATCCACATGTTGCCCAGGAAGGATCTGGGAGGCGTCATTGCAAGTTCATGTCCCTACGGACAGAATATCCCCATTCAACAAATGTATTATTATTTTATTCTTATTTTTCAACTGGAGCAAATTAATTCTGCAAATATTTTTATTTTATTTTATTTCTCACTGAATTAGAACTTTTTATTCTAATTTATTTTTTATAAATGTATATTTTATTGGCAACACAATGATTGGAAAGAAAGAATAGAAACGTTTGGGATGAAGAATGGCTTATGGATAAAAGTGGGCGTGTTACTGTGACACTACACACTAATACACACCGGCATTTACACAATGGCAACGCACACAATACACATTCACATACAGACAATAACACAATATTCTCCTGCATGCATGTACATTGGCACTGGAGACAGATACACTTCTTCATTCACTCACTGACACCACTCACGAGAAATATATCTCTCACCTTGCCTGTAACAATTCATTTGTAAGCTTCAATGAATTGGAATGTGAAAAGGGGTGAGATGGTTTACCATATGGATTGAAAGCCTGTATGTCTAGTTTGCCTATTAGATAGGAAATCCTTTAATATAGATAGACTTGCTGGATACCACAGCAGGTGGTCACTCACAGTGCAGCATTTAACTTAATTAACACAGAGAATACATTTCACACCTTACTATACTTTCCAGTCTATAGAGCTGCTGCCCCCCCCCCCCCCTTTTTGTTGAAGCACATCTGCATATACAGACACACACACTGCTCCATTTGGAACACAGACACACAACACAGCGACATCTAGACACATGGAAAACAGCCCTTTAATACAGGGACCTTTACAGCCCTTTAATACAGGGACCTTTACAGCCCTTTAATACAGGGACCTTTACAGCCCTTTAATACAGGGACTTTTACAGCCCTTTAATACAGGGACTTTTACAGCCCTTTAATACGGGGACCTTTACAGCCCTTTAATACAGGGACCTTTACAGCCCTTTAATACAGGGACCTTTACAACCCTTTAATACAGGGAACTTCACAGCCCTCTAATACAGGGACCTTTACAGCCCTTTAATACAGGAACCTTTACAGCCCTTTAATACAGGGACCTTTACAGCCCTTTAATACAGGGAACTTCACAGCCCTCTAATACAGGGACCTTTACAGCCCTTTAATACAGGAACCTTTACAGCCCTTTAATACAGGGACCTTTACAGCCCTTTAATACAGGAACCTTTACAGCCCTTTAATACAGGGACCTTTACAGCCCTTTAATACAGGAACCTTTACAGCCCTTTAATACAGGGACCTTTACAGCCCTTTAATACAGGGACCTTTACAGCCCTTTAATAGAGGGACCTTTACAGCCCTTTAATACAGGGACCTTTACAGCCCTTTAATACAGGGACCTTTACAGCCCTTTAATACAGGGACCTTTACAGCCTTTTAATACAGGGACCTTTACAGACCTTTAATACAGGGAACTTCACAGCCCTTTAATACAGGGACCTTTACAGCCCTTTAATACAGGGACCTTTACAGCCCTTTAATACAGGGACTTTTACAGCCCTTTAATACGGGGACCTTTACAGCCCTTTAATACAGGGACCTTTACAGCCCTTTAATACAGGGACCTTTACAACCCTTTAATACAGGGAACTTCACAGCCCTCTAATACAGGGACCTTTACAGCCCTTTAAGGGACCTTTACAGCCCTTTAATACAGGGAACTTCACAGCCCTCTAATACAGGGACCTTTACAGCCCTTTAATACAGGGACCTTTACAGCCCTTTAATACAGGGACCTTTACAGCCCTTTAATACAGGGACCTTCACAGCCATTTAATACAGGGACCTTTACAGCCCTTTAATACAGGGACCTTTACAGCTCTTTAATACAGGGACCTTTACAGCCCTTTAATACAGGGACCTTTACAGCCCTTTAATACAGGGAACTTCACAGCCCTCTAATACAGGGACCTTTACAGCCCTTTAATAAAGGGACCTTTACAGCCCTTTAATACAGGGACCTTCACAGCCCTTTAATACAGGGACCTTTACAGCCCTTTAATACAGGCTAAATGGCTGGTGAGCTTACATGATTAACGAGTGACAACACGTGTGTACATGACGCTGCGAATCATGAAGGTCATCATCATGCGTGTTCTGAGCTGGCGAGGGCAGAGAGATGAAGGTTTTTGTTCTAAAATAAATAGATTTCAGCAATGGAGGGAAGCAGGAGTGCACAGATAGAGGGAGTGGAGAGCAAGCTTCCTCGCGCAGGCGAACTGATCATTACACCTGTCGTCTGTACGCTGTGCACGCTGACATGTCATTTTTGCACAGAAGTGATATTAGGCAGCAGGCTACCTAGGTCACATGTGCCGGGGGTGTAACAAGTCCCCAGCACACAAGTGATTATATCTCTGGATGTGCAGTGTTTCAAGCCGAACCGCTACACATCCAATCTCTAACCACCATAACCACTTCAAATCACTGAGGTGGTCATGGTGGCTGGAGTAACCCTTTAGGGCGAAGGCAGCTAAATGGAATCATAGCAGTACAGCTATTTTGGCCTTAGATGTGATATTAACATTGAATTCCTAGCAATGCTCACTTCAGTGAATAACCCTGTGTGGGGCATAGATTTACGAGAGCATTTCACCAGCATAACATAGAAAGTTAAGAGAGCGTTGTGACTGCCACTTGCTAGTCTGAGCTCTCTGGAGATTTGCAGCAGGTGCATCTGAGTGTTCAGGATAAATCTATTCCCCGGACTATGTAGGAAATTGGTATAATTTGTTGGGAAATTCTAAGATGTTCTGGGAATAAGACATAATAATGTCAAAGTGTTTAACCTGGAAAAGTTACTCTGGTTTCCAAGTACATCGTGGGGATGTAACTATTACCCAATATCCAGGGGATGTAACTATTAACCAATATCCAGGGGATGTAACCATTACCCGATATCCAGGGGATGTAACTATTACCCGATATCCAGGGGATGTTACTATTACCCAATATCCAGGGGATGTAACCATTACCCGATATCCAGGGGATGTAACTATTACCCAATATCCAGGGGATGTAACCATTACCCAATATCCAGGGGATGTTACTATTACCCGATATCCAGGGGATGTTACTATTACCCAATATCCAGGGGATGTAACTATTACCCAATATCCAGGGGATGTTACTATTACCCAATATCCAGGGGATGTTACTATTACCCAATATCCAGGGGATGTAACTATTACCCAATATCCAGGGGATGTAACTATTACCCGATATCCAGGGGATGTTACTATTACCCAATATCCAGGGGATGTAACTATTACCCAATATCCAGGGGATGTTACTATTACCCGATATCCAGGGGATGTAACAATTACCCGATATCCATGGGATGTAACTATTACCCAATATCCAGGGGATGTAACTATTACCCGATATCCAGGGGATGTAACTATTACCCGATATACAGGGGATGTAACTATTACCCAATATCCAGAGGATGTTACTATTACCCAATATCCAGGGGATGTAACTATTACCCAATATCCAGGGGATGTAACTATTACCCAATATCCAGGGGATATTACTATTACCCAAAATCCAGGGAATGTAACTATTACCCGATATCCAGGGGATGTAACTATTACCCGATATCCAGGGGATGTAACTATTACCCAATATCCAGGGGATGTTACTATTACCCGATATCCAGGGGATGTAACTATTACCCAATATCCAGGGGATGTAACTATTACCCAATATCCAGGGGATGTTACTATTACCCGATATCCAGGGGATGTAACAATTACCCGATATCCATGGGATGTAACTATTACCCAATATCCAGGGGATGTAACTATTACCCGATATACAGGGGATGTAACTATTACCCAATATCCAGAGGATGTTACTATTACCCAATATCCAGGGGATGTAACTATTACCCTATATCCAGGGGATGTAACTATTACCCGATATCCAGGGGATGTAACTATTACCCGATATCCAGGGGATGTAACTATTACCCGATATCCAGGGGATGTAACTATTACCCAATATCCAGGGGATGTTACTATTACCCAATATCCAGGGGATGTAACCATTACCCAATATCCAGGGGATGTTACTATTACCCAATATCCAGGGGATGTAACCATTACCCAATATCCAGGGGATGTTACTATTACCCAATATCCAGGGGATATTACTATTACCCAATATCCAGGGGATGTTACTATTACCCAATATCCAGGGGATGTTACTATTACCCAATATCCAGGGGATGTAACTATTACCCGATATCCAGGGGATGTTACTATTACCCAATATCCAGGGGATGTTACTATTACCCAATATCCAGGGGATGTAACTATTACCCAATATCCAGGGGATGTAACTATTACCCGATATCCAGGGGATGTTACTATTACCCAATATCCAGGGGATGTTACTATTACCCAATATCCAGGGGATGTTACTATTACCCAATATCCAGGGGATGTAACAATTACCCGATATCCAGGGGATGTAACTATTACCCAATATCCAGGGGATGTTACTATTACCCAATATCCAGGGGATGTAACTATTACCCAATATCCAGGGGATGTTACTATTACCCAATATCCAGAGGATGTAACTATTACCCAATATCCAGGGGATGTAACTACTAACTATTACCCAATATCCAGGGGATGTAACCATTACCCAATATCCAGGGGATGTTACTATTACCCAATATCCAGGGGATGTAACTATTACCCAATATCCAGGGGATGTAACAATTACCCAATATCCAGGGGATGTAACTACTAACTATTACCCAATATCCAGGGGATGTTACTATTACCCAATATCCAGGGGATGTAACTATTACCCAATATCCAGGGGATGTAACAATTACCCGATATCCAGGGGATGTAACAATTACCCGATATCCAGGGGATGTAACAATTACCCGATATCCAGGGGATGTAACTATTACCCAATATCCAGGGGATGTAACTATTACCCAATATCCAGGGGATGTTACTATTACCCAATATCCAGAGGATGTAACTATTACCCAATATCCAGGGGATGTAACTATTACCCAATATCCAGGGGATGTTACTATTACCCAATATCCAGGGGATGTTACTATTACCCAACATCCAGGGGATGTAACTATTACCCAATATCCAGGGGATGTAACAATTACCCGATATCCAGGGGATGTAACTATTACCCAATATCCAGGGGATGTAACTATTACCCAATATCCAGGGGATGTTACTATTACCCAATATCCAGGGGATGTAACTATTACCCAATATCCAGGGGATGTAACTATTACCCAATATCCAGGGGATGTTACTATTACCCAATATCCAGGGGATGTTACTATTACCCAATATCCAGGGGATGTAACTATTACCCAATATCCAGGGGATGTAACTATTACCCAATATCCAGGGGATGTTACTATTACCCAATATCCAGGGGATGTTACTATTACCCAATATCCAGGGGATGTAACTATTACCCAATATCCAGGGGATGTAACTATTACCCGATATCCAGGGGATGTAACAATTACCCGATATCCAGGGGATGTAACTATTACCCAATATCCAGGGGATGTAACTATTACCCAATATCCAGGGGATGTTACTATTACCCAATATCCAGGGGATGTAACTATTACCCAATATCCAGGGGATGTAACTATTACCCAATATCCAGGGGATGTTACTATTACCCAATATCCAGGGGATGTAACCATTACCCAATATCCAGGGGAGGTTACTATTACCCGATATCCAGGGGATGTAACTATTACCCGATATCCAGGGGATGTAACTATTACCCAATATCCAGGGGATGTAACTATTACCCAATATCCAGGGGATGTAACCATTACCCGATATCCAGGGGATGTAACTATTACCCAATATCCAGGGCATGTAACCATTACCCAATATCCAGGGGATGTTACTATTACCCAATATCCAGGGGATGTTACTATTACCCAATATCCAGGGGATGTTACTATTACCCAATATCCAGGGGATGTTACTATTACCCAATATCCAGGGGATGTAACTATTACCCAATATCCAGAGGATGTTACTATTACCCAATATCCAGGGGATGTTACTATTACCCAATATCCAGGGGATGTTACTATTACCCAATATCCAGGGGATGTTACTATTACCCAATATCCAGGGGATGTTACTATTACCCAATATCCAGGGGATGTTACTATTACCCAATATCCAGGGGATGTTACTATTACCCAATATCCAGGGGATGTAACAATTACCCAATATCCAGAGGATGTTACTATTACCCGATTTAATACAATAAGTCTAGGATTTTCAATGCCATCGTTTTAATGCTGGCTGCTTTGCCTCTGTATAAATACTGCTGAATTCAACAGCAATTTCTAACAACCCTTAACGTATGCCTTATAAATTGCCATTAATATTAAAAACATCTACAGGGTTGTTCACTAAAGTAAGGATTGCCATAAATTCTAAATGGCTGTAGTAGGGGATAGGGGCATTAGTGTGTGTGTGGGGGGGGGGGGGGGGCAGTGGGGTTGCAATGTGTGTGAGTGTGTGCGAGGGGTGCAGCGTGCGTGTGACGAGTGCAGTGTGTGTGTGTGTGAGGTTTGCAGTGTGTGCGTGTGAGGGATGCAGTGTGTTTGTGAAGGATGTAGTGTGTGTGTGTGAAGGATGTAGTGTGTGTGTGTGAGGGGTGCAGTGTGTGTATGTGGGCAGTTTGTGCATGAGGAGTAGTGTGTGTGGGGGGGGGCAGTGTGTGTGTGTATGGGGGGGCAGTGTGATTATGGGGGGGCAATTGTGTGTATGGTGGTTACCACGGCAATGAACCAAGCTCACGAGAGGAGAACCCAGCAGAACCCAGCAGAGCTGCAGGTTAGAGCTCCCCAGGTCCTCTCTTCGTCCACTGCCGGCTGCCAGCATTACAGTGCTAGTGGCCCGGTGAAGGAGTTCTCTGATTTCCCCTCCGGTCCTGCAGAGCCAGCAGGGAAGAGTGAGGCACAGTTCCCAGTGCTATGATCATATGATCAGAGCACCAGGGAATCCTTTCGCAGGGCCCCTGTGTGCAGGGAACCGCTTCCTTAACAACTTAAGTACCACACAATGTTCTGTGCCATCATGCAGTGCAGGGCTTTAGCGCCCAGTGACGGCATAGACTGTCATGCACTAAAAGTACCAGCAAATCCCTGGTTAAATCACTGCTGGTACCAAGGAAAACACAGATATCTTTTAATACCTGAGGGTGCTGCCTCTAAGTTGGCGACACATATTGTGGCCCCTGACTAACAGATGAGTTATGTGCAGTGCTCAAAGTGAGAGCTGCACATAGCCCTTTAAACACCGTGGCTGGGCAATCAGGGATCAGGGACCTCCAGGTATCTTTTGATACCTGGGGATCCACTCTGTCAGTTGAGGCCACATGTTAATGGCAGTAGACTGACAGGACAGCTATGTAAAGACCCTGCTGAGGTCTCCATGGTTCCTCCTGCTCAGTGATCGGTGCTCTCCCTGTCATGCTACAATCACACTGTACAGAGGACTCACAGAGAGAGGGCTGGAGCAAACATGGAGGATGAGGCCAGGCAGAAGCTGTGGGTCAGCTCATCAGTGCCGGTGAAAGATATGCTGGTGATGACCCAGGCCTACAGCAGGGTCCAGCTGGACTAAAGTAAGACGTAAGGGTAGCACTGCCTGCAGTATGTCACATACTGGGCCGTCGGGCTTCCACCCTCTCTCTTCATACACAGCATCATGACCCATAAAGGAGAAATAAGTAGGTGCCTGAAGAGTTAAGAATGAAGGCTTTGTTTTTAGATGGCACGGTTGCAGGTGAGAATGTAGCTTAGTGAGATGTGGGCGGAGGGAAAGCTGTTATTTTAACTGATACGCCTTCTAGAAAAAGTTTTTCAGTGATTTTTGAAGATTGGGTGAGTGAATGGGAGAGCGGGGATGGGAGTTCCATATTAACGGTCCAGCCCTAGGGTAGCCTTGAAGGTGAGAGTCAGAGGTGTCAGTACAAACAGAGAATAGATGCAGGTCTTTGGCAGAGTGTAGGAACCCGGATGGAACATACTGTACCAGTGAGGACAGGTAGACAGGAGCAGTGTTATGAAGAAATTTGCAAGCAAGCATCAGAATTGTAATGCGGTTTGGGGGGGCAGTACAATTAGAATGCATTAAAGGGACAGCGTTTACATTGCTACCTCGGACACTTCGATGATGTATGTACTACATAGAGATGCACAGAATCAATGCATCTCTATGAGGGAATGATGACCAGTGTACGAGCCTCCTAATGCTTCCCTATCAGTATTGATTATTTCAGCCAGCAGAAGAGGGGCAAATGAGGCAAGACCAGCCCGCCGCGGGAAATAAGGTAAGAAAAAAAGCTTCAATCTTCTTAATTAAGGGGGAACGGATAATGTAAATATTTAGTATAACAGTCCTGATGTTAGGAATACATGCAGTGCTAGAATGTTCAATTACTTTTCAAAAAGGATCTCAGTAGAAAATGTAAAACGTGTCACACAACTATTAGGTGCATTTAATTATAAATTAGCCACATATTTTGCATTGCGTGAAATAGAGAGCTCAATAGAACCAGCAAGACCAGAATTTAAAGTCCAGGGGAAAGACGGGCAATTAAACTAAAAGGTATGATGTACACTTGTCACCTTGTCAGTGTTACAGTGTTACTGAGAAGCTAAAATCCCTAAAACACACAACAACAATGTAAAGTACTAAAAAAAAAAAAACATAGGATGAAAAACAAATAATGAAAGTAAAATAAATAATGACATGTTATATTATCCATTTACTAACTGGTATAATTAGTAGCTAAACTGTGAGATTTAAATAAAGCAAAGTAAAAGTAAAAGTCAAAGTCAAATCAAATTGAATTATTTACACTTAACAGTAATATAAATAAATGCAATAAGTAACTAAAACAGCTAACCAATATACAAATTGTAAATAAAATAAGATCTAAAATGATTTAAATTTAAAAGAAAAAGTTCAATTTCTCTGCACTCTAATGATGGTTAATGTGAGCTTAATGCCGCCCTGCAATGGTCGATTTATAACAAGAGTTCCCAAATTAGAAATAGCATGTTTCTTCTTTCCTCCCCCCTTTAAATCTGCTTTATCTTTTTCTTTGCCACTTTAATTTTATTTATTCATTAATTTCATTACCCCATTGTTGGACGAAGGTCTCTTCTTTTTTTTGTAATTATATATTTTTTGGGGTAGATGACCCCACACAAAGGTAAGTATTGCTATTAAAGGGTGGCTGGCTAAGCCTTATACTCTCATCATGCCAAATCAGCCAAATCCCACTTTACACAGAATCCTAGTAAGCACAATCAGCAGGATTAGTCACTGGTCCATAAAGCCTTACATGATCTGTCTGCAGAGCTAGCATGCTAGCACCAGCTTCCACCCGCAACCAATGCCTTCAATGCATGGGTCCAGTAATCAAGTGTCTAATGTGAACTTGCACCACTGCATTAGGGTAAGTAGGCCACAAGTGTGCTCTCCTGGTCATAACATTTGGTAAAGGGTTGCTTTCTTGGCCTGCTTGGGATCTGGTTATTTTGCCTACGGGCCTGAACAGGTGTAAGCCTGTTCCTCATCGGCCGCCTGGTCGCCTGCACAGGGTCCTGGTAGCCAGTCTTTGAGTGGGCAACTTGTACCGCTAGGGTCTCCCAGAAATGGGCAATTTATTTGGTCAAATTTGGCTGCCCATCCCAGAGCTCAGGGTGTGAAATTGGCTGTTCCTCCCTGTCCACACTTAAGGAAAACATACATCATTTGGAGGTGAGGAGATAGTAGCAAAACTGTAGTAGCCCAAATTAACAATGGAGACTTGCAGCAAGTCGGTGGGGACTACCTCCCCCCCCCCCTTCTGTCACTTACCTGGGTCCAGCTCTGATGTCGATAGCTTCGCCCACACTGGCCTCAGCTCCCCCGTTGGCTGATGTCGGCTGGGGAGACCGAATGAGCCATGCTCGCATTAGGATTTCCCCATAGGAGAGCATTATTCAATGCATTATCCTATTGGGATTCCAATGACACTGGAAGTCCTCATGCATAGCGTGAAGACGTCCAGCGTCGTTTAGGCAACCAAAAGTCGACTATCTACCCGGAAGTCCCTCTAGTAGTTTTCTGGTAGACAGCCAATAGAGGAATAGTTAACCCAAGCAGGTATTTATTGCAGTTTATAAAAACTACAATAATTACATGCTCAGGGTTAAGGGTGAGGGGAGTTTGCACCAAAACTACTTCAATAAACTAAAGTGGTCTGGGTGCCTACAGTGTCCCTTTATTTAACATTACTTATTGTTAAATATCCCCATTCTATAATTGTAAGCCACTAGGGAAAATAATGAGCATATATTAGTAATAATTATAATTATGTTGCTTACCATTAAAACGGTAGCGAATATTAGCCTCGATTTAATAAATGGAACAATACTGTTAGAAACAGTATTGTTCATATGGTTTCTATCCAGAAGACGCCTTTACAGTCTATGTCAATTTTCGCAGATAAATAATTTCTAACAGTGCTGAATCATTTGGAAAGCAAACTAGATCAAGGCTAATTGAATCATTTAGAAACCTTAGTAAATTGAGGTTATTGTTTAGTTAGTCTGTTTTGTTTGTATTTTTCTTGTTTTTCCAGTTGTGATTTGCATTGTTTTTATCAATGAGCCGATGTGCCTGGTATTAGTCCCTGTATGTCTGGAGTGTGTGATCCTTGGCCCCTCTGATATATTCTAGCTATTTCTATGTATAAAGTTTATGGATAATTCTGTGTGAGTGGCCCATACCATGCTTCGGTTGGGACTTTGTGAACCAGTGTATGTGAGGAGTTAAGGCATATGGCCTAAAAATCATGCTGATACTTGTATCTGATGGAGGGCATTACAGTCAGACCTACTGAGATAACGGAACAAGGGGATTTTTTACTGAACGTGCTTACTCTGCTCTGTAGTGAGGCTATCAGCTGCCATCTTCGGTGCTTAATTTAAGACCCTTTCCTTGCTTCATCAACGGAGACATATTTGACACTTTTTTCTTCAAATGAAAATATTTTATTAGTTAGGGATCCTTGTAAATGTTACATTTAAAGGAGCTCCAGCCACCATAATCACTATATGAGCACATCCTCTCTGTGCTTTGGTAAACACATTTGAAGATATGGAGTAATAGGCTGTGAGTGCTGGACTATAGTAGGATATAGCCACACCATATAGATGCAGCCGTTTCTGCCCCGCCAAATTGTCATTAAACCTGTCTTTCAATGGCATTTTGACACTAGAGCAATGGTTTGAGCAAGTCAATGTGGCCAAAAATCGCAAAAGCCCATCTCTCCCAGCCACAGTGCATGCTCATGCAGTCCAAGAATGGGACATTCTTCTTTATAGAGTTAGCAGCACAAGGGCCAGTCTCAGCGCAGAGGATTGTACATACTTTCTTAACAATTCAAATAACACTTTTATTTTAGGGGTGTAGGTGGGCTGTGGCCAGGAGCAGTGCTTTATTTAAAAACAATTTATGGTGATTTACTAATAACAATGTATGCAACTACAATCTGATTGAGAACAAGAACAATGTATCTTATTTACAAACAAATTTATTTTAAAGACACATTACTCTGAGTATTATTGCTGTGGAACTCTGTTATACACGCAGATGCTAACCATATGGAGTTTCTAGAAAAGAGGTGCATTAGTATAGAAAAGAGGGACAGAGGGATTTGGGTGACTCCTGTGATGCTTCAGCCCCAGTTGCCGGAGCTAGATTGATTTCTCTCTGGAACTCTTTCACCCGATCAGGCAGACATCGTCCCCTTTCAGACAGACATCGTCCCCTTTGCCTTTCCCATTTCATGTTTTTTTCCAGGCAGATATCCACACCTGTACCTGTAATGTGATTAGCTACTGCCTCTACAAAAGACACTTGTGCCTCTCGGGCGGAGCTCTCTTTTATTTGTCTCAGTCTAAGTATTAAACCAAGGCTTATATCGGCCATCCATTCATTCGCCTTTTCCATAGTTACACACTCCAAGTAGTATGTAGTTTGTTTTATCGTATAACGTTTCAAAGAGGTATTAATGCAGCATGTAAACATGGTTTACTAAAAATGTATTTGTGAGACGGTCCACCTTATATAATGTAAAAAGCACCCAAGCACCATAACCACCTTGGCTTCATGTGTGCAGCCTGAATCGACTTGTGGTTCTTGTGTCAATTGCAAGTCAGCATGGCCAAATTCTGCTAACCCATACAAATATTTATTAAAAAACAACTATATAATGAGGAAGTGAAACTCCCTCATATGATGTCACAAGCTTTGGATTTGTTAAAAATTGCCTTTAATTGATATGACAAAAGCCGTAATACAGCCCCATCCTTGTACTATAGTATTGCCACAAAAATAACTGAACTACTAGTTATGGAGTGACGCTAACTACATTCACATACATACCAATAAGTATTAAAAAAAAAATAGCCCAAGGCAAATTTTAGAAGAAGAAAACTACCTCAGAAACATCTTCAAAAGGCTGTGTTTCTAAATGATGTATGACCCAGCAATGTAGCCATAAACGTGCACATTAGGTGTCCTGCCACAGCCTTTCTCCCGGACCCCCGTTTAGGTCTCCATGCGCCATTTTGTCGAGTTAGGATTAGCTGGCCATGGTTTGAAGAAATCCTCTGTTTACATTATCACTAAAGCAAGAATGTGCATTTTGTACTTTTTTTGTTAAATTGTTGTTCTTTTCAGTAAAGTTGACAAGGTAACTTTCTATTGGTGCACACCTTAATGTAATGTTCTGCGCAAGCTTATGAATGTGGCATGCAACGTTACCGCTTATGGCCTACAGCCAACTCCTCTCCCAAATAACATGACATTTTTCACTTTGGGTAGGTCATAGTAACAGGTTTTACAAAACAACCTTTACGCGTAAAACCTTTCTTTAAAATGAGCAGAAATAAATAATCACATGGTTGTCTCCAGTGTCCTCACATCCCTAAAGTCTCCTTGCTCAATTCTCTCAGCCATGGCGTTTTGTTTTTCATAACAAGGTTTAAACCTTATTCCCATATACTGGTACTTTGAATTTGCTTGTTTGAATCTTTGCCGCCTGCCCTGACCTCTTGCTCGGATTCTGACAATGTACTTTTCTGGACATTCTCTACTGTTCCATTACCTTAATTCCCTTAAAGGGTAATTCCCTCATCACGGCCTCTCGCTGCCACTGGCCTGCAATTATACAGCCGTGACATGTAGGAATTTATAGATTTGGAATGCAAACAACATGACATTTAGTCATCATAAAGAAAGCCAAGCAAGTTAGTTTCTGTGATCCAAATGGGCTCACGCCACAAATAAAATGAGCAAAAATACAAAGAGAAATGGGGATTAATGGGGGTAACCCTGCCGGGAAATCTTGGTGGAAGGTTTTCTCCATATTTGATATTTGTATCTTCATGCACACCTCAAAATTATCCTGAGTGAATGCCCTGAAAATATCATTTTTATATCCCCATGGGAAACAAGAACTGTTGGGTAGAAAGAGCGCAGCACATCTCTGAAACAGCGTTGGCTGGAAAGTTGGCAACCTTAAACATGATTCATGACCACCCAGTAAAAAGGTAGAACGTTATGCTACCCACCCAGCCGAAGAGAAAACGTTTGACCTGGAGGTTCGATAATCAGATATCAAACCTGGAACCTCTGGATCAAACCTGGTAAAATCTTAGCAACACCCCTACACTTACAGTTCCCTATTTAATGGTTACACTTGGTAACTCTGCCAAAAGTTATCCACCTGTGCGATAAGAAATGGGACAGTGACCACAAGCCTATCCATGAGGAATCTGTGTCTATGTGGATACATTTGTATCCTGGATATCTTATTTCTCCCCCAAGTACTTGTAAAACATTAACACGCACAAACACGCACAAGCACCCCCTGCCTGCCTTCGTTTTAGATTTTAAACCAATGTAGGTTTAATAATTTATCAGAAAGTAAAAAGACTTACATAATGAATAACACTGGGAAAAACACACACACACACAAAAAAAAACACGTCACTTACAGCACAACTTGTTACAGGCAATGCATATTTTAACTGTTGGCAAAAAATGTCACATTGAGAAAATGAGAAAAATGAAATAACTATTACCTTTCTGCAGGGTGTAACTTTGACCTAGTTAATAATATTTAAAAGCCCTTCAAAACATCACCAATTACAAAATGTGTCCAAACACACTTTAACCTTAAGACTTGGACTGGAAGATAACACAGTTCAGTCTAAATTTCTCCATCCAGGACAAAGTACAGCAGTCAGCAAACTCTCTATTTTTGATGATAACCTAAACAGTAACAATATTAAACTGACAAAAATGTACCTGCCGAACTGTAGGGTCTGTTTGGATGCACACACAGGCAGACCCCAAAATGTCTGAAAATTCTAAAAAACAAAAAACAAACATAAATTCCTTACCTACCTACCTACCTACCAGGTCCAGTGGGATGGTTCTGATTTGAGACACCTGTATTGCCATCACTGATAATTTCGGGTGTATCTCGTCTATGGAATGACTTGATTTCAGGGACAGTGTCCTAACGCCATGACGACTACAATGAGCAGGTACACAAGTCACCAGATGATTGCATTAGTCAGTGCAGACCAGTATCACCAATCTGACCTTTCTCAATATTTTGAAGAGAGGTGGCCAGCCTGAGAGGGAAGACCTGCAGGTTCAGATAGACAGAGTGGACCAGAAAGGAACCTGTCTCAATTTGATGGCACTGGATGGGTTAACAGCAGTCTAGCCTGCCATATCCTTAGCTGGCTACCTAGTGTCCAGAGCTCAAACAAGGACCCGGCTATATCACCCACACTTAGCTACCTCTCTGTGTGTTGGCTGTGTCCCCCGTTTATAATTATGTCTGCTCCTGTGGTGTAAGTTATCTTTTAGCGGTCAGTGAGCCTTTGTGCCCTACTCTTCAGCCTCGATAGTAAGCTCCACACTGTTAGCTAATCAATGGTGATGCAAAGGTTGGGATTTGATATAACATCTGTCAAGAACAACCTTCCCAACAAACAAACAAACAATGGGGCAAATCGATACAGAGATATAACATATTATTGGACCTTAAAGCGGCCTGGCTTCATGTATGAGGAAAGTATAGAATACAGACTATAGAGATATAAGAGTAGACACATTCAGGCTAAGATCAAGGATTGGAGATTATCAGATACACAAGAACAACGGACCTAAGGGTCAAAGATTCCAGAAATCGAGGTAATCATAATATACAAAGCTAAGTCACTGCCAGAATAAAATATATAGGAATGTACTCTCAGGCTAATAAAAAGAGGTCAAGAGGGCTATGAACAGGCCCAAATGGATTCTCATTGGCTTGCGTCACGTGTCATTCCAAAACGTATGTGTAGCGGAGCTGCAATAATAAAATCCAAAATCTCCGCTGGGGTTCTCTGCAGCTGAAAAGGAAGCACTGTTTAGCAAATATAGCCAAATCCCCCAGTAACCGGACGATACACAGTTCTGGAAGTCAACTGGTTTATTCAGGGCCACATACAGCCTTGTACATGGGGTTTCCATACAAACTTACAGGGTAATCACTCCCATAAAACCCCTTCAGCCACTTTCCTTAATCCAGCGCTGGGCTCCCTCGGCGCAGGTGACCTCTCTTCCCCCTGCCGACGTCAGCACATTCAAAAGGCCCATAGGAAAGCATTACTCAATGCTTCCTATGGACGTCAGCGTGTCCTCGATGTGATTTCCGCATTGAGGATTGCGGAAGCGGCCTCTAGTGGCTGTCAGGGAGAGGCTGGATTAACCGGTCCCTCAATGGAAACTGCTATGTTTACAGCTGCAGGGTTCAAACTAGAGGGACCTGGCACCCAGACCACTTCATTGAGCTGAAGTGATCTGGGTGCCTCTGGTGGTCCTTTAAAGCTGGATCTGATAGCATCATATCATGCCTCTAAATCGTCCCGAATTCTGCAGGACAATCCTGTCTTTTCCCCTGGTGTCCAGCTTTTCGGGACACCATGGAACTGTCGCCAACATTCATAGAATTATTATTATTATTTTTTTATTTATATAGCACCATCAGATTCCGTAGCGCTGTACGATGGGAATGAGTGCATCAATAAACGCACTGGGATTAGGGCAGAGATACCATGCTCCTTGCATGTCCGGCCCTCCGTGGGCTGACACCAGTCTGACATGCCATCAACTCGGACGGTCTCTAACTTTGGGGGTGGAGCTAGTGATGCAAATGATTTGCGGACACCGGAGTTGGTTGGTATGTTATAACCGCAGTGAGATGAAGTGGTGATGGTACTCAGCCCCTCTCGATGGAGTTGTTATGATATTTGAGTTTCCGTATTAGTGACTTTGACGCGCACTATATGACGTTCCGCGAGTGAGATGAAGTGGTGATGGTACTCGGCCCCTCTCGATGGAGTTGTTATGATATTTGAGTTTCCGTATTAGTGACGTCGACGCACACTATATGACGTTACGGCAGTGAGATGAAGTGGTGATGGTGCTCGGCCCCTCTCAATGGCGTTGTTATGATATTTGAGTTTCCGTTTTAGTGACGTCGACGCACACTATATGACGTTACGACAGTGAGATGAAGTGGTGATGGTACTCGGCCCCTCTCGATGGAGTTGTTATGATATTTGAGTTTCCGTATTAGTGACGTCGACGCACACTATATGACGTTACGGCAGTGTGATGAAGTGGTGATGGTACTCGGCCCCTCTCGATGGAGTTGTTATGATATTTGAGTTTCCGTATTAGTGATGTCGACGCACACTATATGACGTTACGGCAGTGAGATGAAGTGGTGATGGTACTCGGCCCCTATCGATGGCATTGTTATGATATTTGAGTTTCCGTTTTAGTGACGTCGACGCACACTATATGACGTTACGGCAGTGAGATGAAGTGGTGATGGTACTCGGCCCCTCTCGATGGCATTGTTATGATATTTGAGTTTCCCTTTTAGTGACGTCGACGCACACTATATGACGTTACGGCAGTGAGATGAAGTGGTGATGGTACTCGGCCCCTCTTGATGGCATTGTTATGATATTTGAGTTTCCCTTTTAGTGACGTCGACGCACACTATATGACGTTACGGCAGTGAGAAGAAGTGGTGATGGTACTCGGCCCCTCTCGATGGCGTTGTTATGATATTTGAGTTTCCGTATTAGTGACGTCGACGCACACTATATGACGTTACGGCAGTGAGATGAAGTGGTGATGGTACTCGGCCCCTCTCGATGGCATTGTTATGATATTTGAGTTTCCCTTTTAGTGACGTCGACGCACACTATATGACGTTACGGCAGTGAGATGAAGTGGTGATGGTACTCGGCCCCTCTCGATGGCGTTGTTATGATATTTGAGTTTCCGTATTAGTGACGTCGACGCGCACTATATGACGTTACGGCAGTGAGATGAAGTGGTGATGGTACTCGACCCCTCTCGATGGCATTGTTATGATATTTGAGTTTCCCTTTTAGTGACGTCGACGCACACTATATGACGTTACGGCAGTGAGATGAAGTGGTGATGGTACTCGGCCCCTCTCGATGGCGTTGTTATGATATTTGAGCTTCCGTATTAGTGACGTCGACGCACAATATATGACGTTATGGCAGTGGGATGAAGTGGTGATGGTACTCAGCCCCTCTCGATGGCGTTATGATATTTGAGTTTCCGTATTAGTGACGCTGACGCACACTATATGATGTTACGGCAGTGGGATGAAGTGGTGATGGTACTCGGCCCCTCTCAATGGCATTGTTATGATATTTGAGTTTCCGTATTAGTGACGCTGACGCACACTATATGACGTTACGGCAGTGGGATGAAGTGGTGATGGTACTCGGCCCCTCTCGATGTTGTTATGATATTTGAGTTTCCGTATTAGTGACGTCGACGCTTACTATATGACGTTACGGCAGTGAGATGAAGTGGTGATGGTACTCGGCCCCTCTCGATGGCGTTGTTATGATATTTGAGTTTCCGTATTAGTGACGTCGACGCACACTATATGACGTTACGGCAGTGAGATGAAGTGGTGATGGTACTCGGCCCCTCTCGATGGCGTTGTTATGATATTTGAGTTTCCGTATTAGTGACGTCGACGCACACTATATGACGTTACGGCAGTGAGATGAAGTGGTGATGGTACTCGCCCCCTCTCGATGTCGTTGTTATGATATTTGAGTTTCCGTATTAGTGATGTCGACGCACACTATATGACGTTACGGCAGTGAGATGAAGTGGTGATGGTGCTCGTCCCCTCTCGATGGCGTTGTTATGATATTTGAGTTTCCGTATTAGTGACGTCGACGCACACTATATGACGTTACGGCAGTGAGATGAAGTGGTGATGGTACTCGGCCCCTCTCGATGGCGTTGTTATGATATTTGAGTTTCTGTATTAGTGATGTCGACGCGCACTATATGACGTTACGGCAGTGTGATGAAGTGGTGATGGTACTCGGCCCCTCTCGATGGCGTTGTTATGATATTTGAGTTTCCGTATTAGTGATGTCGACGCACACTATATGACGTTACGGCAGTGAGATGAAGTGGTGATGGTACTCGGCCCCTCTCGATGGCGTTGTTATGATATTTGAGTTTCCGTATTAGTGACGTCGACGCACACTATATTGATACCGGAGAAACTGACGGAAGCCAAGCACAGAGAGATGGACACAGGTTTCTTCAGGAAGGAAGAGATTCTTTATTGGATCACCGATCGGGACTCAGAGGGACTAATGTCACCAAAATACAGCAAGTTCTGAGCCCCGGACAATAGTGCAGGCTCCTTATATAGGCATATAACTCCTCCCATATTAAGCTCCACCCGCACATTCTCTTAACCAATCAACACAAATAAGAATTAACTTCCTGTTTGACCGCATGGCTTGTCCAGCACAATGGAGGAGGGGGAATACTATATCCTGTATTCTTGCACATGCTCCGTACACTACTGATCGTATCTTGCCTCGTGCAACCAACTGATCGATACGTCAGCATATGCACGTACACATGCCACGTGGTAATCTCGGCCTACTAAATTTATTTTTACCGAGATTCCACCACAATATGACGTTACGACAGTGATATTGTGATGTAATTCCAGTAAAATACAAGTTTAGCAGGCTAAGATTGCCACAAGGCATATGTATGTATATGTGTTTGTAGTATCAGTTAGTTAATTACACGTAGCTAAGATACTGTTATCACTGTACTGACCAGGTGCAGGAATGTAAGAACTGGAATTACGCGTCCCTCTCCTTTGTATCAGATGAGCCACGTGGTTAGACCGGATGGATGAGTTTAGACTCTATTTATTAAATAGGTTAAGGGTATGTGTGGGTGTAGTTAATTGTGGGAGGAGCTACAGTGCTATATAAGGAATGTACTCTATGTATTCAGTACTCAGACTTTGCTGTATTTTGGTGACGCTAGTCCCTCTGAGTCCCGATCGGTGATCCAATAAAGAATCTCTTCCTTCCTGAAGAAACCTGTGTCCATCTCTCTGTGCTTGGCTTCCGTCAGTTTCTCCGGTATCATTTGGTGCATTGGCCGGGAAGCTCATCGTTCAACGGTAGCTGAGAGGCAGAGGCGTGAGACGGTCTATCTTTGCCCACGTTCTCTACGGCTGCACCCCTGAACTTCTGCGTGGACCTCCCTTCGTCTCGGCGCCACTGGTCTGTTGTCCAGGAGATCATCGGCCTCTACGTGAGAAGTGCTGGGGTGTCCCCGTCGATGAGTGTGAACTCAGGTTCAGGAACGAGGAGGTAAGACAACTGCTGTTTTAGACGGCAGGACCCACTAGGGGTATACCGATTGTGCGGTAGGCCCAAAGGGGTTTTGAATCAGTGTATCTGCCCCCTCTGTCGGAGGGAAGGAGCGAAGGCGCACCGCTCGATCGAACGCTCTTTAGTCAGACCGTTTGATTTGGTTAGTCAGGCGGGGTCCTGGTGTAAATAGCCCTAGCCGGACACCGGTGTCTTGTCTAGACTAGCGTTCTAGGGTGTATATTACGTTCGCTAGGTCGGAGGGACCGGGAGACTAAGCGGCGCCTGTGTAAATTCGGTTCGCTAGTTCTCATCCTATCTGGGCTAAGTGGGAAGGCGTGTAAATTTGGAACCCACTAGACTTTTGATAGTGCAACTAAGAGGCGCCTGTGTAAATTCGGTTCTCTAGCTCGCTATATATGTGGTGATTGGGCAGTGTGGCTAACCAAAACGGGTGTATATAGTTTTAGGTAGTCCATTCAAGGTACTGGCCAATAGTTTAGTTGGGAATTGTAAATGTGTTAACGATTGTTTTAGTAAAGTGTATATCTTGTTAGATAGCGCGAGCTCAGCCGTCTAGCGAGAGTGTTAATAGTGTGTTGCTGTATTATAGTGCACGGTACCATAACCCTGTATATTTACTGACATTATATAATAAGTACTAATCATTGTCGTCCATTGCATGTTTAACACCATAACCACTAATAATTGTATTGTGACCTTAACTTGTGCTTTGACCTATGCTAACCGTACTGTAACCGCTATTTGTAAAAGACGATGTTACTGGGGTGTGTTATAGACGGGTAATTCGTATATAGAGAATTATAGCGTGGGTGACTGTATAGTTACGCCAAAGGGCATAATATTGATTATATAGTGACTGGTGTAACAGCTGTGTGTGTACGGGAATTCCCTGAGTGTTTATTGTTATTGTGTACGTTTCACTTGGTAACCGTACCACGTGGTGCTGTTGCCAGAGGAAACGGGTGTGACTGTTGAATAGTACGCGTGTATAGTATTCGTTGTCGACGACGTTCCATTGTTAAGTATGGGTGCGTCGCAGTCAACGATTCCGGATCCCTTAGGATGTATGGTTAAGAATTTTAAAAAGGGATTCAAAGTTTGTGATTTTGGGGTAAAGATGTCTCCTGTACGTTTGGTCACTTTGTGTACTAGGGAGTGGCCTACTTTGGTTGCGGCATGGCCGCCACGTGGCAGTTTGGATCCAACTCTGGTACAGCGCTTACACGTGGCTGTATCGGGTAGGCCTGAACTTTACGGCCAGTTTCCTTATATTGACTGTTGGAGACAGGCCGTAAATGACTCGCCAAAATGGCTCCAGACATGCCACGAGGAGCAGTGTCGCCTCATGGTAGCTAGGACTTGCTCGTCCACTAGGACTGGTGTTAGGCCCATTTTGGACACGCCCCCTGAGTCCGAGATCCCTTTGCCGCCCCCTTACTTTCCGTTAAGAAGAAGTGACGCAAACGCAGGAAGTCCTGCACCCCTCCCCTCATTACCCTCATCCACTTCCGCTTCCTCCTCCAGTACAGGATCCACCCCCCCTCGTACTAAATCTCCCCTTCCGGAACCAGAATCCACCCCCATTAGAAACGAATATCCTGATTTGGCGCCACTTCAGACTTCCGGTCAAGCTTCATCTAGCTCGGCTCGAAGTGTTTTATTTACGACCTTTTCCCAAAACCGACCTCCCACATCCCCATACCCTATCTCTCCCCGACCGGAACCCATGACTGACGCCTCTCTACGTAGCCCCATCCAAACCCGACAGTTGACTGGTGCCCAACAATTAAAGCACTATCAGATGCCTCTTCGTCTGAATCCCGGGTCAGCTTATATCGATGCCGCAGGTCAAATGGCACACGCTGACCCAGTCTTCGTATATGTCCCATTTACCACAACCGATCTTTTAAACTGGAAGACCCATAATTCCTCGTATACTGAGAAACCACAAGCTATGACTGATCTGTTCACCTCAATAGTACAGACGCATAATCCGACATGGGCTGATTGCCAGCAGTTACTAATGACTTTATTTAACAATGAGGAAAGGACAAGAATAAATCAAGCAGCCATTAAAGCATTAGAGGATAGAGCCCGTGCTTTGAACCAAGCCAATCCAGCAGCATGGGCCGCGACACACTATCCCAACACCGATCCCGATTGGAACGTAAATGGTGCTGATATGGTTCAACTCAGAGCCTATAGAGACGCTATAATTGCTGGCATGAAAGCCGGAGGAAAGAAAGCCATTAACATGTCGAAGACAGTTGAGGTGATCCAGAAAAGCGATGAAGCGCCCAGTGTCTTTTATGACCGATTATTGGAGGCATACCGCTTGTATACCCCCTTTAATCCGGAAGACGCAGACAATTCCCGAATGGTTAACTCCGCCTTTGTCAGCCAAGCATACGGAGATATTAAGCGCAAGCTACAAAAGTTAGAAGGGTTTGCAGGTATGTCCATCACCCAACTAATGGAGGTAGCAAATAAGGTCTATATGAACAGGGATACAGAAAGTAAGAAAGAGGAAGAGCGCAAGATGCGTAAAAAGGCTGATATGCTAGCGGTAGCGATCGCAGGCGTAGATAAACGGGGCCCAGATAGAGGCAATAATAGATGGAGTAGGGAGCCTTTGAGTATGGATCAATGCGCGTATTGCAAGGAAGAAGGGCATTGGAGGAACGAATGTCCGCAAAGAGAGCAGTACGAGAGAGACCAACCCAGGGCAGGCTACGGAAACTTTAGAGGTAGAGCGAGAGGTAGAGGAGGCCCCGGAGGGAGTAATGGTTATAGAGGGAGTAATGGGAACAGAGGAAGTGTTAGGGAAGACAGGTATATTCCAGCAGCGCAAAGGTCCCGCGATAGAGAAGGTAGGGACTTTGTAGGATTGGCTGACACTGTCATGGAGGACTATTGATACCGACCGGGCTCCATCCCCCTTGGTCGAGCGGAGCCTATGGTCGATGTATCAATAGGGGGGAAAAGGAGTGCGTTCATGATCGACACTGGTGCTGAACATTCAGTGGTGACTAATCTAGTTGCTCCTCCATCTGGAAGGACTATTACTGTGATAGGAGCAACTGGAAGAAGTGCTGAAAAACCGGTTCTTAAAAGTCGACTCTGTACATTGGGAGGCCACGTAGTAAAACACCAATTCCTTTATATGCCTGAATGTCCAGTCCAATTGCTGGGACGTGATATGCTATCAAAATTACAAGCGCAGATTACGTTCCTACCAAATGGAACAACATCCTTAAAGTTTAATGGACCTTCAGGTATTATGACTTTATCCGTACCAAAGGAAGAAGAGTGGCGACTTTATACAGTGTTGACTAGCCAAAACCCTAGGAGTGATGAGACATTGTTTAACATACCAGGAGTTTGGGCAGAGAACAACCCACCAGGACTGGCCCGCAATATTCCACCAATAAAAATTGAACTGAAACATGGGGTTTATCCAGTGAGCCTAAGACAATATCACATTCCGCAGAAGGCTAAGAAGAACATCCAATCCTATCTGGATAAGTTCATACGGTATGGTATCCTAAAATTCTGTACTTCCCCCTGGAACACCCCATTGCTGCCTGTTCAAAAGCCCGGTACAGATGAGTATCGACCTGTACAGGACTTAAGAGCAGTCAATGATGCGGTTGTTAGCATACATCCAGTTGTACCCAATCCATATAACCTGCTTGCTTTAATTCCGGGCGGGGCTACTTACTTCACAGTCTTAGATCTCAAAGATGCCTTCTTTTGCCTCCGAATTGCCGCAGAAAGCCAATGTATTTTCGCTTTCCAATGGGAGAACGCTGTAACGGGCTCAAAACGCCAAATGACTTGGACAAGACTGCCCCAAGGGTTTAAAAATTCACCTACCCTATTTGGTTCAGCTCTAAGTCAAGATCTACTGGATTTCGAGTCTATCCCAGGAGAATGTGTATTGTTACAATATGTAGATGACTTGTTGATAGCAGCAGTTACAAAAGAAAAATGTCAGCAAGCAACGCACGATCTACTACATATTCTCTGGAAGGCAGGATACAAGGTGTCCAGGAAGAAGGCTCAGTTGTGTTTGCCAACTGTCAAGTATCTGGGATTCCATATCTCTGAAGGTCAAAGGATTATGGGGCCAGAGAGAAAAGAAGCTGTCTGCCAAATACCAATACCCAAGAATAGAAGACAAGTGCGAGAATTCTTGGGGGCAGCAGGCTTCTGTAGGATATGGATTCCCAGCTATGCGATACTGGCAAAACCTCTGTACGCAGCCATCAAAGGTACAGAGCACGACCCCTTCTTATGGACCCAAGAACAGCAAACGGCATTTGAAGATGTGAAGAAGGCTTTGATGAGTGCCCCAGCATTAGGTCTACCTGATCACACACGACCATTCTACTTATATGTACACGAGCAAAGAAGAATGGCTGTGGGAGTATTGACACAGTACTTGGGATCATGGCAAAGACCTGTTGCCTACATGTCTAAGCAACTGGATGCAGTGGCCAGCGGACTTCCACCTTGTCTAAGAGCCGTAGCTGCAGCCGCCCTGCTAGTAGCTGAAGCCGATAAACTCACTCTGGGTCAAGAACTTTATGTACGAGTCCCACATGCAGTACAGACGTTGTTGGATTACAAAGGAAATCATTGGTTTAGTAACAGCCGTATGACCAAGTATCAAGCAATGTTGTGTGAAAACCCAAGAGTGCATTTAGAGACTGTAAACACCTTAAATCCAGCTACCCTTTTGCCGCAACCTACTGAAAGTCAACATGATTGTTTGGAAGTAATGGATGAAGTATTTTCAAGTAGACCAGATCTTCGTGATTTTCCCATCCAGAACCCCGATGTTCAATATTACACCGACGGCAGTAGTTATGTGAAAGAAGGGATCCGCTATGCAGGATATGCAGTAACAACAATAGACAAGGTGATAGAAGCTCGGCCACTGGCGAAAGGAACATCAGCACAAAAGGCAGAATTAATAGCACTAACACGAGCGTTACAATTGGCTGAAGGTTTAAGAGTAAATATCTATACGGACTCTAAGTATGCGTTTTTAACCACTCATGCCCACGGAGCTTTGTATAAAGAAAGAGGACTACTGAATTCAGAAGGCAAAGAAATCAAGTACGCAGCTGAAATCCTACAACTATTGGAAGCAGTGTGGGAGCCGAAAGAAGTCGGTATCATACATTGTCGAGCGCATCTGAGAGGAGATGGTGATGTAACCAAGGGAAATCGGATGGCAGATAGTGCAGCTAAGCGTGCTGCTGAATCAGGAAGACAGGAGTATGTGGGGCATATAGCTGCTCTTATACCAACTCCACTGTCCCAATGGACTCCAGTTTATACAGCTCAAGAAGAGGAGTGGTTAAAGACTGAACCGGGAAAGTATTTGGAGAACAAGTGGTATCAGCTAGAAGATGGAAGAATAGTCATACCAGCATCACTAGCGGTAGAAATTGTCCAAAATTATCACAACGGGACACATTCTGGGAGAGACAGTACTGAAGAATCTCTCAGGAAACATTTCTACATACCAAGATTGTCCAACTTGACTCAGGCCATTGTACGCAGATGTGTAACGTGTGCTAAGAATAATGCAAGACAAGGACCAGTAAAGCCACCAGGAGTCCAGTTTATGGGGGGACTCCCCATGTCCGATCTACAAATAGACTTTACAGTAATGCCTAAATCGGGTGGACATCGTTACCTGTTGGTAATTGTGTGCACCTATTCAGGCTGGGTAGAAGCATGTCCTACTCGTACAGAGAAAGCAGGAGAAGTTGTAAGATTCCTGCTACGAGAAATAATACCCCGATATGGACTACCCTGTTCTATAGGATCGGACAATGGTCCAGCTTTTGTTCATCAGTGCCTACAACAACTGACTCATATGCTTGGTATAAAGTGGAGGCTTCATACTGCATATAGACCCCAGAGTTCTGGTAAGGTAGAGAGAATGAATAGAACTATAAAGAACCAGTTGGCTAAAATGTGTCAGGAAACCCAACTTAAGTGGAACGTTCTCTTACCCATAGCTTTATTGCGAATCCGCAGTACCCCTACCAGAAGGATGGGCCTCTCTCCTTTTGAAATCATGTATGGGCGACCACCTCCCGTACTTGGTAACTTAAGGGGGGACTTGAGTCAGTTGGGAGAAGGAATTACCCGGCAGCAGGTTGTAGAGTTGGGTAAGACTATGGAGGAGGTACAGAAATGGGTACAAGATAGATTACCTGTGAATATTTATCCCCCTGTTCATAGTTATCATCCAGGAGATCAAGTGTGGATTAAAGAGTGGAATAATGTACCGTTAGGGCCCAAGTGGAGAGGTCCTTATGTTGTTCTTTTGTCTACCCCTACAGCGATAAAAGTAGCCGAAGTAACTCCGTGGATACATCACTCCAGGGTTAAACCAGCAGCAGTCGATTCTTGGCAAATTACAGCAGATCCAGAGAATCCCTGCAAGATCCGGTTGAAACGCACTACTCAGTCGGAGTAACGAGGAATTATTGTGGATTACAAATTTTATTGTTACAGGTGTGAGTGAGAAGGCCATAATAAAGCCTGTCCGCTTACCAACACATAGTGTATAAGCCAGGAAAGTCTCGAAGGGACACCTGTGAAGACGAGCAGAACTCCATTCCCTGCAGCCCTCACATCCTGGAAGCTGAGGTTCCATCGCACGGACGAAGACTGAGGATGACGGCGAAAGATGTGCTTTTGATTGTGTTTATTTATATGTGTTTTTATATTCAGGAAGGTAGAGGTACCGACACTCCTAGCTGTGAGGTATGCATTAAGACTACGAGAACAGGTAACCATATTTCCCAAACCCTAATTTGGCATTCACAATACGAATGTAAAGGAGAGGTATCAAGATGTAGATACCTAAATATAGACTATAGTGTGTGCTATTTAGGAGTAGGAGAACCTAAGTGCTTCAGTCCAGAGTATCAACCTCGTACAATTTGGTTGACTCTCAGGAATGGAGATCCTCAGGGGACCCTAATTAATAAGACGGTGTTAGAATCCGTACATTCTTCGGGTGTTCTGCTATTTGATGCATGTAAGGCGATATCAAGTGGTAGAAAACCGTGGAATGTATGTGGGGATCTTAGATGGGAGAGGACGTATGGGTCTAATGATAAATATATTTGTCCCAGTAGTAAAAATAAATATGTGAGTCCTAGATGCCCAAATAAAGACTATAACTTTTGTCCATATTGGTCTTGTGTGGGGTGGGCGACTTGGGGACAGACAGTAGATAAAGACATGATAGTGACTAAGTTGCCGACTAGCCCTTATTGTAAGTCTATGGAATGCAACCCAGTCCATATACTTATTAATAACCCCGACAAGTTCCTAGATAAGTATGGAAATTTATTTGGGTTTCAGATATACGGGACGGGTTTAGATCCTGGGACATTATTGTTTATAGGAATAGAGACTGATACGGTATCCTCCCAGACTCATCAAGTATACCATTCCTTTTATGAAGAGATGAGTATAGATAATAAGATCCCCCATAACGCTAAAAACCTGTTCATTGACCTAGCTGAAAGTATTGCCGGTAGTCTTAATGTTACCAACTGCTATGTGTGTGGAGGTACTAACATGGGAGACCAATGGCCTTGGGAAGCAAAGGAGGTAATGTCCGGTTCTGAGGCAGTTGACCAACTAATATCTACACAAGCCGATTATCATTTGAGTGTTAGAGGTAAATCTGAGTGGAGATTAAAGACCTCCATCATAGGTTATGTTTGCATAGCAAGGAAAGGAATAATGTATAATACTTCTGTAGGAGAATTAACTTGTCTAGGGCAAAAAGCTTATGATGATGATACTAAAAATACAACTTGGTGGTCGGCTTCAAATGTCTCAGAACCATCTAACCCGTTTGCTAGATATGCCAGTTTAAAGGATGTGTGGTTTGATTTATCCATCACATCTACCTGGAGAGCCCCAGCAAATTTGTACTGGATCTGTGGTAAGAAAGCCTATTCGGAGTTGCCACAGGACTGGGAAGGGGCATGTGTGTTGGGTATGCTCAAACCATCCTTCTTCTTGTTACCGATTGAAACAGGTGAGACTTTAGGTGTTAAAGTGTATGATGTGAATCATAGGAAGAAAAGGGGACCCTTAGAGATAGGCACCTGGGAAGATAATGAATGGCCTCCCCAGCGTATCATAGATTATTATGGGCCAGCCACGTGGGCAGAAGATGGTACCTTTGGTTATAGAACCCCTATTTATATGCTCAACCGTATTATAAGATTACAGGCGGTGGTTGAGATTATTACTAATGAGACCTCACAAGCACTCAATCTTCTAGCGAAGCATAATACCAGGATGAGGACAGCAGTGTACCAAAATAGATTAGCCTTGGATTACCTTTTGGCAGTAGAGGGAGGTGTATGTGGGAAGTTTAACCTGAGCAATTGCTGTCTTCAAATAGATGACGAAGGGCAAGCAATAGCTGAGCTTACTAGCCATATGGTTAAACTAGTGCATGTGCCTACTCAGGTATGGAAAGGGTACAATCCAAGTAGTTGGTTTGGTAGCTGGTATGAGTGGTTTGGAGGGCTTAAGGCAGTGGTAGGTGGAGTCCTACTGATTTTACTGTTGTGTCTACTCCTACCGTGTCTTATACCCTTAGTAGTTAGGTCTGTGCAAAGCCTGATAGGAAGTATAGCAGAGAGGAAGGCTGCTGCACAGATAATGGCGATATATAAGTATAAGGCTCTAGATCAAGGAGAACCAATGCAGGAAGATGAGTGTTAAAAGATTCACATCATAAGATAAGTCTGGTCTGGTTCATGGTAACCTGAGGTATATGCAAACCAAGGTTAAGTGATGCCTCAAGTAATTGTGAAATATCAGAGGCATCAAAGGGGGGAATGTGATGTAATTCCAGTAAAATACAAGTTTAGCAGGCTAAGATTGCCACAAGGCATATGTATGTATATGTGTTTGTAGTATCAGTTAGTTAATTACACGTAGCTAAGATACTGTTATCACTGTACTGACCAGGTGCAGGAATGTAAGAACTGGAATTACGCGTCCCTCTCCTTTGTATCAGATGAGCCACGTGGTTAGACCGGATGGATGAGTTTAGACTCTATTTATTAAATAGGTTAAGGGTATGTGTGGGTGTAGTTAATTGTGGGAGGAGCTACAGTGCTATATAAGGAATGTACTCTATGTATTCAGTACTCAGACTTTGCTGTATTTTGGTGACGCTAGTCCCTCTGAGTCCCGATCGGTGATCCAATAAAGAATCTCTTCCTTCCTGAAGAAACCTGTGTCCATCTCTCTGTGCTTGGCTTCCGTCAGTTTCTCCGGTATCAATATTTCATAGTGTTTTGTTGTTGGACTGACAGTAATTCATAGAAATTTCTACAGAAATGCTTTTATTTTCGATAAAGGGAGGAGCTCATGAAATGTTTATTATTTCAATGAAATGATCTTAAAATAACTGAAATACTTCAGGATTTTCATTTATTGGCATCAAAACATAAAAAAAAAAAAAAAAAAACTACCAACCAAATAAGAGGATTTTACATATTGGGTTATTTTGGACTAAACTTTGTAATTTCCTGCTCAATTCTCTGCTTAGTGAAAACCATCAGATTATAAAGCTGGATAAACATTCAGCGCAGTATTGGAAATGATGTGTTGCTTATAGACTACAATTCCCTTCATGTCATCTCATTCTCCTGTCTAGCTGAGCATGACGGGAAATGTAGTCCGTAGCTGGTCTGGAAAGATGATGAGTCACGTGGCGGAAGCTCGCGCGGTGCTTTTAGAAGAGGAAGCGTGCCGAGGCCGCGCGCGCTGTGCTGGTAGAAGGAGAGACGTGTCGGGAGCGCGCGTGGTGCTGGTAGAAGTGGAGGCTTGTCGGGAGCGCGCGCGTTGCTGCTGGTAGAAGGAGAGACGTGTCGGGAACGCGGACGCACGGGGAGCGCGCGCAGTGAGGCGGTCAGTGAAGGAGACACGGCGGCGACTCGGGAGCCATACCGGGATAATCCAGCCACACCGCGCCAGCCCGCCCAGCGGACTCGGTAACGGACAGGCCGGGGGCCCCGGAGCAGCAGCTAGCGGGCCGGAGCGGACAGGTAATTTCTCAGTCACTGCGGGCGGCCTGGGGGAGAAAATGGCGGCCGGGGAGAGCAGCTCCACCAACCGGCCTGGTTACACCCAGCAAGCCGAGCAAGGAGCACAGCCCGCCATCTTATGGGAGACCGGGGATCCCACCACGATAAATAATCAACCCCCCCTCCATAACAATAAATAATCAACCCCCCACCATAACAATAAATAATCAACCCCCCACCATAACAATAAATAATCAACCCCCCTCCATAACAATAAATAATCAACCCCCCACCATAACAATAAATAATCAACCCACCACCATAACAATAAATAATCAACCCCCCACCATAACAATAAATAATCAACCCCCCTCCATAACAATAAATAATCAACCCCCCTCCATAACAATAAATAATCAACCCCTTCCACAACGATAAATAATCAACCCGCCACCATAACAATAAATAATCAACCCCCCACCATAACAATAAATAATCAACCCCCCCTCCATAACAATAATCAACCCGCCACCATAACGATAAATAATCAACCCCCCCACGATAAATAACCCCCTCCACAACGATAAATAATCAACCCCCCCACCACGATAATCAACCCGCCACCATAACAATAAATAATCAACCCCCCCACCACGATAAATAATCAACCCCCCACCATAACAATAATCAACCCCCCTCCACAACGATAAATAATCAACCCCCCACCACCACGATAAATAATCAACCCGCCACCATAACAATAAATAATCAACCCCCTCCACAACAATAAATAATCAACCCCCCCACGATAACTAATCAACCCCCACCACGATAAATAACCCCCTCCACCACGATAAATAATCAACCCGCCACCATAACAATAAATAATCAACCCCCCCACCACGATAAATAATCAACCCCCCACCATAACAATAAATAATCAACCCCCCTCCACAACGATAAATAATCAACCCCCCACCACCACGATAAATAATCAACCCCCCACCACCACGATAAATAATCAACCCCCCACCACCACGATAAATAATCAACCCGCCACCATAACAATAAATAATCAACCCCCTCCACAACAATAAATAATCAACCCCCTCCACAACAATAAATAATCAACCCCCGACACAACGATAAATAATCAACCCCCCACCATAACAATAAATAATCAACCCCCACCACGATAATCAACCCCCCACCACGATAATCAACCCCCCCACCACGATAAATAATCAACCCCCCACACAACGATAAATAATCAACCCCCCACACAACGATAAATAATCAACCCCCTCCACAACGATAAATAATCAACCCCCCTCCACAACGATAAATAATCAACCCCCCTCCACAACGATAAATAATCAACCCCCCTCCACAACGATAAATAATCAACCCCCCTCCATAACGATAAATAATCAACCCCCCATCACCACGATAAATAATCAACCCCCCCATCACCACGATAAATAATCAACCCCCCCATCACCACGATAAATCATCAACCCCCCCATCACCACGATAAATCATCAACCCCCCCATCACCACGATAAATCATCAACCCCCCCATCACCACGATAAATCATCAACCCCCCCATCACCACGATAAATCATCAACCCCCCCATCACCACGATAAATCATTAACCCCCCCATCACCACGATAAATCATCAACCCCCCCATCACCACGATAAATAATCAACCCCCCCATCACCACGATAAATAATCAACCCCCCATCACCACGATAAATCATCAACCCCCCCATCACCACGATAAATCATCAATCCCCCCCATCACCACGATAAATAATCAACCCCCCCATCACCACGATAAATAATCAACCCCCCCATCACCACGATAAATAATCAACCCCCCCATCACCACGATAAATAATCAACCCCCCCATCACCACGATAAATAATCAACCCCCCCACCACGATAAATAATCACCCCCCCACCACGATAAATAATCACCCCCCCACCACGATAAATAATCACCCCCCCACCAAGATAAATAATCAACCCCCCCACCAAGATAAATAATCAACCCCCCCACCACGATAAATAATCAACCCCCCCACCACGATAAATAATCAACCCCCCACCACGATAAATAATCAACCCCCCATCACCACGATAAATAATCAACCCCCCATCACCACGATAAATAATCAACCCCCCATCACCACGATAAATAATCAACCCCCCATCACCACGATAAATAATCAACCCCCCCACCACCACGATAAATAATCAACCCCCCCACCACCACGATAAATAATCAACCCCCCCACCACCACGATAAATAATCAACCCCCCCACCACCACGATAAATAGTCAACCCCCCCACCACCACGATAAATAATCAACCCCCCCACCACCACGATAAATAATCAACCCCCCACCACCACGATAAATAATCAACCCCCCACCACCACGATAAATAATCAACCCCCCCACCACGATAAATAATCAACCCCCTCACCACCACGATAAATAATCAACCCCCCACCACCACGATAAATAATCAACCCCCCCACCACGATAATCAACCCCCCCACCACGATAATCAACCCCCCCACCACGATAATCAACCCCCCCACCACGATAATCAACCCCCCCACCACGATAATCAACCCCCTCCATAACGATAAATAATCAACCCCCTCCATAACGATAAATAATCAACCGCCCCACCACCACGATAAATAATCAACCCCTTCCATAACGATAAATAATCAACACCTCCACCACAATAATCAACCCCCCATCACCACGATAAATAATCAACCCCCCATCACCACGATAAATAATCAACCCCCCCACCACCACGATAAATAATCAACCCCCCCACCACCACGATAAATAATCAACCCCCCCACCACCACGATAAATAATCAACCCCCCCACCACCACGATAAATAATCAACCCCCCCACCACCACGATAAATAATCAACCCCCCCACCACCACGATAAATAATCAACCCCCCCACCACCACGATAAATAATCAACCCCCACCACCACGATAAATAATCAACCCCCCACCACCACGATAAATAATCAACCCCCCCACCACCACGATAAATAATCAACCCCCCACCACCACGATAAATAATCAACCCCCCACCACCACGATAAATAATCAACCCCCCACCACCACGATAAATAATCAACCCCCCACCACCACGATAAATAATCAACCCCCCCACCACCACGATAAATAATCAACCCCCCCACCACCACGATAAATAATCAACCCCCCCACCACCACGATAAACAATCAACCCCCCCACCACCACGATAAACAATCAACCCCCCCACCACCACGATAAACAATCAACCCCCGTCCCCAACACAATAATCAACCCCCCCGTCCCCATCACAATAATCAACCCCCCACCACAGTAAATATTAACCCCCCCAATAATAATAATCAACCCCAGGAACAACTCACCCACCCTCACACCCCAACACAATAAATAATCAACCCCCCCCCCAAATAATAATCAACCCCAGGAACAACTCCACCACCCTCACACCCCAACACAAAAAAAGGAACCCCCCACTCCTGTCAACCCCGGGATACAGGAACCCCCCCCACTCCCGTCAACTCCAGGATATAGGAACCCCCCCCCACTCCCGTCAACTCCAGGATACAGGAACCCCCCCCCCACTCCCGTCAACTCCAGGATACAGGAACCCCGTCAACTCCGGGATACAGGAACCCCCCCCACTCCCGTCAACTCCAGGATACAGGAACCCCCCCCCCCCACTCCCGTCAACTCCAGGATACAGGAACCCACTCCTGTCAACTCCAGGATACAGCACCACTCCCATCAACCCCAGGCAACAGGACCCCCTTGCATCAGCCTGCAGGAAACAGGACCCCTTTGTTTCACAAACCATATCAATACTATGCAACATGACTCTTCCTCCTCATTAACCCCATCATTAGGATCCTTCTGGCTTATCAACCTCTGGCAACAGGGCCCCCACATTAAACTCCAGCGTCAGGACTTAACCATACCATTAACCCTGGGACAGAACCCACATATAAACACGCAGCAACGGAAACCCAAAAGTCTTTAACAAGACCTTTTTTTTTCAAAACACAACGATTTTTTAGCTGTACTTATGCTTTATTACTGTTATGCTCTGGTAAAGGAAATGGAAACAATGGTATAACTGTCTCCGCAGTAATGTACCAGTTGTGCCCTGGTCCGTTTTGAGGTAAGTAGTTACTGTTTTTGAACGGTTTGACATTTACCTGGATGCCTCTGGTCTGAGCTCATCTGAGTTCCACTTGTGCATTAGCGGTATCAATTTCAAGCATATCTGGCTGGAATACATTGGCAGAAAGCATCAGACTATTTTACCAATGAATTCTGTCAACAAATGGGCAATCTGTAGCATGGACTGGCTGAAGGCGATCCAGGTAAATACCAAACTGTTTGGTTATTGGTGCCGAGATGGTATAAGGTGAATCCTAGCCCATAACACCTACAGCACGCTGTATTAGTTGCAATACTTTGACTTATCCTTCGAACGTTAAAATCAAAAACTGCTCTCTGAGCTCCTTATAGGGTTATTCAAAACAAAGTGTTTTAGGAAAACACTGCTTTTGTTTAGAGTAACCCTTCCTATGCAGTCTGTCCAGCATCAATGCAAAGTTCTCCCTGCAGCCCGATGCTCCTGGGCTGATGTCAGCACCTGGATTACACGCAGGGGCGTGCTGCTATTAGTGCATGCTGGCGTCAGAGGCCAAATTTGCACAGAATTCACATAGCTGGGCTATGACGCTGCTGGAGGTGGTTACAGGCTCCAGTGGAGTTGATCTTGATATGTGAGGTATATCATAGCTGAACACTACACTGTAAATAACTAAAGTGGTCCTCCTGTCAGAAGCCCACTTTGGTGGACTATGCCTTTTTCCCTGGGGGAAATGACAAAACCTTAAAGTAACTCCGCCTTTTGCCAAGTTCATATACTAACACAAAGTATTGTCTTAGTATATCTTTTGACTTTAATACAATGAGTTTTTTTAGAAAGATTTTTCTTTATGAAATACTCATTTTCTAGCATTTGACTACAGCTTTAGGCAGACCCCTTCCTCCCCCTGAAGAGGCTCCTCCAATAGGGAGTCTTTTATTCTGGTCCCGTAGGTCTGATCTTATACCATAAACACCTGTCCATCAGACGTTTTTTTTACAATACATTTATTCTCCATCTGCAGTTCTAATCATCAGATTGGATGGATGTAAAAGTAACTACTTTAAACTCTTAGCCATATACCACAAGTGTGAACTGTAGGCTGCCTGTAGCTGGTGATTGTAAAAATCGCAGTTATAAGCAACTCTCAGAGCTGAGTACGCTTTTCATTACTGTAAAATGTAAGGTACTTGATGACCCTTTACTGGCCTTGCAGTAACTGTAGTTTTAAGCTATTGTTGTGTTTACTATTGTTCGTTTTCTTAATTAAGTTGCCACTTAAGTTTGTAGAATCAATTCAATGTAGGTGTGTGTGAGGGCAATCAACGCAAGTAGTAACGTTTTTATTATTCTAGAAATGCAGTGTGTATGGGTTTCTTAAACTCTAAAGTTCTAAATCTGCCACAGTTGTATGACTTCCATCAGTGGACTTAAACAGCACTTACTTGCAAGCTCACTGTATGAATTATATACAGGGAGGTGGCAATTTGTGTACAAGATCTGGATGCCCAATAGTAAGTGCCTCTGTTTATGGTTTGTCTTGCAGCCAGGAGATATGCTATAATTAAAGCCACTGTAATTTCACAACCTCCTGGGATTGCAGCTGTTTTTTTTTATTTTCGTTTTAAGCTCTTTTTATTTATGTAAAGGTGCTCTTGGGTTTTCTTGTAAAAAAATATAAAGGGTTTGTTACATGTTACTTGGCTAGTAAAGATTGGACAATGTTGTGCTAAGTTAGTCAGACATTAGTAAAAAATTTTTACTTCCCTATAGCTGTAGGTCTTTCAGGTATCCGATGCATGGTCTTCTTTCAATTTAGATTGAGCGACCATGTGCTCCAATGTCCCATCACTGAATCCGATGGGGAATCTTTATTACTCCATGTGCCCACTGCATTGGGGACCTATCAGATGGGCTGCCAGGATAAGGTGGTCTTCCACTGTCGGAGCACTGCAATCACATTTCAATGTTCCTTTAGTTCTTGTGCTTCTGTGGTGGCCTTGGTTTTATTTATTTTTCCATGCTGCTACAAGTAATGGCAAGGACACCGTTACTCTTTGTTCAGCAGTGAATTTTCATGTGTTGCACAGCTGCTCCAGAGCCAGCTGGGAGCTTGTAGTGGGTTTAAAGTGGAGGTGGACTTGCACTATAGGGAAGGTTTCTTACATTCAGTGCATGTTTCAGCTCTCCAAACACAAGGGGACATTAGAGTGGAAGAATTGGGAGGCTGTTGCGCATGTACAGCAAAACACACAATGCTGCAATCAAGTGGTTTCCATGTGATAACTTGATTGAAACAAGTGTTTTAATCTTTCATTGGAAGTGGCTCTCGTAAATGAGTGACAGCCACTAGAGACATTGAAACCCTGCAATGTGAAGACTACCATTCCTGCAGAACAGCAATGTTTTGCACTGCAGGGACATGGCACCCAAACCACTTGATTGAGAAGAAGTGGTCTGGTTGTCTGTAGTGTCCTTTTTAAGTTAAGTGTACAAGACTGCAGATGTGGCTGCAATTTGTGCAACTCCTATATTCAGCAACGAGAACTCTACCTCCATTTGGTAGAAGCTAATACATAGGAGGGCTTGGTAATGTCTTGCTGGGTAACAATATTTCAGTGATTCCAAAATAATCCCTGGATGCTTCACTGCCCAGAAATCTTAAGCTCTTATGTTTTTGTGTTGGGACATTAACATATGTTAATCCTGTCTCTATGGTGGTAAGGGTAAGCATTCAGCCAAAAAGACACTATACAAGTCCCTGTACGTTTATTAGATTATTGCCCCTCCACCCTTTTTTTAACTATAAATAGAAACAATCTGCTTGTAATTCCATGCCTGTCTGTAATCCATTGCCAAGAGTATGTTTTACTGCAGGCCAAGCTTGCTGCAATTGTCAAATCTATAACTTTTTCCATTCAAATACTTCTCATATAGCAGCATTGTGGACATCGGGCACATGAGCACTGCAATATGTTTCTCCATGAGACATTGAATCAAATGCTTTACAGAATCATTGCATTCACATGTAGTGTTTGCATGCTGACACCAGATGTAAAATATGCATAAAGTATAGATGTTTAGGCACCCCAAGGTTCAGAAACTGCAATTTATTGAAGCCCAATGTAACACACGTTTTACACGTTTTTTGTCAAGCTTGACAAAGACTGTGCAGGTCGAAAAGTTGTGACATTGGGCTTCAATAAATTGCCGTTTCTGAACCATGGAGTGCCTAAATCTCTTTATGCATGTTGTATTTGGGACCTGGTGCTGGTTTGGTTGCACCCTGGCTCAGAGTGATGGTAAAGAGTGCAGTTCCATATTTGTGTTTTGGACCAGATGTAAAATAGTTACTGAATCTATTTTAATCTACGCTCTCGTAGTGGTTCTGACAGGCACTGGAGATGTAGGGAATGCATATCCTAAACAATGTCAATTCTTGTAAATGGCATGGTTTTATTTGCAAAGATACAGGGGCAGAATCTATGCTCCATTATCACATCTTAAATGAGTATTTCATATAATTTTGTTAGATATATTTTTTTATGAAATTATCATATTGATTGTGTTGGAATTTCACTGAAATTTCAACCCAGTCAAGTATTCTCAGACAAAGTAGGCTCCTACATGTGACACTTCGAGACACTGGGATGTGCCTACTGCTGTTTAGAAATAACCCCAGCAGCAGGGAATTAGCTTTATCTATGGGGGATCTTGCGAGATACTCCATGGAACTCAATGCTGTACTCTTGCACATGTGCAAGACTAGGTCAGTGATGCTGGCCATCCGGAAGATGGTGGCTTCCACAAGGCACAGGTTAAGGTAAGTAGAATTCGCCCTTGCCACTAGACTCCTAGCTGAGATGTTACCATCGGGGATCTTTGCAAAGTCCCCTGGTGGTGACACTACCGCTTTTTTTTTTGTAAATCTTTCTTTTATTATGGCATATGCGTTATGGGGTACAGAATAGTAAAAGGAGGTACATAGGGATAACACACGTGGATGCGAACAGGATGGTTTGTGTTACACTCCTAACAAAGACTGCCATATTTTTCTTTTTTTTATAACATGAATAAACACAGCGTTTCAGGTTAAGTGTCACAAAGTAAAACAACATTAACTAAAGTAAAAGAGTGACGTTTAGTAGGTATCATTATAACACACGTTAAAGCTAACAAGCTGGTTTGTGTTTCACACTTAGGAAGGACAAGAACAAGTAAATTACTAACACATCCAAAGCTGTGTGGTACAATAATTACGGCAATATTCAGACTGCACAAGTAACAGTATATGTAGTGTGTGTACAACATACTAGGAGCTGAAACAGGCTAGTGAGATTGCATGCGCTAGTAGAAGTGAACGTAGGAAGTATATAGACTGCTTATCCAAAGTGTGCCATATTCTCGTGTCAGAGCCAATGGTTGTAATCCTAAAACTTTACGTGAGACTATATTGGCATCAAGCTGAAAGTTGCTAAACATTTGTGTCTGTGTGTAATCAAGCTTGTTAAACATGAAGTCATGCATGCATAGGGAATATTATACCACTGGGTTCAGGCCCAGGCACAGCAAATTGCGCAACCAGTAGGGGCAAAATTATAGGCAACAAAACAAACAAAATTAGCTAGAATTTCCTCTACAGAAAATGGGGAGTCTCTTATCTGGCATGTCCCTTCGCACGGTGTCTTCTGTGAGTTAACAGAAGCTCCGGGAGAGGGTGTAGGTGCCCGGTCATCCGATCCCCAGTAGCGGTAGGGGCGATGTAGGTATAGGGGAGTCCCATCGATTGTCTACCGCAGTGTGTCGTATCATGGCTCTCTTCCAGCTCCGGGACTGCAGAAGGGTGAGTGTCTTTGGTCCGGCGGTCATGCGGATCAAGTCCATCCCCCGTTGTAGGGGTCGTGGGGAGCTGCGGTCATGCCGGGCGGTATTCCGCCTGCTTGGCTGTTGCAGGGAGACTGTGCCGTGAGGCGTTTTCTGCCTGAGTGGATGGGTAGCTTGACCGGTTGTCAGCTGCAGAGATTGGTTGCCGGGCTTAACCGGTGAGCAACGGGTGCGGGGGGCTATCCTCCTGCCCAGGTATGTTGCGATAGCCAACACCTTCTGTCCACGGACTCGGTATCCACGAGCGGCCCGGTCCTGGCCCCTTAAGGGGCAGTTAGAGAATCGCGGTGGCATCCGCCGCCTGCGGCGTGCGTCCTTCTCCCTGTTGTTCTCCTGTGGCACGGGTCTGCAGTTTGTCCCAAAATGCCTGGAATAAAGCGTCCAGTCTGGTTTCAAGGTTGTCTTGGGGTAGCTCAAGTGCTCGTGCGGGAGGTTGCTGCGACTGTGGTACGGCCTCCGCCATTTTGTGAGGTCGGGGTGCCTTGCGTTGTCTACTGTGTTCAGACAGCTGAGGTAATGATTGGTGCCACAGTCCGTTCTCCCAGTGGGGACCGGGATAACCCCCACCGCTCCAGAGGGGGGGGGGGGGGGGGAGAGTAGGAGCCCTGTAAAGTCGCTTGGTGTGTCTGGAGTCGGGTTGAGTGGCCGTCTCTCCCCAGCTCCAACTTTAGTAGCCCGCACTCGGTTTTCGCCTTCCCGGCCCCAACGGGTTTCAGAGGGGTGTCCTTCGGTTCCGGGGTGCATTCCCAGCATGGGTAGCACAACCCGGTGAGTCTGCGGTCTATGTAGCCATTGATTTTGCCCCAAATTCGGCCCGTCAGGCAGGAGCTCGTTGTACCCACGTCTGTGCTGCTCGGCGGTCAGGCTCCGCCCTGACAGTACCGCTTTTTAAGGGAAAATTTTTAATATACAGTAATTGGATCAATACAGACAATTAGTTAGAAAAAAAAAAAAAGTATGTCTGACTTTATTTTCATATGATAATCAGTTTTGTATTTGCTATTTAAGCTCACCACTTTTTCTGGTGACTCAGAACGACATGGCCATGTGTCCCCAACTTAATGCTTGAAGTAATCTTGCAATATGCTGCCTACATATGTCCAGCTACATGACCTGCAAATATTTCCAAAAACGAATCCTGTTCAATGAAGCCACTTACCACAAAAGTTACTCTTGGCAAATACCTAATTGTCCACAACTGCAATTATGCTGCTACATAAGCCTCTCTGTCCAAACTAGTGATGTTATCTAACACAGGCCAGGGCTCAGAATGTCAAGTCCTATTATACTTTGTTACTTACAGCACCACACTGCTCCCAAGTGATGCATGACAGTCCAAGGCATGGGAGTAGCAGAATTTGTTGTACCCTTTGTATGTGTCATGAAGGCATAGGACTTCAGGAAATAATACATCTATTTTTAGATATGTATTTGCAAAAAGTACCATCAAAATGTATAGGTAAGGTTGTAATGATTTGACTGACTCAGAACATCTACATGTGTGGGAAGATAGAGGAACTTATTTGTGACCTCACTCTCCTATCAGTCGAAGAGGACGAAGCCGGTGGATAATGCAATTAAAAGGCTGTCTTGCTCAGGAGCCAGAAGACATTAAAAATATCAATCTCTGCGATGATTCGGCTGTAGTCTTCATGCATATAGTTACAGTGGGAAAATGCCACTATATATATATCCATAGTGCTAATTAACAGGTCTACCCTCCAATAAATCCCTGATATCTACTAAAACTATACATTTTTTATTTGTCACTTATTACGCATTATCAAGTAAAATACAGGAGATTTAGAATAAGCATTGAGCATAGTGAGAGCCATGGAAATATCAAATACTGATATCACTTCAGAATAAAGTGAATCCACCATTTCAAGGAGTCCTACCTCCATTAACACCAACTGTATCAAATTGGAAAAATGAATATAATTAACTGTATAGAAATAGATCACATAGAAAAATGAATGCAAGTCGAATTCTCAGTTTAGGCCCTTAGGCCTCCCCTTCTCACGGAAATCGTTGATCTGAATCCTGAGCTGGGAAAGAATGGCAGCATGAGATGAAATGTTCCTCAACGCATGCAGCATCTTTTCCATGCCTATAAAAACATAGCATATTGGGCTCAGTTATCGACAATCTTAGAAGGGACCACTCTGAAGTGTATCGTGGATCTGAATCAAACACTTTCCTAACTCTTACCTGCATGTTCAAAATGATCGGAGAAGGTTTTTTTTATACATGCTATATTTAGCATGAAACTGCTGTATTTAGCATGGTGGACCTTTCTAATGTAACTTGCATTTATTTCCCATGTTGAAACGGGAGATACGTTACATAATGGAACCCTTCCCTGAAAGCTTTTTGTATTTTTTTTCCGCACAGGGAAGGAATTCCATCTAAGAGATCTTGTCTGTTTGGACAATATCAGCTAAAATATATAATTAAGAGCTTTTATGTGTTAGCTTAATTTTGCGGTTTTATGGCAGTTATAGAGCATGTTTGGTTTAAATACACTACCGATGTTTAACAGAGAAAGTAAGCAGTGTAAGGGAAATAGATGAGATGGTATAAGCTAGGAAGAATGTGATTAACGTTTGAGAAATTCATTGTATGGAGGTTCTCTAGGTAAATGGCCAGAAAGGACTTGGTTCTAAAGCACTGGGCTATATCTCTCAATAACCCACAGGGGCTCTGGAGTGTGGCATTCAGTATCCTGCTGTTAGTGTCGTTGCTAATGGCAGAGCAATCTGCATATCTGCTCCGCTGCTATAGATACCCAGGTAGAGAGTGCAGATTTGTTTTTATTCCTGATTTTTAAAATGTGCTTCCAGTACTGGGCTTTGATCTATTTACTAAATGCTGAATTCAGCAGCAACATCCATTAGAAAACATTGGGACGTTTGCTCTGTTCTCTTAGAAAAGGGATTTTGGTGAATACAGTAGACCACAGAGGAATTCTAACAACCAAACATAGTCAAATTAAATTGGCATGAAGTGAATAGACCTCATCATCTTGCAGAGCCCAACGAACGTACGAAATGTGGACTCAACTATTTACTTGTGTTCAGCTGTGATCATTGAAGGGCATTGAAAGTGAACAATCAACAGGGATTGAAGAAAGGTCTTGTATCGTTGTCTAACCTTTACCTCGGACTCTGAATCCATCGTACTCTTGGTGTTTGCAGAAATGTATATGGAAGTTGTGAAATGATACGGACAGTGAATTTCCCAATCATTCAACTGGCATCTTCAGCATTATAACCAGATCCTCTTTCTGCTCCATAATAAAGCCAAATATTATCACAAGGAAAGCAATGTTATAATCCCTGTTTTCATGGCCCTGTTTGTTGCAGTTCAGAGTACGATATGAATATGGCCTGAATACTAGGCAAGAATTGTTCCAGATTAGTTGTCTGGGTTTGGTTATTGAATTCCTCATTACATGGATTCTTACTGCCAATAGTATCAGTATGGTGGGTTTGTTTTTTTGGAGCCAGGAATCTCAGAGAAGTAAGATTTATTTCTATTAATTTACAATCCTCTTCATGTTATCATTTCTAATGTGGGATCATTTTTTTACTGTTAATGGGACAGCGAAGACCCTTGCTTTGCTATCCTTCCACTGTTTTTAAAATGGAACACATCATGTTTAGTTTTCTGCTCATACGATTCCTGCTAAGACCTTTTTCTAATGTTTTAGTCTGGTGCCTAAACTAGCATATGAAAATGAGTATAGTAATATGACACTGGTATTTTTCACCCACCCACAGTATGTGCAGCCTGGCACTGACTGACTTAATCAGACCAGTGTCATCCTCTTTTACAGCTAACTTAATGGGAATGTCTCATGGTCCATTTTAGCTCACATTGGACGACCATAAATAAATGGAATATTCCTTGAATTCGGGCTTCTGCTAAAGTGTCAGTCACACCACAACCATATGAACTTCAGTAGTGGTTATGGTGTCAGAAGTTCCCTGGGTCTCATGGGCACCGCTATTGAATCCTTCTCTTTTCAGATTGCTCATCGGGACGTCCCTACTTCAACATTTGTTTTCCAAGGGTGTGTGGAAATGTAAAAATAAAATCGAATTGTCAACTGGACTAAAGTATATTACTTGTCCTGACACACACCATGATCTTAATAAGAAATACTGGGACCCCTGCCTAGTGCTTCTCTCCCTCTGTCGTTAATCAGAGTATGCTGGCTGTGTTTAGTGTGTGGTGTGCACTGACTGTTTAATGTGTGAGGGTTTTGTGGCTTTGTGTGTGTTTTGTGCTTGCTTTGTGTAATGTTTGAGGGGGGTGGAGCTGTGTGTAAGAGTGCTCTGTGTTCTGCCTCCCTGGTTACCTTTCATGCCGGGGATGAGCCTATTATCACTGGTGGTATAATACCAGCATTAGGGTTTGTTTGTTTTGGTTTTGTTTTTACAGGGGAGGAAGTGAGCACTAAAACAGGGAGGGAAGCAGGAAGCTCAGCAGTGATGAGTTTGAATTCAGTGGATGTGAATATTAAAGGGATATGCTCCACGGCGTTGTATTGACATATATATGCTGTGCTGTGAACCTGTAACCGAAGAAACCTGCCTTTTAATCCTTTTTCCAGGATACTCCTGCATTCTCCTGGGCTCCATCCATATAACCACTGGCAACATAAGAAGAAATTCAGGCTTCTTAATTGAGCAAACCAATATAGACCTCACTACACAATCTCCTGCATATACAAGCACCCCAACATGTGGTGCGCTTGTGACACTGAATGGAACTGGCTCTCCACACTCTGTACCGTCTGCTCTAGATGTAAACCATTCATCAGTCATTGGTGGAAAAATATACCTCACTTAAAGTCCACTCCTCACTGCTGGCACAGTTTTTGTGGAACCAGCTGCATTTCATAAGCAGGATTTAATTTCTCATTCTTGAGCCTCCTGTTTGTGAGCTCCTGTTTAAATGTAGACTATTTTTTAAGGAATCTAATTTAATTATTGTAACACCTGTATAATCAGACTTCATGTGCAATGCTCTTTCTGGCAAAAGTAGTCTATATAAAGACCATCTCTTCCAGTATGTCTTGCTACTTTACACTAACACGTTCCATTTTAGTACCCCTGCAGAGGCGATATTTTCATATGCTATATCTGTAATGAGATTTTAAGGGGTTCCACATCGCTACATACCAGTTGTTGAGTCTCTGGTATGATCTTTGATTCACTATAAGTAATATGATTCATCTGAGCTCTTTGTTTTTTTTAATTGAGGTGCAGAATTTATTTAATCTTAAAAGGGGAATTCGAAATTGAAAGATTATGCAAGGACAAATAATGAATCTCAGCGCTTATCTATTGTGAATTCATGTGTTTGTTGCAAACACCAATGATTACAGCTTCAGTAAGCATGACAGTTTAAGTACAAAGTGTTTCGGGGAGTTTAAGTGTTCGCTTTCTCTTGTAGTGATCAAATCTCTTTCCTGCGTAACAAACTATACATTCATACCGCACCAAACAAAGGTGTAAGAATATATAAAGAATAGAATTTTTTTTTATCCTGGGTATGATATAAATGCAAATATATGTACTTTGCTGGTGTTTCAGAGAAACCTATATATTGCAATCATTCTCCCTTTTCAGCCCCCATGACGACTTTAAATATAAAATACTATTTAAAGCTGTACACTAGCTCTAATTGTCCATAAACTCCCCACAATTTGCTGGCCTTTGTTTAACGTTAGTTTAAAATACCGTGCATTATAAAAGCTTTCTAGCAGTTGTAGAGCACATATCCGGAGTAGGCATCCTTTGGCACTCCAGATGTTGCTGGCTAGATCTCCTCTGATGCTTTGCCAGCATTATGGCTGTAAGTGCCCTATGGGAGATGGAGTCTGCGACGTCTGCGGTTGCCTAGAACTGGCATATATTATACCAGTCTCCATTTAAGGTGAAAACTCATCTCATGCTCTATATAAATATAAGACTTGAAAAAGAAAAAAACAATCACTTGCAAAGGCATACAGCTAAGTGTGATTTATTTCATTTAGGTTTGTAATTCCATTTTACACAATTTAATTTGAGTGTTTTTTTTTAACTTTTTTTTATATATTTATTTCATTAGCGTACACTGATGTACTTTATCCAGTTTCTTCTTTCTCTCCCTCCCATTGTCAAAAACATTTACTGTTTCCACAATTCTAAGAGGTTCCAGTATTTCTTGTAGCCTTGCCAGTGAGTCTGAATTGTAGAAGCTATGTATATCCAGCATTATGTGCCACACTGTTTACTACAATATGTTAATAAGAATTATGATTACTCCCCATACGCCATGAAATGTAAAATGGAAATGTAACAGATGGGTTTTTGCTTGCCTTTTTATTTTCCCTTACTTATTTCCATATGTGGTTTATGCCACTGTGTGAAAAAAAAAATATGAAAATCTAATATTTGTGTTTTAAATTTCAGCTTTGTGTTGTTCTTGGAAAATTGCGCACCGGTTGTGAATACCTTGAACTTTGGCATTTCTAGCCCATTCCTGTTGAACCCTCCTCATTTACAGCTTGCCCAAATTAAAACTCAGTTGGCACTTCATCACTTGAACTCTGTTACTTCAAGCAATACTCCCCTTATATTTGCTTTGTTACACGAGACTTTGTTGAAAATAAATACTGCATACACAATGTTTAATCCGAGAGGAGGTTTTCCTGGTCAAGGAATCCGGCCACTCATGCCGCACCGAATGAAGCAGCCTGGGATGAACCTTTCTGGAATGAATGTTTCCGGCATGAATCAGCAGCCCATGGGTCTTTCTGGCATGAATCAGCAGCCCATGGGTCTCTCTGGCATGAACCAACAGCCTATGGGTCTCTCTGGCATGAACCAACAGCCTATGGGTCTCTCTGGCATGAACCAACAGCCTATGGGTCTCTCTGGCATGAACCAACAGCCCATGGGTCTCTCTGGCATGAACCAACAGCCCATGGGTCTCTCTGGCATGAACCAACAGCCCATGGGTCTCTCTGGCATGAACAAACCAGGCATGGGTCTCTCTGGCATGAACAAACCAGGCATGGGTCTCTCTGGCATGAACAAACCAGGCATGGGTCTCTCTGGCATGAACAAACCAGGCATGGGTCTCTCTGGCATGAACAAACCAGGCATGGGTCTCTCTGGCATGAACAAACCAGGCATGGGTCTCTCTGGCATGAACCAACAAGGCATGGGACTTCCTGGCATGAACCAACAAGGCATGGGACTCTCTGGCATGAATCAACAAGGCATGGGTCTCCCTGGTATGAACCGTTCAGGCATTGGCAGCCCTGGCATCAATATCCCTGGTGGTATTGGTCATGCTGATGTCAGCCACCCAGGCCTAGGCCCTCCTGGCATGAATCAATCTGGAATGAACTTAAATCGAATGAACCAACCTGGGATGAACCAAGGTGGCATGGGCTTTCATCCTGAAATGAGAAACACTGGATTGGATATGAGGTCACATGGATTAGAATCTCCAGGATCCTTCATTGGAGGAAGTTCTGATCCAGTAGGAATGAAGAATTTGCCAAGCAGAACACCTACGAATGCAACTCCTGAAAGGGGCCTGGGCCCACAAGCATTTCAGAAAAGATTTGTTGGGGCCTCCCCAGCACCACGACCAGTACAACCAAGAACACAGTCGCAGGCTCAAGACCTTCTATCTTTAGTGAACATGATGACAAAACAGTCTCCTTCAGACCTAATGATGGGAAAAGGCAAACTCCCATTACAAGGGTCTTCACAGTTTGGAAAAGAGAAGCTGTGGCAGTCTGGTACAACTGGAAATTTGTCTCAAGATATGGGCATGAAATCCACTCCCAGTCCGCAATTGGACCGTCTTCCAGAGCATCAAAATCGATACACAAATGAAAGTGCATCAAGTATCTTGGAAAGCTTTGGGCTATCTAATGAAGATTTGGAAGAACTTAGCCGTTATCCAGATGACCAGTTGACTCCTGCCAATATGCCAGTTATTTTGAGAGACATAAGGTTGCGGAAACTAGGGCGCTCGGGATCTACTCCTGATCAGGGTGGTTTTAGAAGATCTGGTGGGAAGGTTCTACCAAGTAAAGTTATTGAATATGGACATTCAAGCAAGTACCAGTTTGAGGATCCCATCCAATCTTATGACTCTCCAAGAATGGAACGTAAATCTGAGAGAAGTCCACCGAAAGTGGAACCAAAAAAAACAAATGTTTCTAAGGTGCCCCCAGCTTCTACAAATGCCAGTTCTGTAAAAGCAAATGACGAGTCTATGGATAATAAAATCCCTACTATATCTAATCCTCGCAAAAAAGGGTCTTCTAGGAAAGCTTCAAAGATGGACAGGCCCAGCAACAAGCCAGGTTTTGGTGAGCAGCCAAGTGTTCAAGCTGCAGAAAATAAATCTGATGTTTCAAGTTCTGAGAAATATATTATGGGGGGAGTTCAACCTGAGGTCCCAGCCATTGCTAATCGTACTGAGGCCCCGCCAAATCCCCAAATGGGATCTCTAACTGGCCCAGTAACTTATCCGCCACCTTTTGAGACAACTTCTGTTCCAACATCTGGAAGTTGGACATCTGCTTTACCCCAGGCAGACATTCAGAAAAATAGAAACCCAACTCCTTCCATGATGAATGATTACTATGCAGCATCGCCGAGACTATTTCCTCATATCTGTTCACTGTGTAACATAGAATGTAGACATTTGAAGGTGAGTGTTTTTATGTTTTTGTTTTGTCCTCCAGTCTGTTTTTTTTTTTTTTTTTTTTTATGTATTTGTTAAACTTGCATGACTGACATATAATCAATTTTGTGTTGATCACGAAATACAAAAACAAACGCGCACACATGTTGGTGTAAACCATTCTGAGTTGAAGGTGAAGATTTTAGCTGTGTAGTATGTTTTACTGTCTTAAAATGAGCCGCTCTTTGCATTGCCGCTATCCTACAGATCTGTTCAATTACCGACGGTCAGCTTGACACCTCTCCTAAAATGGCCATCCCCCTCCCCCCCCCCCACGTTTACTTTATGGTGACTAAGGAGTCAGGAGTTAAAACAAGTTTATTAGCTTAACCCCTTAAGGACCAAACTTCTGGAATAAAAGGGAATCATGACATGTCAGACATGTCATGTGTCCTTAAGGGGTTAAAATGTTTATTTGTGAGCTTAAGTAAGCACAAATGTTTGAAAGGCCATGCCATGAGCAATCTGTGTCAAGACTGTATGATACAAATAGTAAAAAATACAAATGTGTAGATCTAAACATGTCAGATAAACTTCAAATTATACAAAGCAAACCTACAGCCCTTGTAGTGCCAGTTCTACTTTAGTTTAATAAGAGAGTACATTGAACAATGTTACTTAAAAGCTCCAAAATTGTTATTGCCACAGGGATGTGTCTGAAAGATTTTATTTCTTTTTCTTCAAATCACTTGTTTAATAAGAATAAACCTAATTTAATAGTGCTTGGGTAGGGGGGAGGAGAGAATGGTGTTTGTGTCGTCTTATAGGTGGGGTCTTTTAAAGTACGTGTGCTTTAAGCAGTAGTTGTGGCTAACACAGAGAGGGACTAATGAGAAGATGACCTTTTATTGCTGGCGACCAATATTACAAGAAAGAAGTGTGACCTGCTAGACCAGAAGGCTTTGTGTGTCTACTCCTTGGACAAGCGTTGAGCTGGACAACTGATGAGAATGGGCTTGCCCTCCGTGAGAAGATTGGAAATCAACCAAAATAAAATCTATATTTTTATATGTATAATATTTAGCAGTAATGCTTAAATAGAGGGGAGTAATACATTTCCTGCATGTGTGAGGTGCATGCTTATGCAACAGGTATGTCTTTCAGGTGAAATGAGTGATTTAGAGTCCCACAAAACCAGCATCCACTCGGGAAGGTCACCCTCCTCTAGCTAAAGCTAAACTCCCCCCTGTGCAGATCAGAAAAATCAGCTTCCATCTTGCTTGTTTTGCATACATTTCTGTTTTTCCCTTCGAGGAACTGATGTAGCACGGGCCTTAATGCGTGTTCTGTAAATCTGTGTGATTTGTAAGCAAGCTAGCTCCAACATCCTTTTCTTACTATTTGACCTGCAATACTTACACACCAATGTTTTTTTATGAAAGGTAAATGGAGCAACAAATGATATAAATAAGAGTTCTTGGTTGTATGGATTGTATTTTTCTCTCTCTTTTTGTATTTATTTTGAACTATTACTTGGTGGACTGCTGTAGGTTAATTTAACTGAAAGAGGGTTTACAATCTGTCTACTTACGTTTAACTATTATTGGTCACTGGCCTGTTTTTATAGTTTTCATTCGATTTGTTTTTGTTTTCCTACGAACTGGCCTAATTTTCTGGCATTTTGTAGGCTTTCTTATGTAATATGTTTCTTGTGTGATTACTGACTTGTCCATATCTGCATGGGCAGGGATTCTTAAAGCTAAACCAATGTAATCAACAATCGGAAAGTTGCCTGATATTTATTTACATGGATCCATACAAGGTTGCCTGGAATGGTTTCTGTCCCATCAAGCCCTTGGTTTGCTTCTTCTGTTTAGGAAACTAAAGTCCATACGAGACTGCCTGCTGCCGCAGCAGGGAAAGGAAACATATTGTACATATCTATGTACCTATTGCTAAATGTACAGTGATAAAGCTTTCATTTATAGTGTTCACTGAACGACACAGTGGAAGAAACATAGAAGTACGTAGTTCTATTATGAAATAAAAAAAATAACACAATCGTGTTCGTTAAAAAGAACACTAATTTAGAACAATTTTATGATCTTTGCAGGTGTCTCTTGATCTGACCTTTGATATTTTTCAGTATGGAACATGTTTTCACTACTGAGATTTAAATTAGGTGTGAGCCCTTTCTCACTTATGTCAAAACCATAAATTAATCTAACAATTGAATCCAGTGCTCCTGCTCCCAGTCTAACAATCTGCTCCTCACTCATTATTCAATAGGATTGGATTAAGCACCAGAATACCCCCGCTCACATTGAAAGTTGCCGGACGTTGCGCCTACAGTAAGAAAATAAATTACTTATGCATGCAAACGTTTGCTTTCCGATGTCTAGAATTCATCATTTAGCAGTTATTGGTGGGGTATATAGGAAAATCATGTTAAAGCCGCCGGTTCCTAAATGTAGCTTTGTGGGTGTGTTTTGTTGTAATTTTGTATTTAGCCCAATATTTTGGGACATATATTGTGAATTTTACAGTTCCCATTTTTAAACGTGATTATATAAGGGTTAAAACTACTAAAAGTGGGGCAGCCTGGAATGTTATATTGATTTCCATGACGATTGCTCCACTGTTGGGACCTTGCCCCAGAACTCCTATGAATCCCTAAAGACTAACATTATGGTATTTCCTCTCCCAAACAGGTATCCTCAGTGGAATCCACAGGTCCTTTCGTCTATAAGGTAATACCAAGTTTTTTGCACACCTGATTACTTGCTGTCCTTGGCACAGACACGACCACCTAGTTAAAATGGTATACCACCAAGCAATCCTTGTGCCAGTGCCTTCTTAATTTCTGGACTCAGTCTGTCAGCAAACATCTAGTTGGCCAGAACTCATGCGGGCACTTCTCAATTAATTGAAGTAATGTAATATCACAAATGTAGCTTTAATTTTCAGTTATACCTTTTTTAGAGTGATTTAGCACACAATACTGTTTGTTGTTGGTTTCTAAAAGATGAGTATAGGACTTTACTGTTCCAAGAAACATTTTCCCTTTCTTATTTGTTTTATTTCTGTTGAAGTGATGGCAATAAGAGTGATGATGGATCCACTAAAAGATCGAAATCCCATAGTTCCAGTCCTAGGCGATCCAGGGGATCAGCATCCCGAAGTAGGGCTCGTAGATCCCGTTCTAAAAGCCCTAGAAGTTCCAGGCGATTAAGGTCAAGAAGTCGGAGCCCAAGAAGACCTCGTCGCAGCCTAAGACGATCTCGTAGTCCACGACGGCGTTCCAGGTCTCCTCGCCGTTATTTGTCACCAAGGAGACCTAGACATGCACGGATCTCCAGAACACGCAGTGCTTCCCCAGGTGAAGTTATATCATGTGCAGTCTTCCACAATAGTTATTAATTGTATATTACCTATTTATATATATATATATGTATAATGTTGTTTTTTTTTCTCATACCTGATTTTATTGAAAGCCTTTTAAGAGCATTTTCTTAATACAATTACTACAATAATTATTGTATATATATATATTTATTTTCTTTCTAATTAGACAAGAAGGCTTTAGATGCTGTAGTTGCAAATTTCATTACATATACACAAGGAAAAAATGGCAATTACATAAAGATATCTGTAAAGTCACCGAGCAAGGATGAAAAGGTATCTCCAAAGTTGGCTAGCTCAACCGCGATAACAAAGAAACCAGACAGCAGTACATCTTCATCAAAAAAGCCCAGCACAGGTAATAGCACCATAACGAAAGCCAGCAGCGTTTCAAGCGGTGGGTCCTCCAAGAAGGGGAGCAGTACCTCTAGCAGTAAGAGACCCACTAGCAGCAGCAGCACCACCACCAGAAAAACTTCTACTAGCAGCTCTTCTCCTAAGAAACCATCATCCAGCTCCTCTGCTGTAAAGAAACCACTGTCTACCTCCTCTGCTGTAAAGAAACCACTGTCTACCTCCTCTGCTGTAAAGAAACCACTGTCTACCTCCTCGTCTGCAAAGAAGCCTCCTCCTCGCCCATCTTCTGACAAGAATGTGCCTGCTCCAGCTCCAAAGGCGACACCTGGAGGGAAGAAGCCATTCCAAAGTAAATTATCTGCTGGTAATAAGGAGACTCCAGCTCCTCCACGAGCTTCTGCCCAGCCTCCAGTTGTTGATGCCTTCAACCCTCTCCACAAAGTAAGCTGTTTGACTTTTTATTGAAAGCTGAAAGAGGGTTTTAACTATCTTGCCTCCTTTTCAAATATTTTTATCACATTTTTCAAAATTATTTACATACAATATAATAATAAACATGATGATTGTGTCAGAAGTTAATAACAATCAAACAAACAATATTAGGAATAAATTGCACAGAGTGCTTGTCATTTCTGTCACTCTGCATTGTATACACCTAAAATGTCACTTGCATGACTGATATGCAGATCATATATAATTTCTTATATATATATATATATATATATATACCGTATATATATAGAAAATAGTTTCAAATGCCACTGACAGTTGCTGCTGAACCTAGCCTTACAATGAAATCAATGTCCCACTCCAGAAAAAACAGAGGATCACTGTTGGTCCGTCTCCCTCAGTAAATTAAAAATAAATGAAAAATTACTTAGTCATATACTTTATTTACAAAAGCAAAAAAAATAAATCACAATGTTAATATATATTTGCAATAATTTGGCCGATCTTGTTTCTTTTTTTAAGTTAAGTTCGCCATATCTTGCTGTGTAATTTGTAGCACAGGCTAAATGACTAAACCTTTTTAAATCACCCTATAGAAGTCATATCAAGGTTAATGTTTCTGTGCAATCACATGTGTAATGTTACTCTGCTAAATACAGATAAATGCTGATGGCTTAAATCTAAAACCCCACAGTAATGTCTCTTTAGTAAAGTTTGAATATTGGTTTGTTGGTTATTCCTCATATTTAGTCGAAATGTGCTTGAATGTTTACTTCTAAAGTACATGTCTTTAGTCCACCCATTGTACAGCGCTACGGAATTTATAAATGATAAAATAATAATAATGTATCTTTTTTTATTTTCAGTTTAAAAGCAAAACAAACTCTGGCACAATTATTCATGTCACCAATTTACCGGATTTTGGATACACCGATCAAGATATAATGAAAATTGTGCAGCAATTTGGCAAAGTTTCAGACATCCTTATCATTCGTTCTAAAAATGAGGTATGTGGATTTCTCACAATTTCACCTTGTATAGCCGCTCCTGTGAAGAATTCTAAAGATTCTTTAACACCTTAAGGATGACAGAGATTGTCCAAGTTTTTAACCAAAACAAAACCTAGAATTTGAGCTATATGTCTGTCTGCTGTTTTTTTGTTTTTTTTTGGTTTGGAAAGTATACAGGAAGTCGGATAATGCCAAATCTTTCAACTGATTCTCAACCATTTTTGAAGACTTTGTGCCACACTTTTATTTGCGCTCCACTCATTGCATCGTTCCCAAAAGCTTTCGGAATCATCTGAATAGTTTCTGCTCGTACAGTCCTTTTGAATGTGACGGCCACACAGTACACATGCTCCTTCAAAGGTGTTTAGCGTCATCACTGTTCAGGCATACTTATTCCAGTCCACTCTCTTTGGTTGCCAGGTTACGTTGATGCCGCGCAAACCGTTTTCGTTGTATTAACACCGACTGGATTTTTTTATGGACATACATCGTGTGTGTGTGTATATATAATTCTATGTATGTGTGCGTGTGTGTGTATAATATATATAAGTATACACAAATACCAGATAGCATCAAACTACACTTAAATTTTTTTTATTATTTATGCTGCATGACAACCCAGTTTGTCTCCCTGCAGCCGATCCGAGTCATTTGATCGCGTTGTCACCGTGATCCCATAACTTGGATTGGCTGCAGGCGGGGCTGCCCATGTGTCACGCAGGTCTCCCCATCGCAATCGGAGTGGAGGGGTAAGTATTTGAGCTTTGTTGCCATAATGGTGTTAAATCCCTCGTTTTGTAGAATGACAGTGTACGTTCGAACATTGGAATTACTTATTAGCTTTGTTATGAAAATTAGGGATCGACCGATTATCGGTTTTACCGATATAATCGGCCGATATTCGGTATTTTCGGCAATATCGGTATCGGCCAATAGGGATACCGATATTGCCGATAATACCTCCCAGGACCGCCAGGCTCATTACAAGCCCGGCGGTCCTGGGGAGAGCGGGCAGCAAGCGTTTACTCACCTCCCAGCAACTCCTCCAGCTCCCCAGTGTAAATCTCGCTCTGATGGCTCTGACGGCGAGACCCGCGGCCCACACACTAAACAAACACACTAGACAAATACACACTGCATCCACTACACAAACACACACTGCATCCACTACACAAACACACACTGCATCCACTACACAAACACACACTGCATCCACTACACAAACACACTGCATCCACTACACAAACACACACTGCATCCACTACACAAACACACACTGCATCCACTACACAAACACACACTGCATCCACTACACAAACACACACTGCATCCACTACACAAACACACACTGTATCCACTACACACACACACACACACTAAACAAACACTGCATCCCCTACACACACACTACACAAACATACACAGCTCCCCTGTCTAAACACACTGCATCCACTACACGTGGCATGTATATTTTGTGCATTTACCTTTAGAAATAGTTTTTATTTTCCAAAATGGTAAATGTACAGAATATCGGCAAATTATATCGGCTATCGGCCTGAAAGTTCACAGAGTATCGGTATCGGCTCTAAAAAATCAATATCGGTCGATCCCTAATGAAAATGGCAGTGTTTAACACTGTGGGGTCAGAAGGACAGGGCCACTTTATTGTGATGAAGTGGGCCTGGGTGGTCCTTTAAACTTTTGAGTTTTAGTCTGTATTTGTTTTTGTATTTTGCTGTAGCATTTGTTTGTGTAGGAGCACTGTCTGCGGAAGGTGAGATGTGAGCTTGTGAAAGTGCTTGTAGACCAATTATACCTTATTGTTGTCTCTGGTAATGCAGGATTCCTGTACATCTCATCCAGTATTTTTGCAAACGTTTGGTTTATCTACACGTACTCTATTTTAGGCATATTTACAAACCAATTTCAAAGAGGCAGCAACGGCAGCTGTGAAGTTTAGTGAAACGGTTCCTGTAATGGTAAACAACACACGGGTAACTTTGAGTCTGGCTGGACAGAAAAAAGTAAGTACAGCAGGTCTACTATATAATTAGCCTTAAATTGCTTGCATTCCCTAGATTTCTTCAATGACAATTGTCTCCTCTTATTTGTAGGAACCTGAGAAAGTTCAAGTCAAGGTTGAAGTTAAAAAACCAAGGTACTATTTCGTGAATGGCTTTTTGTACTTATTTATGGTATAGACTTTTCTATAACTGTGCAATTAAATGTAAATCCGTGAGGCCTGATTCCTAGATCAGATTTGAAGTGGTTACACCAATGGCCTCTTCTGTTAGTGGGGCTACCTAGTAGTGGGGTTCTCTGCCAAATGGGAAATGAGGCTACATTATTAGTTTTATTTTTGCAGTGCCTTGATAAAAGTACATTTTTATTTTATGTTTATGAAATTAGAAACTGGAAGATAAACCCTTTCTGGACTTGTTTCCATCATGCCACACAGAAAGCAATAAAGCTTTGACAGATTTCTCAGCACTCTATAATCAGAGCTGAGCTGTGTGAGCACCAGCAGGGGCACATTCCGTGTGTGCAATTCTCAATTTGAAGTTGCTAAATCTGTTCACATTCCTACATGCTCTAACCTTCATACTCTTCATTTTACAGCCAGAAAAAGCCACCACGTGAGGGTGAGTTTCCATCTGTTGCACATTATTTATAAAAAGTTATCCCTGCATGACTTGCACACCTGAGAGCTGCAGATGGTTTTGCTATAAACAATTAAACATTTTTACCCCTAAGTTGCATCTATGAGCCATTGTGTTACTGTGTGTGCCTCTTTTCCACGTCTGGCTATGAAACAATTCACTGTGATGTACATGTTTGTTCAATGTAGGGGTGATTTCTAATACATGGTTTTATTTTCAGTTATTCCTTCTGGCTTTATCAAGACTTACAAACTAGCTGAACCCATGTTTCAGGTTTGTTCTCGTATTTTGTATGTTCATGCCCCATTAGATGAAATTTGCAGCTTCTTAGATCTGTAGGTTGGGTAGAACACGTGTTTAATGTGAAGATATAGATAGACTTGTAGCAGAAGTGGTGAAATACTGAAGAGAACACAAGGTGGTCTCATATCAGTACATCACTACTCTAAACCTTGAACAAAATCAAGATATGCAGCCTGTGGTGCCTAACTAATGGGTAGACTGGACACTCTTTATATCTTTTATTTGCTGGGAAAATCCTCACATAGAATTCTGAAATCTGCTTGCTTCCTACATCCATTTTGGAAACAGAAATTCAAAGATTGCAGGCGAGACGAGGTCTAAACCTATTTATATTCTCTTTCGAGATCTCCTTGCTGACCTTGTGTCTTGTACCTTAGATGTATCGGGAATAGGCTATTCTGTTGTTTTAGTGGATTAAATCTCCTTTGACCTTCTGATAGCTAATTTCTTAGCTGCTGAATTGTTCATTGATGCTTTAGTTAGCCGTCAACTGTTTGTTTAGCGTCTTTTGAATATGAAGTGATTTTAATAGTAATCTGCTGTGCTTCCAGGATAAAGAGAGATGTGTTATTATTGTTTCCAACCTACCTGAAGGCCAGTCTGGAGTGGAAGAGATCTCAAACCTGGCCAAACCTTTTGGTGGGGTGGTCGATATTCTATTTGTGTCTACACATAGAAAGGTAAGTTTGTGTGACTATGCTTTTTGTCCATCTGTACGTTACTATACTATACTCGCCTTAGAGGAAAGATTCAAAATTCCCCATGCTCTGTTTTATTGACACAACTAAAGTGAAAATTTAACGTAATTGTTTGAAAGCTGGTTCAAACAGGATTTGGGAATTGTTATAGACCACAATATGCAATGTCAATTGGCACTTGCTAAGCCCGCTAAGGTATTGTCATATATATAAAAAAAAAAAAAAGGGGGGGGGGGGGAAGGTAAGTTTGTGTGACTATGCTTTTTGTCCATCTGTACGTTACTATACTATACTCGCCTTAGAGGAAAGATTCAAAATTCCCCATGCTCTGTTTTATTGACACAACTAAAGTGAAAATTTAACGTAATTGTTTGAAAGCTGGTTCAAACAGGATTTGGGAATTGTTATAGACCACAATATGCAATGGCAATTGGCACTTGCTAAGCCCGCTAAGGTATTGTCATATATATAAAAAAAAAAAAAGGGGGGGGGGGGGAAACACACATTATTCTCAGGGTGAAAATATAATTTGCCTCTTTATAAATCACTGGTAAGACCACACATTCAATATGCGGTGCCATTTTGGGCTCCTGTTCTTAAAGATATCATGGCACTAGAAAAAGTGCAGAGGCGGGTTACAAAATTTATAAAAGGAATGGAGCATTTTAGGTTTGAAGAGAGGTTAACAAATTGAAATCTCTTTAGTTTGGGAAAAAAACAACACCTCAGAGAGGGGATATGATAGCATTATACAAATATATTCGGGGCCATTACAAACCATTGTCCATAAATCTATTCCTAAATAGGACTACACGTATGACAAGAGGTCATGCATTCAGACTGGAAGAAAGGAGATTAAGTCTGAGGCAAAGGAAAGGGTGGACAAGGAGGATGTGAAATATTCTGCCTGAATAGGTGGTTTTATTACAGTCTATGCAGATGTTAAATCCCTTAGTGACAGACCGTTTTTCAATTTTCCTACTGTTTGGGACCAGGGCTGTTTTAAGATTTCTGTTTGTGTTTAGCTGTAATTTGCCTCTTACTCATTTACTGTACCCACGCATATTATATACCGTTTTTCTCACCATTAAATGGTCTTTCTAAAGATATCATCATTTTCATCATATCATATCATTTACTATAAAAAAGTTATAAAAAATGATGGAAAAAACAACAAACCTTTTCTAACTTTGACCCCCAAAGTCTTACGAATCTACAACTGCCAAAAAAACAAACCCCCGTGCTATAAATAGTTAAATTGTCTAGATTTCCTGAGTTAAGAAATACCCAATGTTAACATGTTCTTAGCCCCGCCCCGCGGAGTTAGGCACCCCAGCGCGCATCCCTCACGCCGATCGCACTCGTCCCTGTATGCTCTGTGAATTAAACACAAACCATGGTTGCCACATCTCAGCGTGTATGTCCCCCCTACCCAACATGGACGCCTGCATCGCTTCAGCCCCCTGAATGTCCTCAACTCTGCGTATCCATTCTTCCTCACGGGGTGTCTCCGACCGTTTCCAGTATAGCGGGATAAGAGCTTTGGCCGCATTTAGCAGGTGTCGTAATATTGCTTTTTTGTATGAGGACACCAACATTGGCGATATATGTAGGAGGGCCAGTGCTGCCGTCCAGTCGGTCACATCTCCCAAAATCTGTTATTTTCCATCTGATCATCTCCCAGTATGGGAGGATGTCGCGGCATTCCCACCAAATGTGTATTATTGTTCCCCTCTCCTCCTGGCATCTCCAACACGTTGGGAGTGTCGTCGGAAGATCATATGAAGAAGGGCTGGTGTCCTATACCAGAGCGCAATCAATTTATAGTTCGTTTCTTGAAATTGCAAACTGATCGAGCTTTTATATTGCCAGAGTAATGCATTGTCCCATTGTTGGGGTGTGAAGGTCGTGTCTAGGAGTTCCTCCCATTGACTACAAAAGGTGGTGTTCATTGTTAAGTGTCTTGTCAGGGGGTATTGGTAGAGTGTGGAGATTGCTTTCTCCAGTAAGGAGCCCCGTTCACAGCAATCCTAGAACAAAGTTCGGTTCCTGTGTAGGTGTTCTTTATTCCGCATGGAATCATAGTAATGTTTCACTTGCATATAGCGAAATATTGCCAGGGAGGCCAGGGTTTTCCCTCCAGTAAGGAGTCCAGGGTCTGCAACGCCCCATTTCGTAAGATCGTGTGTATGGGGACATTCGCGTCCTTCTGTAAAGGGCCACGCCGTCGGCGAGAGTCCTCCTACTGCGTGGTTATGGGTGATAGGGAGTAGTGGGCTAGGTGTGGGTGAGGTATGAGGTTGCTCCCTTATGAGTTTTCCAACTGTATAGTGTCTGCTCCACCAGTCCCTCCATAGCACCACGGTCCACCCCTCCTGATTCCCCCCCCCCCCCCCCCTTCCAAGATAACAGGTTGCGGGAGCATCCCGGGGCTTTCCCGTGTAACCGCCACCCATTATTTTTGCTGCGGGCTCGAGTGCCACTCTACTATGCGCTGCAGGACCGTGGATTGATGGTATTTCCTAAAATCAGGTAATGGTAGGCCTCTGCGACGTCTGGGTAGACATATTATGTCATGTCTGAGCCTCGATCTTTCCCCCCGCCACAAATCGAATGACAGCTGATTTTAACGTGGAGAAGAAGGTTGTCGGTATGGCTAGCGGTATTGTCTGGAACGGATATAGGGGTCTTGGTAGAATATTCATTTTGAGTACAGCTATCCGTCCATGCCATGATACATGTGCATGTGGGAATGCCCACCTGTCTAGGTCCACCAATAGCTTCTTCAGCAGCGGGGCGAAATTATGATGGTATAAGTCTTTCGGGTTCGGGGTAACCCAGATCCCAAGGTATTTCATTTTTTTAAAGCACTACCGGAACGGAAACTGAGTGTCCAGGGCCACATTCTCCTCATCAGGTGTAGTTACGTTTAGCACCTCACATTTAGATAGTTTAAGTTTGAAACTCTGTTTGTGTTCAGCGAAGTTTCCCGAGTAAAACAGTACCCCCATGTACAGGTTTTATGGAGTCTTGGAAAATCACAAGGTTAAATACAGTGCCAGCAAATTAAATTCTCTGGACTTTCAGCCTGGGTTGTCAGGCAGGTCCCTCAAATGGCAATCAATAAAATCACTTAGTAATGTAAAAATATTACATAAATATGCACCAAGAATTTAAATATATATACATAATCAATAAATTAGCAACTTATACAAGCATTTAACCCCCCCCCCCCCCACCCCCCAAAAAACAACAACTTTTCTTTGCTTGTGGGGTGTTGATGGATTCTAGTATATTGCCCATCTTCCTTGTTTATCCACTCTACTCATCTGTATAGTGTATATTTGTGGAATGGAAAAAGGTTTGTGAGTCAGTCCTGCTTCCAGTGACAATAGTCTTAGAGGGGCCCTATAGGCACCATAAGCACTATAGTGCCATGGTTATGCTAGTTAAATGAACACTAAAGTCACCAAAACAACTTTAGCTTAATGAAGCAGTTTTAGTGTATAGATCACATATAGGAAGTTTTACTGTTAAATTCTCTGCCTTTTCAAGAGTTAAATCACTTTTCTTTCTGTTTATGCAGCCCTAGCCACACCTACTCTGGTTAAAGGACCACTTTAGGCACCCAGACCACTTCAGCTTAATGAAGTGGTCTGGGTGCCTGGTCCAGCTATTTCTATTTTTATAAACATATGTTTATACTGAGGGTTAATCCAGCCTCCAAAGCTTCTAGTGGCTGTCTCATTGACAGCCGCTAGAGGCGCTTGCGTGCTTCTCACTGTGAAAATCAGTGAGAAGACGCCAGCGTCCATTGGAAAGCATTGTAAAGGCTTTCCTATGCGAGTGGCTGAATGCGCGCGCGGCTCCTGCCACGCATGCGCATTCAGCCGATGACGTCGCGAGGGAGGAGGAAAGCTCCCCGCCCGGCGCTGGAGAAAGGTAAGTGTTTAACCCCTTCCTCTCTCCAGAGCCCGGTGGGAGGGGGTCCCTGAGGGTGGGGGCACCCTCAGGGCACTATTTTTCCTGGCTCTATAGTGGTCCTTTAAGGCTGACACAGCCTGCATTAAAAATGGTTTTACTTTGAGTCAGATTTTACTTAATCTCCCACTCTGTAAATGGTCTAGCAAGCAACAGAGCAGGAAATAAGACATTCTAAATGAAACCGAATTTACAGTAAGGAAAGTGTAAAACCTTACAGGAAATGCTTAGGAAGTCACATGCTGGGAGGTGTGCTTAAGGCTGCATAAACAGTGAGTTAGCTTCTAAATGGCAGAGAATTGAGCAGCAAGACTGCAGGGGCATGATCTGTACACTAAAACTGCTTCATTAGTAGTTTTGGAGACTCGAGTGCCCCTTTAATGGATGTGTAATGTGCAGTTGCTATTAATTTTAGTATCAATTTTGTTTAATAGAAGCTAGGGACATGTTGACTGTGGAATATGTAACCCATCTTCAATTTTGTTAATGTGTTTTTATCTCTTTACCTTCTATAGGCATATTTAAAGTTGTCCAATAAAAGCTCTACAGATTCCATGATCAAATTTTATGACGTCTTCCCAACTTTTATTTCTGGAAATGCTGTGTCAATTGCTGTGAATCCAAAATTTAAGGACTTAAAAGACGAGGTGGGTTTAAAGTTGCCACCAAACATTTGCTCACAATTTAGATCATATGTTCTCCATTCACCATGAGGTTTAATCTCTGTATTGCTAATGCTTTAGTGTCCCCGTCGTAAAGTTTATGGGTCCCCCACCTCTGTTGTGAATAAAATGGCAAAAAATAACTATTTTACTTACCTCTGTACAGCTCCTAGGCTTCCTTGGTGCTGGCTAGGTCTTCTCCTCCCCCAATGTCACAGTTATGGTGGGACCTAATACACATTCGCTGCAAATGCATATTAATGCTGAATCAATACTTTGCAATGGGGACCATAGAAGATGTTGGACATACTCATGCAAAGCGTGAGTGTCTGTCGTTTAACCCCTTAAGGACCAAACTTCTGGAATAAAAGGGAATCATGACGTGTCACACACGTCATGTGTCCTTAAGGGGTTAATGGAGCAAAACTCCATTAGGGACCAAGAAACACCTTTAGTGGCTCTCTGAAAGACAGCCATTCGAGGTGGAGTTAACCCTGCAATGTAATCATTGAGTTCATCTGTAACTGCAATGATTACATTGCATTGTTAAACAGACAAGGACACTACAACCAGACCACTTCCGTGAGATGAAGTGACCTGGGTCCCTATAATGTCATTTTAACAAGTTTATTATCAGGTGGTTATTCTTTGTTAACCTTATGTGATTTCTGTTTCCTTAGGATCGTATTTTTGCAGAAATTATCGAGCAGTCTCCACACAAGGTAAGCTTTAATATTTGTCCAAACTTGACTTGGATATATTGTAATTCAGTTTAAAGTGGCTGTCACCTCAAACTTACTTTTTCTCCTTTTGTTTCCTGTTCTCCTCCAAAGTATGGACAGCTTTATCTTATGTATTTTTCCTATAATTGGCAATCTTGACAAAGAGCTTAAGTTAATCTTCACCCTTCGTTCGCTTAAAAAAGGAAGTAGAGCTTGTCTTCCATGACTGTTTTATCACAATTGTCAAGTGTTATAAAAAAATACATAATACAAAGTAAAGAGAAACCGATCAGAGATGAGGAAAAGAACATTTGTGCAAAATCTCTACATGAAGAACTTTTTTTTTTTTTTTTTTTTCTTTTTTTACGGTATCAGGGTTATTTGCTAAAGTGAAAATTTGTCAGGAATTCAAAGGGAATTTCATATTTAAAATCAAAATAGCGGATCTGCAAAAATTCTGCTATGCTTTCAGTTCGGAAACTCTGACCTTAAATTTGAATTTCACTTAAACGAATAACCTGGTATGTCTTTGTAGAATATAACTCTTTACAGTAGGATCTAAAGGCTTGATATTTTCTATAAAGAAACGTGGTTTTATAAGACCTAACCAGATGCTAATGGCGAAGTGGACCTTAAATTCCCAAGACCAATCCAATGGGGTCCCGGCTGCTAGGAAAAAGCTAGGAAACTTTTAGTCTGTGTGGTGTAATAAAAGCTACAGATTTTCCAACGTTTGTACCTCCATTTTATTTATTTAGTAGGTTATGTATGCCTATTACCTATGCTAGTTCCACACAAACCATGTGGGACGTATTTTTAAATGTAAAAAAAAGTCATCTCTTTTGTGGATGTTTACATATAAAACATATTAACGAATAGTTTAATGGAGTTACACTTCCTACGCCCAACCCCTTTTTATTGCCATTGCCTCTGTACATAAAGGGATGTTCCTTGTGTCCACCTTTCATCCACAGACATCCTGGTCTCACTACAGCAGCTGCTTGTTCATGTTACATTATCTGGCTGATTTTTGCCAATCAAATACTTCTCCATAGAGGAGCACGGAGGGCCACATGTGATGTGTTGTGCAAATATGATTCTCCTCTTAGAGAAGTATTACAGTGCTCTCTATGGGGAGAACTTACTGTCTTCTCAGTTATGACGTTGAACATAAGAGTTTGACTCGGTTCTCACAATGGAAGCACCTCTTGTGGCTGTCCGGAAGACCGCCACTAGCGGCATATTTAACTCTACCAAGCAAGTGTTGCCGTGTCTACTAAACAACGTTTTACAATGCACGGTTATTATTTGAGGACCACTGCGCGCAGTCCACTTCATTGAGAGTGGTTTGGAGGGCCTTTAACCCCTTAAGGACACATGACATGTGTGACATGTCATGATTCCCTTTTATTCCAGAAGTTTGGTCCTTAAGGGGTTAAACTGTAGTGGTTTTGGTGGATAGGATTGTCACTGCAATGTGCTAGCATGCATGGTGGCTGGAAGAGCGAAAGCTAGATAAGATGTCAAGTACCATTATTTACTGCTGTAAATTGATATCTAGTTAATGTACTTCATGTCCCAGAGGTGGACTTCCAGCTGGAAATGCCGTTTGGTTGCTTTGCTAGGCTCAAACTCTAAAACTTGTACTTGCAGATTAAACCGACTATCTATGAAAACTTTGTACATCTGAGCAACCTTCCTGAAAAGGGCTACACAGAGTTCGAGATAGTTTGCATTGGACTTCGATTTGGAAAGGTTGAGCATTATGCCATATTTGCTAATAAAAAGAAGGTATGAAAATTCACACACAAGTTTTATTTAAAAAAAAAAAAGCAAATGTCTCCAACCCAAAATGCAGACTAATTTTAAAGCATAAATTTTTGTCAGAAAAGTACGAAAAAATAGCAGTCATAGATTCTGTATCAATCCATAAAGACCAAGACGAACTGATCCAAATTATTTGTCCATACGATCCCTTATGTAGACTAGTAATTCATGAATGCTAATACATTTTAATATGCAAGCTACTCACCGTATGCTAAAGTTAACCTCCACGTGTATGAGTACAAAATGCTAAGCTAATGAGAAAAGAAAGCAGGCTCGGTAAGATAAGAAACTATTTTTGCTTCTTACAATACAGGTGATTCTCGAGCACTTAAAGAAGATTCTCGGAGCTGACTGACCTTGTAATCACTAATCTAATTGCAAATGTTTATAAAGGCCATTAGAACAAGTGTGTGCAAGGAAAACTATAGAAATTACATCTAATTCAAGCTCAAATTAAACAGTTCATACCCAAATCTACCAGTTCTGTGTGATACAGCTTTACGCAGTACTTTATGACTTATTCCATACAAACCGTCTGCTTGGACAGAGAAGTAATCAACCTTCCAGTACTAGTTACATTGCCAATGACATTGCTTTTCACATTTAAAGCAAGGTGGCATCTGAGGAAATGTTTTAGAAAGCCATAAAGGATTTAATTATTGAGGAACTAATTACAACCCTCCAGCTCTTAAAGTCGGTTAACATGTTTTTATGCTTTATTTTAAATACATTTGAGTCAAAGAATAAGACAATAAGATTGTGCTTTTAAAGATGTTTGTCTAAATTGTCTGTCTTGTGCTTTTTTACAGGCAATCCTACACATGTGTAATGCAAGTGCAGCTAAAGCGATGCACAGTTTCCTGTCGCAATATCCCTGCTCTATCGGGGAAAGTCTACTGAGCTGTTCTCTACCCTCCAAAACGAAAATGGAAGAGGTATGATCATAAGCACCTCCCACCTCTTTTTTTTTTTTTTTTTTTTTTTTAATACAGACACATTAAATAAGTTAGTGTCTGTAAAATCTACGTGAGATTGCCATGTTAGCACTAGACGGACAATATGGTTAGTATCTGCACTACTTGCATGAAGAATCTCACTAATGAAAACTGTTCTTAATATCACCATATCTTCTCTCTAGAAATAATTTCATTGTGCATGAGACTTTAAAAAAAAAACCAAAATCAAATACAGCCAAGAGCCTACCCGGTAGTTAGTAGATACTAAATATAATTTTCCTGCTTAAATACGTTTTTTTTCCCTAAGGGTGAATATGTGATGACATTAGAAGAAGAGAAGAAAAGGTAAATTGAAAAATATATAAATATATATATATATCCTTTTTTCCCCTCCCTCCTTTCTTTGATCTCCTTATAATCAGTCTGTCTTAAATTCAGGATCCTATCATCCTGTGTCCTGAGTTACTTAGGGAGATGTTTTCATCCTGTGCATAGTGCCTATGGCCGCACACTCTGCAGGTGGGCAGCCCTGACTGGTAAAGGTCACCAGCTTGGCCTGCACACTCGGGAGGCTGACACCACCATTTTTGGCTGCAGCTCCTCTTTCTTGCCTCATCCCCTTCCCTCCTGTCCTACGTCCATGCCTCCCATTGTTGCAGAAAGTAATCGATCAGAGCAAACCAGCAAAATATTTATTTCAGAAGGACCCTGCTTTTAATTGTTAGCCCATTGTAAACGTATTTCTATTTATTTTCAGTAGTCGTGAGGTGGAAAGCACACCTGTTGAAACGGAAACTACACAGACTGCTGATGAGGATTCTGTGAAAGGTAAAAAAAGTCAAGAAAAGGCTGCAACGTCTGCGTTGCCTGAAACTACAACGGCTACAACTACATCTCTGGTATCAACACCTCCTGATGCTGCACTGCCTATTGGTAAAGACAAAGAAGAGGTCAAGCCGTCGATGACTCCATCACCTGTTAGTGGTTCGGATGAAGAAGAGAGTACTGTGGAAAAAGAGAGTACTGTGGAAAAGGAGAGTACTGTGGAAAAAGAGAGTACTGTGGAAAAAGAGAGTACTGTGGAAAAAGAGAGTACTGTGGAAAAGGAGAGTACTGTGGAAAAGGAGAGTACTGTGGAAAAGGAGAGTACTGCTGTGGAAAAGGAGAGTACTGCTGTGGAAAAGGAGAGTACTGCTGTGGAAAAGGAGAGTACTGCTGTGGGAAAAGAGAGTACTGCTGTGGGAAAAGAGAGTACTGCTGTGGGAAAAGAGAGTACTGCTGTGGGAAAAGAGAGTACTGCTGTGGGAAAAGAGAGTACTGCTGTGGGAAAAGAGAGTACTGCTGTGGGAAAAGAGAGTACTGCTGTGGGAAAAGAGAGTACTGCTGTGGGAAAAGAGAGTACTGCTGTGGGAAAAGAGAGTACTGCTGTGGGAAAAGAGAGTACTGCTGTGGGAAAAGAGAGTACTGCTGTGGGAAAAGAGAGTACTGCTGTGGGAAAAGAGAGTACTGCTGTGGGAAAAGAGAGTACTGCTGTGGGAAAAGAGAGTACTGCTGTGGGAAAAGAGAGTACTGCTGTGGGAAAAGAGAGTACTGCTGTGGGAAAAGAGAGTACTGCTGTGGGAAAAGAGAGTACTGCTGTGGGAAAAGAGAGTACTGCTGTGGGAAAAGAGAGTACTGCTGTGGGAAAAGAGAGTACTGCTGTGGGAAAAGAGAGTACTGCTGTGGGAAAAGAGAGTACTGCTGTGGAACAAAACGAACAACCAAAGGAATCCATGCCCATTGATACGGAACCTACAAAACCTGCAGAAATAGCATTCGCTGAGCAAGTTAGTGATAACGAGCTGGAGGAGCAACAAACACCTGATGCTGAACTTGAAATCCTAGGTGCTGAAGCAGTGACTGACGATGAAGAATATGGTGACGAAGATGATGATTATGAAGAAGAGAGTACTGTGGTAAAAGATACTACTGTGGAACAAAACGAACAACCAAAGGAATCCATGCCCATTGATACGGAACCTACAAAACCTGCAGAAATGGCATTCGCTGAGCAAGTTAGTGATAACGAGATGGAGGAGCAACCAACACCTGATGCTAAACTTGAAATCATAGGTGCTGAAGCAGTGACTGACGATGGAGAATATGGTGACGACGAAGATGATGATTATGAAGAAGAAGCTGCTGAAGCACCAGAAGCTCCAGATGCTGAGATATCGGAGTTAATTCAAACAGAATCTGTTGTATCCATCGTTAACAGTGAGCCTGATGATCTGCCAAAGTTCCCTCTAAGTGAGGAGTTGGAGGTGCTTGTTTCTGTAGAATCAGAGGAGGAGGAGGAGGAGGAGGAGGAGGAGGAGGAGGAGGAGGAGGAGGTGGTGGTGGTGGGGGTTATGGACTTAGGGAATTCCAAAAACTGTCAGCAAAAACAGGTTTGTCCAGATATTAATATGATAGATGATATTGGAGTCACAACATGTGAAGAAAATGAAGATATTGAGGGGGTGACTGTGGACCCAGAGCCTGAAGATGAAATGGGTAAACCATCTGAGTCACCTCAGAAATTATGTGAAGATGCCAAAACAGAAATGTCTGAAGAGCCCAAGCAAACAGAGCAGCCAGTTCAGGAACAAAACCAAAAAAGCATCTCTGTTGGAAAATGTAGTGATGTTTCAAGTGTTTCTGAACCACCTAATTCCAAGGGAAACCTCGGTAAAGAGTTAGATTCCAGTGTTACAAACACTGAATCTACTGACCAAACTAACAAAGCTGAAGCAGCTAATGAAAAAGAATCTAAATCCGAAGATGATTCTGTCAGCTTTTCCACAAAGAAAAATAAAGAAACAAAGATAAGTGAAGTACCTGTAAAGGAATCTGGTGACTTGAAATCCTCTTCAGCACTACGTAGGACTGCAAAATATAACCCGCAGAAGGGTGACATCTCTGTAACGCTATCTGTGGACAATCAAAAGTCCACCTCAAAATCTGACACCCGAAAAAGGTCATCAGCAGAGACCAGGTCATCTGGAAGAGAGAGCAGCACACCAAAGTCTAGTAGCAGCCGTTCTAGTCCTGCTGAAACTCCTGGAAGTAATCTAAAGTCCAGTTATCAAAAGAGAAACAGTGGAAAGGGAGCACCGTCGCAGCAAGATAGAGATTCAAAGGTTACATCGAAATCTTGGGAGAGAGAAACAAGATCAAGTTATAGAAAAGATGATTGGTCGAAGGTGAGTGAGGCTTATGAACCTAACATTTAAACGGTTTATTTTTCTAATGTAAGGGTGCTTCACCTCTATTAATTTTAACAACGGTTTGATGGTGCAGGTACTATGATCCATCCCCTCAAAGATCTTACCTTTTGTTATTGTTGGCCCTGAAAAAAGAGATCTTATTCTTTCTATTGGCTTGCCCATATGCTTACAGTTTGGTGTTTGTTTCAGTGTCCTTACTATGTGTTTAAAAACAAACAAATCTTGCTCTTGAGGTGGACATGCCCCCAAGTGATCCAGTTCTGGGGAGATCAGAACAGCCTCTTCTTGATTTGGATCCCATGGATTTCCTATTTTACTGACTGACTCTTACAAACTCTATCACAATGTCTTGAGCTGCCCGCAGAGCATTAGCGTCCATTTGGCTTGAAGATGCCATGTGTTCTTTGATTGGTGATAATACATTGATGGATAAACGAACCTCAATGGTACATTCTCGCCCAGCCTCCTACTATAAAGTGTGCAGTAAATAAACATATTTAAAATTGTGACTTCCATTTTGGGTTTAGAAGTGTTGTGGTCTAAACTGATAAGACTATTCAGAAGTCTTAGAAAATAGAACAAGTGCCAAAGAGCTTGTAGAGACACCATTCTTGTATGTGTTTAGACGATAGCTTGATAAGAGACTCCATCCTTGCATGTGTTTAGAAGATAGCTTGATAAGAATTACAGTAGCATGCTTAGAATAATGTTCGAAAACCGTAATTAATAAAGATGATTCATGGTCTGCAATTGGTTTACCAACAGATAAGAATGTTAACCAATAGAATTAAAATGCCTTAACTTTTAATTTGACAACCCACTAAAATGTATAAATAAGTGTTCACTTGAATTTGAAGCTGTTGGTTTCCATCTTGCTGTCATGTCGGAGTGAGTCCCCTCTGTTTTTGCTCTTCCACCTCAATGATCTGAGTGTGCTGGCCAGCATCTGCATGAGACCACCCAAGGTTGACATACAGAGAATCTGACATCGATGCACTTGTTAGATGGCTTCTAAGGTTCTGTAATAAAACGTTGCCTTTCAGCAGATATCTTAACACAATGTTAAATCTACTATGTTTCCTATGGATTGTGTTAATAAGACAGGTTGAAACATTTGCTTATTAAAATTGACTGCTAAATAATTATAAAAAGTTTCCTTTTTAAACGTTTACAGATGCAGCACCCTAGTTTACAGGTCAGATAGAACCTAATTTAGTGTACATTTGCATCTATGCAAACATGGCCAATTTTTATGGCCTATAATAAATTGAAAACTATGAAAAACAAACTTAAACCATGTAAATTAATCGCTGTTCGTAATCCTCAGACACGCAGCAGAGAAGCATTACCTTCCGGTCTGTGAGGACTGTGATCTATGCTGACTGTGCTGTTGTGTGTGTATATATAGCCCTTTGCAAGTTGTATATGGGGCTGTGCACATGGTACTGTCACTGCTGATTGGTGCAACTGTATGCTGGATTAGGTGACTTCCTTACACTGTAATCTATGCTGTGATCATAGAATGTTATGGAGCCTAGTGTTCTTTTAAAGAAGGTGTCTAGGTAACATTAATTTATACCCCCTCTCCTTCCATTATGATTGTATTAGGTAACAATAAAGTATACTGCTCTGTCAATGTTTGTCTTGTTTTTGATTAACCATTAAATTTAATGTTTTTTTTTTTTTTCTTTTCACAGAACTTTTCTCAAAGACACCAACGAAGTTCCAAAGCGAGCAGTCGGGGGCAAAAATCAAATGAGGTGCGATTGCTTTAATCAGATACCACCAAGAGTTTTTAAATTTTGATGAATGGGTTTACATCTTTTGTAGGACACTAAGGAATTACAAAATCTTACTGAAGCTTAAATGATTTGAGTCACACTGCAGTGATCACATTATTTTATACATGTTTTATTTTCACTGAAATTTTGCCAATTAATGTGTTTGGCAAAGACAAGTTAGAGATGTCCCTTAGTGGGCACCAATACAACTTGTAATGTGTTTGATAGATTTTGACCTCCGTGTTTGCACAAGATAAATAAATGTTTTGCAGAATGCTTGACCATACACCTGCCACCCTGACCACCAAAAGCCTCCCCCCTAATTCCAGAGAGACCGTCTCAGCCCCAGCAGCACTAAATGAGCGGTTTTTAATTCACATCCTGGCTGCAGACAGAGAAACTACAAATAAGTAGTGCTATCCATACTACTTACCTCCCTGGGTGCCCTCTCCTTCTAACGCAGGTTGTTTTGTTGTTCAGATCATTCAGTACTGTCATTGGCTGAGCTGTGTGCATACCTTTTTGATAAGGAAGTATTTTTCTATGGTGCCTTTTTTTTTTCCCCCTAATGCAAAAACAATAAAGATTTGTGTATGCAAAACAAATACAGCATATTAACGAGGCCAAAACACATCAAATGCATTAAAGTAGTATTGGCCCCCTGGAGTGACCCTTTAAATGGACACAATAGGCATCCAGACCACTTCATCTCATTGAAGTGGTCTGCTTGCAGTGTCCTTGTCCCCTTAACCCTGCAATCCAACTCCGTGAAACGACGCTGGATGTCATCATACTGTGCATGAGGGTGTCCAGCGTCTTATAAATTCACATAGGCAAGCATTGATTCAGTGCTTTTCTATGGGGAAGACCACCATCAGAGGATGGCGGTACTTGATGTTGTAATCAGGTAAATAAATGTTTTTTCAGCGAAGGGGAAAAGAGCGTTAGGAACACGATCTTGGATTCCTAACACTATAGTGTTCATTTTAGTTTGTTTTGTTTTTGGTTTTTCCCTTAGTCATTCACAACTTATAAATATTTTTTTTCTTTTTGGATAGGGCCAGGAGAGAGAGCAGTTTCCATTTGACTTGGAGGAGTTTGTTACTGTTGATGAGATTGTAGAGGAACAGTCAGATACACGGCGTGCGAAGGATGAGTCAAAAACACCTCAAGGTGCTAACGGGAGCAGAAAGGCAAAACGGAAAGAACATGAACAGTCTCCTTCCGAGGCCAAAAAATCTAAAGGGAAAAATACAACTACACACAAAGCAAGCAAAGAACAGTCCTTTGTGACATTAGATGAAGTAGGGGATGAAGATGATGACACTCCAGGGCCAGAATCCACATCCACTCTCACAAAAGAGCCCCAGTCTCTAGTAGGTCAGTCAGTAGATGTAAAGGTCGGACAAGAGCTTATGACTTTAGATGAGATTAGTGATGAGGAGGACGTTAATCAGGACACTGCTTCTGGCCTTGTTTTAACAGAAATACCAGAGGACTTATCTAAAGAACCTCTTCTTGTTACACTTGATGAAGTCATTGCTGAAGAGGAAGAGACTGCTTCAAAATCTAAATCCCCAAATGTGGAGAATTCATCCTTAAAGGATGCTGAAAAAAAAGAGAAAAAGGACAAGTCTAAACAAAGTTCCAGTAAAGATCATCCAGCTGTACAGCCACTCCTCACCTTGGATGAAGTTAAAGGAGATGATGATGTGGAATCTATAGCAGACATTGTTGGCTTTAATGAAGGACACCAGTTCTTTACAGTTGATGAAGTGGGTGAGGAAGAGGAGGACTCCTCTATGCCTTCAGAAACTGTAACCGAGTCGACTGTCAAAACTGATGGCATCAAGACCCCTAAACCATGTGAAAACAAACCAGATCAGAAATCCAAAGCCATTGAAGATTCACCAGGTATTGCAAAGATATATCTTAAGCTTAAACCTGGTATTTAACCTTAAATGTAGTAAGAGGACCTAGGAAAAATGTTTGTCGTACATCTTTTTAAAGGGACACTATGGTCCCCATAATAACTTTAGCTCAATGAAGCAGTTTTTGTGTATATATATATATATATATATATATATATATATCATGCCCATGCAGTTTCACTGCTCAATTCACTGTTATTTAGGAGTTAAATCACTCTTGTATCTGTCTTTGCAGCCCTAGCCCCACCTCCCCTGGCTGTGACTGACACAGACTGCATAAAAAGAAAATGTTTTCATTTTCTATGCGATGCAACTATTAAAAGTTTATATCACAAGTTTATATCACCTGCCCTGTAAATTACACTTTAATTACATACAGGAGGCTCCTGCAGGGTCTAGCAAGCTGTTAACAGATCAGGAGATACAACATTTTATATTAAACAGTATTTGCAATGAAGGAAGTGTAAACATTAGATGACTCTTTACAGAAAGTGTTTAGGAAAGCTGTGCAAGTAACATGCATGGAGGTGTGACTAGGGTGCATAAACAAAGTGATTTAATTCCTAAATGGCAGAGGATTGAGCAGTGAGACTGCAGGGGCATGATGTATACAACAAAACTGCTTCATTAAGTTGTTTTGGTGACTATAGTGTCCTTTTAAGATGAGTTGTACATTTATCCAGTCATGTCAACAAGCAGTGTTTGTGTTTAGTCTATTTAAAAGCTTACTTCATCCAATCCGTTGAGTTATCCACCATGAACATCACATCTAGTAAATACAAAGGAAGTAAGGCTATTACATAGCAGGTTCTGGCCATACCATTTCACACCATCAATGTGATAGGCTGAAAGCAGTCAGTTGACACACAACCGCCCATTGTTGCTTAGTCTAATGCTTCCCCATTAGCCCAAGCAACACAGAGGTAATGCGCTAGTGTGGACTCCTGTTCACCATTAAAACAGTTTACTGCTGAATGGAAGTTTGGTGTTAGGGGACTCCAGACACTATAAACACTTCAATGCGATGAAGCAGTTACCATGCCAACAGTGTTTCTTTAACCTTCTCTTGTCAACCCCAGTGCTGTCAGAGGTAAGCTGCAGGGTGACGAGACAGGTTTAAATGTGTGCTTATGAATGCATGCTAGTGATTATATGTGTAAATATATGCTAGTTGTATGTATTAGGATAGGCTTCTCCAGATGTTGCTGAACTTCAACTCCCATGATTCTCAGCATATCTATTTCATTCATAGAATCGTGGGAGTTGTAGTTCAGCAACATCTGGAGGGCCGGAGTTTGGGGAAGGCCTGTATTAGGACAAAGCATATGGGGAGAGGGGATTGGCATTGATCAAGAAGTGTAATGTGAAGGACATATTGGCTTCTCTTTGAGTTTAAACACTGCAGGTAAGCTGTCACTGTGGACCTCCTGGCATCGTAACAACTTTATTCTGATAATGTTATGGTGCCCTGAGTGTTAATTTTACTCCTGAACTGGAATTAGACAGATCTGTCATATGCCTGGAATGTCACTTGTCCCTGTGGGATAAGCAGAGCTTATGTTTATCAATTGCTATATACTTCCGAAGAATAGGAATATACCATAATATCCCGCACTGTTCAGTATAGTTATTCTGCTGTTACGTCCTGTAGCGCCCTCTGCTTGACATGTCATATCTATTTTAAAGTTGTAACTCCAAGGAGAGGCAGGCCACGAAAAAGACCCCTTGTGGAAAAATCTACTCCAACTCCTGCAGACAGTAAATCACCGGATTCCTCACAGAAACCTTCTGCAGTGGAAACACCAGCAAAGCAAAATGGAAAGATCACAAAAGCGGCGGAATCCCCCGCAACTGAAAAACCAGCTCCAGGTAAGATACAGGGCAATGTGAACTTACTACATTACCACATGCATAGTTTTAAATACAAGCTTGGATGCCGGTTGAGAAGTTCCACTCTAACTGGATGTTTGGTGCAGTGCTTCGAAACTATATTTAAGAGTAATTTTGTTCTCTATAAAACAGTTTACACACATGTACCTGTATAATCATTCACACTCAAGTGTTTGTGGCACGTTGTAGCAGTAATGTTAATTTAATGTCGATTAACAGCAGTAATGTTAGCAATGTTAATTTAAATATTTAAAGTTATTTTGATTAACATGGTTCTTGTTCTTGGCGATGTAAGTCAAAAGGGTAAGGTGGGTGTGTGTTTTTTTTAAGGAACAGCGCACACACAAGGATTCACTTCCACCATATGGCCATATTGTGTCAAGCCCATCACTAAGTCACAGTACCCAATAGAAACATAAAAAACATAGAATGTGGCGGAAGATAAGAACCATTCGGCCAATCTAGTGTGATCAATATTTCAAAATACTTTTAATTAGTCCCTGGCCTTATTTTAAGTCTAGGATAGCCTTATGCCTATCCCCCACATGCTTAAACTCCCTCACTATGGGTCCTACACCAAGTCCGACGTGGGAAATAAATGATGCCAGTGATTAGTAAGCTATGGTACATTTCATTAATTTGTTGTAAGAGCACTGTGAATATATTATCAAAATTAATGTGATGATAAACCACAATTAAAATAACATACAGTGTCCTAACTAAATAAAGTGATGGTGCTTTTAAAGTATGCTCTCAATGCATATCATAGATCTGCTCCATAATAGGTTTGCATTGCGTTTATCACATTAATTTTGCATTATACTATTAGTTTTTTAATTGCCATTTATATAGTGCCAACAAATTCCATAGCACTTTACAATATTATAAGAGGGGGAGATTTAACAATACATGAGACAATTACAAAAATATACAGGCACAACAGGATGAAGAGGACCCTGCTCAAATGAGCTTACAGTCTATAGGAGGTGGGGTTTAAAACACACCGTAGGATATATATTCACAATGCTTTTACAATACACTCTAGGTTATTTAGCACCGGCACTATTTAATTTGTCTCCCACGTTGGAATTATTGTAGGACCCACCGATATTGGGTTACTGTGACGTAGTGGTGGCTTAACACAATATGGTCATATAGTGGAACTGAACCCCCATATTTTTTTGCTGAGATAGGTGATTTAAGTTGCTTTATAAAATGTAAAGCTATATTTTTGTGTGTGCGCTGTACCTTAATCTGTATTATGTATACATTTTGGTCACTTCGGCAGCACCATTCCTACAACATGCATGTTCTGGGTGTGCCCCAAAATAAATATAAATATCTCACCTCATTTGGCAGGAAGTCAAATGTTCTATTTTGATTATGCCCTGTTTGTGTTCCCTGCGTATGATCTTGTGGGTTCTTTCAGTTTTAGGTTACATTTTTGCTTTTTTGTCTGTGCCATCAGTGTTGTACAAATATCCTGAAAAATGTGAATGTGAATGTTTTGTTTTGGTGGATGCCACTTGTCTACTCATTCCAGGCTTAGACCATGTATGTACAGGAGAATCCAGTCGCCCAGTGAGAGTTCCTAGTGTAGATAGGCCCTTGCAGACAGTGGGCTTTCTATACTGTCACATCGATAATGCACATGTCAGATGTTTAATCTAGAATCTTATACCACATATGGATTTGAAAGGCTAGTAGGTTCACTCATGCTTGCTTTATAAACTAAACTGGATTCTAAAGCAGCAACAGGTAGTTTGCAGAACCAATAAAAAAAAATCTTCTTAAATACTATATTGGGTTTGTCTGACTGCTGCAAGTGAAATAAAGATCAAAAGAAACTGAAATTGGGATAAGCAATACATCTGCAGAAGGAGGAAAAAACAAGTAGGGGGCTGCGTCACATACAGATGAGCGACTAAACTACTAAATATAATATTAACAAGCAAAGGTATGTGAGCGCTCCAAATTGATAAATCATGACCACTTAAACACTACTCCAAAACAGCAGCTGCTGAACACAACTAATATAGATCAGTTTAATAACTCTGGGATAGTCTAGATTAATGTGATTATATACAAAATGTATTTATTAAACATATAAAAATAAATGAAATCAATTCAATATGGATACAGTAATGATAAATGTATCACAGCAACATTATGTCCAGATCAAAGTCCAGAAACACACAGTGTGGGGCCCCAACACTGATACAAAATGTGTACCAATTGGAACTGGAAAATGTGCACATAAAAATTAAATGTATGTAAGAAATATATAAAATAAATGATACCCAGACACATACATTATCTCGGGGGGAGGGAGCTCTTAAACTCTCCAAACAACTGGGTCTAGGTTAAGGGTGTTGCTGTGAACAATTTCCCCGAGTTAAAGAACTCTGGCGGTAAGCCAAAGCAACTTACCCTGTCCGCCCGACCTTCGTGTGAGGTTAGAGGAGCATGCAGACTCCCTACCACGAGCTAGGATGTGCAAGCAGATGCGATCACAGCTGGAAATACAGAGAAGACGGAACGCAGATCATCTACGCGTTTCGTCCCCTTTGGAGGACTTTCTCAAGACTAAGATCTGCTACCCACAAGCTGGGTTTAAGTGGCCATGATACTTAAATTGAGGATAATTTAACATGGGGCAAATAGCCTAATGAGTGCATTTAGAATGCAAATACGAAATGCAACACATGCTAAATAACAACCCCTAAATGTTACTCCATCATAAAAGAAAGGTCTTATAATACAAAACATAAAAATACATTCGACATAAAATTAATAGCCACCATCTAATCGGTGGTATAGCGCTCTCAATTGAGTAGTATTAAAAGGTGAGGAAAACCAATACATATAGAATAGAAACTGCATGCACCAAAAAAAATAAATATTTTTTTAATTAAATCCAAATCATCAGTCATAGATAGCTACCATAAATTTGAGATGATGAGACTGGGAAGATTTAGGGTTAAAAATACCCATATGATATAATTTTTTATACATTCATTCGAACTTGACAATGATCAAATGAAAAAAGTTTTTGTATGTAAGTGAGGAAAATCACTATTTACACATTAGCCCTCGACAAAAAAAATTCTAAAAGTGGGACTAATGTTGCATGTATATACTGTACATAATTGTGTTGCATATATATATTGTTTATAATCATATACCGTATTTTTCGCTCCATAAGACGCACCTCACCATAAGACGCACCTAGTTTATAGAGGAAGAAACCCAGAAAAAATATATTCTGAACAAACTGTCCCATAGTGTTTCTTACTATGGGACAGTTTGTTCAGAATATTTTTTTTTCTCCCCTGTCCCATAGTGTCCCCCCCTCCCCATAGTCTTCACCCCCCCCCTCCCCATAGTCTTCACCCCCCCCTCCCCATAGTCTTCACCCCCCCCTCCCCATAGTCTTCACCCCCCCCTCCCCATAGTCTTCACCCCCCCCTCCCCATAGTCTTCACCCCCCCCTCCCCATAGTCTTCACCCCCCCCTCCCCATAGTCTTCACCCCCCCTCCACATAGTCTTTACCCCCCTCCCCATAGTCTTCATCCACCCCCCCTCCCCATAGTCTTCGTCCACCCCCTTCCCCATAGTCTTCATCCACCACCCCTCCCCATAGTCTTCATCCACCACCCCTCCCCATAGTCTTCATCCCCCCTCCCCATAGTCTTCATCCCCCCTCCCCATAGTCTTCATCCCCCTCCCCATAGTCTTCATCCCCCTCCCCATAGTCTTCATCCCCCCCTCCCATAGTCTTCATCCCCCCCTCCCATAGTCTTCATCCCCCCTCCCATAGTCTTCATCCCCCCCTCCGCATAGTCTTCATCCCCCTCCCCATAGTCTTAATCCCCCACCCTCCCCATAGTCTTCACACCCCTCTCCCCATAGTCTTCACACCCCTCCCCTCCCCATAGTCTTCACCCCCCTCCCCATAGTCTTCACCCCCCTCCCCATAGTCTTCACACCCCTCCCCATAGTCTTCACCCCCCCCTCCCCATAGTCTTCATCCCCCCTCCCCATAGTCTTCATCCCCCCTCCCCATAGTCTTCATCCCCCCCTCCCCATAGTCTTCATCCCCCCCTCCCCATAGTCTTCATCCCCCCTCCCCATAGTCTTCATCCCCCCCTCCCCATAGTCTTCACCCCCTCACCTCCCCTCCCCATAGTCTTCACCCCCTCACCTCCCCTCCCCATAGTCTTCACCCCCTCACCTCCCCTCCCCATAGTCTTCACCCCCTCACCTCCCCTCCCCATAGTCTTCACCCCCTCACCTCCCCTCCCCATAGTCTTCACCCCCTCACCTCCCCTCCCCATAGTCTTCACCCCCTCACCTCCCCTCCCCATAGTCTTCTCTTCTCTCCCATATTCTCCTCTCCCATACTGTCCCCCTCCCCTTGTCCCATAATTACTTACCTGTCTTGTAGCGTTTCTCGGCAGAACAGGGCGCACCGCGGTACTGGAACTTCAATTTCAGGTTACGGTTTCCGGCGGGACTGAAAGGAAGTGTGCACACTGAGCTGAGTGCGCACTTCCTTTCAGTCCCGCCGGAAACCGGAACCTGAAATTGAAGTTCCAGTACCGCGGTGCGCCCTGTGCTGCCGGCCAACGCTACAAGACAGGTAAGTAAAGCTTCATATTCGCTCCATAAGACGCAAAGACATTTCCCCTCACTTTTGAGGGGAAAAAAAGTGCGTCTTATGGAGCGAAAAATACGGTAAATCCTATGTCTTATCCTCATAATCGCATTAGAAAAGTAGAGAAATATATACTAGTTATCCAAAATGAGGAGGAGAAGTGCCCAAAGGGAATTTTTCACTCTCAACTCTCTATATGGAACTAGTATATTGAGAGCAACCCACACTCACACATGTATATAAATCTTAAAATATAACCTTTAATGAAACCATTAAAACAAGATATGAAATTAAAGAAAATTGTTAACATAAGGGCTGTGATCAACAGACCATTCGAATAAGTACTCATGAGGCTAGATTGCCTTGGTCTAATAGCAACAAAAGTGGTTATTGGTTGAGGAGAAAAATAGTGATCAAAAGAAACAAAAACAAAATATAATAGTAGAAAATAAATCCGTACATCAATTATATCTGTGCTCCCAAAAAAGGGGGGAGCCAGGTAATCCTCAGAAACCAAAAATTATGCCACCCTGGAGATAGTTTCATGTAACAAAAACCTCCTGATAATTGCTAAGGAAAACGTCCCAGCAGCTAAAGGACCTAAAGCAGCTGTCTGTTAGGATTCGTTTACAAAAATTCTGCTGATAGTGGCTAGGAGAAAAGCAAATATATAGAAATCGTTATCAAAACTCCCAACCCCTCCGTTGCAATACGAAAATCCTACTTGCTAACTGTCCCTGCCGCTGGAGGTAGAAACAACTAATGCAGTCAATCTTGCTATGCTAGAGAATTATCTGGAGAGATATATTAGAAAGGCTTCTTATCGGTCCCTAGTCTCCAGCTCCATTTCTAGCTAAAATAAATACACAGGCGTCCCGACGCGCGTTTCGCCAATACTTGGCTCGTCCAGGGGAACCGGGTCACAGAGCAGTGATCGTTTAAATATCCCGCCCTCAATTCCCATTGGTTGGTATTTTCGTCAGCCAATGCTGGAAGGGGAGGGACAGTGGAGTTAGGCTAATTGACAAATTAACCCTTTGTGGCCGGGTTAAAAATCGGCACATCAGAATATCAGTAAATGTTATAAATCTTTTAAGGTAAAGTAGGAAAAAAAGGGGGAATAAAATATGACAATGTTATCCTAATGGACAATAAAGTTTCCATAGTGTCCGACAAAGTCCAGAGTCTTTCGAGACGATACTTTTTCACAGTAATTATGTATATACAGACAAGTAAATATGTGGCATCTATTTGAAACTTAATGTCTAATGATTAGTTATGAAGTGACATGCATTAGAATTGAGGCAGTGATTCTAAAACGGACAAAAGATCAAAAAAGGTCAAAAAGCATAAACCATAAAAATAAAAATAAATTGATAAATCCATGCAGTCAAATAAAGACCCAAATGTATATGCTGAATCCCAATGTATCCACTGGTAATTCATAAGCTCCTGACCTTATAGGGAATTAAAGCTTTATTTGCTTGTTAGTGGACAAATTTAATGTTAAAAAAAGAGGAAATCAAATTAACAATGATGCAGGAAAATGAATAATCACATTTTTCAGATCTGTTTGTTTGATTCAGATGGCTTAAAGTGGAATCCCTCTTTTAGGAGTGAATAAATGGGGTGAAATTAAATTCTTCATTAAGACCTTTGGGGTATAGAGTCTGAAACAGGTAGATCCAGCGGGATTCTGCCTTCAGTAGAGATACATTAATATCTCCTTTTCGATGGTTAAGAACAAGTTTTTGTATCACCTGAAATTGTAAAACCTTAGGTTTAGAAGCATGGCCCACCCCTTGTTTGTAAATAATATTTCCCGTTGAAGGTGAAATAATTCTGTGTTAATACAAATCGAAGCAGGGTCAGAATGAAGGTTTGATCCTGTTCTCTAAATGTTCCAGATTTTTCCAAAAAGTAGGCCGTTCTCGTGTGGGATGTTATTATATAGCGCCACTACGTCAAGACTGGCTATAGACGTATAGGGAGGCACCATCAAGTTCTCAGAGACGAGAAGGGTCTGTTTGGTATCCCGTATGTAGGAATTCAGTTTCTGTACCAGTGGTTTTAATAGTTTATCTAGGAATTTGCTTGCTCGTTCAGTCAGACTGTGATTTCCTGATATAATCGGTCTCCCCGGTGGTTTGAGCATATCCTTGTGCACCTTAGGGAGACAGTAAAAGGTTGCTATAGTTATATTAGATTGTGAGACAATGTATCTGAATTCATTTTGAGTGATTATTTTGTCTGTTAGAGCTATCTGTGCAAGCTGTTGTAATGCCTTAAAGAAAACCTTAGTTGGATCTTCTTTGAGTATCTGGTAGGCAGAAGTATCAGATAAATGTACCATGCACATATCCACATATTGTTCACTTTGCATGAGAACAATATTACCCCCCTTGTCGGAGGATTTTATAATGATGTTATCTTGTTGTTTAAGCTCCTGAAGAGCCAATTTTTCTTCATAATTCAAATTGGATATGGGTGGTTGGTGAATACCTTGGTTCTCTAATTCATTGGTACAGATCTGAACAAATAGGTCAATACAAGGGAATTCTTTGAGGTTAGGGGTAAACCAAGAAGGTGGTTTCAGGTCAGTGAGTGAGTCACCAAGTACCTGTTCAGAGGATAAATCTGTCAGGAGTTGGAAGATATCCCTATCTTCTGGGGTTAAGCCTAATTCTTTGAGATTTTTTATGGGGAAAAGTGGATATGACTTCCAATATAACAAGTCACAATTCTTAATATGTCTAGGGATCGATGAGGTAGAAGACTTTTGTCTGACTGCTGCTAAGAGAAAAGGATATGGTCCAGTACTCCTCCAGATATGGGCAAAAATCTATTCTTGATTTTTTTTACATTATAATTTGAAAAGATTTTTGCACACAGTGTTGGCCCATTTGTTAACCTTTGTAGCCTGCATGGGTTTCCTATATCCTCAGCAGCAGCTGTGTCAATGCCAATTATTCCTGATGGCTATTTAAAGATGTGCACCTTTATGGAATCTTCATGAACATTGTGTTATTTGCCATTTGTTTCTGCAGCGGATTCTGGAACTCCTTCAAAGAAGAAGAAAGTTGAATCTCCTTCAAAGGAATCACCAAACGCAGGGCCTTTCAACCCCAGTACACCAATAGGTGAGTAAACCATGTGATATGCTGGCTATTCATTGAACAAACTGGCCTCTCGGAACACTACAGGCACCAAAACCAATTCATGCTCCTTGCATAGGATATTGTACAGGGGGAATTCTCCCTGTTTTTAGCCACAGCGCTCTGCTCAGCCCAGCTTCCACTTTGGCAGGATTATTCACTATAGACTGGATATCAATTAAATACAAGTTGATCAATTGAGGAGATGAAAGGTGATCTGGAATTATTCTCCATCTCTGCTTTAGTCTGTTTGGCTATTGGACTGAATTTTGCAATTCAGCTTTAAAGTAGCACTCTAGGCACCCGAACCACTACAACTTAATGTAATGGTTAAAATAATTGTCCCTGCAGGCTGGTCAGTGTGAACACGGCCTTTTCTTAGAACTGCCCCTCTACACCACCTCTATTGTTTGTCACTTGTGAATGGAGACACAGAACGCTCCACATGGAGATGCATTGAGCCAGTGCACTTCTGAGAAGATGCCGATTAGCCACGCATGTGCAGAAGCCTTCTCCTGTGACTCCCTAATGGGAGGAGGAGGCTGAATCTAACTAGCTAGTTTAGCACTTTAGTGTTCGTGTTTTTCTAATTTGCTTACCATAGCAGTGATTAGTTTACTGCGTAGGTTTTTTATTAAATAAGCTGCCTTTAGTATGGATTTCCATGACACAACAATAGGAAATGTTAGGACTCCCTATACTCCAGGTATATGTATTTCTTTTTTTGGGGGGGGGGGGGGAGGGGGGGTGTTATTTTGAATGCACTAAAAATTGGTGTGGTGGGGCAGGGAACACTCTGTGATAAAATTTGAATTCTCTCCGGAGTGTGCGAGCATGGCTTGTATGCCAATACACTAACAATAAGTTGATTATTAAGGAAAGGCTTTTATTTGTATGGCTAACTGAAGGCAAGTGTTCGCAATGTGTATTTGTAAACCCTGGTCAAAACCACTTTTCTGAAAATTGTGGCATTTTTTTTGCAAATAAAGCATGCAAACTGTAAATAGCATTATTTGTGCTATATATCTTCTCGTGTACAGCGGCAGCACCTGAGGAGATGTTCTCCTTTACGAAGGACGAGTAAACATGGCAAAAATACTAATAAAATGAAAACCTGCTCCTCCCTCTCCCTCATACCTTTTTAAAAGGTTGCTCCTGGCAAGACTTGTCCTGCGAGCGGGACGGATGGATAATCCATAGGTCTTCAAGGTCCATATTGAAGGGAAGGTGATGCATATGGTTGATGCTTGGGTGGTGCGGCCCGATAAACGTTTACTTTATATCATTCTTGGCTAGAAATGTCCTGGCTTGAGAGATGCGTACTGCAGTAAGCAGCTTGCTTCATTGTTTTACTACTTTTGTCCTTGTTCATAAATGTTTTTAGATTTTCAGTGATCAATATTTTCACAGGAATGGAATTTCTGGTCCCAAAAGCTGGTTTCTTCTGCGAGCTTTGTTCACTTTTCTACATGGACGATGCATCAATGTTGAAGCATTGCAAGAGTCTGAAGCATCATCAGGCGATTGAGGTAAGAAAAGCATGGCTGACAGGCCAGGTTATACCTATACATTTCTTACTACCACAAACCTATTCTAATTATGAGTTGGACATAAAACATTATTAACCTAAGGCTTATCATAACAAATTCTACATTATATAGTTATCCAAATGTTTACTTTACGTCCAAATGGAAATATTCCTATCTGAAAGCCATGTATGCTGGATGATGTTGATTTTTAAAAGAACAAAGATCTGCTTATGATTGTTGCTTATTTCTACAACTTACCTTCTTTCTCCTCTTTTCAGAAACAGATGGCCAAGGAAGCCGAATTGCCCTCCAAGGACAGCAAGGAAGCATAAAACCGAAAACAGAACAGAAAACAAAACCTTAAAGGCGAAGTTCTATGTTAAATTAAAAAATGTGAATAATATACATCTGTTAATACACAATCTGTTAGGGTGAAAACAATGTCGTTTTTAAACAAAAAGGCAAGAAATTCCATTTATGGCGCTGTATTTTGTTCACGTCACTGTAAATACCTTTTCTGCTGTGAGAATCTTCCATTTAGTATGGTCACATATCTCTGATCACACGGAATTTCTTGTGACAGAATTTTTATTTTAATTTTTTTTTTTGAGGCAGAGGCATACACAGGAGGTCACATAGACAGCTAGAGAAACACACTGTAGAATGAGCACGGTGAGCAACAGACAAATCCACACAGTCTGGAACCTTGATTTCACCCAATTAGTTTGTTTGGCAGTTTGACTTCAATGTCCTGTTAAGTGCAGTTTTATCAGATTGCCTTTCAAAACCACAATGTTTTCATTTGCTGAAATAATCTAGTTGTTATTTTTTACCGGTACTGCATTAATTTTGTATTACTTGCCCTTTAACCAAGTTTTTAGGGTCCACTGTGTATTTTATTTTAATTAATGATAAAGTCATGGTTTCAAACAGTTGTTCATGTTGTAGAAATATTCCTTGTAGACGGATGTTGATAGATTTTTGTTTTGCTTGCTTGGTTTGTCTTTATCACCGTTCTAGTAAATATTTTCCTATACCAGTTTGTAATTAATTTGGTCATAGCGGTTTCTCTAACCCCATCCTGTGCTTCTCTGCCATTTCATGCGGGGCAGATATCATTGTCACCCTTCTGCTGATGTTACCCCTCTAAACACATTGCATAGATGTATGTCATGTCATTTTGAAATATTGCTTTTGTATTTTGTTGTTAAATAATTGTGGAAGAATTTTCCTTATACTTTTTTTTATTTAAAATAACAAACCCACACGTTTTTACATTTTTCATGTCTTGGGTAAATTTATTAAGTTTTGATCAGTACAGAGCAAGATTTTGAACTGCATAAAATGTTTTTGTGATCTTACTCAGAACATTGTAGCTTAATAAATACTCCTATAACCACCTCACAACACGAATAATAGTTAGTATCACTTTTTTTTTTTTTTTTGCTTATTTGCAAAAATCTGCATAAATTAAAAGCTAAAACAAAGTGCATTTCTAAATAAAACAAATTGTTTGAATTTATGCTTAATGATGTTTATGGTTTTCCAATGTTATCCAGTGATTTAAGATGAGCTCACCAGAGCTGAGAAACTCCCAATTGTTTGTACAGCCATCCCAGTAATGTTTAAATACTGATAAATAAATGGTATTCCGTATAATTTCACCCTGTAGCAGAATATATGTTCATAGTGCACTCCACGAAACTCTTGCAAGGTTTCGCTTTAAATAGTAAACGTTATCGCTCTATTGTGCTTATTGTTTGCGACTATTTTAACCCCTTAAGGATGGTGGGCGTTCTATGCCGTCTTTAAGGAGGTGAATTAGCACACCAACCGTCTGCCACCCTCTCTACGCTTACCTAGACCGGCAATCCCAATGTTTTATCAGATTTCCCTACCCATGTCACTTCCGGTGAGGAGAATCAGCTGGAGCCTGTGCTGCACATGCATGCGATCACTCCTGCTGGGTTTGGAAAATCTGATAGAGGCTCTGAGCATGTCCTGGGTACTCCTCCACAGCAAGGTCCTGGAAGGGAAGTAAAGCTAGTTTTACACTTACGTTATAGTTAGTGCTTTCTCTAAGCTCAGGCACATGGGACATTTAGGGTTGAGTGAGGGTTCAAATTAGAGTTTGTTAAATTATTTTAACCTCTCTCACTAATGAAAAGCGTAAAGACATCCAGCGTCAGGTAAACAGTTATCACTCAAATGTAATTATTGCAGTTTTTTTAAACGCATCAATAATTACCTTTGCAGAGTTAAGGGGACTGGGACTATGCACCCAGACCAACTTCAATGAGCTGAAGTCGTCTGGGTGCCTATAGTGTCCCTTTAACATTTGAGTGTTGGCCCAAGTTAGTCTTCATCATATTATAGCTGTATTTATGTCACAATGACTTTTAAACTGTGGGTTGGGATCCAAAATCAGTCACTGGGTAATAAAGGTTTTGTGAAATATATTTATATTGGAACAGTTTTAGAATCTGTGACTGGGAATTTTCCAGTTGAATAAAGCTAATGTCAGGCATGTTGAAATGTTATCCTCTGTTTTGTCGGTATTAGGAATAAAGCAGTATCTAGGATAGACTAGTAGAATAGTTCTTTGGGCACAATTAAAATGTGTATCTTAAACTTTACTTCTAGTATTGAGTAAACACGTTTTAACCTTCATATACTTTGCTGAACGATATTTAATCCATGAAGCTTCATTTATAGTAATCTCTCCTTTAATGCCTGCAAGTTTGCAAAAAATTGTCTGCTCACCCCTGCTTCCAAACTGTAAAGAAGGTTTCAATGGGTCATACTGTTCCTAGAGGGGGGGAGGGGGGTTGCTTTGCATATTCCAAAGATTGCTATGACAGTTTTAAATGCCTTTATTTCAGAAATGTAAGATTTACCCATTCACTGGATGTGGGCATTATGTTCAATACAGCACATTTTCTTTTTACATTCTCTTGCCATATTTAGTAAGCCGTGCTGCTAGTAATGCCTTCAGTGTTCGTACAAATACCTGTAGGCAAGGTATATAATATAACCATATAATTATTTTCCTAACATTATAATATAAATAATTGTGTACATTCACATATTTTAATTTTGAGGCTATCTGTATACATGTTTTTTTTTTTATTATTATTATTATTATATGCTTGCTATGCATCCGTTGTTACAAATGAAAGGGTTAAAACTGGTGGAGAAAATGATACAATGTGCCAGAAAACCAGGATATATCTATAATTTATTTAAATTATAATGATAGAGTATAAACCATCCAAGTTATAAATATTGCATGAGAGGAAATAGGTTGTGTTTTGACTGGTCCAAAAAAATAATTCCCTGCAAATGTTATTTTATAATCGGTATTTATTATTGGGCCATAGACCTTTGTATAATCAGTGGCTTGCCCCTGGTAACCTGCCAAATCTGAAAGGGACACTCCACCCACACAGATGAAATGGCATACAGACTGCTGAATTACGTTTTCCCCCAAGCCAAACTTGAATGAAAAACAAAATTTATTAGAACAATGTGCTGTGCACATCTCACCATGCTAATATTAAATTCAAAAATTGATAATATATTTTACTCTTTATAATGCCTTGAAAATATATTTTTTATAAAAATGTTCATGTAAAGGGTATCTGCCATGTCTGCTACAGTTTATGCTAATTTTATTGAGTATAACATTCTATCTATATACATTGAGTAAGCAGATTTGCTAGAAAATGTATGGAGTAGGAAAAAAAACTAATTTAAAGTAGTTTTTTCTCCTACCTGCCAATCAGTTGTTTGGTGTACAGTTTAATAATCGACAAAAGAAAATAGAAAATACTTATCACGGGCGGTTTTTCTGCTGTTCATGCATAGCAACCATAATGCACCTGCTGCTGTTGCTATGGTAACACCATAATCAATGCTGCTACCTCCGGATCGCAAAAACAAAACCAGCATATCGGCATCAGGCGAGGTTGAGTCTGTTTGGGAAAGTGTCACATAACGGCAAATCCCAGAAGGCTGTGGGAGGAGTAAATATGGACTGGAGGTGGGTGTTGCAGAAAAGTGTGAGAAGCACTAGCCATCGTGTATTTTCTGCAACTCGTACTTTCAATTCAGAGTAAGGGGTTTGGTTGCAGAAATAAATAGGTGAGCTCCCCTTTTTTTTTTTATGAAGAAATGGTAGTGCTGTAAGGGAGGTACAGTGAGCAGGTCTCAATATATCATATTTAATACATCATGTATCCCTTTTGATACACATCATTAACACTTTTAAGAATCATTCATGTAGCAGAAATGCCAGGTGCTCTTGGAGGGGCCTGCTGGTCAGCCTCAGGAATATGGACCTTGGCCAATGTATTTTTAAAAGGCTCTGTTCATGCCTTTTGACTTAGCTGGGTCGGTATCTGGCATTCACTGAACAGCTTATGCTTATTGGGTTCGTATAGCGAATGAACTACCCTACCGCCAGACCACCCAGGAGAGGCATGTGCTGCTTGTTGACCCCTTTCAACACCTTAATCGCAACATTCTGGGTGGTCGTCATTTGTATGTGCGGACACATGGCGGTGGGAATCTTTAGCCGCGAACACGTACAGCTGTGTTTTGTCTTAGAGTGCATGGAATTGTAATCGGACACTCGACGGCACAAACACAGCTGGGACTTCCATCTCTGTACGTTCGGCTGGATTCATATGAGAAGAGTGGCATTTGGTGGGAACACGCTACCGAACGAGGGACACAGATAAAGAACACGTACGAACAGTTTAATTCATACATATTGTATTGTGAACTCCTGAAAGAGACCAACTTCACAGCCTGATTTCATGGAACTCTTTTGGGCAGGAGCCTCGTGTGCAGTTGGTCAAATTATGACCTCCGTGGAAATCTCAAACCCCTGAACCGATCTGGGTGATTTTTTTGGGATATGTTGGTTTTGGGGTTTCCATGTGTTTTATGGGTACTTTTGGGAGGTTGTTCAAATGTGTGTTTTCCTTGCCTGGAGATAATTGAGTTTAGTACAGTTGCTGACTCAATTATCTCTCTGGCACATTGGAGGGATTATCTTGTTTTGTACATGGGGGGTACTGTTTTACTCGGGAGACTTCGCTAAACACAAATATTGGTGTTTCAAAACAGTAAAATGTATTACAACAATATCATCAGTGAAAGTGAAGTTTTTTGCATATTTCACACACAAACGGCAATTACACTGACTATATAATTCTTGTTATACGTTTTACGGTTTTGAAACACTAATATTTGTGTTCAGCAAAGTCTCCTGAGTATAACAGTACCCCTAATGGACAGGTTTTATCATGTTTTCAAAAGTTACAGAGTCAAATATAAGGCTTGCATTTCATTTTTTTCACATTGAAATTTGCCAGATTGGTTACATTGCCTTTGAGACCGTATGGTAGCCCAGGAATGAGAATTACCCCCATGATGGCATACCATTTGCAAAAGTAGACAAGCCAAGGTATTGCAAATGGGGTATGTCCAGTCATTTTTTAGTAGCCACTTAGTCACAAACACTGGCCAAAGTTAATTTTTGTTTTTGTGTGACAAATGCAAAAAACTAATATGAAGGCTAACTTTGGCCAGTGTTTCTGACAGAGTGGCTACTAAAAAAGGCTGGATATACCCCATATTGAATACGCTGGGTTTTCAATTTCAGCAAATGGTATGCCATCATTGGAGTAATTCTCATTCTTGGACTGCCATATGGTCTGAAAGGCAACATTACTAATCTGGCAAATTACAATGTGTATAAACTGAAAAATGTAACATGTTATATTTGACCCTGTTATTTTCCAAAACACCATAAAACCTGTACATTGGGGGTACTCGTGAGACATCGCTTAATACAAATATGTGCATTTTATTGCAGTAAAGGCAAACAGTATTATGACATTCACAGTTAAAATGGCACGCAAAGCTAAAAATAAATGTAATTTCTCGCACTTTTTTAGATTTTATTTTCATAATAAATTGTTATATATATATATATATATATATATATATATATATATATATATATATATATATATATATATATATATAAATAGTTGATGTGAAATGAAAGCCCTGTTCTCCTGAACAACATGATATATGATAAGTGTGGGTGCACAAAATATGAAAGAGGTGAATTACAGTTGAACAGACATATAGCGCAAATATCAGGTTTTGTTTACGTTTTGTTTTGATCAGAATGTGTACAATTGCTTCCATCCTTACGGGGTTAAATTTGAAATTCATTTTGAATTCCCAATTTAGTAAATAAACCTGTTAATAAATAATTGTGGTGTAAAATGTTATTAAAGCCAGCACATTGGGGGCAGAGTTAGCGGACGAACAGAGCAGATGTGCTGCAAAAGAGCTCCGCTACAACAAGCCTGTAAAAGTTATCAAACACGCCTAAAATCGCTCGTTTTCCAGCAAAATATGCATTAGCAACATTGGGAAGAAGTCCAGACGCCAGGGACCCGTTAAAACAGCGGGATCCCAAGACATTGGAGATCTCCTGCTCCGACCTTCCAGGGCCTTGAAAATGGCGACTCGCTCTCAGCCTCCTACGAAGAACGGGCTATGGACGAGCTGGACGAGATCCCAGCCGCAGGGGGGCTCCATCACTCCTCCTCCGATGAAGATAACGAACTGCCAGCTACCAAGGGCGACATTAAGGCGCTCCTCCGCAACATCCGTGGGCTATTTGCGGCAGACATCGCCATAGTGCGAGAAGACATACACAATATGGAGGGACGCATAACTGACACACAGGGACTCTCCTCCAGATGCTTAACAATGGACCCTGACAGCAGAGCTCCAAAAAGCCCAAGCACAACTTATCACTTGAATGGACACCATGGAGGAGCAGAAATATTAAGATCAGGGGCATCCCTGAGTCAATCACGTCTGAGGAGCTGCCCCACTATTCCAGGAGGCTGCTGAGCACCATACTAAAGCCCAGGCAGAACAAGCGAGTCCCGGTGGATGGGGTATCCCGCATACCTAAAGCTACGAAGGCCCCAGCTGACTCCCCAGGGGACGTTATCAGCCAGTTCCAGACGAGACCAGCGCAACTACAAGTAATGGCAGTGAGGGGACAACCCACCTATCCCTTCGATAATGCTCACCTCGTATTCTTTCAGGATCTATCCAGACCTACGCTGTTATGGAAAAGCCAGTTCAAACCTCTGACCTCGACACTACTCAACCACTCGATTCCATACCGTTGGAGCTTCCCCGGGTGCCTGGTCATATCGCAAGGAGAGAGGAACTTACGACTTACCACAGCTGCAGAATCGGACGCAGCGCTCCAGGCCTTGGGCCTAAAGCACCATCTGGAGCAAGAGACGCAGGTACCGTGGCGAAGAACACTACATAATTGGGAGATAGATTAGCTAATACCGTTCCAGCCATCTGGAACCCACAAAACGGGCCAGGCCCCCTCCTCTGCAAATTCAACCTCCATTAACCCAGGGAGGAAGGAGCAGCACAGACCAGGTACCTGAGGAACTGAACTCATTCAGCCTTATTCAAAGGCCTGCCCTGCCCCTCCCTGTTCTCCCTACTCGGGAACAATGTGGTCAGTTTTAGGTTCCAAAGTTCAGCGTTCGGCAGCAAGGAGCCTTCACCCACACATGGGCCCCACGAACCAAGGGAGAACACCGGGGGAGAGCTCTGGCATACCTGGGCGCAAACACACCTGCTCATATACAAGCGCTTACCGTGGCGAAAGCCAAGGCAAAATATGAATCTTTGTGTCGCTGGTACCTGGCGAAACGATCCCATGGCGCTTGTAACGGTAGCCTAGAGACTGTTTCTAAATGTTTCCAACGACACTCATCAGTATGTAACATTGAAGGACTTGTTCCTTAATAATACTTCATACCTCCTGTAGCGGAGAGGTAGTATAATCCACAAGGTCTCCGCTGATAGACAGGAAAAGCAGGTAATCATCCACATAGACAGGTACAGCATACAATAATCCCGGTAGCGTATAGAAATCCTTCCCTCCCAAGAACTAGACGAAACATAGGCTGGGAGTCAACTGAGTTCTTTATTCACAGGTCACAGTATTTATGGGATTTCCCATGCAAGGGGTTTCCCTACAGACATTCCAGGGGTTGTACAGTAGGGGACTACGTGGGGGACTTAACAACCTGGACATTTCTCCCATAATACACTGCTGCACGAGAGGGACACTCCCACTAGAATATACAGTTAAGTGGATTATCCCCTCGTGCAGCAGAACCAATATTTCACATAAAAATACATAACTTGGATATTATTCGTTAGATTTAAACGAATGGACGTTCGGTAGATAGCTGGGGTCTGAGTGCACATTTCGTAAAAAATTGCCGCTCAGATCCCAGCTTAAATAACCGAACACCGCACGAAATACACATATTTTCTAAGTTACCTTCAAACTACCGAATGACTCCATAGAAACACATTACCGAAGGACCGGGGCTCCCGAACAGCTTGGAAGTCCAGCGGTATTCGTGCCGCCGAGTAGCCGATTTTAGTTCCAGGCGCTCGACGACCAAACACCGCTGGGCTAACAAAGGATCCAAGATGGCCGACCGCCGCGTGGTCGGCAGCCGAACGACGGCCACCCTGAATCCTCTTAATTACCGATTGCAACAATGTTGCAATCCTTAATGGGAGCCACACGACCTCCTGTGTGTGGTCTCCATTCGGTAGTTCGTTCGTTTCACGAATGGTGTTGAAATTCACCGTTCGTGAAACGATTACATGAATGCTGGCGGTTTTTTATGCCGGCAGCATGCGAACGCTATCGTTCCCTTGAACCAGATTACACATAATACATATGCTTGGTTCTTTAAAGGTGTATACACATATGTAATAACAGGATATATATACATAAAGGACAATATACAGTGGCTGCGTTTGCCACACCTCCCAAACCGCAAAATGTTACATTATTCTGTAAATATTTGATAGCCTCACTTTGCAAATATGTTCCGGTCTTGAAGTGTACCCGTATCAGTTGAATTTAACTCACTTATTTTGAATTTAGTTGAATTTAATTTACTTATATATGACAACACAAACCATACCGCAGTAACTGTAAACTATGGGTACTTACGTGGCACTCTGATCTTATCTGCTGTACAGTGTAGTATTACCATTGTAGAGGAAAACAAGTAACATAGAACGATTAAGATAGAAGTCCTACTCTGAGCCATGCAAGGGGGCAGTTGACACTTTCCCCGCTTATTGAAACACAACACAACCAACGCAGCCTACAAATAATAGGGGGGTAGCCTGTGAATTGTCCCCACCCTTCTCGAGCCTACGAATCTCACAAAGGAATGTACCAATACAAATAACAGCATACCACCTCCATTCTACCCCCACACCAAATCCAAGTCCTTATGGCCGTAAGTCCCCCCCCCCTTACTTTACTTCCCAATTAGCACACCCAATCTCCAATGTAGGCAGATTAGGCAGACTCATATCACTTTTTTCCGAAACAAAAATTGTGCATTGTATGTCTATATCAAACTTACCACAATGATGTCATTGTTATTCTTCCACATGCACTCAAAAATAAAGAATTAAAAAAAAAAAAAGCCAGCACATTGAGGCTGATATTTGGTCTGGAAATAAAAGGCAAATGCTTTGTGCTCAGCAGAAAACACTAGTATTGCTGCCCCAGGAACTGGAAACCAGTGCAGTCTGAATGTTAAATACTTTGTTCTTAAGTGTTCTTGCATAGCAAGACCACTTAATGTTATCTCACATATATATATTATTATTCTTATTATAGCCAAATTTGCCACCCTAACTCCTCCCACAGTTTTTACACTACATAGACAAAAATATACCAAAACGTGCGGATTGTTCCCGATTGGATTGCTATTACTTTGTGGAACGTTTCGCCAAATGGTTCACGGAATATCGTCGTTCTTGTGGCGAAATTGGTCCCATAGGAATGAATGGCAAAATGTTCAAAACTAGAGTGGGAGCTGGCAAAAGCTGAAAAATCAGGACATGATTTCTAAACTGCCACCACTCCCTCATTTTTTATTTTTTATTGTTAATATTTTTATTTGGATTTTATCAAGATAGTGGAGCACATTTTGGGCGTGCAGGCCCATCTCAACATAGTTATATAAAACAGTAATGACATAGAAACAGTGCATATATGTATGCTGGACATATTTGTATACTATCATTAGTACCATACAGTATCAGTTTACATCCGGTGACAATGAGCAAAACCGTAATTGTTTCATACAAATGGTAGCTTTGTGTTAACATTATATGAATCCGTGTGGACACATACGTCTATTGGTAGTCATGAAACTGTGGGCATAGTAGGATTTGTAAATCCTTAAAGAGCGTGGACATAGATGCGGTATCCTTACACATTACAAAATTCCGATGTTGGCTGTGAGAGATAGTGCGTGGGGTTGTGTGGTGCTTCATTCAAAGTAGTATGCATGTGACGTGGTATGCTACCAGTGTTGCGTGAGACTAGTGGTGGTGGGGGAGGAGAGAGGGGAATTGGGGGTCTCATGGTTTGTGAAGGCATTTATGAGTGGTTGAGGCGTGTCAGCCCCCTTCTCTGGTGTTAGTTTTATTCCCATTTCTATTATGCAGTGTAGTGTCCGGATCTTGTCCCCAATTCAGGGTAATGTCGCCAAAGACCAGTGTGCCTGGAGTAGCGGGTAAGAGATGCAGTTATATGATTTGTCATGTTCAGTTGTGGTGGGGGTAGTGTGGAGTATGTAATGTCTGGGAGGAGAGTAAGAAGGTATTGTATGTGTGTGTGTGAGAGGGGGGGAGGGGGTGTGGGGATCTCCTGCCCACTCCCTCATTTTCAAGCCCACCTACACAAATCTTATATCAAAACATTCAGCTATCCCTGCTGCTACTAAAAATGTCCACAGCTAAGCCATAGTCACAATATGACCATTTGTTTGCAGCTCACGCCGTCCATTGACATTCATTGAAACTTCACTCTAGCCAGCTCAAACTTGAAGGGCAATTTCTAAACTGCGATTGCCTTCATTTTTAATACATCAGAGGCATACTATGCATCAAAATGTAGGTCTGGGTCTTGTGATTCTCACAATATAAAGCTCATCGCTGTAGGATGTATAGTTTTTAAAATACGTCCGTTTGAAGATGGCAACTGCCAAAATACTCTGACCTGTGCCAGGCTGCAGCAGCAAGTGATGTCATAGACAGGGCCTTTTGTACACCTGCTAATGTTTTTTATAAATGTATGTTTTAACCCCTTAAGACTGCAGCCAAATGTACAAGTTGTGAACCAAAAATTTTTTTAAACAAACCACAGATTTTGACTATATGTCTGTTCAACAATAATTTACCTATTAATATTAAATGCACCCACACTTATTATATATCATTTTGTTCAGGGGAAACAGTGCTTTCATTTAACATCAAATATTTAGGTATGGAACATAACGTAATATGAATAAAATATAAAAAAATGAGAGAAAATATGATTTTTTAAAATTTTCTTAGTTCTATGTGACATTCTAACTGTGAATGTCATAATACTGTTTGCTTTTACTGCAATAAAATACACATATTTGTATTCAGCGATGTCTCACGTGTAAAACAGTACCCCCTATGTACAGGTTGTATGGTGTTTTGGGAAGTTACAGGGTCAAATATAGCATGTTACACTTTTCAGTTTTTTCACATTGAAATTTGCCAGTTTGGTTACGTTGCCTTTGAGACTGTATGGTAGCCCAGGAATGAAAATTACCCCCATGATGGCATACCATTTGCAAAAGTAGACAACCCAAGGTATTGCAAATGGGGTATGTCCAGTCTTTTTTAGTAGCCACTTGGTCACAAACACTAGCCAAAGTTAACGTTAATATTTGTTTGTGTGTGAAAAATGCAAAAAACTAATTTGAAAGCCAATTTTGGCCAGTGTTTGTGACTAAGTGGCTACTAAAAAAGACTGAACATACCCCATTTGCAATACCTTGGGTTGTCTACTTTTGCAAATGGTATGCCATTATGGAGGTAATTCTTATTTCTGGGCTACTATACGGTCTCAAAGCCAACGTAACCAATCTGGCGAATTTCATTGTGAAAAAACTGAAACGCAAGCCTTATATTTGACTCTGTAACTTTTGAAAACACCATAAAACCTGTACATGAGGGGTACTGTTATACTCAGGAGACTTTGCTGAACACAAATATTTGTGTTTCAAAACAGTAAAAAGTATGACAGCAAAAATATCGTCAGTGTAAGTGCCGTTTGTGTGCGAAAAATGCAATAAATTTCACTTTCCCTGACGATATCATTGTTGTAATAAATTTTACGGTTTTGAAACACAAATATTTGTATTCAGCGATGTCTCCCGAGTAAAACAGTACCCCCCATGTATAGGTTTTATAGTGTCTTGGAAAGTTATAGGGTTAAATATAGTGCTAGCAAATTAAATTCCCTATACTTTCGGCCTGGGTTGTTAGGCAGGTCCTGCAAATTGTAATTAATAAAAGGACCTAATTATGTAAAATTATTACATAAATATATATGTAAAATTATTATATATACACGTGTGTGTGTATATATATATGTATATATATGTATATAATTTTTTTACTATTATTTTTTATTTATATATAGTTATACATATAGTGATGTATACGTATATACTTGGGTATATACATATATATATTATTTCGTTCTACGTGTATTTTGATATATGTATATATATATATATATATATATATATATATATATATTAATATCAAAATACAGTTAGAACGAAATTACACACATATATATATTTTTAATTATTTTTTTTTATTTTTATTTTTTTACGTATTTACATATTTTTTATTATAATATATATATATATATATAATTATAATTATGTATATATTTAATCAATATCCTTCTACGTGTATTTTGATATTAATATATATATAATTATATATATAAATATTAAAATACACTTAGTGTATGTGTAAATGTGTGCGTATATATATATATATATATATATCCAAAAAAATACCGGCACTCCAGGAATTCTCAATAATACAAGTTTTCTTTTATTCAGTTCAGGACGTCAACGTTTCAGCTCCTCATGGAGCTTTCATCAGGACAACTTTTCTTGTTACTTGCATATGCATAGGGGTAGAGCAGGAAAAGGGGTGAGGGGAAATAGTCCCACACTCACATGTCGTGACTGGGCCTATTGCATATGGGTCAATCGTTTATGCTTATTATTTTTTTACTAGGCACTGTTATAGTTCCTTACTCAATAGATTTTCCTTACATTGTATATAATAGCACTTCATTGCATTCTCCACTAGTTGCACATTTGTTATATGTTTAGCGTGTTTTTATTATTTCACTTTTTCAGAACACAGGCAGAGCACCACATATTAGGATACACAGTCCTGTCTTATTAGCAGGCAGTTGTATCTTCTTTAGATATACATTGTTATATTTTTGCTTACACCACATACCACAGGCAGACGTATTGCCTTTCACCAGTGAGAACACACAGACTCTAAGAGATCGCTGGTAATGTTATTCACATATTGTTACACAGTATAGTCTTCACGTGATATTTGAGGCTATGACTCTGCCACTCACTAAAGATAGGATATTATACATGATCGGTTTGTATATATGCCACAAATATGCTCTGTCCAGTATCTCTTAGATATTAATGATTATCTGCTACTGCTCGTTTAACAAATTCCCCTGTTTCCCCTCCCCTCCCGACTGTCCACGGTCCGGTTGCCACGGCAACACATATACACACTGAAGGGCTTAGGAGGTTTGACTCATGCCGCTGTCCGTAAGTGAAGGGTTTGACTAAAGTGACGTTGGCGTCCCTAGTTGCCCGGCAACGACATACGGCGAATCAGATACCTCGGATCCGGTCATGTGGGTCAGGTACCCGGAAGTAAAGTGTGTTGATGCGGAGGCAGCTGTGGTCCGTTCGATGGCGGGAATGGAGGGGTGACACCTGAATATGTGAGTACACTAATTTAGATTCTCCCTATATAAGCTTGCTTGTTTCATTGTTTAAGTTGTCCTGATGAAAGCTCCATGAGGAGCTGAAACGTTGACGTCCTGAACGGAATAAAAGAAAACTTGTATTATTGAGAATTCCTGGAGTGCCGGTATTTTTTTGGATATATTATTATTTTTGCTACCAGAGCACCAGGTACCATCATATTGTTTTGTTGGAGTGCAAGAATATTTTCTCGTTTTTGTATATATATATATATATATATATATATATATAGATCATATATAATATATATATAAATGATGTAAGTATATTTTATTTTTAACTTTAATTTTTATTTTTTTTTACTTTAAGGGGTTAAGAGGGGAGGAGAGGGACAGAGACAGTGTCAGCCAGTGATTTTACATCACTGGCTGACACACAGGATCAGTGATCACAGTGACTGGCTGTCACTGTGATCACCTCCTGCAGATCGCGGTAATTGGCCACAGGGGGAGTGCCTGGGTGGCCAGGCATGCCCCCCACCGCGATCTGCAGGGGGATCCTGATTGCAGTTACTATGGGTCAGCCAATAGGCTGACACATAGTAACTCTGATCGCAGTGACAGGCTGTCACTGCGATCAGATCGCAGGGAGAGGCTGTCTCTGCATTCAGATCGCAGAGACAGCCTCTCCCTGCGATCATACTCTGCAGATCGCGGTCACTGACCGCAGGGGGACTGCCTGGGGGGCCAGGCATGTCCCCCGACCGCGATCTGCAGAGTGAAAATGCGGCCGGCTCCATGTGTCAGCCGATTTTAAAATCGGCTGACACATGGTAAATACCGATCGCAGTGACAGCCTGTCACTGCGATCGGAAGCTGCAGACCGCGGTCCCCAGGCACAGGGGGGCTGCCTGGGGGGCCAGGCATGCCCCCCGACCGCGATCTGCAGCGGCCATGTTCCGCCGGCCACGTGGGGGGTAAGACCGCCCAGGACGTACCATGCCGTCCTGCGGCGTTTAGAGCCGCCCAAATAAGGACGGCATGGTACGTCCTGCGGTCTTAAGGGGTTAATGTAACTGTGAACCTTGGGCAACAACATTGCAATTAAATGTGCTATATAAATAATAACAGTTACTCCGCCCACTCCAGTTGTAGACTACTGGTGGAGGCAAGAACACTTCACACAATTTCCCCAGAAATTGTAGCTTTTCTAGTTAAGTGTTCTTGCATAGCAAGACCACTTAATGTTATCTCACATATATATTCTTATTAAGTGTTCTTGCATAGCAAGACCACTTAATGTTATCTCACATATATATTATTATTAAGTGTTCTTGCATAGCAAGACCACTTACTGTTATCTCACATATATATTATTATTATTATTATAGCCAAATTTGCCACCCTAACTCCTCCCACAGTTTTTACACTACATAGACAAAAATATACCAAAACGTGCAGATTGTTCCCGATCGGATTGCTATTACTTTGTGGAACGTTTCGGCGAATGGTTCTCGGAATATCGTCGTTCTTGTGGCGAAATTTGTCCCATAGGAATGAATGGCAAAGCTAGAGTGGGAGCTGGCAAAAGCTGAAAAATCAGGACATGATTTCTAAACTGCCACCACTCCCTCATTTTCAGGCCCACCTACACAAATCTTATATCAAAACGTTCAGCTATCCCTGCTGCCACTAAAATGTCGACAGCTAAGCCATAGTCCTTATAGTTTTCACAATATGACAATTTGTTTGCAACTCACGCAGTCCATTGACATTCATTGAAACTCCACTCTGCAAAGCTCACATTTGAAGGGCAATTTCTAAACTGCGACTGTGCCTTCATTGTTAATATCTCAGAGACATACTATACATCAAAATGTAGGTCTGTGTCTTGTGATTCTCACAATATAAAGCTCTTCGCTGTAGGATTTATAGTTTTTAAAATACGACTGTTTGAAGATGGCAACCGCCAAAATACTCTGACCTGTGCCAGGCTGCAGCAGCAAGTGATGTCATAGACAAAGACTTTTGTACACCTGCTAATGTTTTTATAAATGTATGTTTTAATGTAACTGTGCAACAACGTTGCAATTAAATGTGATATATAAATGATAACAGTTACTCCGCCCACTCCAGTTGTAGACTACTGGTGGAGGCAAGAACACTTCACACAATTTCCCCAGAAATTGTAGCTTTTCTAGTTCTTATTCTTATTATAGCCAAATTTGCCACCCTAACTCCTCCCACAGTTTTTACACTACATAGACAAAAATATACCAAAACGTGCGGATTGTTCCCGATCGGATTGCTATTACTTTGTGGAACGTTTCGCCGAATGGTTCTCGGAATATCGTCGTTCTTGTGGGGAAATTTGTCCCATAGGAATGAATGGCAAAGCTAGAGTGGGAGCTGTCAAAAGCTGAAAAATCAGGACATGATTTCTAAACTGCCACCACTCCCTCATTTTCAGGCCCACCTACACAAATCTTATATCAAAACGTTCAGCTATCCCTGCTGCCACTACAAATGTCCACAGTTAAGCCATAGTCTTGCTAGTTTTCACAATATGACCATTTGTTTGCAACTCACGCCGTCCATTGGCATTCATTGAAACTCCACTCTGCAAAGCTCACATTTGAAGGGCAATTTCTAAACTCCGACTGTGCCTTCATTGTTAATATTGCAGAGACATACTATACATCAAAATGTAGGTATGGGTCTTGTGATTCTCACAATATAAAGCTCTTCGCTGTAGGATTTATAGTTTTTAAAATACGACTGTTTGAAGATGGCAACCACAAAAATACTCTGACCTGTGCCAGGCTGCAGCAGCAAGTGATGTCATAGACAGGGCCTTTTGCACCTGCTAATGTTTTTATAACTGTATGTTTTAATGTAACTGTGAAGCACTTTGGGCAACAACGTTGCAATTAAATGTGCTATATAAATAATAACAGTTACTCCGCCCACTCCAGTTGTAGACTACTGGTGGAGGCAAGAACACTTCACACAATTTCCCCAGAAATTGTAGCTTTTCTAGTTATTAAGTGTTCTTGCATAGCAAGACCACTTAATGATATCTCACATATATATTCTTATTCTTATTCTTATTATAGCCAAATTTGCCACCCTAACTCCTCCCACAGTTTTTACACTACATAGACAAAAACATACCAAAACGTGCAGATTGTTCCCGATCGGATTGCTATTACTTTGTGGAACGTATCGGCGAATGGTTCTCGGAATATCGTCGTTCTTGTGGCAAAATTTGTCCCATAGGAATGAATGGCAAAGCTAGAGTGGGAGCTGGCAAAAGCTGAATTTCTAAACTGCCACCACTCCCTCATTTTCAGGCCCACCTACACAAATCTTATATCAAAACGTTCAGCTGTCCCTGCTGCCACTAAAAATGTCCACAGCTAAGCCATAGTCCTGATAGTTTTCACAATATGACCATTTGTTTGCAACTCACGCCGTCCATTGGCATTCATTGAAACTCCACTCTGCAAAGCTCACATTTGAAGGGTAATTTCTAAACTGCGACTGTGCCTTCATTGTTAATATCTCAGAGACATACTATACATCAAAATGTAGGTCTGGGTCTTGTGATTCTCACAATATAAAGCTCTTCACTGTAGGATTTAAAATACGACCGTTTGAAGATGGCAACCGCAAAAATACTCTGACCTGTGCCAGGCTGCAGCAGCAAGTGCTGTCATAGACAGGGCCTTTTCTACACCTGCTAATGTTTTTATAAATGTATGATTTAATGTAACTGTGCAACAACGTTGCAATTAAATGTGCTATATAAATGATAACAGTTACTCCGCCCACTCCAGTTGTAGACTACTGGTGGAGGCAAGAACACTTCACACAATTTCCACAGAAATTGTAGCTTTTCTAGTTATTATTCTTATTATAGCCAAATTTGCCACCCTAACTCCTCCCACAGATTTTACACTACATAGACAAAAATATACCAAAACGTGCGGATTGTTCCCGATCGGATTGCTATTACTTTGTGGAACGTTTCGCTGAATGGTTCTCGGAATATCGTCGTTCTTGTGGTGAAATTTGTCCCATAGGAATGAATGGCAAAGCTAGAGTGGGAGCTGGCAAAAGTTGAAAAATCAGGACATGATTTCTAAACTGCCACCACTCCCTCATTTTCAGGCCCACCTACACAAATCTTATATCAAAACATTCAGCTATCCCTGCTGCCACTAGAAATGTCCACGGCTAAGCCATAGTCCTGATAGTTTTCACAATATGACCATTTGTTTGCAACTCACGCCTTCCATTGACATTCATTGAAACTCCACTCTGCAAAGCTCACATTTGAAGGGCAATTTCTAAACTGCGACTGTGACTTCATTGTTAATATCTCAGAGACATACTATACATCAACATGTAGGTCTGGGTCTTGTGATTCTCACAATATAAAGCTCTTCACTGTAGGATTTATAGTTTTTAAAATACAACCGTTTGAAGATGGCAACCGCAAAAATACTGTATGTTTTAATGTAACTGTGAAGCACTTTGGGCAACAACGTTGCAATTAACCCCTTAAGGACCGTCATCGGCATTTTTCCATTGCCGACCGCTGATGGTCCTGAACCGTCCTAACTTTAAGATGTACTTACCCGATCGCCGTCGTTCCCCCGGCGGCGATCGGCGGTGCTCCCGTTGTGGGGAGACTGCCTGCAGCCCAGACAGTCTCCCCATGGCGGATTAGGACCCCTGTGGCCATGTGATCGCTCAACAGGGCGACCACATGGTCACAATAGGTGTCCATATGTCTGCCTGCAGGGGGACTGTCTGTGCTGACAGGCAGTCTCCCTGCATGTGTAAAATCATAAAAAAATTAAAAAAAATTAAGTTAAAGTTAATAAAAAAAAATATTATATATGTGTATATATATATATATATATATATATGATATATAGACATATATTATACCTATATAATATACGTCTATATATCATATATATATAATGTCATACTAAGTGTATTTTTATATTAATATGTACATATATTAATATAAAAATACACTTATAATTAAATTACACACGTATATATATAATATATATAATAACTATATATATTGTGTATATATATTATTATAAAATACAAATAATAAGTAAATTAAATTAAATTAAACATGTAAAAATAATAATAAAAATTAAAAAATAATAATATATCTATACGAAATTTTATTCTAACTGTATTTTGATATTAATATATATATATATATTTATATCAAAATACACTTAGAATGAAATTGTTTATATATCTATGTATATATAAATAAATAAAAAGAATACGAACTATTCATATGTCCATATACAAAATTACATAAATAATTATATAAATATACACGTAGACTTCAAATATATAAATATGCATATATATTTAAATTCTACGTGCATATTTATGTAATATTTTTACATAATTAAGTTATTTTATTGATTGCAATTTAAGGGACCTGCCTGCCAACCCAGGCCGAAAGTCCAGAGAATTTAATTTGCTATCACTGTATTTTACCCTGTAACGTTCTACGACACCCTAAAACCTGTACATGGGGGGTACTGTTTTACTCGGGAGACTTCGCTGAACACAAATATTAGTGATTCAAAACAGTAAAACATATCACAGCGATGATATTGTCAGTGAAAGTGACTTTTTTTGCATTTTTCACACACAAACAGCACTTTTACTGATGATATAATTGTTGTGATACATTTTCCAGTTTTGAAACACTAATATTTGTGTTCAGCAAAGTCTCCTGAGTATAACAGTACCCCCCATGTACAGGTTTTAGGGTGTCGTAGAACGTTACAGGGTAAAATACAGTGATAGCAAATTAAATTCTCTGGACTTTCAGCCTGGGTTGGCAGGCAGGTCCCTTAAATTGCAATCAATAAAATAACTTAATTATGTAAAAATATTACATAAATACGCACGTAGAATTTAAATATATATGCATATTTATATATTTGAAGTCTACGTGTATATTTATATAATTATTTATGTAATTTTGTATATGGACATATGAATAGTTCGTATTCTTTTTATTTATTTATTATATATTTATATATATATTTACAGGGTTAAATTTATGGGTCAAATATTTTTACATTGAAAATGGCCAGGTTGGCTACGTTGCCTTTGAGAGCGTATGGTAGCCCAGGAATGAGAATTACCCCCATGATGGCATATCATTTGCAAAAGAAGACAACCCAAGGTATTGCAAATGGGGTATGTCCAGTCTTTTTTAGTAACCACTTAGTCACAAACACTGGCCAAAATTAGCGTTCAATTTAGTTTTTAACTTTTTTCACACACAAACAAATATGAACGCTAACTTTGGCCAGTGTTTGCGAATAAGTGCCTACTAAAAAAGTCTGGGCATACCCCATATTGAATACCCTGGGTTGTCTACTTTAAAAAATATATGTACATGTGGGGTGTTATTCAGAGATTTATGACAGATAATAGTGTTACAATGTCACTATTGATACATTTTAAAAATATATGTTTTGAAACCGCAATATCCTACTTGTACTTATAGCCCTATAACATGCAAAAAAATAGCAAAATGCATGTAAACACTGGGTATTTTTAAACTCAGGACAAAATTTTGAATCTATTTAGCAGGTTTTTTCATTCGCTTTTGTAGATGAGTAAAAGATTTTTCACATAAAAGTCAAAAAACATGTATTTTTTTCAATTTTTCATCATATTTTTTCATTTTTTTTAAAATTAAATTACATGAGATTATATAAATAATGGTATGTAAAGAAAGCCCCTTTTGTCCTGAAAAAAACAATATATAATTTGTATGGGAACAGAAAATGAGAGAGCGGAAAATTACAGCTAAACACAAACACCACAAAAGTGTAAAAAGATGCCTGGTCGCAAATGTACAACATCACAAAAACAGTCCGGTCCTTAAGGGGTTAAATGTGCTATATAATAAATAAATAAATAATAACAGTTACTCCGCCCACTCCAGTTGTAGACTACTGGTGGAGGCAAGAACACTTCACACAATTTCCCCAGAAATTGTAGCTTTTCTAGTTATTATTATTATTAATATTATCTCACCGCTGAGCCATGGACGCTGAGCACAAGATATATCCACATTCATGCAATGTCAGTTCCTGTATTTGACTAGGAGGGGGGTGAGTGCTGTTCTAGAAGGATAATTGAATCGTGTATTAAGAGAACAATCCTAGCACCATAACAACTGCAACCCACTGTTATACAGCGTGGGCCAAAAGTTAGAGGAGGACAAAGGAAGAGGCAGAGCTGGGTTTTTAACCCTTTACTGATCACCACAGGAGGGGGGTGCGCGGGAGACAGAGGGAGCTAGAGTGCCAGGAATACACCTATAGTATCCCTTTAATATGTGGAGATGTGTTTGACTAGGTAAGGCAGATGATATCTTTTAATTTAGCTCCTTTTGCTGTCTTGCAAAGTCGGGCTCTTTTGAGTACTTGAGTATTTTTTGGTATTCAGGACACAATGGGTTATTTGGGGTAAAAAAAACTGCCTGCATCATTTCTTCTGAGCGACATTGGCGCAATGTCCAGGTGAATGGTAGAAGGGGGGTGCACAGAGCAACCCCCCACCCCACCCTGACTCCCGCTATGTAGTGTGGCATCGCGGGTTAAGGTGGGGAATCTTTATCCTCTACCTGGTTTAACAGGAAGCTGTGATCACTGAGCAAGGAAAGGCCAAAGATGTTCTACCACGGTCTGTAATGCCACACTACAACGGGAGCTAAGGAGCTGATTCTAACACAAGGGGTGAGAGGGAAATGGGTGGGATGCAATAGACTTAAGGGGGTGAGAGATACAAGAGGGTGCTAGACACTACAGGGGATCAGATATTCAACCTGTTGTTTTATATTTACCTTTTGCGTTTCTAGCTAAAACATATCAGTGCATTTATAGTGAGAAGCAAAAGTTTTTCAGGATTATTTGCTAAATACTGAATTTTAACAAATTAAATTTGAATGGCGAGCTAAGCTGGATAAATTCTCCAACTTGCCTGTAATCACATTTTGGCTACAGTAGCCTCAATTTAGCTATTTCAATATCATTTGCTAAAATTCAGTGTTTGGTAAATAACTCTGGAATTGTCTTAAAATCCTATTCCAGAAACACATCACGTAAAGAATGAGAAGTGCTTCGTATGAGTCGATGCATGTAAAACCCGAGATTCGGAAGCTTTCAGTGAGTGCAAGCTTTGCGTGACTGATGGGATTCGTCGAGCAGGTGTTACTATCCCTTTAATAGCATCACATCCAGTCCCTGTAAAGCTGTAGAAATCTGACAGCCAGCCACTCACCACCGCAGTGAGCTGGAGAGGGAGGATCAGAGTGGGATCCCAGTGTAGACAGTCCGGCTCAGGGAGAGACAAGGGTGACAAGAATACACTCAGGCGGGATGCTGCGAGTTTTCATCTTACATGCTGAAAATGTGCAGACTCCGGACTCCGACATCAGTGACTCTTACTGCTCTGTGCTGTTTCAAGGTAAGGGTGTATACGATCACGCACAGGGTTAACGGAGGGGCCTGGCAATGCGGTGCAATGGGGGAGGCAGCGTGGAATCATGACGGGGCAGCAGCAGCTGATAGTATTTTTGGAAGGTAATCCACCCCTCCTTCCTCTTGCACATTCCCTGATTAATGTCATCTCATGAGAAATGGGTAAAGGCAGCGTGTACTGAGGCTGTGCACACAGAGATATACAGTATGTCAAGTGGGACTATAGACAGGACAGAGCTCTGAGTGTCCCGGATGGCTGCGCAGTGCGACTCTCTGAATAACTGCCATTAATTATAATGTGTTATTAAAATGTGTAAAAGATATAACATTATCTCTGAAAGATAATGCCATTAAATTGTAGCAAATCTACAAAATGTATTAGTCATTAGCAAATCTAAACAGATTCTTGGTCATTACGAAGAGGTCAATCAGTAGCCAAAGTGTAGATTTTGCATGGATTCGTTATGCGACTCCTGTCCCCAAGCACCATAGTAGCATTCCTACATTGGCATAAACAGACACCAATGGTCGCATATGACAATTACTAATATTTACATAGCGCCAACATGTTCTGCAGCGCAGTATAAAAGGTAAAAGATGAATAGAAAATCCTAACAACGCACATATAGAATATGGGAAATGAGGTGAAGAGGGCCCTGCCTACATCATCTTACAATATACCACATTTCATAAAATAATCATGCTAACGCCTTGTCCAGAGAAACACTCTTCGAATTTGTGGAACACAGGTCTCAAACCAGGACTGCTTGCAAAATTCAAACCTGTTGGAAGAATATATAAGAGATGTGTTAGGAAGCACTTGGGGTGATTGTAGAAGTTTTGTTTTTATATAACATTCATTTTCTGCTTTTTACTGTGCAAGGAATACCAGCTATATTGATGTTGTATATATTAATTTAAACATTAATTACAAGTAATACTAGCTATATCGGTGTGTAGATTGAGGTGTAGATGAAAGAGAGAGAGTGAATACATAGTGTACTGAAACATACATCATTATCATTTTTAAAAACAAATCCCAGCACCAAAAATATGCAATATGTTATTGAAGCAGTCTGACCTACTTCCCAAGACTCACCCTGTCGCAGGTTGTTTGGTGTCCCACTTTTGGCCAGGGTCAGATTAGCTTCTGGGCTATCGGAGTTGTAGGTCCAAGCCCACACGTTGCAGTAGGTCCAAGATGCATACCATGAAGACCCCACAAGACTTGCCGTTTTGGAGATTCTCTGACCCAGATGTCTAGCCATTACTATTTGGTCCTTGTCAGAGTCACCCAGATCTTTTCACTTGCCCATTTCTCCTGCTTCCAACATATGAAATTCAAGAACTGACTGTTCATATGCTACCGGTACCTAATATCCATCTAATTGTGCCCAGCTTTATACAGATTACACGGACGGGATATTTCTGCATTATCTTGGCTGTGCTTTGCCTAAAACTGGTTTTATGGAATATGTTGGAGGTACACAAAGACTCATTGCAAGTCACCACTGATAGTAATATCGTATTGTATCGTCCATTTACCTTCTGGAATCTAATGGTAACAGTTTGCTAGCCAGGTTACAATAAAGGGACACTCCACTGCCTAAAAGCCAAAAAAAAAAAGAAGAAGAAGAAATCACTGTTCAGTATATACAAGTTTTCTTCCTTTTAACGTGTTTCTTTCCCATGGGTACAAAACATATTTAGATTTAGTACTTTGTAAGTGAGGACACATAACACTAAGGTGAAAAATTTGCACTCACATAATATGGAGCTTCAAACAAGCTCCAGTTACAGTAGCATGTAGTATTGTACTCCCTACCCATAGGTTTAGGTGCTGTCTGAAGTTCTCATGAAACAGAGAAGGATAAATCCACTAATGCAAAATTGTCATTTAAAAACGAGTGGTGATAAATAAAAGATAACACACTCACATGCAAGGAGCTATAATCTCAAGCTTAAAGTATCAAGCGTAGGACAGTACAATTCACGCCTCAGGGATATCCCTTTGGCCTCATTCTCCTCAGTGAATAGGTAGAATATAATGCAAAAAAAAGAGAAACAATATAGTGTTCACTGAAATTCAGAAATGGATATAACATATTGTACCCATTTTTTATAGCAGGGGTGCCTAAAAGGTAGATCCTCAGAAGTTCTAGAACTACAACTCCCATGATGCTTTGCATGCCTTTAGAATGGCAAAGTATTATGGAAGCTTAGTATTAAAACGTCTGGGGATCTACTTTTTGGGCACCCCTGTTTTTTTAGAGCAGATAGACCGCTCAGTACTTCCAGTGTAGATGGAATAATTCCCACAAAGGATAAATATCACAAATCCACTAGCTAGTGCTTCTCACGGTATGCCAGGGACAAACTGAGATATGCTGAGGAAGTATTTCCAAATGTGTCATACCATGGCATACCATAAGAAGCACTACCTAATGGTGGGTGCACATTTTTTAGTTGTGTCCTCACTTACAAAGAAGTACTACACCACAGGCTGTCGTGTTTTATCCCTTTTACATGTACCCATGGAAAAGGAATTCATATTAAAAAGAAACTCATTTGGTGAATACTCAATATCTGCGACTGTGGTTTTTGGACTTTTATATTGAACTTTTTATACTGAATTTTTTTTATACTTTGACATTATTTGGCACAACCTGGTTCTTTCCCTGTTGTATTTTTGTTCCTTATTTTTCATGGGAGTGAGGGAATCCTCTGTGTTCAAGGTCTGCTGCCTATAGTTACCAGTGGGGTGAATTTTCAGCATTTATCCGTCTTCGTGTGTATTGTTTATTATATACACCCCAACAAAAACATGCATGCATTTAATTATGCATTTTCCCATTTGCAAAATCTGCAGTTCTCTTGTCTGCAGCTTTTCCAACCCCACCCAGACTCTCTCTGGCTGTCCAATCACAGACTTCCCAATGCAGCTCAATGAGAGGTTTTTGCAAGGCAGGTGCTCTGAGCAATTGCTGCCTCTTGAGTTTAACCAGGTATCCAAACCAGGAAATAGCAGGACTGGTTATCTGATTGATAGCCAGGTGGGCGTAACAAAGTTAATTTATAATAGTGACAATTTCTATTGAAGTCTGCAGTTTTTGTAAAATTAAAAAATATGACCCACTATTTACACATAAAGCACTTGTGTCACTTTAAGTAAATTGACATTAGAGAGTTTGTCCAAAGTATGTAATATAAGTGAAATATATACAACTCACATGTCAACTTGTAACTCAAAGTTGGGTAAGTATTAAACGTATATAAGTAAGTTATGCAAACTCACAAACAAATTAATCTGCTGCTCATCAGTCTGCATCAGAAAACAGCTACACCTGGGTGACAGGTGTCCGGGATGGGTGGGTTCACATAAGGGTAGGAATGAAGAAAATACAGGCATTCAAATTGCATATGTACATGACCGAAAGTGGCCATTAATGTACAGATCCCCGAAAATACAAAAATCCACACACATGATATTTGGATTGAAACATAGAAACATGCCCAATTTCTAAATACTTTCATTAGTCCCTGGCCTTATCTTATAGTTAGGATAGCCTTATGCCTATCCCACACATGCTTAAACTCCTTTACTGTGTTAACCTCTACCACTTCAGCTGGAAGGCTATTCCATGCATCCACTACCCTCTCAGTAAAGTAATACTTCCTGATATTATTTTTAAACCTTTGTCCCTCTAATTTAAGACTATTGTCCTCTTGTTGTGGTAGTTTTTCTTCTTTTAAATATAGTCTCCTCCTTTACTGTGTTGATTCCATGTAACTTTAGTTATGGAATCTCTGTACAATTTAATGGACCCATTTGAGTGCTTTCTACTTTAAAGGGACACTATAGTCACCAAAACAACTTTGGCTTAATGAAGCAGTTATGGAGATCATGCTCCTCCAGTCTCACTGCATATTCCGTGCACAGTCTTACTAAACACTTCCTGTAAAGAGTCATCTAATGTTTACACTTCCTTCATTGCAAATTCTGTTTAATCTAGAATAGCGTATCTCCTGTTCTGTTAATAGATTGCTAGACCCTACATGAACCTCCTGTATGTAATTAAAGTTTAATTTATAGCATAGGAGAGACTTTTTTTTAAAGAAAGTTACATCTGATTGAAAATGAAACTTTTTTTTTCCCATGCAGGCTGTTTCAGTCAGGGGAGGTGTGACTATGGCGCATGAACAGAAACAAAAGTTATATAACTCCTAAATGCAAATAATTGCGCAGTGTGAATGCAAGGGCATGGTCTATATACTAAAACTGCTTCATTAAGCTAAAGTTGTTTTGGTGACTATAGTGTCCCTTTAAGTTTGGATGTTGTGATAGGAATAAATGTAAATATCAGATCAAGTGCCATTGGACTTCATATTCTGCAATTTGGTAAATACACAATTTTCCTTCCCATTTTTTGTGGTAATGCACACTTTTTTTTTTTTGGTTTTGATATGTAGTCTGAATTTGTAGTCTCCTTGTCAATTCTTCGCAATTCTTGTTTAGTAAATAAACCCAATCCGTTATAAAGAAATCCTCAAGCCCACATCAAGGGGCCTCCAAACTTGGGTCCCAAACTTTGTTACCTTTTACTGGCTTACAGATAGCTGCAGGAAATTTAGTTCAGTACTTGAGGGAGGGTAAAGTCAGGCATAAACAAAAGCAGAACTCTCTTAAACTGAATTATATTTAGATGGTGACTGTGCCACTTACTAATGACTGAAAAATGCTGATACACCAAAGATAGAAATAGATTTCTTTTAAAGAGAGGGCAGTATTCCCAGGAAGAATTAATAATGTAACTGTACATAGAGCCCCGACCGTTACCGTCTACCTCTCCTTACAGTGTGGGCTGGGGAGAAGGAGGAATTTAGCAAACAGGTGCTGCAAAGGTCATAAATTAAACAACTTAAAGTGAAGGCATTTTATAAGTAAAGCACTAGTGGAAGAGATGCCGTGCCCAGAGGAGCCTACAATTTTTGGCTTTTTATTTTGGAGACCCAACAATATTATATAGACAATTGATTTCAATGCAAAATCATCTTAAAAATCAGTAATTATATATTGTGTGGCCACATCAAAAGGTCTCTAATTACTTTGTTAATCTGACATGTCAACTACATTCCCATGCTGAGATGTAAAACGTTTACTGAAACATATTCAGTAAACAACTGCATATTAAAATATAATGAAGTTATACACTAATCAGCCACAACATTTAAACCACTGACAGGTGAAGTGGATAACATTGATTATATTATTACAATGGCACCTGTCAAGGGGTGGGATATGTTAGGCAGCGAGTGAACAGTCAATTCTTGAATTTCATGTGTTTGAAGCAGGGAAAATGGGCAAGTGAAAAGATCTGAGTGACTTTGACAAGGGCCAAATACTGATGGCTAAATGACTGGGTCTCCAAACATCAAGTATGCAGTGGTTAGTACCCACCAAAAGTGGTACAAGGAAGGACAACAAGCCTCAGGGTCATGGGCGCCCAAGACTCCTTGATGCTACTGTTCCTCAAATTGCTGAAAAACTTAATGCTGGCCATGATAGAAAGGTGGCAGAACACAAAGCGTATCGTAGTAGTCACAGACTGGTCATAGTGCCCAAGATAAACCCTGTCCAACACCGAAAGCACCTTCAATTGGGACGTGAGCATCAGAACTGGACCATGGAGCGTTGGAAGAAGGTTGCCTGGTCTGATGAATCATGCTTTCTTTTAGATCAGGTCGATGGTCAGGTGTGTGTCATTTACCTTGGGAAAGGATGGCACCAGGATGCACTATAGGAAGGAGGCGGGTCAGTGGAGGCAGTGTTATGCTCTGGGCAATGTTCTGCTTGGAAACCTTGGGTCCTAACATTCATGTGGATGTTAGTTTAATATGTACCACCTACCTAGAGATTGTTGCAGACCGCGTACACTCCTTCATGGCAGTGGTATTCCCTGATAGCAGTGGCTTCTTTCAGGAGGTAAATGCACCCTGCCACACTGCAAAAACTGTTCAGGAATGGTCTGAGGAACATGATAAAGAGTTCAAGGTATTGCCTTGGCTTCCCCAAATTCCACAAATCCCAATCCGATTGAGCATCCGTGGGACATATAAGATTAAGGGAGGCACAAATTTGCAGAATCGAAAGTATCTGCCACTAAAAATTTAGTTCCAGATACCACAGGACACATTCAGAGGTCTTGTGGAGTCCATGTCTCGAAATATCAGAACTGTTTGGGAAGCACTAGGGGGAACTAGGACAATATAAGGCAGGTAGTTGTAATGTTGTGGCTGATCAGTGTAAGTTATTAACTGATAAAAAAAAAAAAAAACAAGTCCTGCGCTCACTCCCATCACTCCTGGCAGCAGCAACGACCTTAGTACACACCAGCCCCAATACATACAGTAAAAACCAAAGAAAAAGTTACCTGCGCTCTCTCCTAAATCCCTATGTATCTTTAAACAAATGGAGGTCATTTAGTTACTCCAATGGCCATTGGAGGGAAAGCCCGCCTGCCAACGTCAAGGCAGACCCCGTTAGGTGGGTTCCTACACTTTTTCTATCACACAGCTATGTTACAATGCGGCCGCCCATCCTATGTGTTCCCTATTAAGGGTTAATAAGTATATAGGGGTGTATATAAAAAATACCCCTCTCTGTCTCATTAGAGATGTCTTTGCCAGAAGCTCAAGGAAGCAAGGTGAAGGGTCAGTGTAGGACCCACCTGAGGGGGTCTGCCTTGACGTGGCAGGCAGACATTCCCTTCAATGGCCATTGGAGCAACTAAATGACCTCAGAAAGTGTTTAACTGGCCTGGGTTCAGCATTAATTATATATCTATATAGACAGCAATCACAACATGCTATTCACTAGTTTGTGTAATTAGATAGTGTTGCCAGATATCTAAGGATTCTAATTGGGGTATAACTACCCCAATTACGTCTACCAGTAGTAGTATAACGACTTTACTGAGAAAAAACAACAATATTTTTTTTTTTGGCTGAAATCCTCCACTATCAACCACTAACCCCAGGTCTAAGCTCCAACCTTCACCGGGGCTCGGATTCAGACCTTTACTAGTCTCGGAAGTGACTGATACTTATTAGACCTCCTAAAGCAGTTTCCTTACTTTTTTTGAGCAAGGTACGTTTTATTTCCAGAAAAAGTCCCAAGGGACACCTACTTTTTCTTTTTTATCTTTCTCAGCAGGTTTTTAAAAGTCACGTTTACTGGAGAAATGTAGATAATTCTAGTTCAATTCACATATTAGGCTTAATTTCCACATTGAATGCTGATACTTTTTAGTCCGTATTTCAAGGACTGCATTAAACATTTATATCCATTAAGTCAGTGTGTTGGTGGTCCAGTTTGATGTAACGAAGCATCCTAGGAGTAGGACCACAATACAATGGTTTAAAACATAGCTCCATAAACATTGCTTTGTCTTAGGATATCTTTCGACTGTGGTGGATTTTCAATCAATGTGAGTATTCCATTTAAATTTTATGTTATGAAATACTCCATTTTTGGGTCTGGGGTGGGGGTCACAGAGTCTCTCATCTAATTATCACTATTTTCAAACTAAAGATGATTAAGAGAGAGAGAGAGAAAAAATAAAGTATTCAGCGTAACTGTGATCTTCCATATTGAGCCCAACTTGCGTTGGCGTCCCTTTACGAATTCTCCTTCCACTATTCTACCTTGATTATGTAGGGTTTTGTAGACACATTTAAGGAAACAATATGGACTGGTCTGATATGTTTTTACTGCTGTAAGAAGACAGTAGTATAGAAAGCAGGTTATGACAGTTGTTGGGAGAGACAGGAGAAAGAAAATTGCCCGTTGGCTACTTTGCAATTTCATCCAATTGTATACAATATATACGGGAAAGTAGCCAGTGACAATACAAATACCTCACTTTCAGGGTTTTGGCTTTGACGTTGTGGCAGTGTCCGCCTGGATTTCTCCTCTCAAGCCTCCTTTCCATCAAACATGTAGACTACTGAAATAGGGCTTCAGCGTTTTCCTTGGTAAATACATACCAGAAACACGGCAATCAGAATACAGTATAGGCATGTGCTCGGAGAGGCAAGGAGTGTGCTGAGTGTATGGAGATATCCCCTGGCTTTGGGCACTTCGGAGAGAATTTGGTTTAGATTACTAAGCTTTTGAAGAAAATAAAGTAAAATTAAATAAAAAAATATATATATGCTTGTCACTTGGTTATCATTAAAAAATAATAAATAGATAAATTGTATTTTATACCTAATATTTAACATATGTATTTTCTACCGTAAGTAAAGTTTTGGTGGTATGTTTCTGTGAGTGGACACGCCAAGTATTATGAGTGCCTATGGGACACAGCTACAACTGGAATCATGGTTGGTGAGAGAGAAACGTGCAGATGAGAATGACCTAATCAAGGCCCTTGTCCACTATATTAGGTCATAAATAGTAAGTGTGACATATGTACGAAATGGAAAAATTGCAACAAATTCATAATTGTAACACAAATTGGTCTGAAACACCAGGGGGCACCTCTGGCCCAGCTTGGAAACCTGAGATGGATACAGGAGGTATAACTCTAACTGATGATTAAATATTTGGTTTGCTTACTAGGGGCCTTGATGTAATTTGGGTAAGACGATATCTTTCCTTGTCATAGACCCCCTGGACATGAAATAATGTTACTTTACCATCGTAGCGAGTAGTTAGGTTTTTTGTTAAGTCCTCCTTTTTAATTTTAATTGTTGTTGGTGTAAATAATTTGCTTGTTAACTGTTTTGTTTTCCATATGCACTGTGACTATTGTGTTGTTCATAATAAATATTCCATAAGTTCTACCATTGGTAAACACTCACATTACGTAACGGAGTCCATGACTTCTGAGCAGAGCGCTTGGCAACTGAAGTGTCCGTTATACTGAAAACTGGAAGAGGAAACCTGGAGATCCACCTGCATGTTAAAGCATCACAATGCAGCTCCGTGAGAAGGCTTTGCAAGGCAGGTGCTCTGGGCAATTGCTGCCTATTGAGTTTATCTCCACTCAGCTAACCAAATCAGGAAGTAACAGGACAAGGTGTCTGATTGACAGCCAGGCGGGCGTAACAAAGTTAATTTCTAAAAGTGTCAATTTCTAATGAAATCTGCACTTTTTGTAAAATGAAAAAAAGATGACACACTATTCACACATAAAGCATTTGTGTCCTTGCACAGGGGATTTAGGAAAGAGCGTTTTAGGTTTGCCGTGAGCAGGATTAAACAGCCAAGCAGTCAATCCAATAACAGAAGCAACAATACAGCTGAGCTTACTAAGCTATCAAAACCAAGAAGGTCGCTCCAAAAACAATCGGGTTAGATGAAAGAGAGAGATTGTCATGTCTTAACTTGTGTTACATTGTCTCTTCCGGGTTGACGGAGCTTAGCCACACCCCCTTCTCTGACGCGGTCTCCCCACGCTACATAATGCGACCGCGCCAGATACAAGACGCTGGATTATTGAAAAGCGTTACCGCGAAATCAAACCAGCTGAAAGAATTCTCTAAACCTTTATTTGTGCACCGAACCCAGACTGGAAATCTATCGACCCTCCTTCTCCTCTCCTCGACCACGGCTAGTAACTGGACCTTCCACATCCTGCTTGGCAACTTCCCTCCCCGGAAGAGATCTTCGGGAAACCTGATCTTGAAAGCTAAGTCATTTGCTATACCCGTAATAGGAGATTACCTGCTCTCAAGTCCGCTAAGCATTCCTGCTACAGCCTGCTCCCAAGCCTGCTTACCTCAAAGTCCAAAACTAATCACTCCTGCTACAACTTCATTTCTTATTTTCTCAGTTTCCATGAACTTGCAAACTCCTATGTGCTATACTGCATGTATGCTAGAAGCTGCTTACTCCGTTTAAACAAACAGCGAAGTAATTAAAGATCATAGGCGTGCGCAGCCTGTTGCATTAGGGTGTGCACCCTAAAGCACAAACACACACGCCGCGTGTATATGTATTTTTATATACACATACACACACGTACATATACATACATACATACATACACACACACATATATATATATACATATATATATATATATATATATATATATATACAAACACATATATACGTAGGTGCAGTGTGTGTGTGATTGTGAGCGGTGCAGCGTGTAAGGGGTGCAGTGTGTGTGATTGCGAGGGGTACAGTGTGGTGTAATTGTGAAGGGTGCAGTGTGTGTGATTGTGAGGGGTATAGTGTATGTAATTGTAAGGGGTACAGTTTGTGTAATTGTGAGGGATTCAGTGTGTATGATTGTGAGGGGTGCACTGTGTGGGTGACAGGGGTTAGGAGGGTGGAGGGGCAGCGACAGGAGGTAGCAGGGGTAGACGGTTAGTGACATGGGTTAGGGGTTAGGGGGTAGAGGGGTAGTAACGGGTTAGGGGGATAGAGGGGTAGTGACAGGGGTTAGGGGGATAGAGGGGTAGTGACAGGGGTTGGGGTAGAGGGGTAGAGGGACAGGAGGTAGGGGGGTGGAGGGGCAGTGACAGGAGGTAGCAGGGGTAGACGGTTAGTGACAGGGGTTAGGGGGTAGAGGGGTAGTAACGGGTTAGGGGGATAGAGGGGTAGTGACAGGGGTTAGGGGGATAGAGGGGTAGTGACAGGGGTTGGGGTAGAGGGGCAGTGACAGGGGGTGGGGGAGTGGAAGGGCAGTAACAGGGGTTAAGGGGGGTGGAGAGGCAGTGACATGGGTTAGGGAGGTAGAGGGGCAGTGACAGGGGTTAGGGGGTAGAGGGGTAGTGACAGGGGATAGAGGGGTAGTGTCAGGGGTTAAGGGGGTAGTGACAGGAGTTAGGGTGATAGAGGGGCAGTGACAGGGGGTGGGGAGAGTGGAGAGGCAGTGACAGGGGTTGGGGGGTGGAGAGGCAGTGACATGGGTTAGGGGGGTAGAGGGGCAGTGAGAGGGGTTAGGGGGGTAGAGGGGTAGTGACAGGGGTTAGGGGGGTAGTGCCAGGGGTTAGGGGGGTAGTGACAGGGATTAGGGAGGTAGAGGGGTAGTGACAGGGGATAGGGGGGTAGTGACAGGAGTTAGGGGGGTAGAGGGGCAGTGACAGGGGTTGGGGGGTGGAGAGGCAGTGACATGGGTTAGGGGGTAGAGGGGCAGTGACAGGGGTTAGGGGGTAGTGGGATAGTGACAGGGGTTAGAGGGGTAGTGACAGGGGTTAGGGGAGGTAGTGACAGGGGTTAGGGGGGTAGTGACAGGGGTTAGAGGGGTAGTGACAGGGGTTAGGGGGGTAGTGACAGGGGTTAGGGGGGTAGTGGCAGGGGTTAGGGGGGTAGTGACAGGGGTTAGAGGGGTAGTGACAGGGGTTAGGGGGGTAGTGACAGGGGTTAGGGGGTTAGAGGGGTAGTGACAGGGGTTAGTGTCAGGGGTAAGGGGGTAGTGACAGGGGCTAGGGGGTAGTGACAGGGGTTTGGGGGGGTAGAGTGGTAGTGACAGGGGTTAGGGGGTAGTGACAGGGGTTAGGAGGGTTAGAGGGGTAGTGACAGGGGTTAGAGGGGTAGTGACAGGGGTTAGGGGGTAGTGACAGGGGTTAGAGGGCTAGGGACAGGGGTTAGGGGGGGTATGGGGGCAGAGGCAGGGTGGGGGGGCAGTGAGTGACAGGGGACAGAGGGGGGTTTATAAATACCTGCCCTGGTGGTCCAGTGGGCTCCCTCTCTCTTCAGTCTGCAGCTCCGCCGGGAGTGAGCTGCAGACCACATGGTGAGTCTCGCGAACTCCAGTCAGGGCGTTGCCGCGGCAATGCTCTGACAGGCTGGAGATTGCGAGACACCTCAGTCTGCAGCTCACTCCCGGCGGAGCTGCAGACTGAGGCTGGATCTCCATCAGGGCAGACGGACAGGAGGGGCCTCTCACCCGGCGGCATTGGGGGCAAGCCGCTGTGCCCCCTCCTGTGTCGGGTCCTCGGTCATAGACCGAGGACCCGACATGTCAGTCTGCCTAGAGGTAGTGCAGCATGGAGGTGTGATTAGGGTGTGCCCAGGCACACCCGGCACATCCCGTGCGCACGCCTATGTTAAAGATACAGTGCCTGTGTTATACGTAATTAAAGATACAGTCCCTGTATTATCCTCTATAATCCTAGTCATCAATCTGAGTACTAAGAGATCTGCAGTTGTGCTCCATATAAATACATGTAAGCATTACAGAATAATCCAGCCTTTGTAATGGATCCAGCAGATTTCGATTCTAAATTTACTATGCTGAATCAAAGAGTCGATACACTTGCCCAAGGCATGCAAGACCTACAGGTTACAAATGAACGGATTCTTACTTATGTCAGAGACTTACAAACCCATACTCCTCATACTGTTATGCACTCGGCTAGGGACCCTGCTGTCTGTAATCCCAAAAAGTTTTCTGGAGATCGATCTAAATACAGAGAGTTTCTTAATTCCTGCAAATTATTGATTGCTCTAAAACCTAGATCTTATCCCACTGAAAGATCTAAGGTTTGTTCAGTTATCTCCTTCCTAAGAGGTGAACCTATGGCCTGGGCCCATTCCTTTTTGGAAAATGATGACCCCATCTTAGACTCATTGGATTAATTTTTTGAAGCCATGTCTCTTCTTTATGAAGATCCCAACAAACAATCTACAGCTGATTTAACCATTAGAACCTTACATCAAAAACATAGACCTGTCGAAGACTACATTGCTGAATTTAAAAGATGGGCAATAGAAACTCAATGGAATGACATAACCCTACGCAACCAGTTCCGAATTGGGTTATCCGAAGCAGTAAAGGATGAACTTTCTAGAACTGAACTCCCTACTACATTAAATGCGCTGATTCAACTATCAATCAGCATTGACAGAAGACTTAGAGAAAGAAAGGCCGAAAAAGCTATCTCGAGTTCATTATGGAAAAAAACATTCAGTCCTTCAAAAACTCCTGAAAAACCATCATTACAAACAGAACCTATGGAAATAGGGGTAATAAGAAGTCCTCTCACTCTAGAAGAGAAAACCAGAAGACGACTACTAAACCTCTGCATGTATTGTGCCTCACAAGATCATTTGATCCCAGAATGCCCCTTATTGAAACGTCCAAAAGGCGCTAAGCATGCTTATACCACTTCTATACTAAGTGCACTTCCCTCCAAATCAACCACTCAATTCTCCTCTATTTCTCTCATATTACAGTGGGACAAAGAAAGAATTATGACTGAAGCCATTATTGATTCTGGTGCAAACGGGGTGTTCATCGATTCATCCTTTGTAACAAAAAATTCAATTCCTTGTGTTCGCAAAAGCACTTCTGTTTCTGTCAGAGTGATTGATGGCTCCTTAATATTCTCGGGCCCTATACTAAAGGAAACCATTCCTGTAAGAGTGACCACTAATAATACTCATACTGAATATCTTATATTCGATGTTATCTCATCACCTCTTTATCCGGTTATACTAGGGATCAACTGGTTAAGGAACCACAACCCACAAATTACTTGGTCTCCCTTCTCTCTCACCTTTAGTTCTACTTATTGTAAAGAAACATGCCTACAACATATTCCAATCTTTCAGGTTATTGAAGAACCAATTATAACTTCCTGTTATTCTGAGTTCTCAGATGTATTCAGTAAAAAGGAAGCTGAGACACTCCCACCTCATCGTCCCTATGATTGTCCCATAGACCTCATACCTGGTGCCCCCATCCCTTTTGGGCACATCTATCCTCTCTCTGAATCAGAATTAAAAATCCTCAAGGAATACTTGGATGAAAACCTCCGTAAAGGGTTCATTAGACCTTCCAGCTCACCTGCTGCTTCCAGTATGTTTTTTTGTGAGAAATAAAGACCAGACTATACGTCCCATCATAGATTGCAGAGCTTTAAACAAAATAACAGTCAAAAATCGTTACCCTCTTCCCCTGATAAATGAATTGATTGAACGGTTAAAAACAGCTACCATCTACACCAAGCTTGACCTCCGTGGGGCATATAACCTTATTAGAATCAAGGCTAATGATGAATGGAAAACTGCTTTCCAGACCAGATATGGCCTTTACGAGTATCTCGTGATGCATTCGGCCTTTGCAACGCCCCCGCAACCTTTCAACACTTCATAAATGACATCTTCAGGGATCTTCTAGATGTTTGTGTTATCATTTATTTGGATGACATTCTTATATATTCTAACAGTCTTGAAGGAACACTGTCAGGATCGGGACAGGGATCCGACACGCAGAGTACAAAGAGTAGAGAGATACGTATACCGGACCTTAGAATGGCCGGACTTAACGTAAGAACTACGTATAGAATGGTCAGAGACAAGCCGAGGTCGAGGGAATGAGAAGACAGGTAAGCGAGAGACAAGCCGAGGTCAAAGGATAACAGAGAAGCAGGAGAGTAATAACAAAGCCGGGTCAGAACCAAAAGACAATCAGGATACAAGAGCACTGTGTGACTAGACTGGCTAGAACCACGACAGGGCAATGAGCAAATGCGGAAAGCTCCATTAAATACCCTGGCTCTAGAGAGTAATCACGCCTCCGACGAGTCCTGATTCGTGTTCCGGACTTGAGTGGCAGGTCGGACTGGATTAGCGTCATGACGTCGGCTATTGAGCGTCGCGTCATAAAAGGAAGTAGCTCCCTCGCGGCCGGCGTGTAAACGACCGAGGGAACCGCGAGGAACGGGAGAAACAGACCTTCTGGAAGGAGAAACGTCTAAGCCTCTACCCCTCTCAGAGGTAGAGACTACAGGTACCCTGACAGTACCCCCCCTCTCAGAAACGCCCACCGGGCGGAAGGAACCGGGACGAGACGGAAAGCGGGAGTGAAAAGCCCTGCGAAGACGAGGAGCATGGACATCCTCCTGAGGTACCCAAGTCCTCTCCTCAGGACCATATCCTTTCCAGTCCACCAGGTATTGAACCCTCCCGCGGGAGATACGAGAATCGACGATGGAGTTGATCTCGTACTCCTCCTGGCCCTCAACCTGAACAGAGTGAGGAGATGAGACCTTGGAGGAGAATCTGTTACAGATTAACGGTTTCAGCAATGAAACATGAAAAGAATTAGGGATATGCAAAGCAGGAGGAAGCGCTAAGCGATACGCAACTGGATTAATTAGAGTCAGAATCCTGTAGGGCCCAATGTAGCGAGGAGCGAATTTCATAGAAGGTACCTTCAAACGAATGTTTCTAGTGCTCAACCATACCCTATCCCCAGGCACAAAACTTGGAGCCGCCCTTCTGCGTTTATCAGCGTGTTTTTTGTACAGTAAGGAATTATGTAGGAGAATTTGTCGAGTCTGATCCCACAATTTCCTCAGATTGGCAACATGAACATCAACCGACGGTAACCCCTGGGAAGAGGGAACCGAAGGAAGAATGGAAGGATGAAAGCCATAATTCATGAAAAAAGGGCTAGAGTGAGTTGAATCGCAAACGAGATTATTATGTGCGAACTCTGCCCAAGGAATCAGACCAACCCAATCGTCCTGGTGTTCAGAAACAAAACAACGCAGATATTGCTCAATTTTTTGATTGGTACGTTCAGCAGCTCCGTTAGACTGAGGATGATAGGCAGAAGAAAAATTCAATTTGATGCCTAGTTGAGAACAGAATGATCTCCAGAAACGTGAAACAAATTGGGAGCCTCTATCAGAAGTAATTTCAGAAGGAATCCCATGTAAGCGAAAAATTTCTCTTGCAAATATTTCCGCCAATTCAGGAGAAGTCGGAAGTTTAGGTAAAGGTTCGAAATGTGCCATCTTGGTAAACCTATCAACCGCCATGAGGATAACAGTCTGTCTTTTAGAAGCAGGCAAATCTACAATAAAGTCCATAGCCAAACAGGTCCAAGGTTTGTCTGGAATCTCCAAGGAATGTAAAAGACCATATGGAAGCGAATGAGGTAGTTTGGTCTTAGTACAGACCTCACAAGCTCCGATGAAATCCTTAACATCCCTCCGTAAAGAAGGCCACCAGAAATCCTTAGAGATCAAGGAATATGTTTTGCGAATGCCCGGATGACCAGCTACCTTACTCTCGTGAAGACACCGTAAGAGCTCCAGTTGGAGTTCAGGAGGAACGAAGTGTCTTGACGCAGGAGTCTGTCTAGGTGCCAGATGCTGCAACTTCATGATCTTGGCAAGCAGCGGAGAATGGATTTTGAGAGTTGTGTTAGCGATAATATTACACTTGGGTACTATAGAAGACAAAACCGGCTCCGATACAGCAGAAGGTTCATATTGACGAGACAAGGCATCGGCTTTAGAATTCTTAGAACCAGGTCTATATGTGAGTATGTAATTGAAGTGAGTGAGAAATATAGACCAACGAGCCTGCCTTGAGGATAATCGCTTAGCCTCCCCAATATAGGACAAGTTCTTATGATCCGTTAAGATAGTAACAGGATGCAAGGTCCGTTCCAATAAATGTCTCCACTCCTTTAAGGCCATGATAACCGCTAGAAGTTCCCTGTCACCAATGTCATATCTGCTCTCAGTACCGGACAATTTTTTGGAAAAATACCCACATGGATGTAATGGTTTATCCACACCTAACCTTTGGGACAGGATAGCACCTATCCCCGTCTCAGAAGCGTCAACTTCGAGTAGGAAGGGCAGAGTAGTATCAGGGTGAACTAAAATTGGTGCGGAAGCAAACAGTTCTTTGAGAGTCTTGAAAGCAAGGAGTGCTTCAGTAGACCAATTCTTAGTGTCAGCCCCCTGTCTGGTCATATTGGTGATAGGAGCAATAATTGAAGAGTATCCCTTAATGAAACGTCTATAGTAATTGGAGAAACCAATAAACCTCTGAATGGCCTTGAGACCCTTAGGTAAAGGCCAATCTAAAATGGACTGGAGTTTCTCCGGATCCATCTTAAACCCCTCTCCAGAAATTACGTAACCAAGAAAGTTTGTCTGGGATTGGTCAAAGCTACATTTCTCCAATTTACAGTACAAGCCGTGTTGAAGGAGTTTGCGCAAAACCCTTCTGACCTGTCCGTGGTGAGTCTCAATTTCTCTAGAATGTATAAGTATATCATCGAGGTATACAATAACACAGTCATGTTGAAATTCCCTGAGAACTTCATTAATTAGGTCCTGAAAAACTGCCGGTGCATTACAGAGACCAAAGGGCATTACTGTATACTCATAGTGCCCATAACGAGTATTGAACGCAGTCATCCACTCGTGTCCCTGCTGAATTCTGACCAAGTTATATGCCCCTCTGAGATCTAACTTAGTGAAGATCTTGGAACCCTTTAATCGATCAAAGAGCTCAGTGATCAAGGGAATCGGATAGGCGTTTCTAATGGTAATTTTATTCAAACCTCGGTAGTCAATGCAAGGTCTCAAAGTACCATCCTTCTTTTTAACAAAAAAAAATCCAGCCCCAGCAGGGGAGGAGGACCTCCTAATGAATCCCTTGTCTAGGTTTTCACGAATATACTCCTCTAGAACTAAATTCTCCTTCGTAGACAAAGGGTATACATGACCCCTAGGAGGCATAGTACCAGGAAGTAAATTAATCTTACAGTCAAAGGACCTATGTGGAGGTAAAGTATCGGCTTTTCTTTTGTCAAATACCGCCCTTAAGTCCAGGTACAAGGGCGGTATTTGTACTTCTGTAGAGTCGGTAGAATTAGTAGGTGTGTTAACTGTGCAAAGCGGTGACACTCTCTTTAAACACTTCTCCTGACAATTCTGGCCCCATGAGACTATCTCTCCTAATTCCCAATCAATAATAGGATTATGTCTCTTAAGCCAGGAGTATCCCAGGACTATGGGAACAGAAGGAGATGAAATGAGTAATAGAGATGTCTCCTCCTCGTGTAGGATACCAGTAGTTAAATTAAGAGGTATGGTTTCACGAAAAATCACAGGCTCAACTAAAGGTCTACCATCTATGGCCTCAACGGCCAAGGGTGTGTCCCTTAACTGGGATGGGATAGTGTGTTTGGTGACAAAAACTTGGTTGATAAAGCTTTCAGCAGCTCCAGAGTCTATCAATGCCATAGTCTCTAGAGTTCCCTTCTCCCCAGTTAAGGAAACGGGTAATAGAAGACTGTGATCTTTGTAATTATGAGTAGAGGACAAAATAAAAACACCCAAGGCCTGTCCTCTAGAGAAACTTAGGTGCGAGCGTTTCCCGGGCGATTGGGACAATTCAAACGTAAATGACCTCTGACTCCACAGTACATACACAATCCCTCCCTTCTCCTGTACTGTCTCTCCTCCTCTGAGAGACGAGTATGGCCTATCTGCATAGGTTCTGGAAAAAGTGGTGTTTTGGCCTCAGGACTTTGAAAAGATGGAGCTAGTCTAAAAGAAGATCTACAGGTTCTATCTCGAGTGTTCTGCCTTTCTCTTAGAAGTTCATCAATGCGAGAGATAAACGAAATTAAATCCTCCAAATTCTCAGGAAGCTCTCTAGTAGCTACCTCGTCAAGTATTACATCAGATAGTCCGTTTAGAAACACGTCTATATAAGCCTGTTCATTCCACTTAACCTCTGCCGCCAAAGACCTGAACTCTAGTGCGTAATCCACAAGTGTTCGGTTATCCTGTCTAAGGCGCAACAGTAATCTAGCTGCATTGACCTTTCTGCCAGGAGGGTCAAAAGTTCTTTTAAAAGCAGCTACAAAGGCATTATAATTGTATACTAATGGATTATCATTCTCCCACAACGGATTAGCCCATCTCAGAGCTTTCTCAACGAGTAAGGTGATAATAAATCCCACTTTCGCTCTATCTGTAGGATAGGAGCGGGGTTGTAATTCGAAGTGGATACTTATTTGGTTTAAAAAACCACGACACCTCTCAGGAGATCCAGCATAACGTACAGGTGGGGTAATTCGGGAAGAAGCCCCTACAGTAGCTACCTCTAGACCTGAACCCACAGGAGAAATAGAAGTATTACGCATCTCCTCTGGTGGATTATTAGGATGAGATAACAACGCCTGTAGCGCTAGTGCCATCTGATCCATTCTGTGTTCCATGGCGTCAAACCTAGGATCAGAAGAACCAAGCTGACTGTTTGTACCTGCAGGATCCATTGGCCCTGTCGTAATGTCAGGATCGGGACAGGGATCCAACACGCAGAGTACAAAGAGTAGAGAGATACGTATACCGGACCTTAGAATGGCCGGACTTAACGTAAGAACTACGTATAGAATGGTCAGAGACAAGCCGAGGTCGAGGGAACGAGAAGACAGGTAAGCGAGAGACAAGCCGAGGTCAAAGGATAACAGAGAAGCAGGAGAGTAATAACAAAGCCGGGTCAGAACCAAAAGACAATCAGGATACAAGAGCACTGTGTGACTAGACTGGCTAGAACCACGACAGGGCAATGAGCAAATGCGGAAAGCTCCATTAAATACCCTGGCTCTAGAGAGTAATCACGCCTCCGACGCGTGTTCCAGACTTGAGTGGCAGGTCGGACTGGATTAGCGTCATGACGTCGGCTATTGAGCGTCGCGTCATAAAAGGAAGTAGCTCCCTCGCGGCCGGCGTGTAAACGACCGAGGGAACCGCGAGGAACGGGAGAAACAGACCTTCTGGAAGGAGAAACGTCTAAGTCTCTACCCCTCTCAGAGGTAGAGACTACAGGTACCCTGACAAACACAAACTCCTATAATGGTATATACTGACCACAAAAACCTTGAATATCTTCACTCCAACAAGACTCTCTCTGCTAGGCAAGTAAGATGGAATCTTTTCTTCTCTCGGTTCAATTTTCAAATTGTTTTTAGACCTGGATCCAGAAACAAAAAGGCGGATGCCCTTTCCAGAATTCACCAAGATATTGAATTGAAAGATCCTCCTGTAACTGGAACTCCTCCTCATACAGTCATTGGAATCCTAACGTCCCTTATAGATGACATAAAAGGTCTAAGTGAAGATGCTCTTGAACTTCCCAAGTCAACCAAGCTATCAAAGAAAAATGGTCTCTACTATTTCAATAACAGGATTTACATTCCTCCCATATTCAGAAATAAAGTACTCAAATTAATTCATGATTCTCCTTTGGCTGGTCATCCTGGAATAAAAAAGACCCTAGAATTATCCAAGAGATATTATTGATGGCCTCGCCAGGACAACACCATTGAATCCTATGTCAAAACTTGTTCAACCTGCCAAAGATCCAAATCTGAACATCATCACCCATTTGGTCAATTATTGAATCTACCGATTCCGGATAGGCCTTGGCAATCCATTTCTATGGACTTCTTGGTAGAACTCCCCCCTTCTCAACATCATACCACCATTTTAGTAGTAGTGGACCGCTTCACGAAAATGTCCCATTTTATCCCCTTGAAGAAATTACCCTCATCATCTGAACTTTCAAAAGTATTCCTCGATAATATAGTGAAACTTCATGGACTTCCTGATGAAATCATATCAGACCGAGGAACCCAGTTCACCTCCAAATTCTGGAACGCATTGTGTTCTTCTCTTCATATTCAACGCAAACTATCTTCAGCTTATCATCCCCAAACCAATGGGCAAACTGAAAGAGTTAACCAATGCTTAGAGCAATATTTACGATGTTATTGTTCCCACCTACAGGATGATTGGATCACATGGTTGCCTATGGCTGAATTTGCATACAACAACTCAGTTCATACCAGTAGTAAAATGACTCCCTTCTTTTCCAATTATGGGTTTCATCCCTCTTCGTTTCCCACTCATACCATTCCTTCATCTAACCCCACCGTTTCAAATCATATTTCATACATGTCTTCCCTGTTTCTTAAATTGCATGAAAATCTTGAACTCGCATTGTCTAATCAAAAGAAGTTTTTTGATACTAAGAGGCAACCTCCTCCAGCCTATAAAATTGGTGATCTTGTCTGGCTCTCCTCAAAAAACATGTCCACCAACCGTCCTTCAAAGAAACTGAGTTCCCTCTTTCTTGGTCCTTTTCAAATATTGTCAATCATCAACCGTAACGTTGTGAAATTGAAGCTTCCACCTACTTTAAAACTTCACCCTGTCTTCCATGTTTCCTTGCTCAAACCTCATCTTCCTGACCCTTTCCACAGAGATGCACTTACTACTCCTGATCCTATTTTGGTACAAGGTGAAGAGGAATACGAAATCCAAAAGACTCTGGATTCGCGGATCCATCGTGGCTCCCTGCAATACCTCATTAGGTGGAAAGGTTACGGAATTGATGAGGATACTTGGGAAAACTCCTCTTTGATCCATGCAAACAGTTTAATTACCGCATTCCACAGACGCTATCCGTCTAAACCATGTTGATAGCACCCTGTGGGCGCTCCTTACAGGGAGGGTACTGTCATGCCTTAACTACCGGTATTACATTGTCTCTTCCGGGTTGACGGAGCTTAGCCACACCCCCTTCTCTGACGCGGTCTCCCCACGCTACATAATGCGACCGCACCAGATGCAAGACGCTGGATTATTGAAAAGCGTTACCGCGAAATCAAACCGGCTGAAAGAATTCTCTAAACCTTTATTTGTGCACCGAACCCGGACTGGAAATCTATCGACCCTCCTTCTCCTCTCCTCGACCACGGCTAGTAACTGGACCTTCCACATCCTGCTTGGCAACTTCCCTCCCCGGAGGAGATCTTCGGGAAACCTGATCTTTCACCATTGAAAGCTAAGTAATTTGCTATACCCGTAATAGGAGATTACCTGCTCTCAAGTCCGCTAAGCATTCCTGCTACAGCCTGCTCTCAAGTCTGCTAAGCATTCCTGCTACAGCCTACTCTCAAGCCTGCTTACCTCAAAGTCCAAATCTAATCACTCCTGCTACAACTTAATTTCTTATTTCCTCCGTTTCCATGAACTTGCAAACTCCTATGTGCTATACTGCATGTATGCTAGAAGCTGCTTACTCCATTTAAACAAACAGCGAAGTAATTAAAGATACAGTGCCTGTATTATCCTCTATAATCCTAGTCATCAATCTGAGTACTAAGAGATCTGCAGTTGTGCTCCATATAAATATATGTAAGCATTACAGAGATGCCAAGGTGAACAGGTTACTTAGGGGGAACAGGAGCTGGAAAGGAGCACATTTAGGCAAGCGCCAACAGGTTTGATTGAGACCCAGTAATCGAGCATTGATTAATTGGAGAGCTGGGTTTAAATAGGCAGCAGAAGGGTGGATTCCTATGGAGACTTTCGGACCCGCGGGTAATACATGTCAAAATAGTTCCATAGCTGTAATGTTTACAGATAACATAAAAAAGGTCTATAGACCATTAACCAAAGACTGAGACGTTTATGAAGATCTCCAGAACTCCAAAATGGTGTCATTTTCCCGCATTTACACGATTTCTTACAATTAGTCAGAGGCGTATATACCGCGGTCGCAGGGGTTGCAGCTGTGACCGGGCCCGACACTCCAGGGGGCCCGGCCACCCTGCGGACCCCTGTGATTGGGTATCCTCCGCCATCATCTTCTGCGGCCCCGGCCAACGCGGCAAACAGCCAGGGTCGCCGTCCAAGGCTTCCATCGGATGGCCCATGCTGTCAGGGCCACCCGATGGATATTGATTGTCAGGGGGCCCGATCAGCGCTGGGCACTTTAACAGCGCGACTGGGCCCCTTGTGATTACATCACAGCACGTCACTCCTCCCAGCTAACACACAGACTGCGCAGGAGCCACCACTGGACCCCAGGGAAAGTCATCCTCCTGCAGGTAGGAAACAGGAGGGTGACTTAAACATTTTGTGTGTGTGTGTGTGTGTGTCTGCCTCTATGTGTGTCTGTATGTGTGCCTGTCTGTTTGTATGTATGTGTCTGTGTGCCTGTATGTGTGCCTGTCTGTTTGTATGTATGTGTCTGTGTGCCTGTCTGTGTGTCAGTCTGTATGTATGTCTGTGTATGTCTGTCTGTATGTATATATGTGTGCCTGTCTGTTTGTATGTATGTGTCTGTGTGTATGTGTCTATGTGTGTGTGTGTCTGTCGGGGGGGAATAGGGAGGGGGGGAGCCCATGGATCATTTTTGCACCGAGGCCCCATGGTTTGTGTGTACGCCACTGCAATTAGTGTTAGGATTTAGACTAGATTTATGGTTAGGGCAGGGGTTCTTGTTTGTCCCTTGGTGTCAGCCTTTCCCCTGTGAGTGTACACTATGCTTGCATATTAATGCCAGCGCACGAAGCCCATGTTCACCCTGCTGTGGTCTGCTCGGAGTGAGGCCATCCTGTGAGCTCGCAGTAAACCTGGCGTACATTCATTCAGAATCTAACACCCTTTTTGGTCTGACCCCATTTATAGCGTTCCCAGTGTAGCTGGGATACTGTGACATATTGGGACACATTTTAACCAATCACAAACCGTGTTTCCCCGAGTAGACTTCTATTCCCAAGCTGGGATACTGTGACATATTGGGACACGTTTTAACCAATCACAAACCGTATTTCCCTGAGTAGATTTCCATTCCCAAGCTGGGATACTGTGACATATTGGGACACATTTTAACCAATCACAAACCGTATTTCCCTGAGTAGATTTCTATTCCCAAGCTGGGATACTGTGACATATTGGGACACGTTTTAACCAATCACAAACCGTATTTCCCTGAGTAGATTTCTATTCCCAAGCTGGGATACTGTGACATATTGGGACACGTTTTAACCAATCACAAACCGTAGTTCCCTGAGTAGATTTCTATTCCCAAGCTGGGATACTGTGACGTATTGGGACACGTTTTAACCAATCACAAACCGTATTTCCCTGAGTAGATTTCTATTCCCAAGCTGGGATACTGTGACATATTGGGACACATTTTAACCAATCACAAACCGTATTTCCCTGAGTAGATTTCTATTCCCAAGCTGGGATACTGTGACATATTGGGACACATTTTAACCAATCACAAACCGTGTTTCCCCGAGTAGACTTCTATTCCCAAGCTGGGATACTGTGACATATTGGGACACGTTTTAACCAATCACAAACCGTGTTTCCCTGAGTAGATTTCTATTCCCAAGCTGGGATACTGTGACATATTGGGACACGTTTTAACCAATCACAAACCGTATTTCCCTGAGTAGATTTCCATTCCCAAGCTGGGATACTGTGACATATTGGGACACGTTTTAACCAATCACAAACCGTATTTCCCTGAGTAGATTTCTATTCCCAAGCTGGGATACTGTGGCATATTGGGACACGTTTAACCAATCACAAACCGTATTTCCCTGAGTAGACTTCTATTCCCAAGCTGGGATACTGTGACATATTGGGACACATTTTAACCAATCACAAACCGTAGTTCCCTGAGTAGATTTCCATTCCCATGCTGGGATACTGTGACATATTGGGACACGTTTTAACCAATCACAAACCGTATTTCCCTGAGTAGATTTCTATTCCCAAGCTGGGATACTGTGACATATTGGGACACGTTTTAACCAATCACAAACCGTAGTTCCCTGAGTAGATTTCTATTCCCAAGCTGGGATACTGTGACGTATTGGGACACGTTTTAACCAATCACAAACCGTATTTCCCTGAGTAGATTTCTATTCCCAAGCTGGGATACTGTGACATATTGGGACACATTTTAACCAATCACAAACCGTATTTCCCTGAGTAGATTTCTATTCCCAAGCTGGGATACTGTGACATATTGGGACACATTTTAACCAATCACAAACCGTGTTTCCCCGAGTAGACTTCTATTCCCAAGCTGGGATACTGTGACATATTGGGACACGTTTTAACCAATCACAAACCGTGTTTCCCTGAGTAGATTTCTATTCCCAAGCTGGGATACTGTGACATATTGGGACACGTTTTAACCAATCACAAACCGTATTTCCCTGAGTAGATTTCCATTCCCAAGCTGGGATACTGTGACATATTGGGACACGTTTTAACCAATCACAAACCGTATTTCCCTGAGTAGATTTCTATTCCCAAGCTGGGATACTGTGGCATATTGGGACACGTTTAACCAATCACAAACCGTATTTCCCTGAGTAGATTTCTATTCCCAAGCTGGGATACTGTGACATATTGGGACAAATTTTAACCAATCAAAAACCGTATTTCCCTGAGTAGATTTCCATTCCCAAGCTGGGATACTGTGACATATTGGGACACGTTTTAACCAATCACAAACCGTGTTTCCCTGAGTAGATTTCTATTCCCAAGCTGGGATACTGTGACATATTGGGACACGTTTTATCCAATCACAAACCGTATTTCCCTGAGTAGATTTCTATTCCCAAGCTGGGATACTGTGACATATTGGGACACGTTTTAACCAATCACAAACCGTATTTCCCTGAGTAGATTTCCATTCCCAAGCTGGGATACTGTGACATATTGGGACACGTTTTAACCAATCACAAACCGTGTTTCCCTGAGTAGATTTCTATTACCAAGCTGGGATACTGTGACATATTGGGACACGTTTTAACCAATCACAAACCGTATTTCCCTGAGTAGCTTTCCATTCCCAAGCTGGGATACTGTGACATATTGGGATACGTTTTAACCAATCACAAACCGTGTTTCCCTGAGTAGCTTTCCATTCCCAAGCTGGGATACTGTGACATTTTGGGACACGTTTTAACCAATCACAAACCGTATTTCCCTGAGTAGATTTCTATTCCCAAACTGGGATACTGTGACATATTGGGACACGTTTAACCAATCACAAACCGTATTTCCCCGAGTAGATTTCTATTCCCAAGCTGGGATACTGTGGCATATTGGGGCACGTTTTAACCAATCACAAACCGTATTTCCCTGAGTAGATTTCTATTCCCAAGCTGGGATACTGTGACATATTGGGACACGTTTTAACCAATCACAAACCGTATTTCCCTGACTAGATTTCTATTCCCATGCTGGGATACTGTGACATATTGGGACACGTTTTAACCAATCACAAACCGTATTTCCCTGAGTAGATTTCTATTCCCAAGCTGGGATACTGTGACATATTGGGACACGTTTTAACCAATCACAAACCGTAGTTCCCTGAGTAGATTTCTATTCCCAAGCTGGGATACTGTGACGTATTGGGACACGTTTTAACCAATCACAAACCGTATTTCCCTGAGTAGATTTCTATTCCCAAGCTGGGATACTGTGACATATTGGGACACATTTTAACCAATCACAAACCGTATTTCCCTGAGTAGATTTCTATTCCCAAGCTGGGATACTGTGACATATTGGGACACATTTTAACCAATCACAAACCGTGTTTCCCCGAGTAGACTTCTATTCCCAAGCTGGGATACTGTGACATATTGGGACACGTTTTAACCAATCACAAACCGTGTTTCCCTGAGTAGATTTCTATTCCCAAGCTGGGATACTGTGACATATTGGGACACGTTTTAACCAATCACAAACCGTATTTCCCTGAGTAGATTTCCATTCCCAAGCTGGGATACTGTGACATATTGGGACACGTTTTAACCAATCACAAACCGTATTTCCCTGAGTAGATTTCTATTCCCAAGCTGGGATACTGTGGCATATTGGGACACGTTTAACCAATCACAAACCGTATTTCCCTGAGTAGATTTCTATTCCCAAGCTGGGATACTGTGACATATTGGGACAAATTTTAACCAATCAAAAACCGTATTTCCCTGAGTAGATTTCCATTCCCAAGCTGGGATACTGTGACATATTGGGACACGTTTTAACCAATCACAAACCGTGTTTCCCTGAGTAGATTTCTATTCCCAAGCTGGGATACTGTGACATATTGGGACACGTTTTATCCAATCACAAACCGTATTTCCCTGAGTAGATTTCTATTCCCAAGCTGGGATACTGTGACATATTGGGACACGTTTTAACCAATCACAAACCGTATTTCCCTGAGTAGATTTCCATTCCCAAGCTGGGATACTGTGACATATTGGGACACGTTTTAACCAATCACAAACCGTGTTTCCCTGAGTAGATTTCTATTACCAAGCTGGGATACTGTGACATATTGGGACACGTTTTAACCAATCACAAACCGTATTTCCCTGAGTAGCTTTCCATTCCCAAGCTGGGATACTGTGACATATTGGGATACGTTTTAACCAATCACAAACCGTGTTTCCCTGAGTAGCTTTCCATTCCCAAGCTGGGATACTGTGACATTTTGGGACACGTTTTAACCAATCACAAACCGTATTTCCCTGAGTAGATTTCTATTCCCAAACTGGGATACTGTGACATATTGGGACACGTTTAACCAATCACAAACCGTATTTCCCCGAGTAGATTTCTATTCCCAAGCTGGGATACTGTGGCATATTGGGGCACGTTTTAACCAATCACAAACCGTATTTCCCTGAGTAGATTTCTATTCCCAAGCTGGGATACTGTGACATATTGGGACACGTTTTAACCAATCACAAACCGTATTTCCCTGACTAGATTTCTATTCCCATGCTGGGATACTGTGACATATTGGGACACGTTTTAACCAATCACAAACCGTATTTCCCTGAGTAGATTTCTATTCCCAAGCTGGGATACTGTGACATATTGGGACACGTTTTAACCAATCACAAACCGTGTTTCCCTGAGTAGATTTCCATTCCCAAGCTGGGATACTGTGACATATTGGGACACGTTTTAACCAATCACAAACCGTATTTCCCTGAGTAGATTTCTATTCCCAAGCTGGGATACTGTGACATATTGGGACACGTTTTAACCAATCACAAACCGTAGTTCCCTGAGTAGATTTCTATTCCCAAGCTGGGATACTGTGACGTATTGGGACACGTTTTAACCAATCACAAACCGTATTTCCCTGAGTAGATTTCTATTCCCAAGCTGGGATACTGTGACATATTGGGACACATTTTAACCAATCACAAACCGTATTTCCCTGAGTAGATTTCTATTCCCAAGCTGGGATACTGTGACATATTGGGACACATTTTAACCAATCACAAACCGTGTTTCCCCGAGTAGACTTCTATTCCCAAGCTGGGATACTGTGACATATTGGGACACGTTTTAACCAATCACAAACCGTGTTTCCCTGAGTAGATTTCTATTCCCAAGCTGGGATACTGTGACATATTGGGACACGTTTTAACCAATCACAAACCGTATTTCCCTGAGTAGATTTCCATTCCCAAGCTGGGATACTGTGACATATTGGGACACGTTTTAACCAATCACAAACCGTATTTCCCTGAGTAGATTTCTATTCCCAAGCTGGGATACTGTGGCATATTGGGACACGTTTAACCAATCACAAACCGTATTTCCCTGAGTAGACTTCTATTCCCAAGCTGGGATACTGTGACATATTGGGACACATTTTAACCAATCACAAACCGTAGTTCCCTGAGTAGATTTCCATTCCCATGCTGGGATACTGTGACATATTGGGACACGTTTTAACCAATCACAAACCGTATTTCCCTGAGTAGATTTCTATTCCCAAGCTGGGATACTGTGACATATTGGGACACGTTTTAACCAATCACAAACCGTAGTTCCCTGAGTAGATTTCTATTCCCAAGCTGGGATACTGTGACGTATTGGGACACGTTTTAACCAATCACAAACCGTATTTCCCTGAGTAGATTTCTATTCCCAAGCTGGGATACTGTGACATATTGGGACACATTTTAACCAATCACAAACCGTATTTCCCTGAGTAGATTTCTATTCCCAAGCTGGGATACTGTGACATATTGGGACACATTTTAACCAATCACAAACCGTGTTTCCCCGAGTAGACTTCTATTCCCAAGCTGGGATACTGTGACATATTGGGACACGTTTTAACCAATCACAAACCGTGTTTCCCTGAGTAGATTTCTATTCCCAAGCTGGGATACTGTGACATATTGGGACACGTTTTAACCAATCACAAACCGTATTTCCCTGAGTAGATTTCCATTCCCAAGCTGGGATACTGTGACATATTGGGACACGTTTTAACCAATCACAAACCGTATTTCCCTGAGTAGATTTCTATTCCCAAGCTGGGATACTGTGGCATATTGGGACACGTTTAACCAATCACAAACCGTATTTCCCTGAGTAGATTTCTATTCCCAAGCTGGGATACTGTGACATATTGGGACAAATTTTAACCAATCAAAAACCGTATTTCCCTGAGTAGATTTCCATTCCCAAGCTGGGATACTGTGACATATTGGGACACGTTTTAACCAATCACAAACCGTGTTTCCCTGAGTAGATTTCTATTCCCAAGCTGGGATACTGTGACATATTGGGACACGTTTTATCCAATCACAAACCGTATTTCCCTGAGTAGATTTCTATTCCCAAGCTGGGATACTGTGACATATTGGGACACGTTTTAACCAATCACAAACCGTATTTCCCTGAGTAGATTTCCATTCCCAAGCTGGGATACTGTGACATATTGGGACACGTTTTAACCAATCACAAACCGTGTTTCCCTGAGTAGATTTCTATTACCAAGCTGGGATACTGTGACATATTGGGACACGTTTTAACCAATCACAAACCGTATTTCCCTGAGTAGCTTTCCATTCCCAAGCTGGGATACTGTGACATATTGGGATACGTTTTAACCAATCACAAACCGTGTTTCCCTGAGTAGCTTTCCATTCCCAAGCTGGGATACTGTGACATTTTGGGACACGTTTTAACCAATCACAAACCGTATTTCCCTGAGTAGATTTCTATTCCCAAACTGGGATACTGTGACATATTGGGACACGTTTAACCAATCACAAACCGTATTTCCCCGAGTAGATTTCTATTCCCAAGCTGGGATACTGTGGCATATTGGGGCACGTTTTAACCAATCACAAACCGTATTTCCCTGAGTAGATTTCTATTCCCAAGCTGGGATACTGTGACATATTGGGACACGTTTTAACCAATCACAAACCGTATTTCCCTGACTAGATTTCTATTCCCATGCTGGGATACTGTGACATATTGGGACACGTTTTAACCAATCACAAACCGTATTTCCCTGAGTAGATTTCTATTCCCAAGCTGGGATACTGTGACATATTGGGACACGTTTTAACCAATCACAAACCGTGTTTCCCTGAGTAGATTTCCATTCCCAAGCTGGGATACTGTGACATATTGGGACACGTTTTAACCAATCACAAACCGTGTTTCCCTGAGTAGATTTCCATTCCCAAGCTGGGATACTGTGACATATTGGGACACGTTTTAACCAATCACAAACCGTATTTCCCTGAGTAGATTTCCTTTCCCAAGCTGGGATACTGTGACATATTGGGACACGTTTTATCCAATCACAAACCGTATTTCCCTGAGTAGATTTCCATTCCCAAGCTGGGATACTGTGACATATTGGGACACGTTTTAACCAATCACAAACCGTATTTCCCTGAGTAGATTTCCATTCCCAAGCTGGGATACTGTGACATATTGGGACACGTTTTAACCAATCACAAACCGTGTTTCCCTGAGTAGATTTCTATTCCCAAGCTGGGATACTGTGACATATTGGGACACGTTTTAACCAATCACAAACCGTATTTCCCTGAGTAGCTTTCCATTCCCAAGCTGGGATACTGTGACATATTGGGACACGTTTTAACCAATCACAAACCGTGTTTCCCTGAGTAGCTTTCCATTCCCAAGCTGGGATACTGTGACATTTTGGGACACGTTTTAACCAATCACAAACCGTATTTCCCTGAGTAGATTTCTATTCCCAAACTGGGATACTGTGACATATTGGGACACGTTTAACCAATCACAAACCGTATTTCCCTGAGTAGCTTTCCATTCCCAAGCTGGGATACTGTGACATATTGGGACACGTTTTAACCAATCACAAACCGTGTTTCCCTGAGTAGATTTCTATTCCCAAGCTGGGATACTGTGGCATATTGGGACACGTTTTAACCAATCACAAACCGTATTTCCCTGAGTAGATTTCTATTCCCAAGCTGGGATACTGTGACATATTGGGACACGTTTTAACCAATCACAAACCGTATTTCCCTGAGTAGATTTCCATTTCCAAGCTGGGATACTGTGACATATTGGGACAAATTTTAACCAATCAAAAACCGTATTTCCCTGAGTAGATTTCCATTCCCAAGCTGGGATACTGTGACATATTGGGACACGTTTTAACCAATCACAAACCGTGTTTCCCTGAGTAGATTTCTATTCCCAAGCTGGGATACTGTGACATATTGGGACACGTTTTATCCAATCACAAACCGTATTTCCCTGAGTAGATTTCTATTCCCAAGCTGGGATACTGTGACATATTGGGACACGTTTTAACCAATCACAAACCGTATTTCCCTGAGTAGATTTCCATTCCCAAGCTGGGATACTGTGACATATTGGGACACGTTTTAACCAATCACAAACCGTGTTTCCCTGAGTAGATTTCTATTCCCAAGCTGGGATACTGTGACATATTGGGACACGTTTTAACCAATCACAAACCGTATTTCCCTGAGTAGCTTTCCATTCCCAAGCTGGGATACTGTGACATATTGGGATACGTTTTAACCAATCACAAACCGTGTTTCCCTGAGTAGCTTTCCATTCCCAAGCTGGGATACTGTGACATTTTGGGACACGTTTTAACCAATCACAAACCGTATTTCCCTGAGTAGATTTCTATTCCCAAACTGGGATACTGTGACATATTGGGACACGTTTAACCAATCACAAACCGTATTTCCCCGAGTAGATTTCTATTCCCAAGCTGGGATACTGTGGCATATTGGGGCACGTTTTAACCAATCACAAACCGTATTTCCCTGAGTAGATTTCTATTCCCAAGCTGGGATACTGTGACATATTGGGACACGTTTTAACCAATCACAAACCGTATTTCCCTGACTAGATTTCTATTCCCATGCTGGGATACTGTGACATATTGGGACACGTTTTAACCAATCACAAACCGTATTTCCCTGAGTAGATTTCTATTCCCAAGCTGGGATACTGTGACATATTGGGACACGTTTTAACCAATCACAAACCGTGTTTCCCTGAGTAGATTTCCATTCCCAAGCTGGGATACTGTGACATATTGGGACACGTTTTAACCAATCACAAACCGTGTTTCCCTGAGTAGATTTCCATTCCCAAGCTGGGATACTGTGACATATTGGGACACGTTTTAACCAATCACAAACCGTATTTCCCTGAGTAGATTTCCTTTCCCAAGCTGGGATACTGTGACATATCGGGACACGTTTTAACCAATCACAAACCGTATTTCCCTGAGTAGACTTCTATTCCCAAGCTGGGATTCTGTGACATATTGGGACACGTTTAACCAATCACAAACCGTATTTCCCTGAGTAGATTTCTATTCCCAAGCTGGGATACTGTGCATATTGGGACACGTTTAACCAATCACAAACCGTATTTCCCTGAGTAGATTTCTATTCCCAAGCTGGGATACTGTGACATATTGGGACACGTTTAACCAATCACAAACCGTATTTCCCTGAGTAGCTTTCCATTCCCAAGCTGGGATACTGTGACATATTGGGACACATTTTAACCAATCAAAAAACTTATTTCCCTGAGTAGATTTCTATTCCCAAGCTGGGATACTGTGACATTTTGGGACACATTTTAACCAATCACAAACCGTATTTCCCCGAGTAGATTTCTATTCCCAAGCTGGGATACTGTGGCATATTGGGGCACGTTTTAACCAATCACAAACTGTATTTCCCTGAGTAGATTTCTATTCCCAAGCTGGGATACTGTGACATATTGGGACACGTTTTAACCAATCACAAACCGTATTTCCCTGACTAGATTTCTATTCCCATGCTGGGATACTGTGACATATTGGGACACGTTTTAACAAATCACAAACCGTATTTCCCTGAGTAGATTTCTATTCCCAAGCTGGGATACTGTGACATATTGGGACACGTTTTAACCAATCACAAACCGTGTTTCCCTGAGTAGATTTCCATTCCCAAGCTGGGATACTGTGACATATTGGGACACGTTTTAACCAATCACAAACCGTGTTTCCCTGAGTAGATTTCCATTCCCAAGCTGGGATACTGTGACATATTGGGACACGTTTTAACCAATCACAAACCGTATTTCCCTGAGTAGATTTCTATTCCCAAGCTGGGATACTGTGACATATTGGGACACGTTTTAACCAATCACAAACCGTATTTCCCTGAGTAGATTTCCTTTCCCAAGCTGGGATACTGTGACATATTGGGACACGTTTTAACCAATCACAAACCGTATTTCCCTGAGTAGACTTCTATTCCCAAGCTGGGATTCTGTGACATATTGGGACACGTTTAACCAATCACAAACCGTATTTCCCTGACTAGATTTCTATTCCCAAGCTGGGATACTGTGACATATTGGGACACGTTTTAACCAATCACAAACCGTATTTCCCTGAGTAGATTTCCATTCCCATGCTGGGATACTGTGGCATATTGGGACACGTTTTAAACAATCACAAACCGTATTTCCCTGAGTAGATTTCTATTCCCAAGCTGGGATACTGTGACATATTGGGACACATTTTAACCAATCACAAACCGTATTTCCCTGACTAGATTTCTATTCCCAAGCTGGGATACTGTGACATATTGGGACACGTTTTAACCAATCACAAACCGTGTTTCCCTGAGTAGATTTCCATTCCCAAGCTGGGATACTGTGACATATTGGGACACGTTTTAACCAATCACAAACCGTATTTCCCTGAGTAGATTTCTATTCCCAAGCTGGGATACTGTAACATATTGGGACACGTTTAACCAATCACAAACCGTATTTCCCTGAGTAGCTTTCCATTCCCAAGCTGGGATACTGTGACATATTGGGACACGTTTTAACCAATCACAAACCGTATTTCCCTGAGTAGATTTCTATTCCCAAGCTGGGATACTGTGGCATATTGGGACACGTTTTAACCAATCACAAACCGTATTTCCCTGAGTAGATTTCTATTCCCAAGCTGGGATACTGTGACATATTGGGACACGTTTTAACCAATCACAAACCGTATTTCCCTGAGTAGATTTCTATTCCCAAGCTGGGATACTGTGACATATTGGGACACATTTTAACCAATCACAAACCGTATTTCCCCGAGTAGATTTCTATTCCCAAGCTGGGATACTGTGGCATATTGGGACACGTTTTAACCAATCACAAACCGTATTTCCCTGAGTAGATTTCTATTCCCAAGCTGGGATACTGTGACATATTGGGACACATTTTAACCAATCACAAACCGTATTTCCCTGACTAGATTTCTATTCCCAAGCTGGGATACTGTGACATATTGGGACACGTTTTAACCAATCACAAACCGTGTTTCCCTGAGTAGATTTCCATTCCCAAGCTGGGATACTGTGACATATTGGCACACGTTTTAACCAATCACAAAGGGTGTTTCCCTGAGTAGATTTCCATTCCCAAGCTGGGACACTGTGACATATTGGGACACGTTTTAACCAATCACAAACCGTATTTCCCTGAGTAGATTTCCTTTCCCAAGCTGGGATACTGTGACATATTGGGACACGTTTTAACCAATCACAAACCGTATTTCCCTGAGTAGATTTCCATTCCCATGCTGGGATACTGTGACATATTGGGACACGTTTTAACCAATCACAAACCGTATTTCCCTGAGTAGATTTCTATTCCCAAGCTGGGATACTGTGACATATTGGGACACGTTTTAACCAATCACAAACCGTGTTTCCCTGAGTAGATTTCCATTCCCAAGCTGGGATACTGTGACATATTGGCACACGTTTTAACCAATCACAAAGGGTGTTTCCCTGAGTAGATTTCCATTCCCAAGCTGGGATACTGTGACATATTGGGACACGTTTTAACCAATCACAAACCGTATTTCCCTGAGTAGATTTCTATTCCCAAGCTGGGATACTGTGACATATTGGGACACGTTTTAACCAATCACAAACCGTATTTCCCTGAGTAGATTTCCTTTCCCAAGCTGGGATACTGTGACATATTGGGACACGTTTAACCAATCACAAACCGTATTTCCCTGAGTAGATTTCTATTCCCAAGCTGGGATACTGTGGCATATTGGGACACGTTTAACCAATCACAAACCGTATTTCCCTGAGTAGATTTCTATTCCCAAGCTGGGATACTGTGGCATATTGGGACACGTTTAACCAATCACAAACCGTATTTCCCTGAGTAGACTTCGATTCCCAAGCTGGGATACTGTGGCATATCGGGACACGTTTAACCAATCACAAACCGTATTTCCCTGAGTAGATTTCTATTCCCAAGCTGGGATACTGTGACATATTGGGACACGTTTAACCAATCACAAACCGTATTTCCCTGAGTAGCTTTCCATTCCCAAGCTGGGATACTGTGACATATTGGGACACGTTTTAACCAATCACAAACCGTATTTCCCTGAGTAGATTTTTATTCCTATGCTGGGATACTGTGACATATTGGGACACGTTTTAACCAATCACAAATCGTATTTCCCTGATAAGCTTTCCATTCCCAAGCTGGGATACTGTGACATATTGGGACACGTTTAACCAATCACAAACCGTGTTTCCCTGAGTAGATTTCTATTCCCAAGCTGGGATACTGTGACATATTGGGACACGTTTTAACCAATCACAAACCGTATTTCCCTGAGTAGCTTTCCATTCCCAAGCTGGGATACTGTGACATATTGGGACACGTTTTAACCAATCACAAACCGTATTTCCCTGAGTAGCTTTCTATTCCCAAGCTGGGATACTGTGACATATTGGGACACGTTTTAACCAATCACAAACCGTATTTCCCTGAGTAGCTTTCTATTCCCAAGCTGGGATACTGTGACGTATTGGGACATGTTTTAATCAATCACAAACCGTGTTTCCCTGAGTAGATTTCTATTCCCAAGCTGGGATACTGTGACATATTGGGACACATTTTAACCGATCACAAACCGTATTTCCCTGAGTAGATTCCTATTCCCAAGCTGGGATACTGTGACATATTGGGACACGTTTAACCAATCACAAACCGTATTTCCCTGAGTAGATTTCTATTCCCAAGCTGGGATACTGTGACATATTGGGACACATTTTAACCAATCACAAACCGTATTTCCCTGAGTAGATTCCTATTCCCAAGCTGGGATACTGTGACATATTGGGACACGTTTTAACCAATCACAAACCGTATTTCCCCGAGTAGATTTCTATTCCCAAGCTGGGATACTGTGGCATATTGGGACACGTTTTAACCAATCACAAACTGTATTTCCCCGAGTAGATTTCTATTCCCAAGCTGGGATACTGTGGCATATTGGGACACGTTTTAACCAATCACAAACTGTATTTCCCTGAGTAGATTTCTATTCCCAAGCTGGGATACTGTGACATATTGGGACACGTTTTAACCAATCACAAACCGTATTTCCCTGACTAGATTTCTATTCCCACGCTGGGATACTGTGACATATTGGGACAAGTTTTAACCAATCACAAACCGTATTTCCCTGAGTAGATTTCCATGACATGCGCACAGTCGATTATTCGGCAGGTGCGCTGTTTACCCCAAACCCCCCAATAACTTACAGACACCGTATTTCTGTTGGAATAAAAAAGTCCACAGCTTTATTTATTATTATAAACAAGATAACAAATTGGGGTCATTGCCACAAAAGTAAATATACCTCCACCCCCCACCGTACATAAATTACCCCCGGCAATGACCCCGCCAATAACAATAAATAACATTATAAATAACCAATTAACACATAACATATGGCCTACCAAAGAGGCCCCATATCCATAACTTTTTAAACTGTAGGGGTGTACCGAGACCCCCCTACACCACCTGGTTCGGAGCCACCGATGAGCTCGAACCCACAAACCATTTCACACTCCAGTTTAATCCAGCCTAACCAATTTATACTCCTCCTACCTTCCAATTACCCAAGCCCTATCCCGCCGCTGTGACCAAACGGGAACTCCAAATAAATAGGGAGGGTGGGAGGGACAATTACCAGGTAAGTGTCAGTTTAGTTAAAATGTCCCTTGGACATAAAATGGCCGCTTAATATACTCCTATAGTCCAACCCCCATTTACCAATAACCACACCCCTTTAACTGGTTACTCCCCTGCCTACTCCTGGCTCTGTCAAGGCCCACTCCCCTGACTGCGCTGTTCCATGGGCTACATGACATGCGCACAGTCGATTATTCGGCAGGTGCGCTGTTTACCCCAAACCCCCCAATAACTTACAGACACCGTATTTCTGTTGGAATAAAAAAGTCCACAGCTTTATTTATTATTATAAACAAGATAACAAATTGGGGTCATTGCCACAAAAGTAAATATACCTCCACCCCCCACCGTACATAAATTACCCCCGGCAATGACCCCGCCAATAACAATAAATAACATTATAAATAACCAATTAACACATAACATATGGCCTACCAAAGAGGCCCCATATCCATAACTTTTTAAACTGTAGGGGTGTACCGAGACCCCCCTACACCACCTGGTTCGGAGCCACCGATGAGCTCGAACCCACAAACCATTTCACACTCCAGTTTAATCCAGCCTAACCAATTTATACTCCTCCTACCTTCCAATTACCCAAGCCCTATCCCGCCATAGCAAGAGACTTGACCCCTTAATGTCTCGAGCGACCCCCACCACACATAAATAGGGCTTTGGAAATACCCTCCTGGAATCCTAAGTTTAGTAGATCACACCCCACATCAGACAGGTGCACACCATCCCTCCTAAAATAACCGGGCAACCCGCCCTCCAATTCCAAGTGCCTCACTGGGACCCCCCCTAGTCTCCTAATATAGACAGACATGGCCTTATTTACTTTACCACGGCAACGTGCCACAGCCGCCGGGTCCCTGGCATGCCTCCAGTTCAACCGCGGCACCATTTCAGACCAAACTATCGTAACTCCAGGGACCAGAGCCCTCACCCTGTCCAGGTCCCTCTTCATTCTCCTGACCAACACCTTCTGGGGGACCAAACCTAAGTCATTGCCCCCACCGTGAATCAACAATATATCCGGGGCCAACCCCTTGGACAACATCCGGAAAATTTCACCACTTATACTCTGCCAGCTGAAACCCCTAAAACCAAACCACCGTAGGTCCACTGTGTCCCGAAGAAAACCCAGTTGTGTGCCTTGTCTCCGAACTGCGGCCCTCTTCTCCGCCCAGTAGACAAACGAGTGACCCACCAGCCAAGCGACCAAGCCTGAAAGGAAACAAATTCAGTTAACCGGCAGAGCACCCTTTTCCCACATCCACAACATTCCATTCACACCAACCTTTCCGGCCTTACATATGCACGGAACCTGATGGATTCCCATCTCCCAATCTGCTTTATCCGCTCCTCCCCCAGCCCAAGCCGCGCCGCCTCAGTCGCAGCCCCGATACGGAAGGAGTGCGTACCAAATTGTCCGGGCTGCAGGCCCAAACTCGTCAACCCCATGCGGAAGACTCGCAAGAACTGAAAGCGCGACAGCGCCTTCCCATCCTCATGAATCAGGAAGCAACCACCAACCTGCGGGCGAACCCGTAAAAACACGTCCCCACACGCAACCGGGCACACCGGTGACCCTGGAAGTGAGGACAGGACAACATTCTTACCTTTTCCGAAGACGTCCGTCTTCGAGCGCCGGAGCCAAATCACAACCTTGTCCTGTTCTATAGCCACATCCTCATACTGGAGGCCCGATGCCCCCGACCTATTGGCGCTCACCAATTCGCCAATACGAAAAGCCCCAAAGAAAGCCCACACGAAAGCCACAGAGAACAAAGTTACTTCAAATGCCGAACTACACAATTCGTTCAACAACCCCACCAACCCTTGAAGGGTGGCAAAGGACACAGGCCTCCTCGTATCCACAGACCTCCTGCCCTTCTTGAAACCCTTCAAAGTTTGCTTTACCAAGAAATGTTTGGTCAGGTCTTCCCACCCGTTAAACTTGAACAGGAAGGCTAACGCAGACATGTAGCGTTCCACCCTAGAAGGGGATGACCCACCTGCCACCAACCTGCAAAGAAGCCACAACAGTGTGTCCAACCTACCCGCTGCAGAATCGCCTGCTCCCGCCTGGGACAACATTTCCTCCCATTCACTCCAAACCTTAGTATAAGCGGTCCAAGTCCCCGGCGCCAGTGAGCTCCTTATGTATCGCCCAAGCACAACGTCCCGAGCCGCCACATCTCCTCCGGGCATGCTTGCCCTGTTGCTTGTGCGTCCGGCGCTGCTTCCCGGAACCGCACCCACTGTGAACGAGACAGAGCGTCAGCGACCACATTCAGCAGGCCCGGCACGTGCCGCGCCCGGAAGACAATGTTCCAAGACATACACAATAGCACTAGCTGCCGTAACAACCTAACCACTGGCAGGGACGAAGCCGATAGACTGTTAATTACCTGTACCACTGCCATATTATCCGAGTGAAAGATAACTTTCTTGTCCCTGAGCTCCTCGCCCCATAGTGACACCGCTACTACAACTGGAAAAAGCTCCAAAAAGGCGAGGTTCCGAATCAAGGGGCTCTCGGACCAAGCCTCAGGCCAAACCTCGGCACACCACTTGCCCCCAAGGTAAGCCCCAAAGCCAATGCTCCCCGAGGCGTCCGTAAACAGCCCGGCTTCGCCAGATGCCTTCATCACATCCCTGAAAAACACCCGTCCGTTAAACTCAGTGAGGAAGCGGTCCCATATGTCCAAGTCCTCTCTCATACCCACCGATACCCTGATGTAATGACCCGGCAGACGGACCCCACAGGTGGCCCTAGCCAGCAATCTACAAAAAACTCTTCCCATAGGGATCACCTTACACGCGAAATTAAGGCTGCCGAGCAAGGACTGCAGTCCCCGCAGCGTAACTTTCCTAGCGCCCTTTATCGCGTGCACCTGCTGGCGGAGCGCCCTCAACTTCTCTTCCGGCAGCCTACATTCCCCCACGACCGAGTCGATTTCCAGCCCTAAAAAACTCAGACACTCGGTCGGGCCCACTGTCTTGTCCTCGGCCAGAGGAATCCCAAACTGTTGGGCTAACCTCTGGAACACCCGCAGTATTTGGGCACATCTGTCGGACCCAGCCGGGCCCACACACAGAAAGTCGTCCAAGTAATGGACCACCGTACCCCCGCCCGATTCCCTGCGCACTACCCACTCCAGGAACGTGCTAAACTTTTCAAAATACGCACACGAGATGGAGCAACCCATGGGTAGGCACAGGTCCACGAAAAACTTACCCTCAAAAAGGCACCCTAACAAATGGTGACAGTCAGGGTGGATAGGAAGGAGCCGGAATGCTGCCTCCACATCCACCTTCGCCATCAAAGCCCCTCGCCCTGCTCTCCGAACCAACTCGACAGCATGGTCGAATGATGCATACGATACGGAGCACAGGGCCTCATCGATATCATCATTTACCGACGCCCCTTTCGGGAATGATAAATGATGAATCAACCTAAACTTACCCGCCTCCTTCTTGGGGACTACCCCCAGCGGGGATACCCTCAAGTCAGGCAGCGGCGGAGCCTCGAACGGCCCAGCCATCCTACCCAGTTGCACCTCCTTCAGCAACTTGTCCCTCACAACTCCCGGGTGTTCACCCACCGACTTGAGATTACTGCATAACCTCCCCACATCCCTACTCTGAAACGGTATTGAAAAACCCTCCGTAAAGCCGTGCCATAAGAATTCAGCGTCCTGACGGTTACCGTACTGTTTTAGCCACGGCAGCATCTCGCCTACTTTCACCGGGGTTGCCCCCCGCGGCAGCGGAGGGGGCCGACGCTCCAACGGCTCCCGCTCCTGGTGCAGACTTACCTCGCTTAAAACACCGGCTGGCTCCGTGTGCACCCCCACAACCTGAGCACTCGTGCTTAAACCGGCACGACGCACCCCACTTACATTGGCCCTCGTTAAAGAGCCAACAGAAGCCTTTCTTTTGCCCGGCCGATGCAGGTCCCCCAGGGGCCGCACCGGCCGTCCCTTGAAAGGGCGCAGCCTTTTGCGCCATCATGAGCCGCATCCAAAGGGGAAGGTCCATTTGATCCCACCGCATGCTGGGATTCGCCGCTAACCTCTGGCGAAACTGCTCGTCGTACCGCCACCAGGCGACCCCGCCATAGGTCCGGTACGCTTCCCCAATCCCATCTAGGTAGCAAAACAATTGGGAGCATTTATCCGGCGACTTTTCCCCTATCACGCTGGCCAGGATACAGAAGGCCCGCAGCCAGTTCCCAAACGTTTTAGGAATCTTCCGATACCTACGCTTTTTCTCCTCCTCCTCTTTCTTTGCGTCCTTCTTGTCCTCCTCCTTCATGTCTAAGAACTCCTCCAGCGGGAGCAAGGAAAAAACCTCCACAAACTCACCCTTCCAAATTTTTTCCTTGATGTCCATTTTCAGATGACAACCTAATGGGCCCGAAAAAGACACGTGCACGTTTTGCCGCGCAGCGTCGGTAATTTCGCCCCCAATACCTACCTTGTCCCCCGACTCCTTACTAGTTTCAGACCCCGATAACCCCACTTCGCTATCCAGCGTTGGGCCCACGGCCCTACCTTGCAACCCCTGGCCTTTCTCACACGTCCACACTCTCCCAAACTGAGGTGAAGCCATTTCCCCACCCGCCCATGAATCTAAGAAAGATTTTAAGCAATTCAATAGTGTTCCTGCGTGTGGTGCAACAGTTGACTCACCGCCTGAGCCCGAAGCCGCAGAAGGCTGTGGGTTCGTTTCCCTTCCGTCCGCCATGCTTGGCTCCGGAGCATCCAATTGGCGCCGACTCCCGTCCGCCTGGCCCTGCCTCAGGACCGCGGGTGTAGTGCTGCGAGACCTGCAAGGAGAACGACACCTGGGTAGTGTGTCCACATGATCACATACCCGCCCAACATCCTTATGTTCATGCCTGTAGTTCCGCCCCATATCCCGACTCCCTGCCTGGCCCTCCCGGCCGTAAGCACTGCGCCGCTGACCTGGCGAGCTCCTGCCTGAGGACCCAGACGCACTGCGCCGTTGCCTCCACCTCCGGTCCCTTGAGGCCGATCTCCTTCTGCTTAACCTGCTTGCAGACCTGCTCCTCTCTCTACCCCTCCACCCGTCAGCCTGCCTCCCGTCATGCCTGGCACTGACGCCGTGCTGCTCCCTGCTGCGATGCGGCCTAGGGCTCCGCGAGAGACCCCTCGGTCCCCGGGAGCCGCCCCTGCGGCCCTCCCGCTCTCTCCCAGCCCGTCCTGTCTCCATGCCCTGAGCTGAGTCCTGGGAGCTATCCCGACCTGCTGAACCTGGCCCCTTTTGGGCCGCCTTGCGAACTGGGGATTTTGCCTGTCTATCCTGGCGTTTTCCGTCTGCTAAAGCCGCGGGCCCTGCTGGCCCCAATGTACCTGGCTGAGCGGACCCGCCGTCTGCGTCCCTTGTGCTGAACCTGGCCCCACTAGAGGCCGCCCCCAATGTGTCCCGTTGCCCAGGGGCTCCCCCTGCCATCAGGGGGACCGCCTGATCACTAGAGGCCTCCGCTCTGCCCCCCGCCCGCTGCCCAGCCCCAGCGCCATTCCCTGACTCACCGGGCCGCAACCGCTCACTGCTTCCACCATCCGATCTGCTCTGGGTCCTGGCTCCAGCCGCAACCGTCCCGCCTGCCGCCTCCCGGCGGGGCGCACACCGCGTGGTAGGCCTCGGCCTAGCTGCTGCCCGCGCCCGGCCAGCACCGCGTCGGACCGACGATGCCGGCCGCGGTACATCCACTCCGCTGGGGCCCGCTACCTCATCCAGGGCCCCAACAGACTCCGCTGACGGGCTCCTCCGTCTGCCGACTTCAGGCTCCATGCCCGGGCTCAGCCGCTGGGGCGGTCTCGCCCTCCTCATGGAACGCCGTGCAGCCGCCGCAGGGGTTGTAGGGGGGGGACCCTGAGCCCCCAGTTGCTCGTGAAGCCAGGCCAATCCTCTATCCCGCACAGCAGCTCTCACTCCCTCCAGGATTTCTTCCATTGATGCCATGATCTGCAAGACAAAAGAAAAAACCAACACAGACCTGCCAAAAACAATTACCAGGTAAGTGTCAGTTTAGTTAAAATGTCCCTTGGACATAAAATGGCCGCTTAATATACTCCTATAGTCCAACCCCCATTTACCAATAACCACACCCCTTTAACTGGTTACTCCCCTGCCTACTCCTGGCTCTGTCAAGGCCCACTCCCCTGACTGCGCTGTTCCATGGGCTACATTCCCATGCTGGGATACTGTGACATATTGGGACACGTTTTAACCAATCACAAACCGTATTTCCCTGAGTAGATTTCTATTCCCAAGCTGGGATACTGTGACATATTGGGACACGTTTTAACCAATCACAAACCGTGTTTCCCTGAGTAGATTTCCATTCCCAAGCTGGGATACTGTGACATATTGGCACACGTATTAACCAATCACAAAGGTGTTTCCCTGAGTAGATTTCCATTCCCAAGCTGGGATACTGTGACATATTGGGACACGTTTTAACCAATCACAAACCGTATTTCCCTGAGTAGATTTCTATTCCCAAGCTGGGATACTGTGACATATTGGGACACGTTTTAACCAATCACAAACCGTATTTCCCTGAGTAGATTTCCTTTCCCAAGCTGGGATACTGTGACATATTGGGACACGTTTAACCAATCACAAACCGTATTTCCCTGAGTAGATTTCTATTCCCAAGCTGGGATACTGTGGCATATTGGGACACGTTTAACCAATCACAAACCGTATTTCCCTGAGTAGACTTCTATTCCCAAGCTGGGATACTGTGGCATATCGGGACACGTTTAACCAATCACAAACCGTATTTCCCTGAGTAGATTTCTATTCCCAAGCTGGGATACTGTGACATATTGGGACACGTTTAACCAATCACAAACCGTATTTCCCTGAGTAGCTTTCCATTCCCAAGCTGGGATACTGTGACATATTGGGACACGTTTTAACCAATCACAAACCGTGTTTCCCTGAGTAGATTTCTATTCCCAAGCTGGGATACTGTGACATATTGGGACACGTTTTATCCAATCACAAACCGTATTTCCCTGAGTAGATTTCCATTCCCAAGCTGGGATACTGTGACATATTGGGACACGTTTTAACCAATCACAAACCGTATTTCCCTGAGTAGATTTCCATTCCCAAGCTGGGATACTGTGACATATTGGGACACGTTTTAACCAATCACAAACCGTGTTTCCCTGAGTAGATTTCTATTCCCAAGCTGGGATACTGTGACATATTGGGACACGTTTTAACCAATCACAAACCGTATTTCCCTGAGTAGCTTTCCATTCCCAAGCTGGGATACTGTGACATATTGGGACACGTTTTAACCAATCACAAACCGTGTTTCCCTGAGTAGCTTTCCATTCCCAAGCTGGGATACTGTGACATTTTGGGAGACGTTTTAACCAATCACAAACCGTATTTCCCTGAGTAGATTTCTATTCCCAAACTGGGATACTGTGACATATTGGGACACGTTTAACCAATCACAAACCGTATTTCCCTGAGTAGCTTTCCATTCCCAAGCTGGGATACTGTGACATATTGGGACACGTTTTAACCAATCACAAACCGTGTTTCCCTGATTAGATTTCTATTCCCAAGCTGGGATACTGTGGCATATTGGGACACGTTTTAACCAATCACAAACCGTATTTCCCTGAGTAGATTTCTATTCCCAAGCTGGGATACTGTGACATATTGGGACACGTTTTAACCAATCACAAACCGTATTTCCCTGAGTAGATTTCCATTTCCAAGCTGGGATACTGTGACATATTGGGACAAATTTTAACCAATCAAAAACCGTATTTCCCTGAGTAGATTTCCATTCCCAAGCTGGGATACTGTGACATATTGGGACACGTTTTAACCAATCACAAACCGTGTTTCCCTGAGTAGATTTCTATTCCCAAGCTGGGATACTGTGACATATTGGGACACGTTTTATCCAATCACAAACCGTATTTCCCTGAGTAGATTTCTATTCCCAAGCTGGGATACTGTGACATATTGGGACACGTTTTAACCAATCACAAACCGTATTTCCCTGAGTAGATTTCCATTCCCAAGCTGGGATACTGTGACATATTGGGACACGTTTTAACCAATCACAAACCGTGTTTCCCTGAGTAGATTTCTATTACCAAGCTGGGATACTGTGACATATTGGGACACGTTTTAACCAATCACAAACCGTATTTCCCTGAGTAGCTTTCCATTCCCAAGCTGGGATACTGTGACATATTGGGATACGTTTTAACCAATCACAAACCGTGTTTCCCTGAGTAGCTTTCCATTCCCAAGCTGGGATACTGTGACATTTTGGGACACGTTTTAACCAATCACAAACCGTATTTCCCTGAGTAGATTTCCTTTCCCAAGCTGGGATACTGTGACATATTGGGACACGTTTTAACCAATCACAAACCGTATTTCCCTGAGTAGATTTCTATTCCCAAGCTGGGATACTGTGACATATTGGGACACGTTTTAACCAATCACAAACCGTATTTCCCTGAGTAGATTTCCTTTCCCAAGCTGGGATACTGTGACATATTGGGACACGTTTTAACCAATCACAAACCGTATTTCCCTGAGTAGACTTCTATTCTTAAGCTGGGATACTGTGACATATTGGGACACGTTTAACCAATCACAAACCGTATTTCCCTGAGTAGATTTCTATTCCCAAGCTGGGATACTGTGGCATATTGGGACACGTTTAACCAATCACAAACCGTATTTCCCTGAGTTGACTTCTATTCCCAAGCTGGGATACTGTGGCATATCGGGACACGTTTAACCAATCACAAACCGTATTTCCCTGAGTAGATTTCTATTCCCAAGCTGGGATACTGTGACATATTGGGACATGTTTAACCAATCACAAACCGTATTTCCCTGAGTAGCTTTCCATTCCCAAGCTGGGATACTGTGACATATTGGGACACGTTTTAACCAATCACAAACCGTGTTTCCCTGAGTAGATTTCTATTCCCAAGCTGGGATACTGTGACATATTGGGACACGTTTTATCCAATCACAAACCGTATTTCCCTGAGTAGATTTCCATTCCCAAGCTGGGATACTGTGACATATTGGGACACGTTTTAACCAATCACAAACCGTATTTCCCTGAGTAGATTTCCATTCCCAAGCTGGGATACTGTGACATATTGGGACACGTTTTAACCAATCACAAACCGTGTTTCCCTGAGTAGATTTCTATTCCCAAGCTGGGATACTGTGACATATTGGGACACGTTTTAACCAATCACAAACCGTATTTCCCTGAGTAGCTTTCCATTCCCAAGCTGGGATACTGTGACATATTGGGACACGTTTTAACCAATCACAAACCGTGTTTCCCTGAGTAGCTTTCCATTCCCAAGCTGGGATACTGTGACATTTTGGGACACGTTTTAACCAATCACAAACCGTATTTCCCTGAGTAGATTTCTATTCCCAAACTGGGATACTGTGACATATTGGGACACGTTTAACCAATCACAAACCGTATTTCCCTGAGTAGCTTTCCATTCCCAAGCTGGGATACTGTGACATATTGGGACACGTTTTAACCAATCACAAACCGTGTTTCCCTGAGTAGATTTCTATTCCCAAGCTGGGATACTGTGACATATTGGGACACGTTTTAACCAATCACAAACCGTATTTCCCTGAGTAGATTTCCATTTCCAAGCTGGGATACTGTGACATATTGGGACACATTTTAACCAATCAAAAACCGTATTTCCCTGAGTAGATTTCCATTCCCAAGCTGGGATACTGTGACATATTGGGACACGTTTTAACCAATCACAAACCGTGTTTCCCTGAGTAGATTTCTATTCCCAAGCTGGGATACTGTGACATATTGGGACACGTTTTATCCAATCACAAACCGTATTTCCCTGAGTAGATTTCTATTCCCAAGCTGGGATACTGTGACATATTGGGACACGTTTTAACCAATCACAAACCGTATTTCCCTGAGTAGATTTCCATTCCCAAGCTGGGATACTGTGACATATTGGGACACGTTTTAACCAATCACAAACCGTGTTTCCCTGAGTAGATTTCTATTCCCAAGCTGGGATACTGTGACATATTGGGACACGTTTTAACCAATCACAAACCGTGTTTCCCTGAGTAGATTTCCATTCCCAAGCTGGGATACTGTGACATATTGGGACACGTTTTAACCAATCACAAACCGTGTTTCCCTGAGTAGATTTCCATTCCCAAGCTGGGATACTGTGACATATTGGGACACGTTTTAACCAATCACAAACCGTATTTCCCTGAGTAGATTTCTATTCCCAAGCTGGGATACTGTGACATATTGGGACACGTTTTAACCAATCACAAACCGTATTTCCCTGAGTAGATTTCCTTTCCCAAGCTGGGATACTGTGACATATTGGGACACGTTTTAACCAATCACAAACCGTATTTCCCTGAGTAGACTTCTATTCCCAAGCTGGGATTCTGTGACATATTGGGACACGTTTAACCAATCACAAACCGTATTTCCCTGAGTAGATTTCTATTCCCAAGCTGGGATACTGTGGCATATTGGGACACGTTTAACCAATCACAAACCGTATTTCCCTGAGTAGATTTCTATTCCCAAGCTGGGATACTGTGGCATATTGGGACACGTTTAACCAATCACAAACCGTATTTCCCTGAGTAGACTTCTATTCCCAAGCTGGGATACTGTGACATATTGGGACACGTTTTAACCAATCACAAACCGTATTTCCCTGAGTAGATTTCCTTTCCCAAGCTGGGATACTGTGACATATTGGGACACGTTTTAACCAATCACAAACCGTATTTCCCTGAGTAGACTTCTATTCCCAAGCTGGGATTCTGTGACATATTGGGACACGTTTAACCAATCACAAACCGTATTTCCCTGAGTAGATTTCTATTCCCAAGCTGGGATACTGTGGCATATTGGGACACGTTTAACCAATCACAAACCGTATTTCCCTGAGTAGATTTCTATTCCCAAGCTGGGATACTGTGACATATTGGGACATGTTTTAACCAATCACAAACCGTATTTCCCTGAGTAGATTTCCTTTCCCAAGCTGGGATACTGTGACATATTGGGACACGTTTTAACCAATCACAAACCGTATTTCCCTGAGTAGACTTCTATTCCCAAGCTGGGATTCTGTGACATATTGGGACACGTTTAACCAATCACAAACCGTATTTCCCTGAGTAGATTTCTATTCCCAAGCTGGGATACTGTGGCATATTGGGACACGTTTAACCAATCACAAACCGTATTTCCCTGAGTAGATTTCTATTCCCAAGCTGGGATACTGTGGCATATTGGGACACGTTTAACCAATCACAAACCGTATTTCCCTGAGTAGACTTCTATTCCCAAGCTGGGATACTGTGGCATATTGGGACACGTTTAACCAATCACAAACCGTATTTCCCTGAGTAGATTTCTATTCCCAAGCTGGGATACTGTGACATATTGGGACACGTTTAACCAATCACAAACCGTATTTCCCTGAGTAGATTTCTATTCCCAAGCTGGGATACTGTGACATATTGGGACACGTTTTAACCAATCACAAACCGTATTTCCCTGAGTAGATTTCTATTCCCAAGCTGAGATACTGTGACATATTGGGACACGTTTTAACCAATCACAAACTGTATTTCCCTGAGTAGATTTCTATTCCCAAGCTGGGATACTGTGACAGGCCTAGTCATTCTATGCTGGATGTTGACCTATGAAATCACACAGTGAGCCTGCACAGCACGCATACCATACCCACGCACAGACATTCCAGCACATATCAGTGCATGGCCTGGTGGTGGAGATGGCACTAACATCTGAATTAAAGGGACACTCTAGTCAATAAATATTGGTTGCGTTGTTTCACTGTTTATTTCACCGTTGACCCACTATTTGCAAAATTTAGCAGAGATGGCGAAGTTTCTTAATTTGTCTTAATTCGTGTTATTTTAAATTTGTCGTTTACCTATGATTGTGTTTCGAATACCTCCCTCCTGTCCTGGATTGGGACGGTCAGTCCTGATCAAAGGTTTCTCTCCTTCTGTCCCAGGTTTAATCACTGATTTTCAACGTGCGTAGAGCGAATGCATCATTAGACGCACATGTGCTGCACAAACTAAGCTGCGGGTAAATTCACAAATTAGTTACTTATGCTGTGAGTTAACAGTTTTTACCATGTAGGTCACTGATTTGTTAATAGAACCTGGAGTTTGATTAATGGAACCACGTAAAACACATTTAGTGTTTGCTGACCCTCGAAGGAATAATAACTGTTTGCATAACACCAGCCAAGATAAGGATTTATTGGGGGAAACCTGCACAATCTGTCTGTCTGTCTGCCTGCCTGTCTGTCTGTCTGCCTGTCTATCCATCCATCCAATATCTATCTATCTATCTATCTATCTATCTATCTATCTATCTATCTATCTCAGGGGTATTTTTAAAATAGGGTGACACGATAACTTCTTAGAAATGTCCTCTAGAGGGCAGCATTGATTAATAGCAGTCCTGCAGGATTCACGTTACAGATAGGCTGACATTATCCAATAGTGGTAAAACTTGAGTAGTCCAAGGATACAACCTCTACCCCATACTCATCAATGCAACAAAACAGCAGCACTCACACTCACCCTGTTGTTATATTAAAGGACCACAATAAAGGGTACGTGAGTGCTGGTGTTTTATCATACTACAGGATACGTTTCTCACCTTAAACCGGTATGTAGCGGAGATAAGTATAAGAAATACATCCAATTACTGCAGTCACCATCTTCCCTGTGCACTCACAGGCCTCGTGTGGCTCTGTACAATTCACTGAATTTACATAGTGTGCCAGGCAGTGCCTCGCAAGCCTCACGTATAAAAATTAATTGTCGTTTGAAGAATTTTGCACCCAGTGGCCATCACACCTCCATTTGATCATTAAATACCAGGAAAAATACAATGAGATTTCTCTCAATTTCAAGTATGGCCTAAAAACATGATACTTTTTTGGTCTATGAGACTCATGCATGAGTCCAGGTATTGGGTCATACCATTTCATGACATGGCCTCTAGGGGGCATTCATGAGATAAAAGCCAACTCTAGCAAGGTTTTCCAAGTTCCAGTTATTATTATTATTATTATCTGCTTTCTCTTCCTGAGTAACAGTGGGACTTCAGGTTATAGTTAATGGTTCTGCATGAATTTGCCCCGACCACACCATTTCTGCAGAGTGTGAATTATGGCATTCCTGAATGTCCTGCCTTTAATTAATGGAACACTCCAAGCTCCGTACCCACTCAGTGTGCCATACTGGTTATCATGCCAGGAGTCATCTTGTGCTCCCACATTGCACACTGTCAAACTGTTTTAGAATGGCTCATTGGTTAAGTGTGATCCGCTGACTCTCTCAGCCATCACGCCCTGCATGTCAGTCCAGGTTAGAATTAAAACCAACCTAAAACAGCTTGACGCCTTGCAAGGGGAGGAACAGGATGGGTGCTGTAGTGGTTATGGTGCGTGGAGCGTTCCTTTTCGCTGGTTGCTTGTTGTGATTATTACAATCTGGACCATGTGGATTCCATGTGTAATTGACCCTAAGACACAGTTAACCTCATTATTTATATTCCTATCTGGTTTCAATTTAGAGTGAACACAAAATGTTTAGCGTTTTCTTTTGAGAGGAAAGTCCTTTATCTAATTTCAGCCCTTGTCCCTCAGGATATTGGGAGCAGTTTGCTATAAATCCCCTGTACATGCTATATTTTCTTGAGGTCTCCTATCATTGGCCAAATCACGAGTCCAGATCCTAAATTTAGCAGCCCCTTAGAATTTACTTGCCAGCTGGCACATTGGCTCTCAGTGCAATGGATCTACATAGCAGTATTCCTAGTACATTGTGGGGGTAGTGACACCCTACAAATCACGGGGTAATCCTGCAGATCAGAGTTGGTTCTGATGGATCAGCAAGCTGCCACTGCATCCTAATTCAAGATTCTGTTACCTGGGACCGTCACTCACTATATAGTGGTATTACTTAGGAGTAACGGCATCCTAATGCACAAAATGTGTTCGTTAAGTTAATCCATTTTTGTCTTTTTTTTCTTCCACCCTGCATTGGGCTGCCTGTGATAGTTAAACATATTATTATAATTTTTTCTAAAAAAAAAGCAAATTTTCAAAGGATCTTGTGAATTGGCATTTACTCTTATCTGACGTGTAGTCCTTGGTGGGGTGTGGGTTTGGAATCTTTAGTGGTATCGACTCTACAAAGTCCTAAAGCACCATTAAGCAGTCACCTTGGCTCGGAGGCATTTACTTAGTCTTTTGGGAATACCAGACATATTTCTGTCTGTTATGGGGTCTTCCTGCCTATAGATTGTGTAATAGGAGAGGTGTAATACTATAGCAATGGCAGGCGATTTACATGTATCCCTTGTGTATACACTAATGGCTGCAATTCCTATAAAGAATTCTGGATTCGATTACCTTACTGCCCTGTCTTTGTTATTTTCTGATGGTCGTTCAGTAAGGTCAGATCTCTGCGTTTGACTTATTACATTGATTATTTAGGAAAGAGCACACGCTCTCTGTATAATGTTTGATGTTGTTATTGTGACATTCAGGATTTATTCGCTAAATCGTGAGATACAGGGAGCCAACAAGATCTACAAACAAATGGCACCGTTTAGCACAGATGTTTTTAGAACAGATTTCTCAGTTTAATGAGTAACCATGAATGTTTGCAATAAATATGTGACTCGCTTTCAAAAATTGATAAAAAAAAGATCTGTTGTTTTTAATGATTTTTTTTTTTTAGCACCTGTATCAATAAGCAAAAGATAAGTGGATTTTAATTGTAGATTAAGAGGTAACTTTGAAGAACATTGTAATATTTTTTTCAGATGTCTTTATTAAATGTAAATGTATGACCAGCCTGCCAATATAAGTGTCAGTATGCAGCAATATATATGCATAATTGTACAGCGCTACGGAATCTCATGGCGCTATATAAATAATAAAATAATAGTAATAATGGGCATTTGGATTCATTATTATGGTTTCGGTGTGCTCAGCAACATGGATGGGAGGCGCCCCCTGCTGGTAGAAATTAAGTTGTCTGTGTGTGAGACTAAGTTATAAAATGTATACATGTATCCTTTTTAATTGAAAGTGCCCATATATATATATAATTTATCAATAACATAGATGAGGCCGGACTGGGAATTAGGGGGTGAAAGATTGTGGCGATGGGGGACAAAGGGGTCCCACATTTCTTTATAGATTAGATTGTAAGCTCTTTGGGGTACTTATTGTTTTGTTAGAAATAAATGTTTGTCTTGTTTACCTATTGTGGTGCTATATGTCGGCAGCATTTACAATCCCTTACTATAATTTTCTTTAACAAAAATTCAAGAAAATGACATGAATATTTTCCAACCACGTGTCATGCGTAGTGAGTATTTCTTGAATAATTATGGTTTCCATGGATTTTCAGGTCTTCTATCCCCAGCAGTGAGAGTAATATAAATGGGTGCTGCTGGATCCCACATTTCCAGCCATTACCCCCTGTTTACTAGACTCAGACCCCCTCTCTCTGTCTTAGGTAAGAGCTACAGGCTGTTCTAGTGCTGTGGTAGAAATGTCTGATGTACATATCCTTCATTTCAGAGAACACACACTATACAGAGTATAAACAGGAAATTCAGTCCATCTCCCCACACAGCACATTAATAATCTCTCTCTGGGGTGACATGGTGACATTTGATGAGGCAGTGGGTGTAGCACTGTCTCCTGGTACTGTGAGAGTTAACTCTCTACTAGTTTATTTTTGCCTTAGGAGCCACTAATTGCTAGTCCCAGTAGGATGCAGGCTGGGGCATGTACAGCACCGAGACACAGGAACATCCCAGTGTGAGCATGCTTATATTTTGTGTGTGAGTATATTGTGTGTGTGAGTATATTGTGTGTGTGTGAATATACTGTGTGTGTGGGTATACTGTGTGTGTGGGTATACTGTGTGTGTGAAACTACTTTGTGTGTGCATGCATATTCTGTGTGTTTGAGTATACTGTGTGTGTGTGTAAGTATACTATGTGTGTATACTGTGTGTGTGAATATACTGTGTGTGTGAATATACTGTATGTGTAAGCATGCATATACTGTGTGTGTGAATATACTGTGTGTGTGTGTGTGTGTGTGTATATACTGTGTGCGAATATAGTGTGTGTGAGCATGCATGTTGTAAGATGAGTACAACTTAGTACACAAGGAGGAGCTAGCAGACTGCAGGACATCTCTCAGACCCCCTGCTCACTGTGCCCAGGACAGACAGACTCCTCCTGCTATGGGTCATTGGGATGAAAAGAACTAGTGACTGGCACAGGGCTGTGTAGGAGTGCTGTACATGGGCTGTGATCTGCAGAGCATTGCTATCCAGGGAGCTATGCTGTGGTGATCTGCAGAGCAGTGCTGGCCAGGGGTCTCTGTTGCTGTGATCTGCAGAGCATTGCTATCCAGGGAGCTATGCTGTGGTGATCTGCAGAGCAGTGCTGGCCAGGTGTCTCTGTTTCTGTGATCTGCAGAGCAGTGCTGGCCTGGGGTCTCTGTTGCTGTGATCTGCAGAGCAGTGCCGGCCAGGGGTGATCTGCTCTGCTGGTCCCTGTGACCTGGGCTTTATCCTGTATCTGTGGATTGCTCCCTGACTGTGAGATGCTTCGCTGTGTGATACAGAGAGCCAGTAATCTTCCAAACCTGGAGAAAGGGGACAGACAGAGTGACCCAGTGACCAGCCTCACCTTCAGAGGTAAGTCCTAATTCTAGGGGTGGGAGGTCCAGGACTCAGGATGTCTAACACAGTTATGCTATATTTATGTTACCTGATGCATTGTCTCTCTGTCTGTCTGTCTGTCTGTCACTGATTACTGGAGAATGTCTCATTGTATAATTAAATAATTCCACATACTAATCATTTTTAGCATGGGTACAGTGTACATTCTGTTATGCTAGTTTTTAGGGGCAGGTTAGGATTTTGGGATTTTAGTTTTGGTAGCTAGTTAGGGACAAGGTTGAGGTTAAGTTTAACTCTCATTATTCTTGTCTCGCCTGTCTTGACGTGTCTAGTCTCTCATATTAGTACATTGGCGTTAAATTCTCCCAGGAAATGATTAAACATTAGTGATCTCCCTACAGACCGTGATTAAGAGGAAATATTACTCATGCCTAAGGGAGTGTGTTTATGTTTACCACTAATACAAGGATCCCATTTTATGGGATGTGTATTTTGCGTTAACATGTTGTACACAGGGGGTCTTCTCACTAAATGGTCACTTGAACTGATTTGGAAACGTTAGGCTAAAATCGCCAGGTCGAAAAAAAAATCTCTAAAATCACCAGATTGTATGAATTGTAGTGGTTATGGTGTGAGGAGTCCCAAGGCGCTGTCTGATGGTCATCCACGGCAGCTGGTGGCTTCCAATGAGTTTGGATTATAATGTCAGAAAATGTAATGTCCCCTTTATCAGAAGGACCATGGGCACCTGCTACAGCAAGGTAAGTGTTAAGACATTTCTATATGGTTATTGGACAGCTTCCAGGATCCCTGCCACCATAACCACTACAGCACGCAAGGCAGCTTTTACGGCCAAACTTTTGTAGTTTGGCTTTCAGCTCGACAGAAGCCAGTGTTTAATGGAGCGGTTCTGTTAGCCGGGGACGTTCTATTTGATTAATTGTAAAATGCACATCATATGGATCAGGGCCCAGGCACTGGTCACTATAAAGAGTTCTCTCCCTCTCAGTGCAGTGAACATCGCTTTAGATCAGAACTATCTCACGTGAGAACCGAAACTAAAACTTCATTTATTTGCAGTTATTTCATTTTTTATAAAATCTCTGGGCGCGCCTGGCATTAAATGTAAATTAGATTATCCCTTGCAGTGCCATGTGTGGTTAGTCTGGATGTGTTGGCATTTCTCTCTGGGTGCCGGAGTATTCACATACCAACAATAAGGAGGTATGGAATAAACGGGCTGGATGGGACCTGACGTGGCGTCATCAGTGATGCGAACCGCGCCACTAGTGAGGACTGCGCAATGAGTACTGTGGAAGTGCTTACTGCATGGTCCCAGTGCCCGCTGGATGCGTACACCCTATACTGCCGGGGATAGTTCCCTGGAATCACCAGATATGGGACTCCAGGGATGGCGGCACAGGACCCAGAAGCTGCGGAAATGTTGGGGCTTTATAAATGGCAGTGATAAATACATTTAAAGGAACACTATAGTCACCTAAATTACCTTAGCTAAATAAAGCAGGTTTAGTGTATAGATCATTCCCCTGCAATTTCACTGCTCAATTCACTGTCATTTAGGAGTTAAATCACTTTGTTTCTGTTTATGCAGCCCTAGCCACACCTCCCCTGGCTATGATTGACAGAGCCTGCATGAAAAAACAAACTGGTTTCACTTTCAAACAGATGTAATTTACCTTAAATAATTGTATCTCACTCTCTAAATTGAACTTTAATAACATACAGGAAGCTCTTGCAGGGTCTAGCAAGCTATTAACATAGCAGGGGATAAGAAAATCTTAATTAAACAGAACTTGCAATAAAGAAAGCCTAAATGGGGCTCTCTTTACAGGAAGTGTTTATGGAAGGCTGTGCAAGTCACATGCAGGGAGGTGTGACTAGGGTTCATAAACAAAGGGATTTAACTCCTAAATGGCAGAGGATTGAGCAGTGAGGCTGCAGGGGCATGTTATATACACCAAAACTGCTTCATTAAGCTAAAGTTGTTCAGGTGACTATAGTGTTCCTTTAAATAAGTTAGAACTGTCCTGCTGAAAGCGGGGCTCCTGGGAGGTCTGTGTTCTTGAGCACACCTTTCTGTCAAAAAAAAAAAAGGTGAAGAACCACTGATTTATTGAATAGACATCTTTCTTTCCATAGAACTCTGTACTTAGTGAAAATGAACTTTCAGAGCCGTTTCCTGTCAGGATCTCCTGCAGTGGAGAGAAGGGACATTTGTGAGTGAAGGACAGCAGGGACATTAATGTAGTGAATAAAGAAAATGAAAGTCTCATCTTGGGAACATACGGCCTACGTTTAGCTTGATACACACAGACTATCCTTAGACAGGCTAAAAGACTGGGGGTACAGAGACCCCGGCATTCAGGGGGCTCAGCAAACATTGACCCACTGGAATGTGTGCACAGGCAGGGTCTGCAGGGGGTACACCAGGGGAACTGCTTCCATTTAGACCACCCCCTCCCCTGCCATTGCTCTCTTCCCATATTAAACGGGGTCAAACATGTGGTTTCAATATCCCTTCCCCTATCTGTATCTGTGTGCAGCGCTGACACCAATACAAACTGTGTGCGTCAATGTGGAATACATGGCTATTTTCTGTATATAATGCTGGCACATTGTTATTCATAATGCATCAAACATATGCTGCAGCGCAGTACAATGGAGAAACAGAAAATGCAAGTAACTGTGACTGGAGAGGTGTGTCTTCCTGGAACAAGGGCTGAGGAGGTATAAAAAGCAAAGTGTGGAAATCCTTATCAGGGAAATTCCATCAGGGTACTGATGGAGGAGAGGCTGAAGTAAGGCAATAGTTAAGACATAACGAGGAAAGTATTTATCATGTATATCGAGGCACAGAATATCATTGAAGTGGATAAACTAATAGGCTTTATTATAATGGCCAAAAATGTATTAGCCACAAATTATCCCAACTATAGAAATAAAAAGTGCAAGCTGATAACCTATAGACTGTAAGCTGGTTTGAGCAGGGTCCTCTTCAACCTATCGTTCCCGTAAGTTTTCTTGTAATTGTCCTATTTATAGTTAAATCCCCCCTCTCATAATATTGTAAAGTGCTACGGAATCTGTTGGCGCTATATAAATGGCAATAATAATAATAATAATAATAATAATAATAAAGCAGAGGCAGATAGAGAAACTCTCAATTCCAAAAGAGTGGATACAAAAAGGTCTAAAGAGATGAATCTCTAAATAGATACATTGTGGCCAATAATATTCCTTAACTTTCACAGGCGTGGACCTTGTTAATTGTAGAGGGAATGGGGAGAGATCGACTAAGCAGTTGCTTAGTATAAGAGTTTATATGGGGTGGTCCAGGTAGAGACCTAAGTATTAGATCATAAATATGAAGATACTAGTACATCATAGAGTGAAAAAACATCCATCAAACATTGCTTATAGGTAATATGCTCAAACATGGCTGGTAGCATTGAACACCTTCTACAAATGAGCCTAGAGTTTCTAATAATGATTTACTCTAGGGTATACTGGATCTCTACTATAGTGCTATCTAGAATCAGCTAAGAAGGCTAGATATTCCCTGAGACATCTCCATGGATGTCAGTTAGGCTAAATTCCCCCTAGCTATACGTGGTTCTAAGAGTAATATCTAAATACTATTTGCAGATACCTCGGCTAGAGATTCTCTGAGCCCCTCAACAGATTAATTGAGAGACTATTTCTCCCTATAGCTGTGAATGGAAAAAGCTTCAGGCTCCTGCCGCTGTATTAACAAGTCCCCACACTCCCATATAGCTCTGCCTCGTTACAGCTTAATTAAAAAACAAAGTGAAATAAATGTGATCAATCAGTGCATAATGCTATGTAAAGAAAAATTCCTGACGCGCGTTTCGGTGCTAAAGTGGCAGAGAATGGCAGTCTCTGGCTTTTAAAAGACTTTAGACTCCGCCTTAATTTTCCTTATTAGCCAATCATACCTTATTGGAGTCTTAAAGCTCAATTCTTATTAGAGACTCTAGGCTCATTTGTAGAAGGTGTTCAATGCTACCGGCCATGTTTGAGCATATTGCCTATAAGCAATGTTTGATGGTTATTTTTCACTCTATGATGTACTAGTATCTTGATATTTATGATATAATACTTAGGTCTCTACCTGGACCACCCCATATAGACTCTTATACTAAGCAACTGCTTAGTCGATCTCTCCCCATTCCCTCTACAATTAACACGGTCTATGCCTGTGAAAGTTAAGGAATATTATTTGCCACAATGTATCTCTTTAGACCTTTTTGTATCCACTCCTTTGGAATCGAGAGTTTTTCTATCCTCCTCTGCTATACCAGCTTGCACTGGTTATTTATATAGTTGGAATAATTTGTGGCTAATACATGTTATTTATAATAAATTATAATAAAGCCTATTAGTCCACTCGTACTGACCACCCCTGTTGTGGTATCCTCACCCAGGGGGTAATAGACTATTTTCTTTAAAGGCTGAGGAGGGCCTGGCTACGAGGTGGCAGCATTAATGCACATGATCTGTTTAGTTGACACTAATTCCTGTCATGCTCTGGTTGTCACCCCAGACTCAGTGTGGCTTTGCTTTTTATCACCTGGTTTAAAGTTTGAATCCAACGCTGTAAACCTGGCGCAGAGTGACAAATGTGTTTGCAGCAGTAGTAAAGCTGTTGTGTACAACTGTGTCATAGTGACATCATTCCCAACATTTAAAACCTATTCCCAGGGACACATTGACGCAGAGAATCATGGGGGCCGGTTACCACTTCCTACAATGGTTTCCACATCTTTATCCACAAGGCTGCACCCAAAACACCCCTGGTTAATGCTAATGGCCTAATTCAGCACTAACTATACAATATAACAGGCTGGTGCCAGGGTAGAGTCAGGGTTCTACAACATGGAGAATAAACCCCTCTCATTTAAGCTTTTAAGTAGTCTGGCTGGCCCTTGTCACCCATGCAATAAGGTTTAAGGTGTAACAGAGCTCCATGTACCCTGGTTGGGTACCTCCGCCAAGGACCACTTCCTAGCTAGAACACTGGACAAACCTCAACATTTCTGCCCACAGTCGCTGTGGCTTGACTCGGGTCCTGGAACCACTCCCTCCTGGAGCCGAATGGGGAATTTGCTCTAGACACCCCGATGCACTGGGCGACACTCAGTCCTTGGAGCTCTAATCCTTACAAGGACTTTCCATGTTGAATCCTTCACACTGGAACAGAGATTAAATAATAACCCTTTCCCCTCCCAGTAACCAGAGGACATATAGTTCACCCCAAAAGTACATACATAAAACCCCACAAAAGTTACATCCTCTGATAGCACCAATCTGGGTGACCAACATATCCAAAATTCACCCATATCGGTTCAGGGGTTGAGGAATTTCCTCGAAGTCATAATTTGACCAACCACACGCACGGTCCCATGCCCAAAACAGTTCCAGAGAATCAGGCCTTGCGGTCGGTCTAGTTCGGTAGTTTAAAAACCGAGCAAACTACCGAACATAGTCAATGTTCTTACCCTGGAGCTTATTTCCCTTGTTCGTGGGAACGTTTCCACTGAACAGTGTTGTAGAACCGAACACAGGCAATCATGGAAGTCCAGCAGTGTTCGGGAGTTTTAGTGTCCTTAACATTCTAAGGTCCCCTGCTCCTCAACCCCAAAATAAGGCAGATAACGTGTAATTCATTAATTAAATGGACATTGCAGGCGTAAAACATCTAAAACAGATTCATATTTCACTACTTCATATGTATAAATGTCTGTCTGTGCATATTTCTGCTCTGCTTGTAATGCATTGTGTTCTTATCTGTGAGTACAGTGAGTGTATGTACAGTGTAAGTGCAATGCAGGATTAACGATAACGATAGACGTGGTTGGTTACGGTAAAAGGGGGGTTAGCGTCAGAGATGAGTTAATGTCAGAGTCGGAGGACATGGGGTGTTTAGTGTTAGAAGATTTACAGCTTGAGACGGGTAACGTTGTAGTATAAGGGCTGTTTAGGGTTTAGGACTAACGTTGGGTTAAATTTAGTATTGGTGTATGTGAGGTGTTTAGTTTTTATTAGGACTTAAACATAGGATTAAAGGAGGGGCGCCCTAAAGGTAGATCCCCAGATGTTTTAAAACTACAACTTCCATGATCCTCTTTTATTCCAGAAGTTTGGTCCTTAAGGGGTTAAAGGAAACAATAGAGTATTCCTTACACTATAGTTTTAAAAGTGCCATATAGGTGACCGGACCCCGGTCAGCCAGGTAAAAGGGGATTTTACTCACCTTTTTCCGTGCCGTGCAGGACACTTCACGGAGACTCCACCCCCGCCACGCCTCCTTGGCTGAGATTATCAGACTTCACGATTTCAGCCAGTCCAATGTTTTACCATAGGAAAGCATTGGGAGACTATCGTCCATGTGCAGCAAAACGCAGCTCTGATCCAATCAGCATCCCCTCATAGAGATGCATTTAATCAATCTCTATGACGAGCATTCAGTGCAGCACTGACACAGGAAGCACCTCTAGTGGCCGTCTGAGTGACTGCAACTAGAGGTGTTACTAGGCAGTGATGTAAACACTGCAGTTTCTCTGAAAGGACAGTGTTTACATTGAAATGCCAGCAGGGACAGACTATACTCACCAGAAGAACTACACTAAGCTGTAATTGTTCTGGTGACTATAGTGTCCCTTTAAGGTAATGGAGTTTTTTCATGGTTTAGTCTTTAACTTCTGGAGTTTGAAGGGTTATTGGTAAAGTACTCTCCTTCCTCTGTGTTCTATACAGCAGTCAGTGATGAGATTAAGGCTGCAGGAGCTGTTATACAGTGCGCATCACTCAGAGCTTCCCCTGCTCCTCCAGCAAGGCATTTCTGGTATGGGAGACTGTTAGTGGACAGATGGGAAGTGATCCCTTCTCACACACAGACACTGGAGGAGCTGGGACAGCACTAAGTTTTACACTCTATAACTGTTCCTGTAGCTCTGATACAACACACTGGCCAAGGCTCCTGGTTCTTATCTCCCAACCAAGTTCAAAAAGCCAAATTATAAGTGCTAGAAGCAGGCGCCCCCATAATGTTCCGGCACCTGTAGACAGATGCCAAGTCTGCCTAATTAGAAATCCAGCCCTAACTGTAGGCAGGAAACCACTTTGGGCCCACTTGGTTTTTCCACAAATAGATGGGCTTAGAATGTTTCTGGGGGCCCTGTCTAACCCCTGGACCCTAGGCAGCTGGCGAAGGTCACCTTATGGCTAATCCTGCTCTGTATTTCGGGGGTTGGGGAGTGTAAATGGCCGTGACTCAGTTATGGAAAGGTGAAAAGTCAATTATTGCTTATGGAACCTTACGTCCCAATAACTCAGCTTTGCCCATGGTAGGTGCGTGGTAGGTGCCAGGATGCTTACTTTGATGTACGCTGAGAATGGTCCCTGTGAACATGCTACGCCATTATGGGTGTCACTTCGTGTTGTATGTGGTGATGGTTATCCCCACCTGTGAGTGCGCATACATAGCTCGTTCATCAGCCTGCTGTAAGTGCTAACAGGGGGCAGGGCAATGAAAAGAGTGAGGAGAATTCAAAGTCAAGTTCACGTCTTAGACCAGGCATAGGCAACCTTCGGCACTCCAGATGTTTTGGACTACAACTCCCATGATGTTATGTCAGCATTATGGGTGTCAGAGCATTATGGGGGATGTAGTCCACAACATCTGGAGTGCTGGAGGTTACCTATTCCTGTCTTAGACCAAAACAGCTAAAATGAAAAAATTGCTAAAACCCCCCCAAACTATAGCTATTTTTTTTAAAATAGTTTGACTATTTTGCCGTTAAATTTGTCTTTGAATTCTAGGCAAGTCACCGTTTAGTGAATAACTATATTGAACTGTCTCATTGCACTCGGTAAAGTGGTGTAGGCTATCACTGCGAGCACAATGCGTTCCTTTTACTTGGCTATAGGTCATGATTTATACTGCGGACAATGCCCTGTTTGATACTGCATTGCCAGCCGCTGGCCGTGGATGGAAAGAAGCGAGAAGCTGGGAACTTTCAGAGTAAATCTTTGTTTAAAGACGACCCTCATGAATGGCGTATATCACCGTTGAGATAACGGCCCCAAGCGTTACAGCCCAGCGCCATATACCCAGAGAGCAATCCATTCAGCAGGCTGCCCTGAGCAGAGTAACATATTATATGTTCCCCATCTATGATCTGATATCCCAGGATAGGGCAAAGTACTATAAGCACATCACATGGGGAATTTCATGTTAAAGAGACAGACTGGAAAATGATAAAAATAAAAATCATACATCAAAAAATTATACAAAAATACATGATGGAAAAAATGTAAATAATAAAAGGATATTTCTTGCAGCGAGCTCTGCCCAATCTATAAAGGGGCTCCTCTGATCAAGAGCACTTCATTCTACCCTTTGGGAAGTGAATTCATTTATGGGATACGTAGTTCAGCACCCAACAGCAATATCATTCATCATATCAGATGTGTACATACCTCCAAACATTTCAAATTAACTGAGGGATGCTTTAATTTTAGGGGTGTGCATGTGGGTGTGACCAGCTCTGTGAAATTTTAGGTGACTTACTAATAACAATGTATACATCTAAAATGTAAATTGTAACGCAGACTGATTTCTAAACACATTTATTGTAGGTTAGAGATACATTACTGGGAGTATTATTGCTGTGGAGTCCTGTTATACACTCAGACACATTACTGGGAGTATTATTGCTGGGGAACTCTGTTATACACTCAGACACATTACTGGGAGTATTATTGCTGGGGAACTCTGTTATACACTCAGACACATTACTGGAAGTATTATTGCTGTGGAGCTCTGTTATACACTCAGACACATTACTGGGAGTATTATTGCTGTGGGGCTCTGTTATACACCCAGACACATTACTGGGAGTATTATTGCTGTGGAGCTCTGTGATACACTCAGACACATTACTGGGAGTGTTATTGCTGTGGAGTCCTGTTATACACTCAGACACATTACTGGGAGTATTATTGCTGCGGAGCTCTGTTATACACTGACACATTACTGGGAGTATTATTGCTGTGGAGCTCTGTTATACACTCAGACACATTACTGGGAGTATTATTGCTGTGGAGCTCTGTTATACACTCAGACACATTACTGGGAGTATTATTGCTGTGGAGCTCTGTTATACACTCAGACACACCAACAATATGGAGCTCCTAGAAAAGAGGGACAGGGGGATTTGGGTCCAAAATAGGGACTGTTCCTCCTAAATAGGGACACTTAGGATTAACAGTTGTGCTCAAAAGTTTGCATACTCTTGGAGAATTGGTAATACATGGACCATTTTTAAAGAAAACATGAGTGAGCAGGTAAAAAACATATATTTTATTTCTGATGGGATATATATTCAACTGTAGGTTATATCAGAACGGCACAATCATAAAACAAAACATGTCAACAATGAAAAAAAAATTACTCCTGTACAAAAGCCTGCATACCCTTAGTTCTTAATACTGTGTATTGCTCCCTTTAGCATCAATGACAGTGTGCAGTCTTTTGTAATAATTGTCTATGAGGCCCTTAATTCTTCCAGGTGGTAAAATGCCTCCAGGTTATGCAAAGTCTTTGGTCATCTTGCATAAAACGCACATTTGAGATCTTCCAAGAGTGACTCGATGATATTAAGGTCAGGAGACTATGATGGCCACTCCAGAACCTTCACCTTTTTCTGCTGTAACCACTGGAGGGTCATCTAGGCCTTATGCTTAGGACCATTGTCATGCTGGAAAGTCCCATGCGCAGCCTTCGTGCAGAAGAATGCAAATTGTCTGCCAGTATTTTCTAATAACATGCTACATTCATCTTACCCTCAATTTTTACAATATTCCCAATTCCTTTAAAGATCACCCTCAAACCATCAGTAAGCCACCACAATGCTTCACAGTGGGGATGGTATTCTTTTCACTATAAGCCTTGTTGATCCCTCTCCAAACATAGTGCTAATGGTTGTGACCATAAAGCTCAATTTTGGTCTTGTCACTCCACATTACAGTGTGCCAGAAGCTGTGAGGCATGTCAAGGTGTTGTCGGGCATATTCTAACCGGGCTTGTTTGTGGCATTGATGCAGTAAAGGCTTCTTTCTGGCAACTCAACCATTCAGCTCATTTTTATTAAGTATCGTCATATTGTGCTCCTTGAAACAACCACACCGTCTTTATCCAGTGCAGCCTGTATTTCTTCTGAGGTTACCTGTGGGTTTTTCTTTGTATCCCAAACAATTCTTCTGGCATTTGTGGCTGAAATCTTTCTTGGTCTACCTGACCCTGGCTTAGTATCAAGAGATCCCCGAATTTTCCACTTCTTAATAAGTGATTGAATGGTACTGACTGGCATTTTAAGGCTTTGGATATGTTTTTATATCCTTTTCCATCTTTATAAAGTTCCATTACCTTGTTACGCAGGTCTTTTGACAGTTCTTTTAAGCTCTCCATGGCTCAGTATCTAGCCTGCTCAGTGCATCCACGCGAGAGCTAACAAACTCATTGACTATTTATACACAGACACTAATTGCAATTTCAAAAGCCACAGGTGTTGGAAATTAACCTTTAATTTCCATTTTAACATGTGTCTGTCACCTTGTGTGTCTGTAACAAGGCCACACATTCAAGGGTATGTAATGAGGGCCATTTGGGTGATTATTGTTATCTTTATGATTTAAAAAGGAGCCAAACTACTATGTGATAATAAATGGCTTCATATGATCACTATCCTTTAATAGGATACATTTGTTTGCATGATCAGTCATATTTTCTAAATCAATGCCAACATTTCCCAATTTCTGCCAGGGTATGAAAACTTCTGAGCACAGCTGTATGTGAGTGGAACTGCTGAAATAAGTCAATAATGGATATATTGTGACTCTTATCTACCTACTCACGTCTCCGTTTACAGTTTTGTTGTATCTAAGTGTTTTGTTTATTGGTTTATTTATTACAGTTTTGTTATTGGTTCAGTTATGACTGCCGCAGAGCAGCTGGGGATTGGGCTGTCTCACAGCATGAATAGAACATCAAATGCACTGAGGTTGTGTTGGTGGCTGGAGTGTGGCCGGAGTGTCCTCTCCTACATCATCCCCAAAGAGGGAATATGTCATGCACAAGGCATTATCTTCCTCTCTCTCCCACTTCGCTGGGTGTTTGTGCTCTGCCCAAATTATGCCAGTTTTACTCTATTGCTCGATTTGTGAATGAATGTTATTTGCAGGACGCGCTGGCGCCGTGTTTGAATAGCCTCCAATTCCCTGGCTTCCATTTTGACTCCTCCAATGCAGCAGTGTCTGTTGCTGCCTTAAAAGCCCATATATAGCGTTACTGCAATCCTCCCAGCTCGGTCCTGCAGTATAGTGTGAGAGGACTGACTGCTATTGTTGTAGCTATTATCAGTTTCCTTTTCCTCTTCCCTTCAGTGAGAGGTTGGCATCCAGGAAGTCTGTTCGGTGAGGGATTTGCTGCCTTAGAGCTTCCAGAATACACAGTAGCACCGGGAACGTGTCCAGTCTCCATCCTGTCCCAGAATAATCTAATGATTGGCCTGTAATGAGCTTGTCACATCTCTAGTCCTGAATACTAATTACACGCAACCCTGTGACTGCCGAATTATTGTTGATAAATCCTTTGATTTCAGATTGGATGTGTCTAAAAGCCATCAGCCATTGTTTCTGCTGGTAATCTGGCACCTTGGGTTACAGTATTTATTTACAATGTGAGGAAATTATATTCTTATATGTCATTTAAACACCGAGTTCACAGACATGTCATAAAAGGAAGATATTGTGTCGGGTAATTGTATCACTCTAGTGACACACCTCTTGCGCCAGACAGGGTCGCTGTTGGTGAATGCAGGCCTATGCTACTCGATTATGTAATAGTTTTGGCAGGCGGGCATTCCCTCTAATGGCCATTGGAGTAACTAAATAATCTCCATTTGTTTAAATATACATAGGGATTTAGGAGAGCGCAGGTAACTTTTTCTTTGGTTTTTACTGCATGTATTGGGGCTGATGTGTACTGTGGTCGTTGCTGCGCCCAGGAGTGATGGGAGTGAGCGCAGGACTTGTTTTTTTGGATATGTAATAGTTTAATTGGACTTTTTGCCCAAATGGTTTTGCATTGATCTGTCATTAAATTCAGCTTGAAAACCTCTGTTTTGTAAGATTGAGTAGGTTCCTGGTATAAAGGTGTTCGTTTTTTTTTTTTTTTTTACCTATTATTCATATAGAGAAATTTATATGATATGGCAGTTGTACAGGAGTTAAGTATACACTGTTTTCTTTTATGTACCAAGGTGTAATCCTTTCTAAATATGAGTAGGATTAGATAGGACTTGGCTCACATAAAATCAGTGGGTAAAGGGACAGAGCTATGATAGACCACGGTATGATCCAATGTCCAGTGCTGTGTGTCTTGTATAATTCCTGGTTTCACACAGGCTGGTTTGACTCTTGAGATGGGGAAAAAACATTAATTGGTGAAATTAAATACAAATAAATATGATGACATAGTATCCAATAAATACACCCACCATGTGCCACAAAATACAGTGTCACTGTGATTTAGCATAAAATACAAAATATTAAAAACACATAAAAATACATATTTCCCACATAGGAACCCCCACAGTCTATACATCCCCGGATAGCCTGGATCTGAGCGCGCAACATATCCGAAAAGCACTCAGATTCCACGAACACAGCTGAATCGCCACGGGGTAAAGTTCTGACCGGCCGCACACATGGTCCTATGCCCAACACAGTTCCATGAATTCAGGGGTCCGGTCCCGTTCGGGAATTCCATGCGACCAAAATACCGAACATAATCTATAAGTATAACGTGGAGCTTGTGCACTTCATTCAGATGAACGATTCCACTGAACAGCGCTCTTCCAGGATGTGAAGTACCGAACGCAGGCGGGAGGCAGTTCAGCGGTATGCGCAAGGTTGAGTGTCCGATTTCAGTTCCATGCACTCGACGACACAACACTGCTGCATGCGTTCGCGGGAACAAGATGGCTGCCACCACGTGTTCGGGCATACGAACGGCGGCCACCCAGATGAACACTTAGAACACTGCTGGCAGAATCATTACAAGGTGTCAATAATGTTTAACAAGCTCCAAGGTGGTCTTTAGTTCGTGGATCTGTTCGGTTCCCGAACCAATAGGAAAATCCCACGAACCAAGTCTTTCCACGTGGGTTTTACAGCGCCCACAGTCTTTAGGGAGGAGGCTGGCAAGCAGGCTCCTCCAGGAGCCTGTGACGAGGTTATGTTCGCCACACTGGGTATAACTAACTCTAGATCCTAGTTACTCTACCCTAACCCTAAACCACAACCACTTCACCAAAAGTATTGTCTCTTAACCCTTTCATGGCAGGGTTTGGGCAACATCCCTATACAAGTCCTGACAGCTATATGAAATAGTCACTGTCATACAATCCTAGCATTATATTATTATTATTACTGCAGGCCCTATTTATCAGCAACATTAAGAACATCCCAATTAAAGTTAATTTTAAAATGCATGCGCGGTTGTTTTAGCTGGTGTGATAGCCTGCTTGTTAGTGCTACAGTGGCGGTACTTCCAGTACATGTTTTAATGCTATTCCTGGCCTTGGGTAATTTCAGAGACATTAAAATGGAATGCCGTTAAGCTGGGTAATATCTAAACCACAGCGTGTATTTGAAAACCTGTTAAAGGCTAAGTGTACCCGTCTGTCAGTTTTACTATTGTACTCAGAGCAACAGAGTGTTTTAAACAACTGATGTGACTTCCCACAAGGCTGGAACCAAAATAGTAAAATAGGATTCTTTTCCCATCATGCAATCTGGTGCTGTCAATCTCTCTCATTTTGCTGCATGGTCCTCCTCGGAGTGAGCCTTTAGTTAATAAGCCCCCAGGCCGTGCTATAAATCTCCTTCTCCCCTAGCTGTCTAAATTCCGCACATAGCTGGACATGGTCACAGTTTACAGACTGCTTCACAAACTGCATGTCCTGTGTGCACCAAACTCCCCCAGAGTGAGTGAGCTAAGGGCTGCAGGAGAAAGGAGTAGCACCATGTGTAGCACGTATTGCAATTACCATGTGAGAGAAATGTTACCCTTTATATAACAGCGATATATCCCACATAGTTTAATGATTTCACAATGGGAACATATAACAGTTAATAAATGGCAAATACAGTTATGTGAGTGGAAACGAGAGGTGAATAGTCAGCAAAACTTTATTAACATTAATCACCATTAATCATTATTATAATATATATCACCGACATTCTAAAGGGCCCAACGCTACGACGTTACATTTGCAACATTTCCATATACTGTTATCAAAGAAGCAGACTAAGTGAGCTTAAAAAGTGAGACCAAAATAGTGGATTTGAAAGAAATCTCCCAGCTAGCTCTGTTTTTAGCTTGGCTATTTAATCCTGTAATTTAAAACTGACTTACATCCCTGGCAATCCACCCTTTACTGAATAAACCAGTAAGGTTTGGCTGCTAAATACAGTATAAATATAGAAATCATTCTTATCAAAGATTGAACACAGATCTCCTGTTATCCTCAGGATACGGCTGAATAGCCTAGTAGTACTCACAGCAAGGCCAAGGTCACACAAACACTGGCAGCAGACAGACACATCATATAGTGTGTTTGTAATTGTACGTCATGGCACTTTGTGTTAATGAGTGTCTGTGTGTGATTTTGTTTCTTTTGGATAAAAGCTATTTTCATGTCACGGATTGTGTCCATCTATGTGCAATTGTGTTTCTCTCTATTTAATGCTACCTGTATGTCACTGATAGTCTTAGTGTGTGTGTGATTGTGTGTCTCTCTTACATGCCACCTGTATGTCACTGATAGTCTTAGTGTGTGTGATTGTGTTTCTCTATCTTACATGCCACCTGTATGTCACTGATAGTCTTAGTGTGTGTGTGTGATTGTGTTTCTCTATCTTACATGCCACCTGGATGTCACTGGTAGTCTTAGTGTGTGTGTGATTGTGTGTCTCTCTCTTGCATGCCACCTGTATGCCACTGGTAGTCTTAGTGTGTGTGTGTGATTGTGTGTCTCTCTCTTGCATGCCACCTGGATGTCACTGGTAGTCTTAGTGTGTGTGTGATTGTGTGTCTATCTCTTGCATGCCACCTGTATGTCACTGATAGTCTTAGTGTGTGTGTGATTGCGTTTCTCTCTCTTACATGCCACCTGGATGTCACTGATAGTCTTAGTGTGTGTGTGATTGTGTTTCTCTATCTTACATGCCACCTGGATGTCACTGGTAGTCTTAGTGTGTGTGTGATTGTGTTTCTCTATCTTACATGCCACCTGTATGTCACTGGTAGTCTTAGTGTGTGTGTGATTGTGTGTCTCTCTCTTGCATGCCACCTGTATGTCACTGATAGTCTTAGTGTGTGTGTGATTGCGTTTCTCTCTCTTACATGCCACCTGGATGTCACTGATAGTCTTAGTGTGTGTGTGATTGTGTTTCTCTATCTTACATGCCACCTGGATGCCACTGGTAGTCTTAGTGTGTGTGTGATTGTGTGTCTCTCTCTTGCATGCCACCTGTATGTCACTGGTAGTCTTAGTGTGTGTGTGATTGTGTGTCTATCTCTTACATGCCACCTGGATGTCACTGATAGTCTTAGTGTGTGTGTGATTGTGTGTCTCTCTCTTGCATGCCACCTGTATGTCACTGATAGTCTTAGTGTGTGTGTGTGATTGTGTTTCTCTATCTTACATGCCACCTGGATGTCACTGGTAGTCTTAGTGTGTGTGTGATTGTGTGTCTCTCTTACATGCCACCTGTATGTCACTGATAGTCTTAGTGTGTGTGTGATTGTGTGTCTATCTCTTGCATGCCACCTGTATGTCACTGGTAGTCTTAGTGTGTGTGTGATTGTGTGTCTCTCTCTTACATGCCACCTGTATGTCACTGATAGTCTTAGTGTGTGTGTAATTGTAATTGTGTTTCTTTATCATAACTTATCTGTGTGTAGGTTATTGTGTCAGTCTGTGTCTGATTGTGATTCTCTCTATTAAATGCTACCAGTGTGTCACGGCTTGTGTCTATCTGTTTGTGATTGTTTCTCTTTGTGACACTCAATCTGTGTATCACTGTGTCAGTGTGTGTGAGAGAGTGCATGTTTGTTTATCATAACCAGGTATCAGCAACGCTTGGCCTTGTTTTCATACTCCTAATTTGCAAGGATTATTAATAATGTGGTTAACCTGTTAGAACAAGCTGTGCGACAATTCTTTTTAGACCGTGTACAGAGAAAGCATTTTAACACAATGAATATTTCTTACTTTATCTAGATATCGCCATTATAAACCAGCAAAACAAAACTCTCTCTAACTGGTCTAATAACATCGTATCCCTATTATAATGCTTTATATCTTCTGTCTGGACTCATAATAACATTGTATCCCTATTATAATGCTTTATATCTTCTGTATGTACTTATAATAACATTGTATTCCGATTATAATGCTTACAGCAACTGTGTATACTGTATTATATCTACTGTATTGTAATAACATTGTATCCCTATTACAATTGCTGTATATTTCTGTATGGACTGTATAGCTACTGTATCATAATAACATTATACTCCTATTATAATGTTTATAGCTACTGTATATTCAGTCTTATACTTACTGCATCATAATAACATTGTATACATATTATAATGCTGTATAGCTACTTTATGGACCGTATAGTCACATAGTTACAGTATATGATCATATGTTACATAAACCTCCCATAATGCCAATGCACCCCTATTTTGAGCAAGCCCTATTCCGACTACCTAAAGCCTGCTCATACTTGGGAAATTCTCCCCCTGGCCTCTCTGCAGGGCAAGGTTAAAGAGGGCCCTGGAATGAGGCACCTGTGACAGGGAGGCGTGCAAATCCTTCCTTTCTTATGTATCAATACTATGTACAATTTTGGGAGAAAGTTCTAAAATTGGAGCAATCAGCACAAACATTCCATGGGGTTGCTATGGAAACAGAGCCACTTTTAGACGTTTGCCACAGAATTGCCCCATATAAATACCTAATATGTATTTTCCTGTATAGAATAGCGGTACGTATTGCGTGTGATAACACTATACATTTCTTTCCTAGGAGTTAAGAAGAGAACAAAAGTGGTGAAGAATAACATTAATCCCATTTGGAACGAGGTAGGCTGCTCAGTTCTGACGGATAATACAGTGTTACTATTTTAAGGCCAGCGTAGCTCCCCCACCCCCTGTCTGTCTGCTTTCCATGCAGTTTGTATTTAGTGGCTTTATGTTAGCCTTCCTTAGATATGCTGCCTGGAAGTGAATGCAGTCTGCGAGGAGGCCGACTGGCCCGCGCCATGAGTGTTGGTGCATATAAGGAATGGAGCTCTGCGTGTATAAACATTGCTCATTCTTGCCCGGGATGTTTTCCCTGTTCACGCATTCCTGCGAAGGATGTAAAATCCTTAAGTGGTAGTGTAAATTCTCATACTCCCATTGTTCTCAGGCAGCCTGTGACAGAATATTGAAAGTAGATTTAATTCAGATAAGGAATGAGTTGGACATTCTAGGCGAATTGTATGCACAGCAGCCCGAGTGGCGGACGCAATCTTGTTGTAAACATTTCTCATGGCGTCATGGCTTGGCTGAGGATGGACTCGCTATATTGGCAGCAGCTTGATGACCCAGTTCGTACATTCCTAAAAACTCAAGTTAGAAGACTGGGTCTATCCAGATCGTATTCAGAATACAGAACTGTAAATGGCTGTGCTTGATAAGATATTAGAGACTGGATTCTATCACAAGAGATATAGATATTAAAGGAACACTATAGGGTCAGGAACACAAACATGTATTCCTGACCCTTTAGTGCAAATCAATGAATCTTTATGAGGAATCAATGCATCTGAATCAATGCATCTCTATGAGGAAAATTCAGCATCCCCATGCAGAGCGCGGAGACGCTGAACGGCACAGCTGCTTACTGTGCAGCACTGCCCCAGGAAGCACCTCCAGTGACCATCTGAGGAGTGGCCACTTGGAGGTGTCCCTAGGGGGCAATGTAAACACTTTTTCATGCAGTGTTTGCATGAAAATGCCTGCATTTAATGATTATACATTATGCTGTAGTTGTTCTGGTGACTATAGTGTCCCTTTAATTAGGGTTTTGTTTATTATAATTTAGTGCTGTAGGAGTTTTATATAAGGATATTCTGAATGTGGAGCAATGTTGGTTGCCACGATAATAGCTCCACTTTTAGACATTGACCAAGAATTTCCTTTTATACTCAGCTCCTCTAAGACTAAATTCCACATTCCGATCGTGCAGATAGCGTTGCAACAACGGGTGGGGGGGGGGGGGGGGGGGCTCATTATAAGAGATGAGCAGATATCTGACAGCTGAAATTGAATGCATTTGTCCTCATAGATGTAAATGTGAGAACAGCTATTCAGGTTTAAACCTTATTGTAGAGTCCAGCACTTGGTTGGTTTAGGACAAGGGTAGTCAACCTTCAGCACCCGAGATGTTGTGGATTACATCTCCCATGCTGCTTTGACAGCATAACTGCTTTAGAGCATTATGGGAGATGTAGTCCACAGCATCTGGAGTGCCAAAGGTTGCCTACGCTTGGTATAGGAGTTGGTAAGAAGATCCTCATGATGTACAGAGCCATAGACTGCTTCCCTCCTTCCAGTCATACTGTAATAATGTATCTTTAATTATTTAAATCCATTATCTGTTATTGTATGTGCAGTGGATTTATCGGAATGCATTTTATCCTTCTAAACGTTATATGGCCTCCAGCTACGGGAGACACTGCCAACTCCCTACTTTATTATGTTCTGAAGAAGAACTGTGAATAATTACGACTTGTCCCAGCAGTTTGCTGAAACGAACATGAGATTTCTGATTGAACTCGTTGGCGTTTATCTATGATATTCATTTGTTGATGGGGCACGTTTCCCTTAAAGCTTCCTGGTCCTAGTCATTTCTTCTAAGATAAAATCCCAGGAAGCTGAGGTTTATTAACTAAAGTGTGAGTTGTAGAGAACTGAAAATGTTTAGACCATTCTCCAGGTTCCAGGCTCCAGGTTCCCGAGCCTCATTGAAATATTTTGCTGCATTTGTGGCTACCATCTCTGCTGGAATGCTGTTTACTGCATCTACAAACAATCTCTATATATTTATATACACACATTTACCATACAATTCTCAGCCTCCATATTCATGTTGTGTCTTTTTGTTTTAAAGTGATAGTACAGTCCCCAAAACAACTTTTGGCTTAATGAAGCAGTTTTGGTGTATAGACCATGCCCCTGCAGTCTCAATGCTCAATTATCTGCCATTTAGGCGTTAAACCACCGTTGTTTCTGGTTTGTTTGTTTTTGCAGCCCTAGCCACACCTCCCCTGGCAGCCTGCATGAAAAAAAGGTTTCATTTTCAATCAGAGGTTAAATAATAATTGTGTATAAATGTATAGAGTAGTGTATTCTGGGATCATTGCTACTTGTACAGCTTTATACAGCTGATTGATATCAGAGGTGATTATTCCATTCTTGATCTATTTTCTGTCTCCTTGCAGGGTTTTGAATGGGATCTAAAAGGCATTCCTTTGGATAGTACTTCTGAGCTCACTGCCGTTGTGAAAGACCATGAAACGATGGGAAGAAATAGGTAAAGTTAATGCATAATTGTAATGTGACACCTTAATAATATAAAATAAGGGGGACTCTGGGCTAATTTGCAGATTGATGTGGTTTTGGTTTTTAGACGTCTAAACAGTATTTAGCTATTTTTGACACTTTTTTGGTTTTCAATAGTTCATAGAAGCTTAGGAATGTATTTACTAAACAGTGGATTGTGGAAAACTTTCATGATTAAGGCAAAAATATCTCAGTTTAAAAATTCCAAACTGCTGAGATATTGTGGCAAACATGCCTATGCCACGAGCTCTTGGAGGAGCCTGCTAGCCTCCTGCCCAATGCCTATGGGCCGTATTCATAGTTCCCATTCAGGAGTTAATCTGCCCGGCCTCCCCAAGCAGGTTTCCCTAGGTGCCCCTGGTTCGACGGCAAGTTCCCATCTTTGGAACTGTAACGAACGCTAGCTCCCTGTCGGACGTTCGCATGAACCAAAGCCACGAATGGTCCTCCGCGATACTTAGCCATGACAGATATCGAACTTACTTTGGCACAAGGACTTTGTGGGTCCTCAGTCACTTCAGTGGTACTTAGCCGAGAATGTTATGGAACTGTTTTCGGCATGAGGTGACCGTGCGGTTCCTGGACAATTGTTCCAGGTTTTGACCAGCCAGGAGGGTGCTTTTTGGAGGGAAGGTGTCTGAGACAAAGGGGAGCAAACGCTACCTGAGAGCCAAGCGGAGCACACCGTATTTCGGACACAGGAGCTCCCGAAAGTTGACCGTCAAAAGCACCAAACGCTCTGGAACTATTTTGGGCATAGGACCACGTGTGGCGTTACCCCTACACTGCATGGATCTGAGCGCTATTTGGAGAACTTGGGCGCTCAGATCAGGGCTATTTGTGTATGTATTGAATGGAGACCCCATGCTGGGGGCTGTGTATAAAAGCAGGCGACTTGGCCATAATAAACCAGTTCCTTTTCACCCTTCACTCAGTCTCGACTAGTGTTTAGGTGGACCACCTATACAGCTATACGTTCTGCAGGAGAGTTTTAATCACTTGAACCTGGATCCAGGACCCTGTTTCAGATTGGGAAGCGATGGCGAGACACCGACCAAGTTGCGGTGGCTAGGGGCTGGAGCGCTGCTGGTGTCAGGGTAGCAGGTGATAGTTTGCAAGCGGGCTTGGTGTCAGGGTAGCAGGTGGTTCGTGACAGATCCTGTAGATTCCATCTTAAAAACATAGCCCGCATCCTCCCCTTTCTTGCACCAGATACTACCAAGGAGCTTGTCCATGCTCTAGTAATTTCCCGCATGGATTATTGTAACCCTCTCCTGATTGGTCTTCCCAATAGCCGTACTGCACCCTTACAGTCCGTAATGAATGCTGCTGCTAGATTGATTTTCCTCTCTAGTCGTTTCTCTCACACCTCACCCCTCTGCCAGTCCTTACATTGGCTTCCTGTATGCTATAGGAGTCAATTCAAGGTACTAACTCACACCTATAAAGCACTGAACAACTCTAGCCCCTCTTATATCTCCTCACAGATCCATAGGTATGTCCCTTCTCGGTCTCTCCGTTCTGCCCGTGACCACCTCCTGTCCGTTGTCCGCACTCGTACGGCCAACTCGCGCTTGCAGGACTTCTCACGGGCGGCTCCCTTCCTATGGAATAGCCTGCCTACCGCCATCAGACTCTCCCCTAGTCTTGCATCTTTTAAGAAGTGCCTTAAAACCCATCTCTTTAGGAAAGCTTATGGCCTCCAAGACTAACCCTTACCTCACATACCTGTCTCTTGCCCTCTCCTAAAGGGCAGCCCACCTTATTTGATTGTAAATTCCTGTCCTAATGTGTTTTACACCCCACCTCCTATAGAATGTAAGCTCGTTTGAGCAGGGTCCTCTTCAACCTATTGTTCCTGTAAGTTTATTTGTAATTGTCCTATTTATAGTTAAATCCCCCCTCTCATAATATTGTAAAGCGCTACGGAATCTGTTGGCGCTATATAAATGGCAATAATAAATAAATAAATAAATATATTTCATATAATGTTATAGGTCTGGTAAGCAATAGGAGATAGTAAATAAACAGACCAGACCACACAGAAAATACAAGATATTTATATAACTTTTAATAGACTAGTCCATGGTTTATTTAAGAGCAAGGAGCATAGCAACCATACCATTATCAATAACTAATTATCCAAATAACACCCCCTAAAGGAACACTATTGCGTTAGGAATACAAACCTGTATGATTGCACCTGTCCCTAGTTCTTAACAGGTCCCCCCAATTTTCAGTTTTGGCGCTGCTCACCTTCATGACTCCAGTGATGTCATTGAGTAGGCATGGTCTCCTCCACCATTGTCCAATCCAATGTTCCCAAAAGAACATTGGGGACCTGATGTGCAAGTGCAGTGACGGCTGCGCATATCCAAAGCTTCTCATAGGAAAGCTATGAGCTTCCGTATCCTGTGACTGAGTTTTGGGCACTTTCTGTCATACATGGTGGGACTGCACATGTATTATATTCTTATGTATAATCAGAACATTCATGTGAAAACAATAAATTTACACCTTGAAAAATCCACCACTGTAATGGTGGAGATAAACTGTTATTAATTAGTGCATACCTCCCAACATACAGGCCTGCAGTATCTTGATGTGGTGAGCGGGCCCGCAGGGGACATTGCCAGGGACATCAACCACATCACTAACAACAACCATAATGGTTCCTGCCTGGTGCTCCCTGAATAGTCCTAGTGTCCACTGCACAACGCAAGCACATATAATGATGCACTTGCACTGTGCTCCCCAGACAGTTCCCTGGTGTCGCCAGATGTTGGACACCAGGGAACTAAAGTGGGATGACAGGACAGGACCCCAAAATCAGAAATACTGGAATGCCTGTTAGTGTCTCAGTTATGTACTCTTTTTACATTGTGATAGAGCCAAAATTCTACACCCAAAGTGATGCTAAAAATAGCACAACAAAAAACAAATTCATTATTTGTAGAAGGGAAACATATTTGATATTGGTTTATTAGAAAAGATTTATCCACTTTTTTACACAACCCAACCCAAGAGTGCCACTATTACACCACTCTATTCATAGTTTTTGTACTTAACCATCAATGATTCCATGACAATGTGCATCTTTGTGTGGCAATAATGAATCACCTTCAGCTGACTTCAAGTGAAGAGATACGTTTGGATTGTGCCACCTACTGGCATCATGAACTTCTTAATCATTCCTCGACTCCTACATCCATGCCTTGTGACTTCTGACTGCCATTGTCTCAGTCATTTGATATCCCTCAATGAATCCTTCAGGACAGGATTGATATTTGCGACATTTTCAGAATATGTCTTCACATTAATATTTCTGAAGACCATACCTACACTCGATAGTCACGGGTACACTCTACCTAGTCACAGAAAAGGATAATGTTTTCCATTTAATATTTCATCATAATGAAAATCACTGAAAGATGAAATCTCACTGCTAGGACATGCCATGTGTCCCCCACATTACTGATGGCTCTAAATTTAGTTGCCAGCATTGCATGGGTAAGGTCTGCTGCTAAATTTGCGTATTGTAGGATCAAGGTGCCGAGTGCTTCCTGTCCTGCAAACAATGGTTCTGGCTGTCAATGGCTTTTCTTTAAAACACATCTGTGCAGGATATAAACAGGACACTGCGCTTTCTAAATTCAGAATTCAGAATCAGAATCCTGTTATACTTACACACAAGATCTTTTTCAAAGAACGTTACATTCCAAAAGACACCTCTAAACCAATAATAGCTGTCCGAAGGTCATGAGACCCACAGCTAGAATTCAAAAAGTTTCTAACATATATGGGCATCCTCTGTCATGCCAGTTACTCTGGAAATAACTCCCACCATGCACAGACACGGCATTATGATAGATCACTATTTTGGACTGGCTGCCCATTTCAGACTGTGCCCTCCTCATAATGTTACTGTGTTTGTTTAGGAGGAGTGCCAGTAATATGTATGGCTGTGTGCCCATCTGGCAGTAATAGAAGCACAGGATTCCTATCTCTAGTTATGTGTCTGCAATCTCTTATTTGCTGTCATATTATTGTTAGCTTAGCATAAATTATGTCTTGTACATTTCTAGAGAGTGTTGATTATGACTGTATCCTTTCTTGTCTTGAATAGAATAGCAGGCAGTGCAGAATGAGCCTCAAATGCATTATGGCACACAGAATGGTGCTCAACATGGGGTTTAGGGTGCTGTTCAGGATGTCATGTAGACAGGGCCGGATTAAGAGCACACTGGGCCTGGTGCTGACAATTATGATGGGCCTCATTACGGAATCTTATCGACCAAAAACACTAAAACAGTCATAGCGTCATGTATCTGATGGAGATGGTGCTGGAGGGAAACTCATAGGATGCAGCTATAAGAAAACACATACTCTATGCTAATCTCTCTCTAATTTATGCTTTTATCTTTCAAGTAAATCCATAACCCCTAACAGCAGTGTCCAGTGAAGCAGGAAGTCAATGGGCGGGGTAAAAGGTTGGCCATTGGTGCGAATCACGTGACCTGCCAAAAGGGGAAAACATGCCCAAAAAGGGGGCATGTCTGTCCAAAGAATTTGAAGGGCAGCCTGGCATGAATGCATGTCAGGCTGCCTGCCAATCCTGCCAATCCTGCAGGCTGTCCAACTAAGCACCCTGAGCTTGACATAAATGCGTCTAATGATGCGCTCACTCCATGCTTTCTAAGGACTGTCCACTAGCACTCGCTGGTCCACTAGTCTCCTTACCTTCTTACTAGCAGGCAGAAGTTCATTTTGCAGTAAACACTGTCTTTTCAGAGAAAATAAATCCACTGGCCACTCCTTAGATGGCTGCTAGAGGTGCTTCCTGGGGCAGTACTGCCTATTGTGCAGCACTGCCATTCAGTGTCTCCACCCTCTGCATGCAGACACTGAACTTTCCTCATAGAGATGCATTGATTCAATTTATCTTTATGAGGAGATGCTGATTGGCCAGGGCTATGTTGGGCTTGTGCTGGCTCTGCCCCTGATATGCCTAGTTGACAGTCTCAGCCAATCCTGTGGGCAAGTATTTGTAATTTGCTCAGACAACCACTTCTGATGATGTCAGCAGAAAGTCAGTTCAGAGACAGAGCCAGCAGCTGCAGACTTGAATACAAGTTATATTTTAAGTAGGCAAGAAGGGGCCAGGGTGGTGGTTTTAACCCAATAGGGTCAGAAATACATGATTGTGTTCCTGACCCTATAGTGCTCCTTTAAGCAAGAGTATGTGAAGAGTAGTTAGGGTTGCCACCTTTCTTGGGAAAAAATACCAGCCTTAATCATTTGTATAATCACAAGGAGTGACATCAGAGAAGATTCTGTAAAATCACCAGTGTCTCAGTCTCGCAAGTCACCCAGTGTCTCAGTGTCCCTATGTATCATAGTGTCAGTGTCTCCATGTCGCCCAGTACCCTAGTCTCCCAGTGTCTCAGTGTCCCCATTTCTCCCAGTGTCACAATGTCTCAGTGTGTCCCTATGTCACTAGGATACTGGGGACACAGTGAGACATGGGGACACTGAGAGACCCGTGGGCACTGAGAGACCCGGGGACACACAGACATGGGGACACTGAGAGACAAGGGGACACTGAGACATTTAGGGTAACTGGGAGAAATGGGGACATTGAGACACTAGGGACACAGACACTGGGAGACATGGGGACACTGAAACATTTGGGGACACTAAGACACTAGGGACACAGAAACATGGGTACACAGACACTGGGAGACTAGGGGACACTGGGAGACTAGGGGACAGACACTTGGGGACACTGGGAGACATGGGGACAGTTGTGGACATAGACATGGGGACACTGGGACATATAGGGACACTGGGAGACATGGGGACACTAGGCACACTGAGACACTAGGAACACAGACACTGGGAGACATGGGGATACTGAAACATTTGGGGACACTAAGACACTAGGGACACAGAGACATGGGAACACAGACACTGGGAGACTAGGGGACACTGGGAGACAGACACTTGGAGACATGTGGACAGTTGTGGACATAGACATGGGGACACTGGGACATATAGGGACACTGGGACAAATGGGGACACTAGGCACACTGAGAGACATAGGACACAGACACTGGGAGACTCGGGGACACTGAGACACTAGGGACACTGGCTGGGGGACATGGGGACACTGGGAGAAATGTGGACATAGTGTCTCCGTGTCCCAATTTCTCAGTGTCTCCCAATGTCCCTATGTCTCACAGCGTCCCCATGTGTCTCAGCATCCCCATGTGTCCCAGTGTCCCCTAGTGTCTCAGTGTCCCCATGTTTTCCAGTGTCCCCAAGTGTCTCAGTTTTCCCAGGTCTCCCAGTGTCTGTGTTCCCATGTGTCCTAGTGTCTCAGTGTCCCCATGTGTCCCTGCTGCCTTTCCCCCCATTCCTCACTTACCTGAGCTGTAGAGCTGCTGTCTGGACTCTGTGATGTGTTGCTGTTTCCCATGGATCAGTGAGTAGTAGAGAGAGGCAGGGATATGCTGTAACTTCCTATCCCTGCCTCTCTCCACACATAGTGACCCCTACTGGCCGGTGCTGGTATTGCAGAGTAATCTCCATTTATTCTGAGAAAAATACCTGCAATACCAGCAAGACCAGACAGCCTCAAATACCGTCTGTGCCAGTAAAATATCAGTCAGGTGGCAAACCTAAGAGTAGTGTGTAAAAAAAAAAAAAAAACTTTTTTTTTTTTTTTTTTTTTTAAATGGGCCTATTCCATGGGCCTGGGCCTGGAGCTGCAGCTCCATCAGCCCCTATGTTAATCCGGCCTTGCATGTAGACAATGCACAGTGCAGACCACAGCAATCCATTGTAACGTAGCATGGGGCAAAAGTGTACCAGAGGTCCTATACTTGCTCTTATTTCAGTATCTGGTCCTGCCAGCTGTTTGTATTATCCTGGGACTTCCATTTACAACCATAGCAGGTGTCTGTGGCATGCCCAGCTGGAGCCCTTCTACAAGATTTTAGTGCAATTACAGCCTTGTCTAGTTTAATTAATATTTCTAAAGTTGAGGTTGCAATGTCGCAGTGGGCATACCTAGCAGTAAATTACTGAAGGAGGAAATTAAACTGACGGCCACTAGAGACAAAAAGGAACCTGTTCAAAAGAGCTCAAATAGCACATAAATTCAATATCAGCCATGTTACCAGCTGTTTCTAGATTCCTGTCAGGGATCTTACCTGGAGTGGGAGTCCGGCAGGCAGAGTTAAGGCACCCTTTGCAATTCGGCACAGACCGAGGGGACTCAGGACAGAAATCCCCAAGGGTGTGACACAGTGCACTGGGGCTGAAATAACCAGTGCTTCCTGGAACGCAGTACAGACAAGGGAAATCCAGAAGAATAGTCGGTAACAGAATCAGAAGTCAGGACGGGCAGCAATCAGGCGAAAACAGTAGACGAGCAGGAGATCAAAACCAGGAGTCAGATAAACAGCAGTGAAACCAAGCGGAACAGGAAACACGATCTGACAACGAGGACCAGACTTGCGGGGTTTAAATAGGAAGACAGCCAATAATCATGGAACCAGGAACAGGTGTGCAAATCCCAGGCAAACAGGCTCAGACTACAGGATATCACGAACATGTAGAAACAGTCCAAGATGCGTGGAGCCCAATGTAAGGATCCTGACTGGGATGCAGGCAACTCAGGTTCGATCCCAGCCAGACCCAAATACACAATATTGTGTAAAACCAAATGATGATCCTGACAATTCCTAAGTTCCCAAGTTCCAGAACTGAGATCAGCCATGCTCGTGGCCCCACTAGTGGCATGCTGTGATTGGGATATGTGGCTGTTTTGCTAAATGGTGGTCAGGAGCAGACTCTGCATGGTCTGGTGGCCAGGTGTCTCCCCACTTTCCTCGCCTGCCGTTTCATTATTGCTAACATTTGTGTCTGTTTAGCTTTGTAACTCCAGATCTTGAAGCTATTGTTTAATAGTGTTTTATTTATGGAAAGACTGAGATGGTATCTACAGGATTTCTATCCTGCTTTGGGTCTCATTTCTCTGTTTCCTGGTAGGATGGTCTGTTAATATAAAGCAGTATCTGGCTTTAAAGACAAAGAACCCAGAGGTAGCCTCCTTCATGGGTAACCATTTCATGCCAGCCTTCCTAGGGAAATATCTGAGATCAAGCAATCACTCATGGAGAATATTTAGTGTTTGGTCATTGCAGCTTGGAAAGTAATTATTTTGGACTTGAGTATCACACAAATATAACATAAAGTCACAGTAACGTAAAATTTTGTGTAAGATGGCTCTTCCAGCATTTTTTTTGTTAGCTATCTAGCTGTTTATTTCTGTATAGAGATGTCGCGAACATAACATTTTCCGTTCGCGAATGGCGAACGCGAATTTCCGCAAATGTTCGCGAACGGGCGAACCGGGCGAACCGCCGTAGACTTCAATAGGCAGGCGAATTTTAAAACCCACAGGGACTCTTTCTGGCCACAATAGTGATGGAAAAGTTGTTTCAAGGGGACTAACACCTGGACTTTGGCATGCCGGAGGGGGATCCATGGCAAAACTCCCATGGAAAATTACATAGTTGATGCAGAGTCTGGTTTTAATCCATAAAGGGCATAAATCACCTAACATTCCTAAATTGTTTGGAATAACGTGCTTTAAAACATCAGGTATGATGTTGTATCGATCAGGTAGTGTAAGGGTTACGCCCGCTTCACAGTGACAGACCAAACTCCCCGTTTAACGCACCACAAACACCGCAAACTGTTGTCAGAGGCAGACACACCAAAAAACTTCAAACTACTGAGCTCTGCAATGACGGCATTCTGGTGGTGGACACAGCATGCGTTGATTGGCGTGCTGTCGGGCTGACCCCGGGTGCCGATGCATGCTGTCTGACTGTGCCACTAGCTCCTTGCGACGACCTCCCCCTGCTTCCAACTCGTCTCCTCCTCCTCTCTGTCTCCCTATCTGAACTTTCCCCCTGTTCTTCTTCTCTTCTAGCGGGCACCCACGTGACATCCACGGATGCATCGTCATCATCAACCGCTTCACTTGTATCTGACAACTCAGCAAAGGAAGCAGCAGCGGGTACAACATCATCATCATCACACCGTACGTCCATGTGTGTAATGCTGCCTGACTGAGACATATCCCTGTTATCTACATCCTCTGGCAATAATGGTTGCGCATCACTCATTTCTTCCAACTGATGTGTAAATAACTCCTCTGACAGATCAAGTGAAGCGGTTGTGGTGCTAGTGTTGGTGGTGGCGGCAGGCGGGCGAGTGGTAACTTGAGAGGTGCCGAAGCTAAGCTGGAGGAGGATGGTGCATCAAGGTTCCGAGCGGAAGCTGTGGAAGATTGGGTGTCCTGTGTTAGCCAGTCAACTATGTCCTCAGAACTTTTCGAGTTCAGGGTACGTGGCCTCTGAACACTGGGCATTATTCTAGGGCCAAAGGGAATCACAGCACCACGACCACGATGGCCCCTGCAGGGTGGCCTGCCTCTGCCTGTCATTTTTTTTCTGATTAGTGGTACTATGCGTGCAAGCTACTGTGACAATAGATATGAGTGGCACTGTGCACTGGCAGAAGTTGGCAGAGTAGACGCTGTAGGCCTGACACACATGCTTACAGTCAACTAACTGCTATTCAATCTATTACAGTCAAAATTGTATTTTTTTTTAAATGTACACTACTGTTACACCAGATATGAGTTGCACTGGTGTGACACTGTGCCCTGGCGGGCCCTGAAACGCACACGTGTGAAGGAAACTGACTGCTATTATTTCACAGTCAAAAAAGTGTTGTTGTTTTTTTTAAATGTACACTACTGTTACACCAGATATGAGTTGCACTGGTGTGACACTGTGCCCTGGCAGGCCCTGAAACGCACACACATGAAGGAAACTGACTGCTATTATTTCACAGTCAAATTTCTAGTTTTTTTTTTTAAATGTACACTACTGTTACACCAGATATGAGTTGCACTGGTGTGACACTGTGCCCTGGCAGGCCCTGAAACGCACACGCGTGAAGGAAACTGACTGCTATTATTTCACAGTCAAATTTCTAGTTTTTTTTTAAAAATGTACACTGCTGTTACACCAGATATGAGTTGCACTGGTGTGACATTGTGCCCTGGCAGGCCCTGAAATGCACAAGTGTGAAGGAAACTGACTGCTATTATTTCACAGTCAAAAAAGTTTTTTTTTTTTTTTTTTAAATGTACACTACAGTTACACCAGATATGAGTTGCACTGGTGTGACACTGTGCCCTGGCAGACCCTGAAACGCACACGTGTGAAGGAAACTGACTGCTATTATTTCACAGTCAAATTTCTAGTTTTTTTTTAAATGTACACTACTGTTACACCAGATATGAGTTGCACTGGTGTGACACTGTGACCTGGCAGGCCCTGAATCGCACACGTGTGAAGGAAACTGACTGCTATTATTTCACAGTCAAAAAAGTGTTGTTTTTTTTAAATGTACACTACTGTTACACCAGAAATGAGTTGCACTGGTGTGACACTGTGCCCTGGCAGGCCCTGAAACGCACACGTGTGAAGGAAACTGACTGCTATTATTTCACAGTCAAATTTCTATTTTTTTTTTAAATGTACACTACTGTACACCAGATATTAGTTGCACTGGTGTGACACTGTGCCCTGGCAGGCCCTGAAACGCACACGTGTGAAGGAAACTGACTGCTATTATTTCACAGTCAAATTTCTAGTTTTTTTTTTAAATGTACACTACTGTTACACCAGATATGAGTTGCTCTGGTGTGACACTATGCCCTGGCAGGCCCTGAAACGCACACGTGTGAAGGAAATTGACTGCTATTATTTCACAGTCAAAAAATAGTTTGTTTTTTTTTAATGTACACTACTGTTACACCAGATATGAGTTGCACTGGTGTGACACCAGATATGAGTGGTGGCACTGGGTAAGTGGGAACAGTATACACTGTGAGCCTGACACACACACTGGCAGGCAGGCAACTGCAATTAGATTACACAGAAAAAAAAAAAAGCAGACTGATGTTCTAGCCCTAAAAGGGCTTTTTGGGGTGCTGTCCTTACAGCAGAGATCAGATGAGTCCTTCAGGACTATAGTGGACACTGAATACACTAGCCTAGCTATCGATTTCCCTATTAAATCAGCAGCAGCACACTGTCCCTCCTCTCACTAAGAATGCAGCTTCAGAATGAATCTAAAATGGATGCTGTCCAGGAGGTGGGAGGGTCTGGGAGGGAGGGTCTGCTGCTGATTGGCTGGAATGTGTATGCTGACTGTGAGGTACAGGGTCAAAGTTTACTCAATGATGACGAATAGGGTCGGACCGAATATCGCATATGTTCGCCATCCGTGGCGAACGCGAACAAGCTATGTTCGCCAGGAACTATTCGCCAGCGAACTATTCGGGACATCTCTATTTCTGTATGCATGTTCATTTTCATTCACTGAAGGCCAGTGGGGTTTAAGCATTCAGTCTTTAAATAAATTCCTGGGGCCATATTTACTAACGTGAAAATAGATCATGATTTTGCATGAAGTTTTATTTACTTGTACACATCCATATATTATTTGCTAAGGCAAAAGAGAATAAATACCACTCACATCCCATCCCACCCCACCCCACCCCACCGCACGCTAGCCCTATCTCTTCACTCCTGTAAACTCAGATTTATTGTAGAACTAACAGAAGAGATCAAAATAAGTCTTTCTGGCTATCTGGAACTAAATGACTCATTGTTTTCGATTCTCTGAAACAAAAGAGAATTTTTAGACACAAGACTGTAAGTTATAGTTATAACAACAAGAAAATAATTTTTATGCCAGAAAAACAAAGATTGAGGCAAATTCACTGTCTGCATCCCTAAAACATTTGTTTATTTTAGATTGGCTATAATTACACCTGAGTAAGCTGCACTTCTTATTAATTTACAGCAAATTGTAGCCTTCACCTATTTAAAGTCTCACAGGTTCTAATAGTTTTATTTAAAAACACCTCACCTAGGCAAAAAAAGATGGGGGGGTTTAGTTACATTGTATGATCATATATTGCATAAGCCTGCCACAATGTTAATGTACCCCATTCTTGGCAGGTCCTACTCTAACCACTGACGGATCCGGGATGTGGGGGGCGGGAGGGGAACAACAGGGAAATTGCCCCTCCTCCATGAGAAAGCTCTGCCTCTCCCCTGCTGTGTGCCTTCACGGACCGGAGAGGAGATCAGAAATCGCCCTCACTGGTTCCCGGGCACTTTGCTGGCAGCCAACGGGGGAGGGAGAGAGGACCCAGGAGCTCAGCCTGCAGCTCCTCCGTTTACTCCTCTCGCGAGAATGGAGCGAGAACGAGAGTTCACTGTGACCATTAGAACTGCCAGGGATTCTCCACTGGACTACCAGGGATTGGAAGTAATATCCCCCTCCCTGGGCAAAGAAGGGAGGGGGGGAAGTATATTTATTTTTAATACAAAAAATCTAAACTTATATAGATATATTTGTATGGCTCTGGCCCCCACCCCACACAATAACTCCCTACACATTTACACACTGCACCCACATACACACACTGCACCCCATACACACACACTGCACCCCATACACACACACTAGACCCCCATACACACACTGCACCCACATACATACACACTGCACCCCTATACACACACACTGCACCCCATACACGCACTGCACCCCATACACACACACTGCACCCCATACACACACACTAGACCTCCATACCCCCACTGCACCCACATACACAATGCACCCCATTAACACACACTGCACTCAATTAACACACACTGCACCCTTAACACACACAAACACTGCGCCTCTCACACACACTGCACCCTACACACACACACAAACACTGCACCCCTCACACACACACTACACCCTTCACACACACACACACACACACACACACTGCACCCCTCACATGCACACTTCACCCCTCATACACACTGCACCCCTCACACACGCTGCACCCCTCACCTACACACACTGCACCTTTCACTCACACATTGCACCCCGTGCACATACACAATGCACCCAGGGCACATACACACTACACCCCTCACACACACACACTGCACCACTCACACACACACACACACACACACACAAACACTGCATCCCTCACACACACACACACACACACACACACACACAAACACTGCATCCCTCACACACACACCACACCCCTCACTTGCACACTTCACCCCTCAAACACTCTCCACACTTCACACACACTAAAAACCCTAACCACTACTATAGTCCTTCTCCCTCACTACAGCTCCTATCCTGGCAGACCCTAGGTAATGTGGCAAACTGTTCTTAAATGGTTTGACTACTTACTCTGGGAGTGTGCCACAGCACTACTGGCACCATAACCACTACAAATAGCTGTAGTGGTTATTGTGTGTGGATTGTTCCTACCAGTGCCCGTCCTGAGAATAGGTTCTGGATCAGCCCCTAACAGCCTAATGCCTGCTCTTATGAGATTAGCCCACTTACTTGGGGATTAGGTTGCTAGAGTAGGACCAGCCAAAAATCAAAAATATAAATATCTAAAAAATATCAAAATATTAAATCAATTTAAAAGCGTATCCAAACTAAGGCCGCAATTATTATCTTTGAAACAACAAGCTTTCAGGAGATCCTCCATTTCTCAAATCTAAAGCATTTCAAAAAGGCATTAATTTCCTGTTATTGTACATCTGGCTTATAGATTAACGCTGGACGTAAATGGGATCACTATAGACTTTATAGATCAAAGATGGAACAGACTCCTGCTTCAGATCAATGGAGTCAGTAAATTATTCAGGGAATGGCTTTTAAGCGGCCTAATAAAGTGCTAGCATCCTATACTGCTATGTTTGGTCTGGTGTGTGTGTGTGTGTGTTTGTCATTGGGATCCCCAAATTACTCCTTCAGAATCGACTCCAGAATAAATATAATCCTAAATAAATTAAATGAGATTTGAGGGACACCTCTCTCGGTATCCATGGATGGATACCTTGATCAGAGCACCAATGCCAGTGGTAAAGGCTTATGTCTTTCCTGATTGCATGCCCAATGTGTCCATGAATTACAGATTACGTGACTGTGAGATTATCTCATCCAATGCCACCATCACTGAATTGCTGGATAACAATATTTGTCATGAAAAAAATGAATCTGTTCAATGTGTGTGAGGAGCTCCAGCCATTGATAAAAAAAATATAAAGTACTAGTTGCCTGAGTTTGGGCCAACCTTCTAGACCTTTCAATGCCTACCTACCCTCTCATAGCTTACACAACCTACCTGGATGCCCTAAATGTACCCTTTCAGTATTACAGACACAGGGCACTGAGCATTTGGCCTTTTATTATAGTGTGTAGGCATGGTATGTGACCCCTGGTCCACCATCATATATATAGAATTTTTCCTACTCAAGTTCCTTCTAGTTCATCGTGTCTCGCAGGCACCAATGGATTGTTATAAAACAAACAAAACACAAAATAAAATGACAAGAAGGCTTAATGTGCATTTGTCACACACAGCATATTGGAGTCTAAGAGTCATTTTCCGCAATCATTCAGTGCGAGTCACCAAGATATCCTTTATTCATATCCTGTGTTTGTTCCTCGTGTAGAAAGGACAGCACTCTGTGTAACAATGAAAATTCCAGTGACCGTTTAATTCCCGAGGCTAACGACTTTCCTCAGAACATTGCGGTCACAACGTCGTTCAAAATCGCCTTCCTCTAGGTGACTGACATCTAAAATAATTCCTCCTTAACCAGTAATAGACACGGCCTTTGTCACAGGTGGAAAGCTGTCTGAGCTCGTTTCTGTCTCAGAGTAACATTATACATTTCCATCAGTGTCTGCTTTCCATATTGTGTCCTTTCTAAAGCTGTTTAATTGTTGACTAGTTTTGTGTCATCGTTACCAATGACCCACCTCAATATCTCAGCCTGTTCCTCTATCCTCCAGTCGTTATCTGTTCCCATCTCGGCCCTTGCAACTCTCTCATAACATTTATAGTTTGTTCTCTCCAACCAAATCTCAGACCTCTCTTTTCTCTCTTTCTCATTTTCAGTTGATCTCCAAAAGATCTGTCCTTTCTTCCCCTTTATTTTTCTACGGTTTTCTCGTTTCTCAACCCCTTTTCTGATTGTATTTATTCTTGTTCCCTGTCCTTTTGCAACTCTCCACTCTCCTTAAATAGTTGTCTCTCTCTCTCGTTGAAACTCCTCTTCAATTGTTTCTGTTCTTTCCCACCAGAACTTCTGCGAAGAACCTGTCTCTCCCAATCCCTGACTGTTTTCACTCACTTTGTGACCAAAGTATAACCAAAGTCGAAAAATCGTTTAAGCCATCTATGCTTTCATTTCATTCTCTGTCCTTAAATTTCAAATTCACATTGGATTCACTTGGAATTTTCACTGCAGTAAATAACCTTGTAGGTCTTTAATTTAAATCTGTGAATTGTTTTGCAAATTGTCAATGAGACACGTCGTGCAAACACATGCTGTGATTATATTTCTTCCCACTTTGTTTTAATTAAAGGGAATCTCACCATTTAACACAGGAGCACATCGTAAAAATGCAATTTTTTATTATAAAAATGTTTTTAAAAAATACTCATTACAATATTATCTGTAGAGGTTATAATGCATTTAATCTTTAATTTTTGAAAAATAATACAAATCGTTACAGTTTTCCTTTAATAACTTGCATGTTTTCATAGCACAACACGGCATACAGATTACAATACACTATGAAAACATAAATTCACGTAAAGTAAAAATAACCGTATTTCCAGGAAACTAGACAATAAAACGAAAAGCATACTTATTGTCCATGACTCTGTCTAATGCTTTCTATGCAGTAAGGGAGCGAGTGATATTGGGTCAGAGGAAGGTCGAGCAGACATTAAGTCATTAATCTCATAGTTTAGAGAACAAGTCATGGGTAGCTTGAATTTACACTTTTCTATTGGAACTAGATGATAGATCTTATTGTGCATTAGAGGGGCGATGGGTGGTGCTCCCTTCCCATGTTTCACTGATGATCTTGAGAGATTTGCGTAGCCATTATAAAGGACAGCTTGTGGATTGCGTGGTATGGAGCAGTCAGTGCTGTCTTTAATATTGATTAGACCCTGGGCAAGCATTTGCTTCGGTGGACCCTGCCCCCTACCCCCATGCATGCAATCACTCCATCCACCCCAGTGCAATCACCACCCCAGTGCAATCACTCCCTCCACCCCAGTGCAATCACCACCCCAGTGCAATCACTCCCTCCACCCCAGTGCAATCACCACCCCAGTGCAATCACTCCCTCCACCCCAGTGCAATCACCACCCCAGTGCAATCACTCCCTCCACCCCAGTGCAATCACTCCCTCCACCCCAGTGCAGTCACCACCCCAGTGCAATCACTCCCTCCACCCCAGTGCAATCACCACCCCAGTGCAATCACTCCCTCCACCCCAGTGTAATCACTCCCTCCACCCCAGTGCAATCACCATCCCAGTGCAATCACTCCCTCCACCCCAGACCCTGGTGCAATAAAGTTTTTTGGGCCTGCCTCTAGCGCAAAAAGATAGATAACCATCTGTCATTCAACTCCCACGATGCTATGCCAGCTCAGGATCGGCCATTTTACAATCCTTGCATGGTTGTATCTGTGAGCAGTGTTTTTGCGTTTCAATGTAAGCATGTTTTTGTATAGAGTATATGTGTGTGCATGTAGAGGTGTATTTGTAAGTACTGTTACCATTGGAATGCCGTGACGTACTTGTGTGTAGTGTTTGTGTTTGAATGCCAGGGGTGTGTGTTTGTATGTGGTGTTAGATTTTAAATGCAGGTGTGCTTTTGTGTGTAGATTTGGTGTTTGTATATAATTTTAGCGGTTTAATGCAGAGGTGTGTTTGTATGTAATGTTTCCATTTGCATGCAGGGGGGGTGTTTGGATGTAGTGTTGTCTTTTAAATCTGGATGTGCATTTGTGTGTTACATTGGTGTTTGAGTGAAGGGGTGTGTTTGTAAATCCTTTTGGAGTTTGAATTCCAAAGTGTGTTTATATGTAATGTTTATGTTTTCAGCAGTGTGTTCGATTGGTGGGATGTTTGCACATACATACTTACACACATATATACACATTAACACACTGACACATGGACACATCTTGACACATACACACACACTCACTCTGGCACATACAAACACACACTTAGATACACAGTGGCACTCAGATACACACTCACACACACATACACACTGACACACACATACACACTCAGATACAAACTCTGACACACACATGCATACACATTGACAAACAGATACACACTACCACATCCACACACAGATACACACACTGACACAGAATACACACACTGAAACACAGATACACACACTGACACACACACACACACAACCTGACATACATAGACACATACATGTTATAATTTTTATATTTGCAGCCACTTCCCTAGAATACCTTTTGTGCCCAGGAGTGTGATTTGCTTGGGCTTCTGAGGATGTAACATAGTTACATAATTACATGGGCTGAAAAGAGACATGTGTCCATCAAGTTCAGCCTTCTTCACATTTTTTTTTTTTTATTTCTTTATTTTTTATTTTTGGTGCTTGATATTTTAGTTTCACAGACAGGTGTGCACGTAAGTGCTCCAAAAATATTTAGATACAATTTTGTTTAAGTTTTGCACCAATTTTGGGTCAAGCAATAACAGATTCAGAAATAACATCAACATATTAAACTTTATATGATGCGCTGTCTAGATGTGTCAGTATGCTTTGTATACCCTTGTGTTTAGGGTGAAGCCTTATGTTTGGTGTCAGCACCCGTGGGTTGTGGGTCTGCTGATATTAGCGCTCCGTGTGTGTGGTGGTGATGGTGTGTCTGTGTTGTCTGTGTTTGTTAGTCTAGTTCTTTATGTTGTGCTGAGTGAGGTAGTCTGTCGCAGGTGGTGCTTTTGCATTGATTGATTACCCCTAACCAAGGGGGCAGCGGGGGGAGGGGGTGTTGGGTTTGTTGACGCCAAGTGTTTGGGCACAGGTTGTGCTGGTTCTTGTGGTGTTGACTGGTTTGTGTTCCCTTTGGTATAAGGGTGGTGAAGCTTAGATATAACGTAAAGCATTAGTAAGGAATGTAAAAAATAAAAAATTAACAAAAATAATAATAATAATAAAAAAGAATAACCAACTAAAACATAAATTAAACTTGAAAGTCATAGCATGGAAGGTATGCCACTGTTGTGTTGGTAAGGCTGGTGGTGTCAATTCACACCATTCACCGCTGTGTCCCGGTTCAAACGGGATGGTGTTCTCAGGGTCCCAGGCCCACGTCTGAGGTCTGTTCCGTGTCGCGTTCGTGGAGCTAGACAGTCCCAGGGTGTCTAGGAGGGGTGTTGCTTCCTCCACTGAAGTTAGAACATGTGTGGTTCCTTTATGGGTTATCTCCAAAGTTCCGTTAGCGCCCCACCTGTAAGCTATATTTGCTGAACGTAGTTGTGTGGTGAGCGGTCCATAGGTTTTGCGCCACAAGAGGGTAGCTTTTGATAGGTCCTGGAAGAATGTTAATGAGGAATTCTCAAATAGCAGTGGTGTCTTGCCTTTCAGCCCCGCCATTATGTGTAATTTGTCTTGCACAGTGACACATCTGAGGATAACATCTCTGGCTGGTGGGGTTTTTAGGTGTGGGGCGCTAGGTAAGTGGTACACTCCGTCAATTATGATTTTCTTTACGAGTGAGTGTGGCAGTACAGTAGTCAGCAGGCGCCTGACATAGTGCGGCAGTTCGTCGGCAGAGATCGTCATGGGTATGCCTCGGATTTTGATATGGGAGCGGCGCTGTCGGTCTTCAATGGTTGACATTTTAATTGCCAGGTAGGTGTGTTGTTGCTGGATTTGTTTGATGGTGTCTTCCATTTGATTCATATGAGTGTGGACTTTCACTACTTCTTCCTCCGTGGCTCTCACCCTTTCTGCGACTGTGTGTAGTTCAGTCTTGAGGATGGCTGAGTCAGCTGCCAGGAGTTTGTGGATCTCTGCTAAAAGGATTTTGAGGTCTCGCTTGGTGGTTGGGGCTGAGTCATCTGTGGACTCCAGTGGTGGTGTCTGTGGCTCTTGTGAATGCCCTGGGGAGCCAGGTCTGTGCAGTGTTGTAGTGTGTGCACTCATCTGCTGCAGTGCCTGGGTGTGCTCCTGAGAATCAGAGCCCTGGTTTGCCTGGATTTGTGGCCTTGCAGGTGGTGGTGTTTGGGGGAGCTCAGAGGGGACAGGATCTGTTTGTTTCATGTTGGGTGCCTTGTCCGGCTGTCGTATCTGAGACAAGCCAGATTGGGGCTCTGTTGAGCTGTATTGGGTGCCTGGGCGAGGTCCGGCCTTTCTGCCATGGCAGCTGGCTTAGAGTTAGTAGGCCGTTGTAACATGGCCCCTATATCCCTGTCCCCAGGTGTACCTTGTGGTTTTTGAGAACGGCGCCCCATAGCTGGTGTGTGAGCAGGGACAATGTGTTGTTCCCACAGATAGTTGGTGTTTCCGAGCTCCGTCGGGTGTCTGCACAGGATTTCAGCGAGGCCGGGGATTGATGGTGTTTGGTAGGCCCCGTTCTTGCGTCTCCTTTTCTGCAGCCGTTGCGGCTGGAAGAAAGGCATTGGGTGGTGCGGTTAACTGTGCTGGTGCCCGTTTGGTAAGTGGCAAGGCTGGATGAGTGCTGAAAAGTTTGATAGTGCTTGGATTAATTTGTGAGAGTTGGGAGCTAAGCCCACATTTGTTTTTTGCTGTTGATCCAAAAGAAGCAAAAAAAATAGTTTGAAGCACTTCCAATTTTGCAACAAACTAGGAAACACATTCCTTCTTGACCCCAGAATGGCAGTCAGATTAATCCTTGGATCAAGCAGTTATTACCCTACATTGAAAGATTATATCCTTGAATATTCTGTTTTTGCAAGTATGCATCTAGCAGCTGTTTAAACATCTGTATGGACTCTGATAAAACCACTTCTTCAGTCAGAGAATTCCTTATTCATATTGTTCTTATGGTAAAAAAAGCTCTCCTTTGCCTTAGACGAAATCTTCTTTCTTCCAGTCTAAACGCATGGCCTCATGTCCTATGTATAGTCCTGTTTGTGAATAGATTTCAACACAATGGTTTGTACTGTGTGGTTTGTATAGTATACAATATATTTGTATAATGTTCTCATATCCCCTTTGAGGTGACTTATTTCTAAACTAAAGAGGTTTAAATTTGCTAAAATGTTCCATTCCTTTTATTAATTTTGTATGTTGGCTGAAGCTAATGGGAGTGAACGCGAGGATCAGTAGCAGCTCACTTCTGCCTGTGTGTACCACCCCTGCCACCTCCCACCCTCTCTCCCTCCCTTGAGGCGTTTTCTTATGAAGCTGGGAGGAGGTGATTGGCTGTCACTTCCTCTCAGCTGGCAGATATTACAGGGGTCCAGTTGCACTCTTAAAGGGCCATGGAGCCTGACCGTGCCCCTGATTAGTGATAATCATCAGGCGGCCTTAAACACATGGGCCACCCTTCAACTTGGTATGGGTAGCGGGCCCATGGGACAGCGGCTTTGGGTCTCCCAGGTGTAACTGGGCTTGGGGCATCTGCTGTGTTTTCCTTGTATTAAAGACGGCCATGGGAGCATTTTAAAGCTGTACTATTGTGCCCAATAACTGTTAACAACAGAAAACAATACTGTACTTCTATTTGAGAATTCTTGGGCACAATAGGTGAACACATATAATATAATTACTGTATACACTGAATTTACCTTTTAACACGACATTGGATCCATGTGAAAAAAATGTGATCTTTTGGGAGTCACTTTTGGAATTTAGGATTTTTTTGCGATTGGGTGGAGAATTTCTGCATTTTTCTCCCAATATGTCTCTTTACATTCTTTGTTCTTTCTTGTAGGTTTCTGGGTCAAACCAGAATATTACTTCGGGATTTATTTACATCTCCCAACTTGACGGGCACGTTTAACGCCCCTCTTCTGGACAACAAGAATCAGAGTATAGGGGTAAGTAATGACTGGGTCACGTAACTCTACAGCAATGTCATTATAATGGCGCATGGAGTTTTCATAACTTAGTGTTTAATATATTGATATTTCCTTTATGTACGGAACCTCTCGATGTTTACTGCAGTCTGAGTGATGTCTTTATTCTCGGTGTCTACACTTGCTAAATAGATCTTCAATCATGGCCCTTCTCTGATTGTGGCCCTAGACAGGTTGACTTATTAGTGCACAAGCAAAGCAGCAACAAATCACTTACACGTGTATTTCTTCTAAAGGATCCGTGCAATTAACTAACCGGCTTCCTGATTTATAAACTTGGTCCAGCGTGATTTCCTGGTGTGATGCCTCTGAACTCATGGCAAAATGAGATACGCCTGTGTTAATGGTTACGAGCCGATCTACCAACACAAGTTTTTAAAAAACGCAGCTAGAGATATTATTTCACAGTAAATTAGGCCGATAATACAATTTGCTCATCACTTGCTCATACTAAGTCGGATAGAAGAGATACTTGTGCATGATCTGTACTATATCTTTTCATACAAAATGACGACAATTAGTTCAAAACGTTGCACAAGAATCTCCTAAGACTCATTCACAGCCAATTCCCCTTTGCCACAGTCATCATTGCAATTTCTTATTGGCCTCGCCAATCCATATCCACTATAACAATTATTATTGAGTCTAAGAAGACTCAAGGACTTTATAGATTTGCCTGTTTTTGTTGCTGAATAAACAAAATGATATTTCTCAAGTTGTTAACAAAACGATATCATCTTATGGCTCAATTCTAATTTTGTGACTAAATCCCTTCTTCATGTCGCTCATGTTATGCATTTTGAAAATGTATATATTAACTACATATTTTTTACATTACAATTCATGTCATGTATCTGGGAGCTTCTTGTTGTCATTTCATGTCATTGCTTGTGGTTGTGATATTTAGGACATTACCACTCGCTGCATTATGACCCCAGCATTTATTCTTTCCGAAAGTAATGACCCTTGCTTGCCGTCTCTTTCTTGTTTGTTTTTTTATCCTATAATTATCTTATATCTATATATATATATATATATATATATATATATGTGTGTGTGTGTGTGTGTGTGTGTGTATGTGCTAAGTTTTTGCAATGTGAATCTAAAAATTGAATTTTATGTTTATTTTCTTTCTTGTCTCCTCTCTTTTTGTACATACAAATGTAACACAAACATATGTATGTAAATTTATATTTAGACTTCAAGCATACTATCTCCATTACATACAGGCTACCCAAACACAACAATGAGGACAACCCTAAAATATCCCCCACACCCTTTTTCTGTATTTCCTGACCTGTTTCTGCCCTCTCGCTTGGACATAGGAAGATTCACACTTGAAAATCCCTCGCCGCTGTTTATTGTCAGGAGACAGGAGTCAAGAACTCTCTAACGTGTGAGGCAAAAATTAGTAACTAATATTATAAAAAACATTCACGTCTCAAATATTAACTCAAATACTATCTCTTTGAGTGACAGATGTCTGAGTAAGGCATTAATAAATATGGTTTATTCTGGTGACGGAGAGCTTACACGATGGCGTTTAATGGTGTTTGTTTAGCTAATGTCTATTGATGTTTTTGATAAAATTTCACATTTTGGTCAAACTGTACTGTAATTTGACCAACCGCTGCTCAACCTAAATGGGCCGATCCTGCAGGTACACACAGAGCCATCACAGCAGCTGGCAAGTTAGGTTGAGCAGCAGTCGGTCAGATAACAGCACAGTCTGACCCAACATGGCCGCTCAGTCAGATATTAAAAAGCTAAATTTTCTAAAAAAAATAAATAAATATACATCCTTTAAAAAAAAAAAATCATTACGTTTCTTTTAATGTAAAAAAAAACTTTTAAAAGGTGAGAATTGAAAACTGGCGACAGTTGTCCTTTAAACAATATGGAATCGTGACCTTTGTAAAAGACACATTATGAGCTGGACTCAATGAATTTGGAGACAGTGTTGAAATAAGACCATCTGTGTTATAGGCCCTGCTTCCCGCATGTATAAAGCTCCATATCGTTACTTCACAGCTGGGAATCCTCTTGTTTCTGTCATATTGTTTGTCCTTTTCTGGTTGTGGAATGTGATGAGCTCTGGAAGCACTGGGGAGTATTCTTCGAAAGATGAAATGAAGTAGAATTATCTTATTTATATATTTAATATATAGTCAAAAGATTCCTTTTATGAGCAAGCTCCCTGCTAACAGATTTTTCCAAATCAAGATGGCATATGTAGACAACCAGCTTTTATCAGACTTCTGGCCAAAGACCTCTGCTGGCCAAGGACATGGCGGCTGGATGCTGGAGATTTATTGGAGAGGTAGGGAGGTAAAAGCAGAAACCCAGAAATACTATATATTATAATATAATTGAAATTCACTTTGAATTCTCGCTTTACTGAATTACCCTGTCGGACTCTGCAATTTAAAAGGCCTCCTGAGTTCAGGAGTTCAGTGTTACTCCGAAAAATAGATTTTCCAGTTTCTAAAACAATTTATTTAACTGGAACTGTTCTTTGCCTTCTTTATGACTTCCTTTACTCCCATATGTCACGACAGTGACCCCTTCTCGCAGAGTGTAACCTAACTATAGAACGTATACCGGACCTTAGAATGGCCGGACTCACGTTAGAGTAGTCAAAAGGGATAGCCAGAGGTCAAGGGATAACAGAAGATGGGATAACGATAAGCAAGCCAAAGTACAGGGAACCAGAGAGTAGAGTAGTCGAATAGAGAAGCCAAAAGTCAAATACCAGGGTAGAATACAAATATCACAGAAAGTAGCACTAGGGGAACCAGCAAGAACCACACTAGGGCGTCTTACTGCTGTCAGGGCAGCCCTTTTATAGTGTGGTGTGTGTAGCCTTAAAACCACGCCCCCAAAAGGTCTGGGGGCGTGGCCGCGTCAGGACCTTGTCGGCTTCAAGCCGACGGTAGTGGCGCGCATGCGCCGAACCTAGAAATTCCGAGCTGAGTGAGCGGCCGGCGTCAGAATTGCCTTGCCGCTCAGTGAAGGAGGATGCTGTGCTGCGTGGGTCCGAGGAGGTCAGGTAAGGTATCGTGACAGTACCCCCCCCCACAAGGACCGCCCTCAGGGCGGTTAGAACGCCTCCTTTCAAACAAACGAACCAGGCGAGGGGCGTGAACATCAGAAGCGTCCACCCACGAACGATCCTCAGGACCATAACCCTTCCAGTCTAAAAGGTATTGAAGTTTACCCCTAGAAAAACGAGAACCCAAAATAGACCTCACTTCATATTCGTTTTGTCCCTTCACAACTTCAGGAAGAGGAGGAGAGGTACTACGAGTAAACCGATTACAAATTAATGGCTTGAGAAGTGAGACATGAAACGAATTCGGTATTTTCATATTATAGGGTAAACGAAGACTGTAACAAACAGGGTTGACACGTTTGAGAACCTGAAACGGGCCAATGAATCTGGGAGCAAATTTCATAGACGGGACCTTAAGCTTAATGTTTCGGGTACTTAACCACACTTTATCCCCGACCATGAACGTGGGGGCAGGTCTCCGATGCCTGTCTGCATTAGCTTTGTACACACTAGCCCTTTGAGTCAAGATTTGTTTAACCCCTAGCCAAGTCTCCCTCATATTCCGTACAGTGTCATCCACACTTGGCACTCCCGTAGAAGGGACGGAACTTGGTAGAGTAGTAGGGTTAAACCCATAATTGATCAAAAAGGGGCTGTGTAAAGTGGATTCATGGACATGATGGTTGTGAGCAAATTCTGCCCATGGTAACAACTCCGCCCAGTCATCTTGATGAACCAAAGTGAAACAGCGGATGTATTGTTCCAGGCATTGGTTCATCCTTTCCGTAACACCATTAGATTGGGGATGATAAGAAGAGGAAAGGTTAAGGTTGATACCCAACTGTCCACAAAATGCTTTCCAGAAACGAGAAATAAATTGAGGGCCCCTATCAGAGACAATATCATGGGGTACCCCATGTAATCGGACAACCTCCCTTATAAATATAGAAGCCAGTTCAGAAGAGGTAGGTAATTTATAAAGAGGGACCAAATGAGACATCTTGGAGAATCTGTCAATTATCGTTAATATGACAGTGTGGTTCTTAGAAGGAGGTAGGTCTACTACAAAATCCATGGCAATACTCGACCACGGAGTCTCCGGAATAGGCAAGGGCATGAGGAGACCTAAAGGACGACCCTTAGGGGATTTAGTAGCGGAACAAATACCACAAGCAAGGACAAACTCACGAACATCCTTCTTGTAGGAAGGCCACCAGAACCGTTCCACCAGCAATGATGTGGTTTTATGTATCCCTTGATGCCCTGCCATTTTGGAATCATGCATGAGGGATAGTACTCTGTCCCGATAGGCCAATGGCACATATAGTTTTCCTTGTGGAACAGTCAAGGTAGTGCGATCTTGGAACGTAGATAGTTCCTCTATTAATCCCGATGAGACTCTAGCATAGACAGTGGCGACAATACGATTCTTAGGGATTAAAGAGGACATAACTTCGTTGGAGGATGTAAAAGGTTCATATTGGCGGGATAGGGCATCAGCCTTAATATTTTTTGACCCCGGCCTATATGTAACAATATAATTGAAACGATTGAGATATAGAGACCAACGTACTTGTCTGTCAGACATTTTCTTGGCTTCACTGAAGTAAGAGAGATTTTTATGGTCTGTAAAAATGGTAACAGGGATGGGTGACCCTTCAAGCAAGTATCGCCATTCTTTAAGAGCAGAAATAATTGCCAACAACTCTCTCTCCCCTATATCGTATCTTTTCTCAGTTTCTGTTAATTTCTTAGAGAAAAATCCACATGGGTGCAATGGTTGATCATCCGAAGGTCTTTGAGATAGTATCGCTCCTATCCCTGACTCAGATGCATCTACCTCCAGTATAAAAGGACAGGAAGGATCAGGATGCCGTAATACTGGCGCTGAAGAAAAGGCTTCTTTTAATGAATCAAAAGCTCTCTTAGCTTCTGGGCACCATTCCCTGTGATTCCTTCCCTTCTTAGTCATAGCAGTAATAGGGGCTGTTATAGAATAAAATCCTTTAATGAATTTCCTATAGTAATTGGCAAACCCCAAGAAGCGTTGGATTGCTTTAAGTCCAACTGGTAAGGGCCATTGCTGAATGGCCTCTAACTTTTTCGGCTCCATTTGGAAACCCGTACTAGAAATGATGTATCCCAGGAAATGCACTTCTTCCTTGTGGAACAAACATTTCTCCAATTTACAATAGAGACCATTCTCTAATAACTTTGAAAGAACCAATCTGACATGTTCATAGTGTTCGTTCATGTTTTTAGAGTAAATCAGGATATCATCTAAGTATACTATTACAAACATTTGTAAAAAGTCTCGTAACACATCGTTAATGAAGTCCTGGAAGACTGCTGGGGCGTTGCATAACCCGAAGGGCATAACTCGATACTCATAATGACCATAACGAGTATTAAAAGCAGTCTTCCATTCATGCCCCTCTTTTATTCTGATTAAATTATATGCTCCCCGCAAATCCAGTTTAGAAAAGACAGTAGCTCCTTTCAACCTGTCAAATAGTTCAGTCACTAAGGGGATAGGATAAGCATTACGTATAGTAATCTTATTTAACCCTCTGTAATCAATACAGGGTCTTAAATCCCCCTCTTTCTTAGATACAAAGAAAAACCCAGCGCCCGCAGGCGATGAAGATTTAGTGATAAACCCCTTCTTTAAGTTCTCAGCAATGTATTCCTCCAATACTTTATTCTCGGCTATCGACAGGGGATAAACTGTACCTCGTGGAGGCATAGTGCCGGGCAACAATTCAATAGAACAATCATAGGGACGATGAGGAGGTAATCTTTCTGCCTCTTTAGGTTCAAAGACATCTTTAAGATCAATATACTGGTTGGGTATTTGGGTGGTCAATGGTTCCATAGTAGGTATATTGATCAAACCCACTGGTTTGATAGGAGTAATGCATTTACTGTGACAAGATTCTCCCCATTTAAGAATCTCCCTCTTCTCCCAGTCAATCGAAGGATTATGCTGGGCTAACCAAGGAAACCCAAGTATTACAGGAAAAATAGGGGATGTTATCTGTTGCAGGGTGATAACCTCCCTATGAAGGAGACCTGTAGATAATACTAGGGGAATGGTTTCCTGGGTAATAAGAGGTATCGACAGTGGTCTACCATCTATGGCCTCAACGGCCAAGGGTGCAGATTTTCTTTGGAATGGGAGATTATTTTTCTGCCCGAACAAGTGATCCACAAAATTCTCGGCACCCCCAGAATCAATTAAAGCAAGGGTGGATATTTTCTTTCCCTCCCATTCTAGAGTAATAGGTAGAAGAAGCCGGAGATCTTTTTTTATCATTGAAGGAGGACATACACATAACACCCAAGGCCTGTCCCCCCTGCGGACTTAGGTGCGAGAGTTTTCCGGCCGGCTAGGACAATTCACTTGTGTATGTCCCTTCCTGCCACAATATAAACATAAACCTTCCCTCCTACGGTATTGTCTCTCTGTCTCAGACAATCTTGTAGCCCCTAATTGCATGGGTTCTGGAGGGGTAACTGTTGGGGTTTCTGACGAGGGATAAGTCAGAGCAAGACGTTCCGGCACCCTCCTAGGTCTCTCTCTGGTATTCTGCCTATACCTAAGGCGTTCGTCTATATGAGCCAAATATGTTATCAATTCCTCTAGAGTGTCTGGTAAATCTCTTGTGGCCACTTCATCTAAGATTCTGTCAGACACTCCATTCAGGAATACATCCACGAAAGCTTGTTCGTTCCATCTGACTTCTGCAGCTAAAGTACGGAACTCCAAAGCATAGTCTACTAGAGAAAGGGTACCTTGTCTTAAACGTAACAAGGATTTGGCAGCGTTAGTCTTTCTGCCTGGGGGATCAAAAGTTCTCCTGAAAGCTGCAACAAAGTTTATATAATTAAAGACTATTGGGTTGTCATTTTCCCACAAGGGATTAGCCCAGGTTAAGGCCCTATCTACTAACAGGGTGATAACATACCCAATCTTAGCCCTATCGGTAGGGTACGCTCTAGGATGGAGTTCAAAATAGATGCTTATCTGGTTCAAGAACCCCCTGCATCCCTTAGGATCACCCCCATACCGGAGAGGCGCTGTAGCCTGATTGGAAGTGCCTGTATGTAGCACTTCCATGGGATGTTCCTGGGGTCTCTGACTAGGAGTCTGCTCCTCCGGCTGGAGATAAGCAGTACGGTTAATTAACGTCTGTACGGCGAGATCGATCTGGTCCATACGATGGTCCAGTTCCTCAAACCTATTGTCAGTACCAAGCCCAAGAGGGTTAACACCTGCAGGGTCCATGGCCCTAGTGTAATGTCACGACAGTGACCCCTTCTCGCAGAGTGTAACCTAACTATAGAACGTATACCGGACCTTAGAATGGCCGGACTCACGTTAGAGTAGTCAAAAGGGATAGCCAGAGGTCAAGGGATAACAGAAGACGGGATAACGATAAGCAAGCCAAAGTACAGGGAACCAGAGAGTAGAGTAGTCGAATAGAGAAGCCAAAAGTCAAATACCAGGGTAGAATACAAATATCACAGAAAGTAGCACTAGGGGAACCAGCAAGAACCACACTAGAGCGTCTTACTGCTGTCAGGGCAGCCCTTTTATAGTGTGGTGTGTGTAGCCTTAAAACCACACCCCCAAAAGGTCCGGGGGCGTGGCCGCGTCAGGACCTTGTCGGCTTCAAGCCGACGGTAGTGGCGCGCACGTGCCGAACCTAGAAATTCCGAGCTGAGTGAGCGGCCGGGGTCAGAATTGCCTTGCCGCTCAGTGAAGGAGGATGCTGTGCTGCGTGGGTCCGAGGAGGTCAGGTAAGGTATCGTGACACCATAGGAGCATATCACAGCTCTACCGCAGTTGGAACAATGGCCAAGGTCATGGACTCTCTTGGTTTACACTGGGTATTCAGTGGTTGTGGAGACCTTATTGTGCATGAAAGCCATAGTCTTTACTCTTTACAGTAGAAACAGCCTCAACCAAGCCCCAATAGGCACTGGAAGCCGGGTAGCAAGAACTCGGTTGTCCAATGGGTTTTAATTGCTCACCTAAAGTATGTGAGATCCAGGAGAAGCAGCGTATGTGAATAACTCACCAGTAATATGTTCAGTATCACTTATTTTCACGGACCTCTGCCGGAGTTTCCTGTGGACCCTGTGTTGACATTTGTACAGTATTTCTTGGCAATGCAGAAATAGATTGTCCACGTGGATCCATTAATGTGTCTGCCAGAGAAAGCTTCCTGATTGCTGGGCTAATTCTCTGATTGCCGTTGTTTTTGGATTCTGTATTAAAATAACAGTCCCCTACGCATCCTTCAAAAAGCGCTCATTGCCTACAGACATTTGTGATAGTCAGATAGTCTGCTACATCTATCACATGATTAAACAGCTATGATCTCCTTAATATTCCAGTTTTACTTTAATCACAGGTCATACAAATAACTGGTCTATTAAACCCTCTGCAGGGTTAAGATACAGTAATGTTGGATTCTATTCTGTAAAACAAAGTGAGGGAATCACAGAGAGGGAAACTAACAGACAACAACTTCAACCCATACATTATTTAGCATTACTCAATGAGTGTATAGGAAGGTACCACCAGGGGGTCAGTGTGAGAGTTCAGGAAGGTACCTGACAGGTCAGTGTCACTCAGTGAGTGTTTAGGAAGGGGTAGCGTTACTCAATGAGTGTATAGGAAGGTACCAGGGGGTCAGTGTGAGAGTTCAGGAAGGTACCTGACAGGTCAGTGTCACTCAGTGAGTGTTTAGGAAGGGGTAGCGTTACTCAATGAGTGTATAGGAAGGTACCAGGGGGTCAGTGTGAGAGTTCAGGAAGGTACCTGACAGGTCAGTGTCACTCAGTGAGTGTTTAGGAAGGGGTAGCGTTACTCAATGAGTGTATAGGAAGGTACCAGGGGGTCAGTGTGAGAGTTCAGGAAGGTACCTGGCAGGTCAGTGTCACTCAGTGAGTGTTTAGGAAGGGGTAGCGTTACTCAATGAGTGTATAGGAAGGTACCAGGGGGTCAGTGTGAGAGTTCAGGAAGGTACCTGACAGGTCAGTGTCACTCAGTGAGTGTTTAGGAAGGGGTAGCGTTACTCAATGAGTGTATAGGAAGGTACCAGGGGGTCAGTGTGAGAGTTCAGGAAGGTACCTGGCAGGCCAGTGTCACTCAGTGAGTGTTTAGGAAGGGGTAGCGTTACTCAATGAGTGTATAGGAAGGTACCAGGGGGTCAGTGTGAGAGTTCAGGAAGGTACCTGGCAGGCCAGTGTCACTCAGTGAGTGTTTAGGAAGGGGTAGCGTTACTCAATGAGTGTATATGGAGGTACCATGGGGTCAGTGTGAGAGTTCAGGAAGGTACCTGGCAGGTCAGTGTCACTCAGTGAGTGTTTAGGAAGGGGTAGCGTTACTCAATGAGTGTATAGGAAGGTACCACCAGGGGGTCAGTGTGAGAGTTCAGGAAGGTACCTGGCAGGTCAGTGTCACTCAGTGAGTGTTTAGGAAGGGGTAGCGTTACTCAATGAGTGTATAGGAAGGTACCACCAGGGGGTCAGTGTGAGAGTTCAGGAAGGTACCTGGCAGGTCAGTGTCACTCAGTGAGTGTTTAGGAAGGGGTAGCGTTACTCAATGAGTGTATAGGAAGGTACCACCAGGGGGTCAGTGTGAGAGTTCAGGAAGGTACCTGGCAGGTCAGTGTCACTCAGTGAGTGTTTAGGAAGGGGTAGCGTTACTCAATGAGTGTATAGGAAGGTACCACCAGGGGGTCAGTGTGAGAGTTCAGGAAGGTACCTGGCAGGTCAGTGTCACTCAGTGAGTGTTTAGGAAGGGGTAGCGTTACTCAATGAGTGTATATGGAGGTACCATGGGGTCAGTGTGAGAGTTCAGGAAGGTACCTGGCAGGTCAGTGTCACTCAGTGAGTGTTTAGTAAGGGGTAGCATTACTCAATGAGTGTATAGAAAGGTACCACCAGGGGGTCAGTGTGAGAGTTCAGGAAGGTACCTGACAGGTCAGTGTCACTCAGTGAGTGTTTAGGAAGGGGTAGCGTTACTCAATGAGTGTATAGGAAGGTACCAGGGGGTCAGTGTGAGAGTTCAGGAAGGTACCTGGCAGGCCAGTGTCACTCAGTGAGTGTTTAGGAAGGGGTAGCGTTACTCAATGAGTGTATATGGAGGTACCATGGGGTCAGTGTGAGAGTTCAGGAAGGTACCTGGCAGGTCAGTGTCACTCAGTGAGTGTTTAGGAAGGGGTAGCGTTACTCAATGAGTGTATAGGAAGGTACCACCAGGGGGTCAGTGTGAGAGTTCAGGAAGGTACCTGGCAGGTCAGTGTCACTCAGTGAGTGTTTAGGAAGGGGTAGCGTTACTCAATGAGTGTATAGGAAGGTACCACCAGGGGGTCAGTGTGAGAGTTCAGGAAGGTACCTGGCAGGTCAGTGTCACTCAGTGAGTGTTTAGGAAGGGGTAGCGTTACTCAATGAGTGTATATGGAGGTACCATGGGGTCAGTGTGAGAGTTCAGGAAGGTACCTGGCAGGTCAGTGTCACTCAGTGAGTGTTTAGTAAGGGGTAGCATTACTCAATGAGTGTATAGAAAGGTACCACCAGGGGGTCAGTGTGAGAGTTCAGGAAGGTACCTGACAGGTCAGTGTCACTCAGTGAGTGTTTAGGAAGGGGTAGCGTTACTCAATGAGTGTATAGGAAGGTACCAGGGGGTCAGTGTGAGAGTTCAGGAAGGTACCTGGCAGGCCAGTGTCACTCAGTGAGTGTTTAGGAAGGGGTAGCGTTACTCAATGAGTGTATATGGAGGTACCATGGGGTCAGTGTGAGAGTTCAGGAAGGTACCTGGCAGGTCAGTGTCACTCAGTGAGTGTTTAGGAAGGGGTAGCGTTACTCAATGAGTGTATAGGAAGGTACCAGGGGGTCAGTGTGAGAGTTCAGGAAGGTACCTGACAGGTCAGTGTCACTCAGTGAGTGTTTAGGAAGGGGTAGCGTTACTCAATGAGTGTATAGGAAGGTACCAGGGGGTCAGTGTGAGAGTTCAGGAAGGTACCTGGCAGGCCAGTGTCACTCAGTGAGTGTTTAGGAAGGGGTAGCGTTACTCAATGAGTGTATATGGAGGTACCATGGGGTCAGTGTGAGAGTTCAGGAAGGTACCTGGCAGGTCAGTGTCACTCAGTGAGTGTTTAGGAAGGGGTAGCGTTACTCAATGAGTGTATAGGAAGGTACCAGGGGGTCAGTGTGAGAGTTCAGGAAGGTACCTGACAGGTCAGTGTCACTCAGTGAGTGTTTAGGAAGGGGTAGCGTTACTCAATGAGTGTATAGGAAGGTACCAGGGGGTCAGTGTGAGAGTTCAGGAAGGTACCTGGCAGGCCAGTGTCACTCAGTGAGTGTTTAGGAAGGGGTAGCGTTACTCAATGAGTGTATAGGAAGGTACCAGGGGGTCAGTGTGAGAGTTCAGGAAGGTACCTGGCAGGTCAGTGTCACTCAGTGAGTGTTTAGGAAGGGGTAGCGTTACTCAATGAGTGTATATGGAGGTACCAGGGGGTCAGTGTGAGAGTTCAGGAAGGTACCTGGCAGGTCAGTGTCACTCAGTGAGTGTTTAGGAAGGGGTAGCGTTACTCAATGAGTGTATAGGAAGGTACCAGGGGGTCAGTGTGAGAGTTCAGGAAGGTACCTGGCAGGTCAGTGTCACTCAGTGAGTGTTTAGGAAGGGGTAGCATTAGGGATAGTTTAGGAAGGGGTAGCAGTGAGTGTTTAGGAGGGGGTAGCATTACTCAATGAGTGTATAGGGATGTGCCAGGGGGTCAGTGTGAGTGTTCAGGAATGTACCTGGCAGGTCAGTGTCCCTCAGTGAGTGTTTAGGAAGGGATTGTGTTAGTACATTTTTAGGAAAATGAGGGGGGTTATTATAGCAGAGGGATCAGTGTTACTTACTGAGTGTGTGTAAATGTGCTTTATTTATTCCTATCCGTTTTTCATTTTTCAGGCCACATTAACCCTGCAGCTTTCATACTTCCCCCCACCTGGAGCTGTACCCATTAATCCACCTACCCCCATCAAGGAGCCCACTCCGTCTCTAAATGAGCTGGACACAGTCACTGGTAAGTAATCACTTCTTATCCATTTCTTCTCATCGAAGGAAGAATAACAGCAGCAGATATAAGGAATTCAGTCATTAAATCAGAATATACACCAGTGAACTCTTAACATGAAGTATTTTATTTTATTTAAAACAAAAAGAATCCATAACGCAAGATAATAAAAAAAGTAAGAGGACACGTGACGTGAAGGTGGGAGAGAAGAGAGGGAGACACACAGAGAGAAGAATGAGGACAGACATAGGACGTCAGCTGTGAATACCATCAGAAAATGGATGAAACATAGATGGGGGGGATCAGCTGTGCCTCACTGACAGGGTACAAATAGGGCTAAAACAATCTCCGAGGTTTGTCAATCATTTCTCTTAAATAGGGATTACGCCAGCATTTCAGTTCCAGGCTGCTTTGTGGGAGGATCAGTCTGGTGTGTGAATGGTACAGGTTCCCTCCGCAAGCCTCCTAATAGTCCAGCTTTTGGGGTCCTATCCTGCAGGACAGTGCGAGCGCTATTTTAGTCCATACTAAAGTACCTAAAATCAGAATTGTGTGACGAGATGTGACCTTTGGCCCCGATTTAATATTTCTGCATAAGCTTTTTAAATGACTTACTATTTTGTTAAATATTTTAATATTTTTTTTTTTTATATATTTATATTTTACTAATTTGAAACATATAATTATAAAAGTTTATCCAAAAATACGTCTTTGCAATTTTGTTTGTATTTTCTCAAACATCACACAATGAGACCTCGCCTAAACCTTAGAACGTGTTCTGCAAAGAGAAAGCTACTCGCGACAACTTTCCAGGAACTTTTACTTTAATGCGGCCGTGTCCAGCTCCTGGGAATAGTCCTACTGATGTTGAACATTCTCAAAGCTGCTCGTGAATGATCCCATGTAACTTCTGTTGCCAGTGTTGTCGCAAAAATGTGTGTGGACATGTCATGAACATCTACTGCTCACCACGTATGGCTGATTATCAGAGCCGGTGGGAGTGCTATTACCAGCTGCTTTTGGATTCCTTCCTAACTTAAAACATAGAAAAAAAAATAGACCATACATTGTTGTATAAAATGTAACTTAAAGACTTCACATTGAGCTTTATTTTATGGGGTAAACCTGTAGGACCTAGATTATCTTCATTTTTTATGGAACCGTAGATATACATGTTATGAGATTTATTAATGGGGATTTATTAACCTTAGAGGAATAGAAGGCTGGTTTGATCTTGCTGTGAATTGAATCTGCTATTCCGAGACTCTGCAACTGGAGCACTGTCTACTGAGCTATCTCTCTTTTTATCTAGAAAGTAATAGTTTCAGCCTAAATCTTGTTTTGAGGCTATCTCTTGTATCTGTCTGTAAAGGTCTTTGAGACCATTCCGAGCTCCACCTAGAGGACAATAGTGGTATTACATGTCACTGTTATTAAAATCCGGAATAGCTTCACAATAAGATTCCTATCCACAGTTTGAATGATCTTTGCCACAGTTGACAGTTCTGTAAGATCAATGCCAGATATTAAGTAGCAACGTAATCAATTGGCTAGTGGGCAATTTCTAACTGATCAGGAATGGCAGAAATACAGTTTTCTCTTTTTCTGTTTTTACTGTGAATTCAGCACATTTTTCTTACGATATAAATAATAACATCTGTCAAGATTATTCCCTGTTAACTGTCAGGAATTAAATGTGAATTATTTGCTGAATTCGTACAAGTATAGCCCTGTGAACAGTAATCACAATCAATTTCTGAATAAGGAAAGTAACATTTATTCAGAATAAGATAACCCGATATAGAAACAAAGATCAAACTGAATTTCTCTAAACGTGAACATAAAGTAAACAAATAAGACATTAATTATGCAAAACATAATATATGTAATTGGACAATAATTATAAAAGTTGGACAGTTAATAGGTTTACAGGTTGTATAGCTCAGACAGCCGTATAAACACAGCAATACAGCTTAGTTATGAGTTATGCAAGATCTAGTAAAATGATAAAAATTTACTATCAAAGCTTTTTTCCCTATGTCATTTAACTAATTGTGGAGTGACCCAGAAATGCCACTGGTTTTAGGGATGTCGAGGCTCATACTTGTTCAGGTTTAATTCTGTAAGCACCTGAGATAATCAACAAAAGAGAGCTTTTCAAAATCATTTCATAATGTAACAATGTCTAAAAGATCTGCCCCGTCACAGCTAAAAAAAAGTCTATTCAATAGGTAAACACAACTCACAAGTCATTGATGACAATGTATTTTTGGAAAAACTCAAGAAGAGATGACGATTACAATCTTACAATCTAGGAAGTGGTATATACACACACACACAGTAGGAACAAAGAAAGCTAGGTGTAAAGTCAGTATCTATATGTATCTGTACACACTACGTGTGTTTGGGTTTAAATGTTAGTAGCCGTAGAGTAGGATTTAGACCAGACGGTAGGAAGATGAGAGAGTAAACGAATGCAGAAAATGTAGTTAATATTTTTTCATTCTTTATTTACTTTTTGTAACTGTCAGGTAATTGGTCAGAATCGACAGGGAAGGACAATCTTTAAGTTGAGGGCATCCCCAGTGAAGACCTATGAGCAGATTAGGAGATGGGAATGACGCCATAGGACTTTTGATAGTCATCAGCGATTTGGGGGGATCAAGTGGGGAAGTACTTTTTACTCAGAGATGATGTATACATCGAAATACTGAGATTAAATCTGGTGATAGGTAATATTAAATATACAAAATAGTTTGGAAATGTATATAAGGTCTGACAGGGAGATGAGAAGTTAGAAAAATGATAATTAAGTAATACACACCTGGCAAGGTCATAAGCCAGAACATTGAGGTGAATTAGTAGATTTAGCATTGTTAGCAGTTAATTCATTGGTCCCTTTTGGTCGGTGAGATTTTAGTTGAGGACAAGGGCAGAAACAAGTTTTGAACAAGGTTTAGTACTGAGAAACAAGAAAGCAATTCTACCAGGTATATTCCAACAATTTATAGAGCTTGGAGCCAAAACACAGTAATGGCAGTCCCATACCCCCTCCCCCCCAAAAAAAAACAAAAAACATGTTAATTGAGATATTGTGTCCATTTATAACGTAATTTGTATAACTGTTAATCCTGGCTATACCTGAGAATGTTTGTGACAGAGATACATATACTGTCACAGCTCAGTGCTGGCTCTTTGAAATGAATTCTGTAGGAATTAGATCGTTACGTACACATTACTTGTTATAACCTGCCTATTCCTTACCTACTCTACCTCTAGATCCTTAACCACCTTATCTGATACCCACATTATGATTTAGCTTACTGATAACATAAAATGTTTCCAGGCAATGTCACGCAAGTGCCCTCATGGTGTGCAAGGAAAGTGCCCACATACGCAGTTGGTGATCCTTATTTAATGTTTTTCAGATACGGCTGGTGAGGAAGACACTGAAGACCAGATTGTCACTGGAGATGAGGGAGATACAATATCGCAAGTTGCTGGCGGATCAGAACAGCCAAGTCTTCCCAAAAAACCTCCCCATCTACCTGTTCAAGGTCTGAAAAGGAAGAAAAGTTCTGCAAAGAAGATATTATCGAATAAGCCACAAGACTTTCAAGTGAGGAAAACACTTTTATTTACTTTATTTTATTAACTCGTTTACATGGTTGTCGCTATAATTTAGAGACAAGTTGATAACCCCTACAATAACAGTCACTGTTGTTAGTGTTTACTGGAACCTTCCAATCCTTACTGTTTTTTTTTTTTGTTTTTTTTTCATAAAGATAAAATGTTTATGAAATCCTTACGATGACTGCACTGGGAATTGCACAATTGAACACAATCTAAAGATCATTAGAAATAGTTAGGCCTGCTTTGTCTTATTGGCTGAGCAGGTGGTTGCCAAAAGCTGACAAGTCAGAGCCTTTGCTGTTGACGTTTGTTAATTTAGAAAAAATGGAATTGGGAGCACTGCCGGAACATTCATTTCTTTTTTTTTTTTTTTAATTCTTTATTTTTCTGTGCATCAAAGCATTAACATGAGCACTTGCAATGCCACGACAGCATGGTCAAGTTAGACAATAACATACATAACGTTACAAAGTATGGCATGTATAAACTTTGCACAATTTTAAAATGTTAGGTAGAGATAAATGTAGGTTAAACATAAACATGTCTAGATTAGCGATTAGAAAAGAGATACGTTGCTATACAAACTCAGACATGGTGAGAAATGATAAGGTAAGCATGCTTGTGTAGTCTTAAACTATGCTATCTTTCCATGCATGTAACCTGGGCGCTCATCGAGCTCTAGCGTACAAAGTATAAGACCGCTTAAAAATTCAACTCAATATGCCAACATTTGCTTTATTCTTTACGTAACCAGCTAGACCCAGAGGAAGTTTTAGTGACAAGACTGGGCTGCTCATGCTTGCGGCAATATCCACTATAGCTAAGCCTGTCAGTGCGTAAAATAGATGATTAGGTAGGTAAGCGAATAGGCAAGCATTACTGAGTGGTTGGTGCAGTTAACACAAGGTTAAGTTAGCCTCTGGGCTAGTGTTTCAGCAATGTGCCTGTTGGGAGTTGGCTTTTGTTTAACTAAGGTAAAGGTGAAGTATTCTCACATAGGGGCTTTTCTAGTCATCCTATTAGACAGACAAGAGCATATCAGAATAACTAAACTGTTACATGAATTTTACATTTGCGGCATGCAATGTGGTAAGCCAAGTCGATAAAGCTAGCACACATTTCTTAATACTGTTTTATCAAAGCGCCTATCTAGACAGCTATGGGTAGGTATCAAGCTAGTATGCATATTGGGCAAAGTTGGAGCTTGCATTGCGTTTTATTCTGAGGCTCTGTACAGAGAGAGATAACCTATGCATCTAGTTTGTGCAATCAAAACTGGAGGCATCCAGGGGTAGTAAGGCAGTTCTTTCGCACCAAGCCGAGTAAGGCTGATGGATGCCCCCGGTGCACCCTTATTATAGTCCACAGTCACCCTATACCTTGCATCGGTAGGGCACATTCTCTGCCCACACTGGGGCATGCCAAGCTTTGGGGTCCAGATGATAGGCAGTGCAGTTTGACGCCCAGCGTTTGGTCGTTCTGCAGCTTGTCGGGTTTGGGCTTGTTCCACGGCGGATCCCGCCTCCATGCCGCCGCTAGTGGGTCTTTGCCGGGTCGGCGTGAGGGTGAGCGTAGTTTTCCGCGGTGGCCCACGGCTCGGGTATGCGCTTGGTTACGTCGAGTTGTCCGCCCGGGGGTTAGTTTGCTGCTCCGGTTGGATGTATGAGCCCGCTGTTTAACGCGCGGGGTTGGTCGGTGTCTCAAGCCCTCCGGGTGCTGAGGTCGGCTCGCGGCGGCCATTTTGTGGGTTCCACGTGGGTGCGGTAATAAGCGGGTGCTGTGTTTTAGTGTGGCACTCCGCTGCATGCGCCGCTCCAGCTCGTCCCAGAATGCCTGGAAAATTGCGTCCAGCCTTGCGGCGTAGATAGTGTGATCTGGGCTTGGGTTCCCTGTGCTCGCCCTAGGTTTTGTGGGTGCTACTGCGGCAGCAGTTTCAGGGGCACCTCGGGTCCGTTTGGTTACATGCTGAATTGTGGGGATAGTCGTCCCTGGCGAGGACCGGGATAACCCCCACCGGTCCAAGGGGGGGGGGGCAGCAGGGCTATAGTGGGCTCTCGGATATGAGCGTGTCCCATGTCAGGGGATCGGCCGCCTCCCCCAGACTTTAGGCTCCGCTCCGTGGTAGGCCGCATGGCTGGCTGCAGTAGTCGCTTGTTGTATCGGGTCAGGAGAGGTATCCCCCTGATCTCCGCTTGATTCTGTTTCAGCTTTCGGGCCTCCCGGGCTGCTGGTGCCAGTGTATCGTTCTGTAGTAGCGTGTTTGCATCCGCCAGATCAGGAGCCCTCAGAAAACTCAACCGGCCATCTTGGCTGTCAGGCCCCGCCCCCCAATCCTTACTGTTAATGTTTAACAACGAGTAATTACCAGCTCTGGAAAGTTTTGGAGTTTTCCAGATGTTGTGAAATACAGCTGCCATAACGTTCTTGCAGTCACAGTGTTGCAGTCACAGTGTTGTCAAAGGGGATTTTAAAACTATATGATCAGGAATACATTTTTTTTTATTCCTGACACTATAGTGTCCCTTTAAGCAGACAAAGATGTTGGTTTGATGGCTTTTTTTTATATTATGTGAAAGAAAAGTTATTTTACAGTTTAGTTTTTCTTAAATTAGTTTATTACTAAATAAGAGCCTATGGAACGTTTAGCAGGTTACGTTTATCACATTACTGTACACTGAGGAATATTCAATTATTAAATTTATCATTTTATCAGAATAAATTATCATATTACTGTAAATGTAATGACTACATTATAATACTATGACTTACGAGACTGCAAACAGTAATTATCGCTGTTAAAATATTAGCCCCATCACTAGATACACGTCATCCCTTCCTGTTTCCAACACAGATTCGTGTCCGCGTAATCGAAGGACGGCAGATTCCAGGTGTAAACATTAAACCAGTAGTTAAGGTGACAGTCGCTGGCCAGACCAAGAGGACACGGATACGTAAAGGGAATAATCCGTTTTTTGACGAGGTGAGTTCAGAAATATTCCATGACTTGTTTATGAGATCAGATAAGATGTTTGAAATTAAAAACACTGATGTTTGGAAAGAAAATCTATATACGTATGGATATGAATGAATGTGTTTTACTATAGTTATGGTATTTTTTGCAAGGGGCAAGCCTCATTTACAGTTTGGTCCGGAAATATGTGGACACTGACACATGTTTTGTTATTTCGGCTGTTTACCAAAATAAATGCAAGTTACAGTTAAATAATGAATGTGGAGTCTCTCAGCTTTAATTTGAGGGTATTGACATCCATATTGGAGGAAGGGTTAAGACCTTAAAACTCTTTAATATGTAGCCCCCTCTTTTTCATGGAACCAAAATTAATTGGACAATTGACTGAAAAGCACTTTCATGGACAGGTGTGGGTTATTCCTTTGTTATTTCTTCATCAATTAAGCAGGTAAAAGGTCTGGAGTTGATTTCAGGTGTGGAATTTACATTTGGAAGCAGTTGCTGTGAACCCACAACATGCGGTCATAAGAGCTCTCAATGCAAGTGAAACAGGCCAACATTAGGCTGCCGAAAAATCATCGGAGAGATAGCAGGAACATTGAGAGTGGCTAAATCAACAGTTTGGTACATTCGGAAAAAAAACCCCAAAAACGCACTGGTGAGCTCTACAACACAAAAAGGCCTGGCCATCCACAGAAAACAGCAGTTCCTTTTAATGATAAAGAAAAACCCCTTTACAACATCCAACCAATTGAAGACCACTCTCCAGGAGGTAGGCATATCATTATTTAAGTCTACCATAAAGAGAAGATTTCACAAGAACAAATAGAGGTTTCACCACAAGATGCAAACCATTCATAAGCCTCAAGAATAAAAAAGGTTAGATTAGACTTTGCCAAAAAAAACATCTAAAAAAGCCAGCCAGTTCTGGGACAGCATTCTTTGGACAGACTAAACTAAGATCAACCTGGACCAGAATGATGGTAAGAAAAAAGTATGAAGAAGGCTTGGAATGGCACACGGTGGTGACAGAGTGATGGCAATGACATGCATGGTTTCCAATGACACTGCATCACTAGTGTTTTTTGAGGATGTGGCAGAAGCAGCCAGATATTTTCTGAAGTGTATGAGGAGGTATTGCCTGCTCAGATTCATTCAAATTCAGTGAAGTTGATTGGGTGGTGCTTCACTTTACAGATGGACAATGACCCAAAACATACTGTGAAAGCAACCCAGGGGTTTTTAAGAAGTGGAATAATCTACAGTGGCCGAATCAATCATCTGATCTCAACCCGATCGAACATGCATTTCACATGCTGAAGACAAGACCTGCGAGCAAACAACAACTGAAGACAGCTACAACGTCTCCAAGGCCTAGTAAAGCATCACAAAGGAGGAAACCCAACGTTTGGTGATGGCCATGCGTTCCAGACTACAAACAGTCATTGCCTACAAAAGATTCTTGACAAAGCCTTCAAAATATACATTTTATTTAGGATTGTTTTATCTTATTCAATAACATTTGAGTTCCTGAAATAAGAGGACTGTGTATGAAAAAGGTTGCAATTCCTAAACGTTTCATACAATATTTTTGTTCATCCCCTTGAATTAAAACTGAAAGTCTGCACTTCAATTACCGTATATACTCGAGTATAAGCCGACCCGAATATAAGCCGAGGCCCCTGTGGTGTATTACCAAACTCTATAAATTATTATGTACGCATACACATATAAACTCTGGTCCGTCTACTTTAACAAATATTTATTCAGAGACAAAACAACAACAACATACAAATAATGACACACAATCTAACTTACTCAACAACAACAACAACAACAGCAACAACAACCTAACTAACAATAACAACTAAATCTTATAAAATCACCAGATCCCACTCACAGTTCACCATGATAAAAATTAGGCCATGTCTGCTTAAGGGTCTGCTCAGTAACACAGCCAAGAAGGAACAGGAAGGAATGGGGATAGGGGGAAGTGGTTAGCTCTTTCCTGACTTGTAAAGGTATTGAATTACCCAATTACCATATCAAAGGGTAAAGCTTATCCCACTGTAAGAAAGGCATGCATGAGCTTGGTCACATGACTCCTGGTCACTGTAGCGAAAGCCACTTCGCCACTGTGGTTTGGAGGGGGCTGCTTGCCCGCCTCTTACCCTGTGACTACGGTCCCTGGGCGATTTGGCCCTTTATGCACGGTATTTGGGCATACTGTGGGTTATTGGGCTGCCCCAGGATTATGGGCCCTCTCATCAGCCCATACGAAACTTAAACCCCATGGCGTTTGAACTGTGTTTGTGGCATCTAAACGCTGTTTGGATATGTTGAGCGCTCAGATCCAAGCCATCTGGGGATGGGTTGAATGTGGGGGTTCTGTTTAGTATAACAGGAGTTATGTATTTTTATGATTTTGGTGGTTGCTGGTAACATGTGCTTAATGGAGGCTGTGTTTGTCCCTGGATATAATTAAATCAGCTTCTCCATTGTCTCCAGGATAGAGGATTCTGGGGAACTAGTTTGAGCTTCTAAAAACCATGCTTCCAGAAGGTCAAATGCACATTTGTACTAACTTTTGAACCCCTGGTCCAATTCGTATGATTTTTGAGTATGTTGTTCCCCCGAATGGATTGATTGTGTATATGTATTTTTATGCGAATGTGATGTATATTTTGGGAGTTATGAATGTTGTGTAAAAACTGTATTTTCCCTACCTAGGATAATTGTATTTTCCTGTGTGTACAGATAATTAGTTTACAGGTAGAGGGGAGGGCTATGTGTGGGATGTAACTATTGTGTGATTGGTTAATGTACGTTACTGTGTGTGTCCCTCCCCTTCATGGGAGCACCTAATAAAAAGGGCTGCAAGCTAGCAGCCAGAGAGTTCTATTTTTACCCTCAACTTGAGTCCTGTCTCTTATTGGGGGAATCTGCTACAAGGGATTGCTATGCTAGGCATATTCCCTTGCTATAATCACTGAGCTCTTGTAAGAGCTTGTTCCTGCTTCATCTGAAGGGAGATAGCTGCAGCCTGCGGTGCTTATGGTGTCTGGTGGAGTGCTTGGAGTCCTCTGGAAGCGCTAGGAGCATCTTTCAACGGAGGTACCCAGTCGGGGTGCCAGTTGATCCGTTACATTGGTGGCAAGCGGTGGGATGGCGTCCTAGTGCGAGGAGAAGCAGCTCAGAGACACCGGTAACGTGTGGAGTTGTGCAGCGTCCCTATCTTCAGCAACATAATGGAACCAGCAGTGGCTACAGCAAGCATGGCGTATAGCTACTCCATACTAGAGTTTGGCACGATGGTAGGGTTGCGCCTGAAGTTTTACGGACCCAATCCAGAGGAGAAATACGTGCGGTTCGTGTGGGACATGGTGACCCGGAACCTACAACACAGGGCGTTGAGGGAAGGCCAGTGGGCACGTTGGGAGAAACTCCAGCCACTGGTAGAGTGGGACGAGGAAGAAACCGAGGTGGCCGGTGGAGATGGGACCGAGGTCTCTCTACCGGCCCTACAGGGATGCTGGGCACCCGGCCCAGATCCCCAGCGGCAGTATGTTTTACAGGGAGGGGAGACAGTCGGTCTCACTCCCCAGCGGCAGAATGTGTTATTGGAGGAAGAGACAACCGGTCTCCCTCCCCAACAGCAACCAGAGGTACCCGAGGTAGAGGACCTCATAGACTGGTCCTGGGAGGACCCCCTGCAGGCAGGTGGAGATGGGACCGAGATCTCTCCACCGGCCCTACAGGGATGCTGGGCAACCGGCCCAGATCCCCAACTAGAGCTGGAGTTACAGAAAGTGGAGAGCATCGACCTCCCCCCCCAGCAGCAGCCGGAGTACCAGGGGGAGGTAAGTGATATTTCTCCTCCCCAGTCAACTCCTTTGTTCCCTGACCCCCCAGCAGAAGAGCTGGCAACTGGGCAGAGCGCCGCTGGCCTCTGTCCTCCCTTGTTCCCTTCCCCTGAGCCTGACTTTCTACAGGCTGCCTCAGCGGAAGAGCTGGCAACTGGGCAGAGCGCCGCTGGCCTCTGTCCTTCCTTTTTTCCTTACCCTGAGACTACCCCAGCTCTGACCCCGGAGCAGAGCACATCGGGCATCTGGCCCCCAAGTACTCACAGCCATTTGCCCAGCAAGGCCGAGGGTGCCACAGTTTCACCCCACAACTTGGGACCTACAGGGCAGTATGACTTATTGTTGGGGGGCTATTCTGTGAATTCTTTATTGTGGGGGGGCTACACTGCTAAATTTGTTTTGTGGGTGGGCTACTCTGCTAATTTTGTTTTATGGGTGGGCTGCCCGACTAATCTAGGTACTGACCGGCAGAAGGTCAGGTACCTGGTTAGTCTACCCCCGAATGGGAAGATATGTAGCGAAAGCCACTTCGCCACTGTGGTTTGGAGGGGGCTGCTTGCCCGCCTCTTACCCTGTGACTACGGTCCCTGGGCGATTTGGCCCTTTATGCACGGTATTTGGGCATACTGTGGGTTATTGGGCTGCCCCAGGATTATGGGCCCTCTCATCAGCCCATACGAAACTTAAACCCCATGGCGTTTGAACTGTGTTTGTGGCATCTAAACGCTGTTTGGATATGTTGAGCGCTCAGATCCAAGCCATCTGGGGATGGGTTGAATGTGGGGGTTCTGTTTAGTATAACAGGAGTTATGTATTTTTATGTCTTTTGGTGGTTGCTGGTAACATGTGCTTAATGGAGGCTGTGTTTGTCCCTGGATATAATTAAATCAGCTTCTCCATTGTCTCCAGGATAGAGGATTCTGGGGAACTAGTTTGAGCTTCTAAAAACCATGCTTCCAGAAGGTCAAATGCACATTTGTACTAACTTTTGAACCCCTGGTCCAATTCGTATGATTTTTGAGTATGTTGTTCCCCCGAATGGATTGATTGTGTATATGTATTTTTATGCGAATGTGATGTATATTTTGGGAGTTATGAATGTTGTGTAAAAACTGTATTTTCCCTACCTAGGATAATTGTATTTTCCTGTGTGTACAGATAATTAGTTTACAGGTAGAGGGGAGGGCTATGTGTGGGATGTAACTATTGTGTGATTGGTTAATGTACGTTACTGTGTGTGTCCCTCCCCTTCATGGGAGCACCTAATAAAAAGGGCTGCAAGCTAGCAGCCAGAGAGTTCTATTTTTACCCTCAACTTGAGTCCTGTCTCTTATTGGGGGAATCTGCTACAAGGGATTGCTATGCTAGGCATATTCCCTTGCTATAATCACTGAGCTCTTGTAAGAGCTTGTTCCTGCTTCATCTGAAGGGAGATAGCTGCAGCCTGCGGTGCTTATGGTGTCTGGTGGAGTGCTTGGAGTCCTCTGGAAGCGCTAGGAGCATCTTTCAACGGAGGTACCCAGTCGGGGTGCCAGTTGATCCGTTACAGTCACCATATTAGTTTGATGACAGAATGTCACCACAGTCCCTACTGGGAAAACTTATTGACTCGAGTATGTGACTAGGGTGGAAAATGCAGCAGCTACTGGTAAATTTCTAAATAAAATTAGATCCTAAAAAAATTATATTAATTGAATATTTATTTACAGTGTGTGTATATAATGAATGCAGTGTGTGTGTATGAGTGCAGTGTGTGTGTATGAATGCAATGTGTGTATGAATGCAGTGTGTGTATGAGTGCAGTGTGTGTATGAATGCAGTGTGTGTGTATGAGTGCAGTGTGTATATGAGTGCAGTGTGTGTGTGTATGAATGCAGTGTGTGTATGAATGCAGAGTGTGTGTATGAGTGCAGTGTGTATGAGTGAAGTGTGTGTGTGTGTATGAGTGCAGTGTGTGTGTATGAGTGCAGTGTGTGTGTATGAGTGCAGTGTGTGTGTGTGAGTGCAGTGTGTGTATATGAGTGCAGTGTGTGTGTATGAGTGCAGTGTGTGTGTGTATGAGTGCAGTGTGTGTGTGTATGAGTGCAGTGTGTGTGTGTGTGTGTTGCAGAGCCTTGGTGGGGGGTGGGCATTTTTGTTTATTTATTATTTTAATACTTTTTTTATTATTATTTTTTATTTTATAAATATTATTATTTATATATTTTTATTTTATTTTTGTCCCCCCTCCCTGCTTGATACATAGCAGGGAGGGGGGCTCTCACTCCCTGGTGGTCTAGTGGCATTGGCAGTTCAGTGTAGCTCCTGTCAGCCCCCTCCTCCTCCGTGCCGGTCCGTGCAGCTCCTCTGTCAGCTCCCAGTGTAAGTCTTGCAAGAGCCGCACTATGACCCCGCGGCTCTTGCGAGATTTACACTGAGAGCTGACAGAGGTGCTGAACGGACCGGCGCAGAGGAGGAGAGAGCTGACAGGAGCTGCAGGAGAGGTAAGTAAACACTCTGCAGCCACCACAGCCCCATTGTCTGTATTATGGCAATGTAAATTGCCATAATACAGACACTGACTCGAGTATAAGTCGAGTTGGGGTTTTTCAGCACAAAAAATGTGCCGAAAAACTCGACTTATACTCGAGTATATACGGTACATCTCAGTTGTTTAATTTCAAGTCCATTGTGGTGGCATACAAAGCCAACATTATGAAAATCGTGTCAGTGTCCAAATTTTTCCAGACCTAACTGTATGTATGTATGTATTTATTTTGTACATCTGCCTGTTTGTCAGGTTTTATTTTGTCATTTTAGGAGGTAAAATGTATCATTACCCACATTATTTAATTTATGGTTAGAATATTGTGTATTTATTTTATTTTTCAGACTTTCTTCTTCAATTTCTTTGAGTCCCCGGCTGAGCTCTTCGATGAGCCGGTGTTCCTGACGGTGAGTATGGAAATCCAATCCTCGGGAATACTATGAATATCCATAAATCATTTTATTGATATAGAATAAAACTGCACATAATATTGTGAATTTGTGGATTGTGCCTGTGGCCGACACTAGCCCAGGATAATGAGCCACTTATAATACACTTGAAAGCTCTATAATTACTGCAAGGCTACGCATGTTTCATGTGTGTTTAATGACTTTCATTAAAATAAAAGGAAAAAAAGGAATAGTATGGGGTCCATTCACTAATAAATTGTGGTAACTTCACAACCGATGATCAAAATTTTGGCTAAATTGGAATGCGAGTTAAATTTCCACAACAGAAATTTGTTCTAACTTGGCTAAACCTATTTGAGCTAAAATTCTATTTTGCCCGATACGTGTAATAACAATAATTATGATATGTAGGTAGAGCGAGTAGTTTTACTTTCTTCATTTTTATTCGGCGTTGACCCAGTGTCAGAAACATAAAGCTTTAAATGATCCAAATCCTCCTTGTGATCCACTGCTCTCCCCCCCAGTGCTGCTTTAATGGATTTTATTTTACTACCCTCAGGTCTTTGATTCGCGCTCTCTTCGAACAGACTCCAGTTTTGGTGAATTCCGGGTTAGTATTTCTAATAATAAGAAACATTACAGTTGTATGTGATGCTGGACACGCTTTACTGTACTACTTGTGTATCCTCGTAACACACCTACAACTCCCATCACTCATTCCAGCCTGTAAGATTCCTAAAATATTGAAGGGGTAGATACATGTATATGAGAGATGAGACCTGCAGCGAGACAGCCCTTTTCAATAGAGTTATTAAACACACAGAGCCAGAGACTGTAATATAACATCATGGGAGAGCTAATGGCTGGGGTTAAGGGCTGTCTGCTACAGATCCAGTGCACGCAGACTGTGATGGAGTAATTACAGTATGTTGTTTGTTGTTTGGGGGAATGTTGTCTTGGATTTTAATAACACAGTTCCTATAATATGGCTGCTCTGTTCTCTCTCTTTAGATGGATGTAGGAATGATTTACGGAGCACCAAGTAAGTACCAATCAGGAAACACTCGAATTGGTCGTTTAATGTCTCGGCGCCCATCTGAAGGTTATGTTAGTAAGGATTCTGTTACAGAGGATTTCTGTCGGCAGCGCATAGTAGATGGTTTGTGACGGCAAAATCACTGAAAAAAAGTTACAGATACCTTCAAGAAATGAAGGAGACTGTAATGGCCATATGAGGCCACCATGTTTAGGACCCTGGAATATGTATTCACATTGGACCACACATGGAATATACATTATAACTGCTCTGAGGATGCCTAAATCTCTATATTTAAAAAAATATGTAACTGTGAGGTGTGAGAAATAAAATGAAATATAGAAACCCACCCATGCTGCACGTGGGAACCTCCATCTTAGTTACCAGTCATTTTAATAAACTCTACCCTTTACGCCTGGCAGTCAGCACAGAGAGATCACACAGAGGAAAATAAACAATGTTTCTATGTCTCCTCTTCATTTCCAATGTTTACCCTGGCCTTGCCTTATCTGAACTGAATTATTATAAGATTTGCCATATCTTAATATATATTGAAAAGAAAACTGAGGTTAATGCAAGGTCATAGATTGTAAGCTCCTGTGAACAAGCCTTGTTCACCTATTACCTCTGTTAATATTCTGTATGTCAACTACTTGTTGTCATTTATCCCGGTTCTATGATTGTACAGCACTGTGGAATATGTTGGCACTGTATGAAAAATAATGATCATTTAGGTAATTTCAATGTTTTGGCCAACGGTGTAAATCCCAGAGAAGTGGCAATTCCACTATAATCATTTCTTAAATTCGACTAGATTTGTCAGCATCCAAACTGATATTTAAAAATAAAATGTTCCCTTGGAGAAATATGCAGACATTGTTTAGTTTGTCAGTCACCATCGCTCTCAGAGTATCTTTTCTCTGCCACCATTGGTTTATCTGGGAGAATATATCTTCACTAAAATCCCCAGTGGCCACAAACTATGTCTAACTCATATGTCCATCTCCTTTGATTATTTCTCACGCTCTGTACTGATGCTTTCGCTTGGCTGCATATGAGATGAGATAGATGAATAGTTATCCCAGGAGTATCATTGTGTAGTCTAGATGTTTAAATGTTTAAACTCCATTGCCCAAATACAAACAAAATAAACACCACCGTTTAATAGATATACCGTAAATGAAAACATTCATGCATTTAATTATACATTTTACTATTAGAGTTATATCTAAAAGTAGTTTGCAAAAGATCTCTTGTTTGCTGCCTTTGCAGGCCCTCCTCTTTTAACCCCGCCCAGACATTCTATGGCTGTCCAATCACAGACTTCCCAATGCAGCTCAATGAGAAGTCTTTGCAAGGCAGGTGCTCTGGGTAATTGCTGCATCAGGTCCTCTCTGATCAGACATGTTTCATCCTGGTCTTAGCAGGCGATAGCGAAATTGTGTACAATGTATTAAACTGGGATTTTGTGCTATTCCAGATACATATCTATGTAACAATCGAGGTCAATTAATTCGATGTGAGCTGCTCATTTATACACTTTAAGTATGGAAGTAATCAGATTAGATTTTATACTTGCTTTTTAATGTGGTTTAATATGCTTGGTATGTGCGTTAGGATGTAAACTAATGCCATGTAGCTGTAACATGTATGTTTCCTATATGATATGAAGGGATTTAGCTGTAAATATCTTTACACTAAACACGAGGCGGGTGTTATTTTTGGGGCGTTAGCAGCAGCTGTTAAACAATAGTAACGGGGTTGGACACCAGTCGGAAAGCAGACTCCCATAGAGAATAACATGCGCTGCTACTCAGTGTGTGACATTAAATAGCAGCCGGTATCGTCTCCCTGGAGGTACTAGCTAACAGCAGCAACAGGCATTTTAGTGAGCCTGGCCCTTGACATGTAGCGACAACGTTGGGTACAAGTCCTTATCTACAGTGACTTCATCATATTCCACTCTTACATCATGTTCATGGAAACCATGGAAACCAATGAATTACTCTGGGTCTTTGATACTAAAGAAACTCATATTAGACATGCAGAGAAAGATTAGACTAGGCTTGCAAAAAACAAGACCAATACTAATCCTATTACCCTTGTTTGAATTAACTAAACAGGTATTAGACTAGGTGCCGTGGTTAAAAAACACAAACTGAACGAAATGCTGTAAAGAGCTGTGAGGCCTGACTGGACTCTGCTAGTATGGCGTCTTGGGTCTGATATAGCACTATTTACGTATAGCTCCAGGACACGATTTGAACGATTATAATTGTATAAAAGGTAGGACAATCAATTATATTCCAAGGCTACACAACAGCAGGGTGAATAAATGGAATCTCTGATACTAGGTATGACAGATATATGGGGTAAGTGAAATGCAGCATGTCCCAAATTATTACACTAACAAGTGGGCTGCTAGCAGTATAAGAGAAGAGCCCCAATTAGTATATCTTAACCCATCATGAATGTGCTAGGTAGCTGTTTAGAAGAACTGCAGATCCTGACAGCACTCTACTATGGTAATATAGAAAGCCGTGGGTTATGTAGCACTTAGTTAGATAAAGCAGCAGAAATCGAAAGATGATAAAAGTATGATAAATATAGGCAAAATCACCTTAACGCTGTGCTATTATGAATTCCAAGCGAGAGAAATCCCATCAAAGTGCTATCTATAAGGAGAGCAGACTGTCTAATCTGTCTAAGCTAAAAAAGCAGAGCGACTTCCATCAATCATTATAGCTGGAGTTAAATCTGAAAATATGTTGGTACAAATAGCTGATACTACGAGTAACGCCCGATACTAATCTGCTCGTTGCTTCAAGGGAACCCCTATTCTAACTGACTAGGCTGCATAACTCGGGAAAAATACTCCATTTAGCTGCACTTACCTCCTCCTGAGCTCCAGTGCAGATTTTACACAGAATTAACCCACTCTGTCAGTGTCCCATTCTGTTTCTTTTACATACTGGTGGGATGTTTTAGTATTACTCATTAATAAAAATGCTTTCAGTTGTCCTACAAATATTTAATAATTTTATTTTTATGTATTTATTTTGCTGTCTATGTACTGTATGCTGCATGTTAGTGGTATTTCAGTTTATTTACTAATATTTCAGACTCTGAATTAAATATTTTTTAAATGTAGCGCGATACCATATTATCTTTTGAAGGTTTTTCTACCCCCCCCCCCCCCCCCATTATATTTTTGTAAAGGATAACGGTAATGAAAAATGTTACTGGTGTAAATTTACATATTTTATACATGATGTTTTATTATTAAAAGAAAAGAACTTGGTAGTGAATAGGTTAATATCTGTGAAAATAAATTATGGAATATTGAAAAAACAAATGCTTTATGTAGATTTCTTAGAGATATGCACAGGCATAAACATTGTTCTGGTTTGTTTGAATCAGAATTTCCGTTGGCTTGAAGTGTTGAAATTATCAATTTGGAGCGTAGTGAAATATGGACGCAAAACAAAATTAGTTTGTCATTATTCCCATTATTCCAAAGGATTCGTTAATTAACTCTTTAGCAGATGGCTTCCTAATTCTACAGAACGGTACTTAAAATGTTGAACTATCTACTAGACAAAGCTGAAAGACCAAAATTAATAAAAGGGTTTTTATGATAATTTTGATAGTTCAGCTGTTTAGTAGATAACTCCCTAATTTTCTATCCTTACATGGGATTTCCATATTTAAGGATGCCACATTAGGGAGCTATCTGATAAAACGGTGCCCTAATTTGAAATCCTTAAACATGGCAGTCCCACATAGGCTAATCAATTAGGGAGCTATCTACTAAAAACAACATCTCCCTAAGTTGGTACTCCTAGGTGGGCTTGCCATATTTAAAGATACCAAATTAGGGAGCTGTCTACTAAACAGTAGGAAGAGCAAAATTAAGAGAAGCCCTTTTTCTAAATGCTGCTGTTTCAGTTGCTTAGTAGATAATTCCCTAATTCGCTATCCTGATGAAAATGAATGGATCTGAAATAGTTTGTTTTGATTTATTGCAAATTTGTTCATTTTCCATTAATTTCAGTTTGTGAAGAATTCGGACTCTTCTGAATTGCCAAATTCTGACGAATTCTGACTAAATTGGAAGAGGAACTAAACAAATTGCAGATTTCTAATGTCTCTGCCCCAACTAACCTGTTAGTAGCAGTCTTTAACTCTTTAAATGCCCAAAGATTTGGAAATCTAACGTGTAGGGTTAATTAGGATGGCAGAAGTCACATATAATGTTCTCTGCGTCAGAGTCCAAACCACATTTATATGTTGAGATGTTTAGTCTAAATACGTGGAATTAGACACTTCTGGTCTTTATCTTTTATTAATTCCTTATGTAAACCTGTATAGCACAAAGCTGGCTTTTATGTTAAATAACACTCAGTGGGTAAAATGTGATCAATTAGAGCGTTAGCGACACCTATCGTTACTGAGACGGAACTGCACGGAATGCTGATTTTCCATTCTGGTTATTATTGAACGTGGTATATTTGAGAACCAGGGCTTAAAGATTTTAATTTTGAAAAAATTTAATTATTTTTCAGAACACGCTTTTCTTAGAAAGTGGCTACTTCTCTCGGACCCTGAAGATTTCTCAGCCGGGGCTAAAGGTTACCTGAAGGTCAGCCTGTATGTCCTGGGTCCTGGTGACGACTGCCCTGTGAGTATCGTGTTTTATTACTATGGTTATAATCACGCTCAGGGCTAGAAAAGAAAACTGATCACGCCTTTTAATATCTCGTCTCTTTTATGAGATAGTGGTTATTATTTCTGATCTGGAATTTTACTGTCAGAATTATTTTTTTATTATGTAATCCTTAATGGAAATAATTCAAAAGGAAAAAATCAGTGGCTCTCGACCTTCAGGCACACCATGTGCACAGTATACAGGCATTTTACGATGATATGTTCTAATGGAATACTGACAAAATGGAGACTGTTGGTGTGCCGCATGGACTGGGTTGGGAACCACTGGTCTAGGGTCTACAACCCATCCTCAGGATATACGATCAGGGACCATACGGACCTCCATGCTTTTACAACATGCATTCTGACCTGATAAAGAACCAGGGAATGGATCTTAATGCAATCGGTAAATCTGGTCTCATTTCAGTAGATGATGCCATTCTGGACAATGTCAAACAAATCTTTGGCAAGGTAACAGAAACTAATAAATCTAGTCACTGCAGTACATCAGTACAGCCTCAGTAGACGTCCCCATGTACAAAGCTATGAGAGAGACTGGACATAGTGAAGACCTTTATGGTATCTGCTGGTGGCACTTGGAGACACCAGAACCTAGCTAGAGAGGATGTAGACTTATTGTTACATTCTCTACTGAAATGTTCCTTGAGCCAGGAATTGTATTACGTTGCTCAGGACTGACACAGTGAGTACTTTGAGTAAAGAGTAAACCTGACCCTTCCATCCTTATGACTAAGCCTACTGAAAATTGAAAGAGTTTAGCTGAATTATTTTGGGTCTTGCTGACATTGAGTCCACTGCAGGTTCCTATCCTAAAATCCAAGCACTGCTGCTAAGCCTAACTCTGCAGAGTACAACTTGGTGATACTATGTCCTGCCAACATTGAGTTATAATAAACTCATGTAGCCATGAGCTGCACCACCTTCCTAGTCTTATAAGTAGATATCTATGTTACGTCATCATCGAACAAGGTGATACATTTCCCTGACGTTCTCCTGGAGTTTAGCAATTTGAGAGCTTAGAGATTGGCACATAACTAGGGCATCACATAAAGAATATGGCTAAAATACGCAGCCTGGTTTCCAATGAATAACAACAACTGCTGGCTTCACGTTTGGCACTGTTAAATGATGGTTTGTCAGTTTAATATGAACTGTGTTGTCTATTTGTGCAGATGGAAAAGAAGGAGCTCTCAGAGGACAAGGAAGACATCGAGGGGAATTTACTGAGACCTACTGGGGTGTCCTTACGAGGAGCTCACCTGAGGCTGAAGATATTCAGAGCTGAGGATCTACCCCAGAGTATGTATTTTCAAGGAGATATGTGACAGTGTCCTGACTCAAATCTTTTATGGTAGAAGTATTTTAAGAATAAATTCATTTATTGAAACTATGTTACAAAATGTCTTATCTGAACCCATTTCCAAAGTATGGCCTCTGTCTAAATCAAACTAATTAGATAATTGTCTTAATGGGCATCTATCTTATAATGAAGAAGTAGATGGCAGCCTGGTTAATTCCTTGGGACCTGCTGGGCAGACAAGTCATTTTTAAAGATTTGATTATTTATCTCTGAGTCTAGTGAAATAGTAAGCCTAAATGGACATCCAGACTGGAGCTCACCCATTCTTTTTTTTTTTAGTTGATCTCTTTTATATAAAAGTCAAATTCCATGAAATATTATGAAAAACAAAATAAATTATAAAAAATAAAAAATATCCACTATTAAAGTTGACGTATTTTCTGTAAATGCCCAGGCTTTGCACCCTCTGCTGTGAGCTCTTAACAAAACATGAAGCGGGTCTTCACCCTGTCCCGATACTGACATATTTTCTATGGGAATTCTAAGCAAAAGCTATGCAGGGGTTTATGGGAGCTGTAGTAAAGCTGTCAACGTTCTACTGTGGAATACTGGTTAAGGAACAATGCACACATCAAAATACAATTAAAATTGTTATAAGGCTACTAAAAGAGAAACTATAGTGCTTTGTTTTCCTGGAACTATAGCTTCCTATAGTGCCCATCTCCCTTGCCCCCTTCCTTCCCCCCATAGTGTAGAAGGGGTTCCAGCAATGTCACTCGGCGTTGGTTCAGGCTCTGCCTCCGCTCCTCCCCCTATGTCAGCCAGCTGGGGGGACATAATGCGCATGCGTGGCCAGTGCCGCACTCGCATTAGGACTTCCCCCATAGGAAAATATTGTATAATTCCAAAAGTCTCCTAACCACCCGTAAGTCTCTCTAATAGAGAGCCACTAGAGGTAGAGTTAGCCCTCAAAGGTAATTATTGCAGTTTATCAAAAACTGCAATAATTACCATTACAGGGTTAAGGGACCCTTGACACTGTACCCAGACCACTTCAATGAGCTGAAGTGGTCTGGGTGCCTATAGTGTCCCTTTAAAATCACCTATCACTGCCAACAAATATGGGGATTCAGTTTGACCATCTGGCCACATTGTGTTAAGCCCACCACTACTTCACAGTACCCTAATATCTAATTCCAACGTGGGAGACAAATGAAATAGTGCTAGTGCTAAATGCTAAAGTGTATTTAAATAATCTGTTGTAAGAGCATTGCGAATATATATAATGCAAACTTAATGTGATAAAAAAACACAATAAAAAAATGCAGTGTCAAAATTAAACAATGAATATAATTATCCCTATCCTTAGTTAAAAAAATTGAAAAATGCATTAGTATATGACAGGATCCTTCAGCCATATACATGCATCTTGGGTCAGACTGTGTTTAAAGACTGGAAGTTAGTCTCTATTGTCTTGTCAGCTTGTGTGCAGTAAGTTAAGCAGGGAAGATCATAGAGCCTTTATTGTCAGATTTCAAGTTTCAGATACAGTATCTCACAAAAGTAAGTACACCCCTCACATTTTTGTAAATATTTTATTATATCTTTTCATGTGAAAACACTGAAGAAATGACACTTTGCTGCAATGTAAAGTAGTAAGTGTCCAGCCAGTATAACAGTGTAAATTAGCTGTCCCCTCAAAATAACTCAACACACTGCCATTAATGTCTAAATCGTTGGCAGCAAAGGTGAGTAAATCCCTAAGTGGAATTGTCTACATTGGGCCCAATTTGCCATATCCCCTCCTCTGTGTCATGTGACTCGTTAGTGTTACAAGGTCTCAGATGTGAATGGGGAGCCCGTGTGTTAAATTTGGGGTTATCGCTCTCACACTCTCTCACACTGGTCACTGGAAGTTCAACATGGCACCTCATGGCAAAGAACTCTCCGAGGATCTGAAAAAAAGAATTGTTGCTCTACCTAAAGATGGCCTAGGCTATAAGAAGATTGCCAAGACCCTGAAACTGAGCTGCAGAACGGTGGGCAAGACCAGGTGGGCAGGGGTGTACTCACTTTTGTGAGATACTGTATATGGCTGAAGGATCCTGTCATGTACTAAAGGTAGGGATGAGCTTTTCTAATTCTTTGCTTTTATTTCATTTAAAAAAAAAATATATATATTTCCTTTCAAAACTTAATGGAAGTACTATTATATTATAGTTTTGAGATGACAGTTTTCCCTTTATTAATTATACAGATTTAAAACATATAGAAAACTCTAGCTCTCTGTCTCATATTAGCAGCTAGATGATTGAGCATTTAATACTCTGGTTTCTTTAATGTATTGCTATTATTTTGTGTAGATTGTTTGTTTTTGTTGAGTGTTCCCAGAGAAGATCTAGGATCTCCCTGGATTTCCCTGACAATCAGTGGCTCTCGACCTTCAGGCACACCATCCGCACAGTATACAGGCATTTTACAATGATATGTTCTAATGGAATACTGACAAAATGGAGACTGTTGGTGTGCCACGTGGACTGGGTTGGGAACCACTGGTCTAGGGTCTACAACCCATCCTCAGGATATACGATCAGGGACCATACAGACCTCCATGCTTTTCCAACATGCATTCTGACCTGATAAAGAACCAGGGAATGGATCTTAATGCAATCGGTAAATCTGGTCTCATTTCAGTGGACGATGCCATTCTGGACAATGTCAAACAAATCTTTGGCTTTGACAGCAACAAGAAAAATTTAGTGGATCCGTTTGTTGAAGTCAGCTTTGCAGGCAAAATGGTGAGTACGTTTTACCACTCTGCACCTGTGGTCACACTGTATAAACTGAAATAATACTGCCTGGAGCCCAGGTCCACCTCTACCATATGCGGGACCCTGGGTGAGAAAATATGCCCATCCATTCATTAGCATGCATACACATATACAATCACAGATACACACTGATATACAATCATAGATGCACACTGATATACAATCACATATACACACTGATATACAATCACAGATACACACTGATATACAATCATAGATACACACTGATATACAATCACAGATACACACTGATATACAATCACAGATACAGACTGATATACAATCACAGATACACTTGACACTCATACACAGCCTCACACTGACACTCAATCATAGACACATACTGACACTCATAAACAGCCTCGCACTGACACTCAATCATACACACATACTGACACTCATACACAGCCTCACACTGACACTCAATCATAGACACATAATGACACTCATACACAGCCTCACACTGACACTCAATCATTCACACATACTGACACTCATACACAGCCTCACACTGACACTCAATCATTCACACATACTGACACTCATACACAGCCTCACACTGACACTCAATCAGAGACACATACTGACACTCATACACAGCCTCACACTGACACTCAATCATAGACACATACTGACACTCATACACAGCATCACACTGAGACTCAATCATAGACACATACTGACACTCATACACAGCATCACACTGAGACTCAATCATAGACACATACTGACACTCATACACAGCCTCACACTGACACTCAATCATAGACACATACTGACACTCATACACAGCATCACACTGAGACTCAATCATAGACACATACTGACACTCATACACAGCATCACACTGAGACTCAATCATAGACACATACTGACACTCATACACAGCCTCACACTGACACTCAATCATAGACACATACTGAAACTCATACACAGCCTCACACTGACACTCAGTCATAGACACATACTGACACTCATACACAGCATCACACTGAGACTCAATCAGAGACACATACTGACACTCATACACAGCCTCACACTGACACTCAATCATAGACACATACTGAAACTCATACACAGCCTCACACTGACACTCAGTCATAGACACATACTGACACTCATACACAGCATCACACTGAGACTCAATCAGAGACACATACTGACACTCATACACAGCCTCACACTGACACTCAATCATAGACACATACTGAAACTCATACACAGCCTCACACTGACACTCAGTCATAGACACATACTGACACTCATACACAGCATCACACTGAGACTCAATCATAGACACATACTGACACTCATACACAGCATCACACTGAGACTCAATCATAGACACATACTGACACTCATACACAGCCTCACACTGACACTCAATCATAGACACATACTGAAACTCATACACAGCCTCACACTGACACTCAGTCATAGACACATACTGACACTCATACACAGCATCACACTGAGACTCAATCAGAGACACATACTGACACTCATACACAGCCTCACACTGACACTCAGTCATAGACACATACTGACACTCATACACAGCATCACACTGAGACTCAATCAGAGACACATACTGACACTCATACACAGCCTCACACTGACACTCAATCAGAGACACATACTGACACTCATACACAGCCTCACACTGAGACTCAATCAGAGACACATACTGACACTCATACACAGCATCACACTGACACTCAATCAGAGACACATACTGACACTCATACACAGCCTCACACTGACACTCAATCAGAGACACATACTGACACTCATACACAGCCTCACACTGACACTTAATCAGAGACACATACTGACACTCATACACAGCCTCACACTGACACTCAGTCATAGACACATACTGACACTCATACACAGCATCACACTGAGACTCAATCAGAGACACATACTGACACTCATACACAGCCTCACACTGACACTCAGTCATAGACACATACTGACACTCATACACAGCATCACACTGACACTCAATCAGAGACACATACTGACACTCATACACAGCCTCACACTGAGACTCAATCATTCACACATACTGACACTCATACACAGCCTCACACTGAGACTCAATCAGAGACACATACTGACACTCATACACAGCCTCACACTGAGACTCAATCAGAGACACATACTGACACTCATACACAGCCTCACACTGAGACTCAATCATTCACACATACTGACACTCATACACAGCCTCACACTGACACTCAATCATTCACACATACTGACACTCATACACAGCCTCACACTGACACTCAATCAGAGACACATACTGACACTCATACACAGCCTCACACTGACACTCAATCATAGACACATACTGACACTCATACACAGCCTCACACTAACACTCAATCATAGACACATACTGAAACTCATACACAGCCTCACACTGACACTCAATCATAGACACATACTGACACTCATACACAGCCTCACACTGAGACTCAATCAGAGACACATACTGACACTCATACACAGCCTCACACTGAGACTCAATCATTCACACATACTGACACTCATACACAGCCTCACACTGACACTCAATCATTCACACATACTGACACTCATACACAGCCTCACACTGACACTCAATCAGAGACACATACTGACACTCATACACAGCCTCACACTGACACTCAATCATAGACACATACTGACACTCATACACAGCCTCACACTGACACTCAATCATAGACACATACTGACACTCATACACAGCCTCACACTGACACTCAATCAGAGACACATACTGACACTCATACACAGCCTCACACTGAGACTCAATCATTCACACATACTGACACTCATACACAGCCTCACACTGACACTCAATCATTCACACATACTGACACTCATACACAGCCTCACACTGACACTCAATCATAGACACATACTGACACTCATACACAGCCTCACACTGACACTCAATCATAGACACATACTGACAATCATACACAGCCTCACACTGATACTCAATCAGAGACACATACTGACACTCATACACAGCCTCACACTGACACTCAATCAGAGACACATACTGACACTCATACACAGCCTCACACTGACACTCAATCAGAGACACATACTGACACTCATACACAGCCTCACACTGATACTCAATCAGAGACACATACTGACACTCATACACAGCCTCACACTGACACTCAATCATAGACACATACTGACACTCATACACAGCCTCACACTGACACTCAATCATAGACACATACTGACACTCATACACAGCCTCACACTGATACTCAATCAGAGACACATACTGACACTCATACACAGCCTCACACTGACACTCAATCATAGACACATACTGACACTCATACACAGCCTCACACTGACACTCAATCATAGACACATACTGACACTCATACACAGCCTCACACTGATACTCAATCAGAGACACATACTGACACTCATACACAGCCTCACACTGATACTCAATCAGAGACACATACTGACACTCATACACAGCCTCACACTGATACTCAATCAGAGACACATACTGACACTCATACACAGCCTCACACTGACACTCAGTCATAGACACATACTGACACTCATACACAGCCTCACACTGACACCCAATCATAGACACATACTGACACTCATACACAGCCTCACACTGACACTCAATCAGAGACACATACTGACACTCATACACAGCCTCACACTGACACTCAATCAGAGACACATACTGACACTCATACACAGCCTCACACTGGCACTCAATCGTAGACACATACTGACACTCATACACAGCCTCACACTGATACTCAATCAGAGACACATACTGACACTCATACACAGCCTCACACTGACACTCAATCATAGACACATACTGACACTCATACACAGCCTCACACTGACACTCAATCATAGACACATACTGACACTCATACACAGCCTCACACTGACACTCAATCATAGACACATACTGACACTCATACACAGCCTCACACTGATACTCAATCAGAGACACATACTGACACTCATACACAGCCTCACACTGACACTCAATCATAGACACATACTGACACTCATACACAGCCTCACACTGACACTCAATCATAGACACATACTGACACTCATACACAGCCTCACACTGATACTCAATCAGAGACACATACTGACACTCATACACAGCCTCACACTGATACTCAATCAGAGACACATACTGACACTCATACACAGCCTCACACTGATACTCAATCAGAGACACATACTGACACTCATACACAGCCTCACACTGACACTCAGTCATAGACACATACTGACACTCATACACAGCCTTACACTGACACCCAATCATAGACACATACTGACACTCATACACAGCCTCACACTGACACTCAATCAGAGACACATACTGACACTCATACACAGCCTCACACTGACACTCAATCAGAGACACATACTGACACTCATACACAGCCTCACACTGGCACTCAATCGTAGACACATACTGACACTCATACACAGCCTCACACTGATACTCAATCAGAGACACATACTGACACTCATACACAGCCTCACACTGATACTCAATCATAGACACATACTGACACTCATACACAGCCTCACACTGACACCCAATCATAGACACATACTGACACTCATACACAGCCTCACACTGACACTCAGTCATAGACACATACTGACACTCATACACAGCCTCACACTGATACTCAATCAGAGACACATACTGACACTCATACACAGCCTCACACTGATACTCAATCATAGACACATACTGACACTCATACACAGCCTCACACTGACACCCAATCATAGACACATACTGACACTCATACACAGCCTCACACTGACACTCAGTCATAGACACATACTGACACTCATACACAGCCTCACACTGACACCCAATCATAGACACATACTGAAACTCATACACAGCCTCACACTGACACTCAATCATAGACACATACTGACACTCATACACAGCCTCACACTGACACTCAATCAGAGACACATACTGACACTCATACACAGCCTCACACTGACACTCAGTCATAGACACATACTGACACTCATACACAGCATCACACTGAGACTCAATCAGAGACACATACTGACACTCATACACAGCCTCACACTGACACTCAATCATAGACACATACTGACACTCATACACAGCCTCACACTGATACTCAATCAGAGACACATACTGACACTCATACACAGCCTCACACTGACACTCAATCATAGACACATACTGACACTCATACACAGCCTCACACTGACACTCAATCAGAGACACATACTGACACTCATACACAGCCTCACACTGACACTCAATCAGAGACACATACTGACACTCATACACAGCCTCACACTGACACTCAGTCATAGACACATACTGACACTCATACACAGCATCACACTGAGACTCAATCAGAGACACATACTGACACTCATACACAGCATCACACTGACACTCAATCATAGACACATACTGACACTCATACACAGCCTCACACTGACACTCAATCAGAGACACATACTGACACTCATACACAGCCTCACACTGACACTCAATCAGAGACACATACTGACACTCATACACAGCCTCACACTGACACTCAATCAGAGACACATACTGACACTCATACACAGCCTCACACTGACACTCAATCATAGACACATACTGACACTCATACACAGCCTCACACTGACACTCAATCATAGACACATACTGACACTCATACACAGCCTCACACTGACACTCAATCATAGACACATACTGACACTCATACACAGCCTCACACTGGCACTCAATCATACACACATACTGACAATCATACACAGCCTCACGCTGACACTCAATCAGAGACACATACTGACATTCATACACAGCCTCACACTGACACTCAATCATAGACACATACTGACACTCATACACAGCCTCACACTGACACTCAATCATACACACATACTGACACTCATACACAGCCTCACACTGAGACTCAATCATAGACACATACTGACACTCATACACAGCCTCACACTGACACTCAATCATAGACACATACTGACAATCATACACAGCCTCACACTGACACTCAATCATAGACACATACTGACAATCATACACAGCCTCACACTGACACTCAATCAGAGACACATACTGACACTCATACACAGCCTCACACTGATACTCAATCAGAGACACATACTGACACTCATACACAGCCTCACACTGACACTCAATCATACACACATACTGACACTCATACACAGCCTCACACTGATACTCAATCAGAGACACATACTGACACTCATACACAGCCTCACACTGAGACTCAATCATACACACATACTGACACTCATACACAGCCTCACACTGATACTCAATCAGAGACACATACTGACACTCATACACAGCCTCACACTGACACTCAATCATACACACATACTGACAATCATACACAGCCTCACACTGACACTCAATCAGAGACACATACTGACACTCATACACAGCCTCACACTGACACTCAATCATAGACACATACTGACACTCATACACAGCCTCACCCTGACACTCAATCATAGACACATACTGACACTCATACACAGCATCACACTGACACTCAATCAGAGACACATACTGACACTCATACACAGCCTCACACTGATACTCAATCAGAGACACATACTGACACTCATACACAGCCTCACACTGACACTCAATCATAGACACATACTGACACTCATACACAGCCTCACACTGACACTCAATCAGAGACACATACTGACACTCATACACAGCCTCACACTGAGACTCAATCATACACACATACTGACAATCATACACAGCCTCACACTGATACTCAATCAGAGACACATACTGACACTCATACACAGCCTCACACTGACACTCATACACAGCCTCACACTGACACTCAATCAGAGACACATACTGACACTCATACACAGCCTCACACTGACACTCAATCATAGACACATACTGACACTCATACACAGCCTCACACTGACACTCAATCAGAGACACATACTGACACTCATACACAGCCTCACACTGACACTCAATCAGAGACACATACTGACACTCATACACAGCCTCACACTGACACTCAATCATAGACACATACTGACACTCATACACAGCCTCACACTGACACTCAATCATAGACACATACTGACACTCATACACAGCCTCACACTGACACTCAATCAGAGACACATACTGACACTCATACACAGCCTCACACTGACACTCAATCATAGACACATACTGACACTCATACACAGCCTCACACTGACACTCAATCAGAGACACATACTGACACTCATACACAGCCTCACACTGACACTCAATCAGAGACACATACTGACACTCATACACAGCCTCACACTGACACTCAATCAGAGACACATACTGACACTCATACACAGCCTCACACTGAGACTCAATCATACACACATACTGACACTCATACACAGCCTCACACTGACACTCAATCAGAGACACATACTGACACTCATACACAGCCTCACACTGACACTCAATCATAGACACATACTGACACTCATACACAGCCTCACACTGACACTCAATCATAGACACATACTGACACTCATACACAGCCTCACACTGACACTCAATCAGAGACACATACTGACACTCATACACAGCCTCACACTGACACTCAATCAGAGACACATACTGACACTCATACACAGCCTCACACTGACACTCAATCAGAGACACATACTGACACTCATACACAGCCTCACACTGACACTCAGTCATAGACACATACTGACACTCATACACAGCCTCACACTGACACTCAATCAGAGACACATACTGACACTCATACACAGCCTCACACTGACACTCAATCAGAGACACATACTGACACTCATACACAGCCTCACACTGACACTCAATCAGAGACACATACTGACAATCATACACAGCCTCACACTGACACTCAATCAGAGACACATACTGACAATCATACACAGCCTCACACTGACACTCAATCAGAGACACATACTGACACTCATACACAGCCTCACACTGACACTCAATCAGAGACACATACTGACACTCATACACAGCCTCACACTGACACTCAATCAGAGACACATACTGACACTCATACACAGCCTCACACTGATACTCAATCAGAGACACATACTGACACTCATACACAGCCTCACACTGACACTCAATCATACACACATACTGACACTCATACACAGCCTCACACTGACACTCAATCATACACACATACTGACACTCATACACAGCCTCACACTGACACTCAATCAGAGACACATACTGACACTCATACACAGCCTCACACTGACACTCAATCATTCATGAATACACATCTATAGATCCACACTAACACAGACTTCCACTAACACTCATACAGTTACACACAATCTGTTTAAATTTCCTTCCTCTCCTCCTGTTTACTTGCTGTAAGGAGAGGAAAGGGTGGTTTCTCTCCCTGGTGTCTAATACTGGGGGAACACTAGAGTTCCACCTGCCCCCCTGTGGGATTTGATGTCACACTTGTGCACTAGCTTACTGAGGAGGAGCCGCTAGACCTCTTATTCCACACCCCCAGGATCACAAACCCAGAGGACTGAGACTGGAGACTTGCTCTCCAAAGGACCACGTTATAAATCTTAATTCCCCAGATGTCTGATTGTGTCATGCTCAAAATCACCACTAGATGCTGCTGCTGGTCTTTTTTTTTATTCTATAAAACATCACAAACCGGACTTTACAATGTCTAGTCCTCTGCCTTAAACATGAATTGCATGAGATTGTATAATGTGTGGCTGTGTACCATGAGATTGTATAATGTGTGACTGTGTACCATGAGATTGTATAATGTGCGGCTGTGTACCATGAGATTGTATAATGTGCGGCTGTGTACCATGAGATTGTATAATGTGTGGCTGTGTACCATGAGATTGTATAATGTGTGGTTATGAACCATGAGATTGTATAATGTGTGGCTGTGTACCATGAGATTGTATAATGTGCGGCTGTGTACCATGAGGTTGTATAATGTGCGGCTGTGTACCATGAGATTGTATAATGTGTGGTTATGAACCATGAGATTGTATAATGTGCGGCTGTGTACCATGAGATTGTATAATGTGTGGCTGTGTACCATGAGATTGTATAATGTGCGGCTGTGTACCATGAGATTGTATAATGTGTGGCTGTGTACCATGATATTGTATAATGTGTGGTTATGAACCATGAGATTGTATAATGTGTGGCTGTGTACCATGAGATTGTATAATGTGCGGCTGTGTACCATGAGATTGTATAATGTGTGGCTGTGTACCATGAGATTGTATAATGTGTGGTTATGAACCATGAGATTGTATAATGTGTGGCTGTGTACCATGAGATTGTATAATGTGTGGCTGTGTACCATGAGATTGTATAATGTGTGGCTGTGTACCATGAGATTGTATAATGTGTGGTTATGAACCATGAGATTGTATAATGTGTGACTTTGTACCCTGAGATTGTATAATGTGTGACTGTGTACCATGAGATTGTATAATGTGTGACTGTGTACCATGAGATTGTATAATGTGTGGTTATGTACCATGAGGTTGTATAATGTGTGGCTGTGTACCATGAGATTGTATAATGTGTGGCTGTGTACCATGAGATTGTATAATGTGTGGCTGTGTACCATGAGATTGTATAATGTGTGGCTGTGTACCATGAGATTGTATAATGTGTGGCTGTGTACCATGAGATTGTATAATGTGCGGCTGTGTACCATGAGATTGTATAATGTGTGGCTGTGTACCATGAGATTGTATAATGTTTGGTTGTGTACCATGAGATTGTATAATGTGTGACTGTGTACCATGAGATTGTATAATGTGCGGCTGTGTACCATGAGATTGTATAATGTGTGGCTGTGTACCATGAGATTGTATAATGTGCGGCTGTGTACCATGAGATTGTATAATGTGTGACTGTGTACCATGAGATTGTATAATGTGTGGCTGTGTACCATGAGATTGTATAATGTGCGGCTGTGTACCATGAGATTGTATAATGTACGGCTGTGTACCATGGGATTGTATAATGTGTGATTGTGTACCATGAGATTGTATAATGTGTGGCTGTGTACCATGAGATTGTATAATGTGCGGCTGTGTACCATGAGATTGTATAATGTGTGGCTGTGTACCATGAGATTGTATAATGTGCGGCTGTGTACCATGAGATCGTATAATGTGTGGCTGTGTACCATGAGATTGTATAATGTGCAGCTGTGTACCATGAGATTGTATAATGTGTGACTGTGTACCATGAGATTGTATAATGTGTGATTGTGTACCATGAGGTTGTATAATGTGTGGCTGTGTACCATGAGATTGTATAATGTGTGGCTGTGTACCATGAGATTTTATAATGTGCGGCTGTGTACCATGAGATTGTATAATGTGTGGCTGTGTACCATGAGATTGTATAATGTGTGGCTGTGTACCATGAGATTGTATAATGTGTGGCTGTGTACCATGAGATTGTATAATGTGCGGCTGTGTACCATGAGATTGTATAATGTGTGGCTGTGTACCATGAGATTGTATAATGTGTGGTTATGAACCATGAGATTGTATAATGTGCGGCTGTGTACCATGAGATTGTATAATGTGTGACTGTGTACCATGAGATTGTATAATGTGTGATTGTGTACCATGAGATTGTATAATGTGTGGCTGTGTACCATGAGATTGTATAATGTGTGGCTGTGTACCATGAGATTGTATAATGTGTGGCTGTGTACCATGAGATTGTATAATGTCTGGCTGTGTACCATGAGATTGTATAATGTGCGGCTGTGTACCATGAGATTGTATAATGTGTGGCTGTGTACCATGAGATTGTATAATGTGTGGCTGTGTACCATGAGATTGTATAATGTGTGGTTATGAACCATGAGATTGTATAATGTGTGGCTGTGTACCATGAGATTGTATAATGTGTGGCTGTGTACCATGAGATTGTATAATGTGTGGCTGTGTACCATGAGATTGTATAATGTGTGGTTATGAACCATGAGATTGTATAATGTGTGACTTTGTACCCTGAGATTGTATAATGTGTGACTGTGTACCATGAGATTGTATAATGTGTGACTGTGTACCATGAGATTGTATAATGTGTGGTTATGTACCATGAGGTTGTATAATGTGTGGCTGTGTACCATGAGATTGTATAATGTGTGGCTGTGTACCATGAGATTGTATAATGTGTGGCTGTGTACCATGAGATTGTATAATGTGTGGCTGTGTACCATGAGATTGTATAATGTGTGGCTGTTTACCATGAGATTGTATAATGTGCGGCTGTGTACCATGAGATTGTATAATGTGTGGCTGTGTACCATGAGATTGTATAATGTTTGGTTGTGTACCCTGAGATTGTATAATGTGTGACTGTGTACCATGAGATTGTATAATGTGCGGCTGTGTACCATGAGATTGTATAATGTGTGGCTGTGTACCATGAGATTGTATAATGTGCGGCTGTGTACCATGAGATTGTATAATGTGTGACTGTGTACCATGAGATTGTATAATGTGTGGCTGTGTACCATGAGATTGTATAATGTACGGCTGTGTACCATGGGATTGTATAATGTGTGATTGTGTACCATGAGATTGTATAATGTGTGGCTGTGTACCATGATATTGTATAATGTGCGGCTGTGTACCATGAGATTGTATAATGTGTGACTGTGTACCATGAGATTGTATAATGTGTGGCTGTGTACCATGAGATTGTATAATGTGTGGCTGTGTACCATGAGATTATATAATGTGTGGCTGTGTACCATGAGATTGTATAATGTGTGGCTGTGTACCATGAGATTTTATAATGTGTGGCTGTGTACCATGAGATTGTAGAATGTGTGGCTGTGTACCATGAGATTGTATAATGTGTGGCTGTTGTGACGAACCCTTCTGCATAGACCTGTATTGTTGGTTCGTCTGTTTGCCTTGAGTTCGTGGATTTCCTGTTCGTATGTTTTCCCTAAGTACCGATTGAAACTACCGAACCAACGGCCACCCAGGAGAGGAGTGTGCGGCTTGTTAACACCTTGACCACAATTAGAACGTTGTGGTTAACCGCAAACACCTCTCCATTCCATTCGTACGGGTGGTCGTCGTTCGTATGCCGACCACGAGGCGGCGGCCATTTTGGACACGAGGCGAATCAGCGGTGTTCGGTACAAAACCTATGGATCTAAAAACGGACTCTTTATCTACCGAACACCGCTGGAGACGGCCGCCCCCCTTCTATTTCATTGAGGCGTACGAACACCGGTCAGTTCGGGAGTTTCTGCACTTCGTATGGACTTACCCAGGTAGCCGTCCCATGGAGTCATTCGTATACCGAAGGACTTATGAGAGACTTTGACTCCATGGCGATTGGACTGTGTACATCGGACCTGAGCGCTATTCGGTAGGAATATGCCCTCAGATCCAGGCTATCTGGGGATACGTTACACGAACACTATACATTCGGTACTTCTGATTTTATGTATTTTATTGTATTTTTCGTATTGTATTTTAAAATGGCGATGGTCCCTATCCTCGGAGTTAATTAGGTTTCTCCCTAATTATCTCCGGGATAGGAAAGAATGATTTATGGGTAAAATGGGAAGGGCTTGTATTGAAGCCACTGCGATTGGCTACTGTATAATATATTTTACAGTCTTCCACAAGGTCCCCTAGGGGAATGTCTACCTTGTGGAGACCTGCATAAATACCGGGCAGGTAGCCCCCATTAAACACATTACTGCTTGACCTTCAAGACGGAGCTTTGTCTCGTTTGTGGAGGGATTTATTATTGGGACAGCGTTTTCGTTTATTTCTAGCTGTGGAAGGATTTCGGATGGATTGCTGATCGGGAGTTGCCGCATTCGTATGCTCCGTTCGGGAGTTTTATGATCGGTTGGACTAAAATTGCATTTCTGGAGAAAGGGGATTGTCGACTAAACGGCGGCTTCATTCACCTGGCGGGGAGTGTCGTAACAATTGGTGGCAGCTACACACCCCAGATTGGAAATGCAATATGAGGAATTAAGGCGTGCTACCCTTAAAGACATTTTGGAGCGCAGAGGACGATCAGCAAGTAATCTCAAGAAAAGGGAGATTATCGCTATATTGTTGGAGATGGATGCAGCACAGGGAATGGAAAGAGCTAATGTGCCTGGCCTGCTGGATTTAACACCCGAGGAGATATCGTTTAACCGGGCAGTCCAGATAAGGCTGGTACACTTTGGCCCCAACCCTGCAGCGGATATTGTGGTGCAAGTACAAGCCGCAGTGACAGCACAACAGGCGCTCCAGAGGAGAGGAGCTGCAGCAGCAGAGGTATCCCATAATAATAATGGAAGGAAAAAGGTACCATTTGCTGCTTTTAGACATTTTATTGAGACTGAGGGAGAGATAGACGGGTTCCTGGCGGACTTTGAAAGACAGTGTGCGTTACACCAGGTGCCCGCAGAAGAATGGGTTACTATCCTCTCTGGGAAATTATCCGGCCGGGCCAGTGAGGCTTTTCGGGCCATTCCAGAGGAGGAAATCACTAGCTACCGGGCAGTAAAAGATGCCCTTTTGGCCCGATACGCTGTTACTCCTGAGGCGTACCGGAGGCGATTCCGGGACACTAACAAACAGGCTGGTGATTCCTATGTGGAATGGGCATGCAGGGTACACCGCACGGCAGCCCACTGGATGGCAGGGTGCCAAGCGGTAACTGGGGAAGAGGTGCTGCAAGTATTCCTGCTAGAACACTGCTTTGACAGGTTACCTGCAGGAGTTCGAGAGTGGGTCAGGGACCGCAAACCCGCTACCTTTCATGAAGCTGCTCGTCTGGCCGACGAATACACTGATGCACGAAAGCTAGACCAGACGGCAGCCAAGGTCCCTGCCCGAGTAGAGTACAAGCCAGCAGCACCTCCAACCACCAATGTATATCACCCCCTAGCACAACGTACCCCCACTATGCCGCCAGCAACCAACTATGGGCAGTCAGCCCGATTCAACGCGCGGGATTACTCACAACAAATCCGATGCTATGGATGCAAGCAACTGGGGCATAAAAGGACAGAGTGCCCATTAAACAATGCCAATCAAGCACAGTCCTGGAGAAGACCAGCCGGCGGAGCCCAGCAGCCACCTCAGCCTTCTGCTCACTGCCTCGAGCAGGAGGAGTTTTGGGGTATCCTACATGAGGCAGACCCAGTACAAGCAGCCCAGCAGGACAACCGCCGACAGCACAGACAGACCGTTAAGCTGAATGGTAAAGTGGTCAATGGTCTGAGAGACACCAGAGCTACTATGACCCTGCTCCAAAAGAACCTTGTTTCCGAACAACAGCATACTGGAGACACTGTGGCAGTAAGGGTGGCAGGAGGCGCCGTGTTCCGTCTGCCTGTTGCCCGGGTTCATTTGGACTGGGGAGTGGGATCCGGACATGTGAATGTGGGAGTTATGAAGGATTTGCCTGCTGATGTTTTACTGGGAAATGATTTGGCCCCTTTGGTTTCTGCATATGCTCCCATGGGACCTGCCGAGGCCAACCCAGTGACTACCCGTGCTCAGATCCGTGCTGCTGGAACCAGCCCACCTGCTGCTGAGACCCAGGTAAGACCCGATTCCCCGACTGACACCCCAGGGCAGACGTTAGTTAGCTGGGATTCCCCAGAGGAGTTCGGGAGGGAAACCCAGACAGATCCATCCCTCCAGAGATATAGGGGTAGAGCAGATACTGGAGAGGAAGGAACAGATGGAGAGCGGTATAAGTGGGTGGGGGACAGGTTATACCGGATCCCTAAGCCGTCCCAGAAGAGTGTTGCCCCTCCGCCGAATCGACAGCTGGTAGTGCCTGCAAAATACCGGCAGGAGATTCTGCGGATAGGGCATGATGTTCCGCTAGCCGGACATCTAGGTTCCCGCCGCACAGCCCATAGGATTATGCAGAACTTTTTTTGGCCAGGGTTTAACCAGGCTGTGCGGATATATTGTAGCACGTGTGACACTTGTCAACGGGTAGGTAAGCGGGGGGACCACCCAAGAGCTAGGCTTATGTCAATGCCTATTATTTGGGAGCCCTTTGCCCGCATAGCTGTTGATATTGTGGGTCCACTGGCCAGGGCGAGCCCATCCGGTAAGAAATACATTCTCACCGTGGTGGACTATGCCACTCGCTATCCAGAGGCAGTAGCGCTGTCTAACATAGAGGCAGAGACAGTTGCTGATGCCCTGGTTAGGATTTTTACCAGGGTTGGGTTCCCTAAAGAGATCCTCTCGGACCAGGGAACCCAATTCACCGCTGTGCTCACCCAGCAGCTGTGGAGGGTATGCGGCATTAAACCGATACTTGGTTCCCCATACCATCCACAGACTAACGGTCTCTGCGAGCGATTTAATGGCACCCTCAAACAGATGCTGAGGACCTTTTCTGACACTTGCAGAGATTGGGAGCGATTCCTGCCTCATCTGTTGTTTGCTTACAGAGAGGTGCCCCAGGAATCTACTGGGTTCTCCCCCTTTGAGTTGCTTTATGGGAGAAGGGTCCGCGGACCCCTAGATCTCATTAGAGGCCACTGGGAGGGGGAGACCGAGCAGGAAGGGACCCCCATAGTACCGTATGTTCTGGAACTCCGGGACCGCATGGAGAAACTGTCTCTGATGGTAAGAGAGAACCTCCAGGTGGCCCAGGGGAGACAGAGGGAATGGTACGATCGGGGTGCCCGGCAGCGAGTCTTCCAGGTTGGGCAGAAGGTGTTAGTGCTCAAACCTGTGAAGGCGAACAAGATGCAGGCATCTTGGCAGGGCCCGTATAAAGTATTAGCTCAGGTGTGTGATACTACCTACCTTATAGCCAGCTGTTCAGATGACAGGATCCAGCGATCCTTTCATGTGAACATGCTAAAGGAGTATCAGGAACGACCTGAGAATGTAGCTGCAGTATGTGCCCCCGCTGCAGACGATACCGAAAGTTTACCGTTACCCGACTTGTTAGCAAGAGATTCCCAGACTGACATGACTAGCCTCGTACAGCTAGGGGACAGGTTAAGCCCCACAGAGAAAGAACAGGCAAGACAGCTTCTGTGGGAGAAGCAGGCGACGTTCTCCCAAGAGCCCGGCTACACTACCCTAGCTGTACATAAGGTAGAGACTCCTGGACAGAACCCCCTGCGACAGCCCCCTTACCGTATCCCTGAAGCAGTCCGAGAAGGAATGCGGAAGGAGATACAGGAGATGACCCAGCTTGGGGTCATCGAGCACTCCGATAGCCCTTGGGCCTCCCCTGTAGTCCTGGTGCCTAAGAAGGATGGGACCACCCGGTTCTGTGTGGACTACAGGAGGCTCAACGAGCGGACCACCACTGACGCTTACCCGATGCCCCGGGTAGACGAATTGTTAGATCGCATTGCCAGGGGACGCTATCTGACCACCATAGACCTGTGTAATGGCTACTGGCAGATTCCCCTGGCCAAGGACACTGTCCCCAAGTCGGCCTTCGTCACCCCATTTGGCTTATACCAATTTAAGGTCATGCCATTTGGGATGAAGAATGCCCCAGCTACCTTCCAACGTATGGTGGACAGGCTCCTTGATGGATTCCAGGAATTTGCTTGTGCATACCTGGATGATATTGCAATCTACAGTGGGTCCTGGGAGGAACACCTGGTGCATGTAGGGGTAGTACTGGACAAAATTCGGGCCGCCGGCCTGACATTGAAACCAGAGAAGTGTCATCTAGGCATGGCTGAAGTGCAATACTTGGGTCACAGAGTAGGGTGTGGGAGCCAGAGACCGGAGCCAGCTAAGATAGAGGCAGTAGCGAACTGGCCCACACCTATCACTAAGACCCAAGTATTAGCCTTCCTAGGGACAGCAGGGTACTACAGACGCTTTGTACCCGACTACAGCTCGATCGCTAAGCCCCTGACTGACCTGACTAAGAAAAACCTCCCTAAGCAGGTCCTGTGGTCTCCAGCTTGTGAAGCTGCGTTTCGAGCACTTAAGCAGGCTCTAGTGAATGCCCCTGTCCTGGCTGCCCCCGTTCCTAACAAACGTTTTCTCGTCCATACAGATGCTTCCATGTATGGACTGGGGGCTGTGCTAAGCCAGGTCGGGGAAGATGGAGGAGAGCACCCTGTCGCATATCTCAATAGAAAGCTGTTACCCCGAGAAGTGAGTTATGCGGCAGTGGAGAAGGAATGCTTGGCCCTGGTCTGGGCATTGAAAAAGTTAAGTCCTTATTTGTATGGACAGGAATTTTCCCTTGTGACGGACCACAATCCCCTTGTCTGGCTTAACCGGGTCTCAGGAGACAATGGTAGACTGCTGCGGTGGAGTTTAGCCTTGCAACCGTATAACTTCACCATCAGCTACCGACCCGGTAAGCAGAATGGGAATGCAGATGGATTGTCGCGGCAAACCGACGTTCTTGCTACCTCCTAGTCCGGTCATCCCCAAGTTGACCCGCTAAAGGGCCAAGCCGGGTCTGCCGGAGTGTCCCACAAGGGGGGAGCCGTGTGACGAACCCTTCTGCATAGACCTGTATTGTTGGTTCGTCTGTTTGCCTTGAGTTCGTGGATTTCCTGTCCGTATGCCCCTGTTCGTATGTTTTCCCTAAGTACCGATTGAAACTACCGAACCAACGGCCACCCAGGAGAGGAGTGTGCGGCTTGTTAACACCTTGACCACAATTAGAACGTTGTGGTTAACCGCAAACACCTCTCCATTCCATTCGTACGGGTGGTCGTCGTTCGTATGCCGACCACGAGGCGGCGGCCATTTTGGACACGAGGCGAATCAGCGGTGTTCGGTACAAAACCTATGGATCTAAAAACGGACTCTTTATCTACCGAACACCGCTGGAGACGGCCGCCCCCCTTCTATTTCATTGAGGCGTACGAACACCGGTCAGTTCGGGAGTTTCTGCACTTCGTATGGATTTACCCAGGTAGCCGTCCCATGGAGTCATTCGTATACCGAAGGACTTATGAGAGACTTTGACTCCATGGCGATTGGACTGTGTACATCGGACCTGAGCGCTATTCGGTAGGAATATGCCCTCAGATCCAGGCTATCTGGGGATACGTTACACGAACACTATACATTCGGTACTTCTGATTTTATGTATTTTATTGTATTTTTCGTATTGTATTTTAAAATGGCGATGGTCCCTATCCTCGGAGTTAATTAGGTTTCTCCCTAATTATCTCCGGGATAGGAAAGAATGATTTATGGGTAAAATGGGAAGGGCTTGTATTGAAGCCACTGCGATTGGCTACTGTATAATATATTTTACAGTCTTCCACAAGGTCCCCTAGGGGAGTGTCTACCTTGTGGAGACCTGCATAAATACCGGGCAGGTAGCCCCCATTAAACACATTACTGCTTGACCTTCAAGACGGAGCTTTGTCTCGTTTGTGGAGGGATTTATTATTGGGACAGCGTTTTCGTTTATTTCTAGCTGTGGAAGGATTTCGGATGGATTGCTGATCGGGAGTTGCCGCATTCGTATGCTCCGTTCGGGAGTTTTATGATCGGTTGGACTAAAATTGCATTTCTGGAGAAAGGGGATTGTCGACTAAACGGCGGCTTCATTCACCTGGCGGGGAGTGTCGTAACAGCTGTGTACTATGAGATTGTATAATGTGTGGTTATGTACCATGAGATTGTATAATGTGTGGCTGTGTATCATGACATTGTATAATGTGTGGCTGTGTACCATGAGATTGTATAATGTGCGGCTGTGTACCATGAGATTGTGTAATGTGTGACTGTGTACCATGAGATTGTATAATGTGTGATTGCTTACCATGAGATTGTATAATGTGTGGCTGTGTACCATGAGATTGTATAATGTGTGGTTATGTACCATGAGATTGTATAATGTGCGGCTGTGTACCATGAGATTGTATAATGTGCGGCTGTGTACCATGAGATTGTATAATGTGCGGCTGTGTACCATGAGATTGTATAATGTGTGGCTGTGTACCATGAGATTGTATAATGTGTGGTTATGTACCATGAGATTGTATAATGTGCGGCTGTGTACCATGAGATTGTATAATGTGAAGTTATGTACCATGAGATTGTATAATGTGTGGCTGTGTACCATGAGATTGTATAATGTGCGGCTGTGTACAATGAGATTGTATAATGTGCGGCTGTGTACCATGAGATTGTATAATGTGAAGTTATGTACCATGAGATTGTATAATGTGTGACTGTGCACCATGAGATTGTATAATGTGCGGCTGTGTACCATGAGATTGTATAATGTGAAGTTATGTACCATGAGATTGTATAATGTGTGGCTGTGTACCATGAGATTGTATAATGTGTGGCTGTGTACCATGAGATTGTATAATGTGTGGCTGTGTACCATGAGATTGTATAATGTGTGGTTATGTACCATGAGATTGTATAATGCGCGGCTGTGTACCATGAGATTGTATAATGTGTGGTTATGTACCATGAGATTGTATAATGTGTGGTTGTGTACCATTAGAAGATATATACATGATTATGGCTTACACCCACACGTTATGTGTGGTTGTGTATCATGTGAGTGTTTAATGTGTGGCTGTGTACCATGAGATAGTTTAATGTGTTGCTCTGTATCATGAGATAGTATACTGCATAGTTATAAGTGCCCTGAGTATGAGTATGAGGTTAGTGGATGCATGGAATAGCCTTCCAGCTGAAGTGGTAGAGGTTAACACAGTGAAGGAGTTTAAGCATGCGTGGGATAGGCATAAGGCTATCCTAACTATAAGATAAGGCCAGGGACTAATGAAAGTTTCATTCAGACTAGATAGGCCAAATGGTTCTTGTGTGCCGTCACATTCTATGTTTCTATGGGTATATATTGACTATGTCAGAATGCCGAAACAAGTGTCACATAGTGACCATTCCTACATGAACTGAATGTGCTATGTGATTAGTGCAGGCATGCTAATAAATGTATTAAACCCAGCTTAGACACCAAAGGCATCCTCAATGTCTGATTCTGCCCTCACTTCAGCCATCTCAGACTGTGAGCCAGGGTTAGGGTTAACGCTCTCTGCTTCTCATTACAGCTCTGCAGTAAAATCATGGAGAAGAACGCAAATCCCCAGTGGAATCAGATCATCACTTTACCCATCAGGGTGAGCCCCCCATTACACCCTGATTAATAATCCTTACACATGTATTGCCCTGTGTAAACCTGGGCAATCTCTGTTTATGTCTCCACAGTTCCCATCCATGTGTGAAAAAATGAAAATCAGACTCACTGACTGGTAAGCCACACTGACCTCCACCATTGACCTCCGACCTTTGCCCACTAGTGGTTTTTAATCCACATTTCTCTAATTCTGCTCTAACCAAAGCCTGCTGGAGGACCCCAAACGATTATTATAATGCCCGGGTAATGTCTACTGTCCTCCGGCCTGTGATATTGACTCTCCTCCCAGAACATAGAATAGTGTATGTGTTGGACTGACTGCTGTAGGTCCAGAGCTGGATATTAGCAGATAATAAGATAGGTTCCTTCTCTACACGCAGTAAGTTCATCTTTTTATCAGCTGCTTAATATATTAAGTGAAAGGCAGCCAAAACAAAGCTCCTGCCATGTTAAACATATGGTTAGTAAAAAAATTATTCATAGTATAGATTCCTAGCTCATGCTGCCCATTCTATCACCGGAGCGTTGAAATTCACACTCAGAAGAAAGCAAGTGCTTTGGGTTTATTTAGACAGGTAGTCTCCTCTCCTTTACACCAGGACACAGATGGCCAATCGCTTACTCGGTGTGTTCAGCCGAGCTCTTTCAGCCGCTTTCTCGATGTGATTTATTCAATCGAGGTCAGGCCAGCTATTTATAATTCGCGGCGGAGTTAGCGAGCCAAATATTTCAAATGTGGTAGACCACTTTAGAGGGGCGCAAAGAAATGACATATACTAATGTATATTTTAGGAACTTTCCTTTCTCAACTCCAAATTTAGTTTGAGGGATCCCAGACTATACAGTATATAAATCGCAAAGCTAAAAGGAAAAATATATATTTATTAATTGCTAATTTACTCTTAATTTTCTGTTTTATAAAAGAATATTTGCAGTAGTCATACTATTTAATGTTTTGCATTATTACCAATATATTGATTAAAAAGGATTCAACATGTTTTTATTGATAAAGAAGAATTGCCATTATCGAAAAATATTGTTAGCTATTAATGTTTGTATACCAGAATTTGGGGCTCATGTAAACCCAGATAGAATATCATATTATTTTTTTAAAGATACATAATTTAAAGAACTGTAATCTACAAAGGATAATAGGTGCAGTAAATCCTTTTCTAGCCCTTATGGGTAAGGACAATTGTGATTTAAGACTTGAAGTCAGTGCAGCATTGAGGCGGACACATCGAGAGAAAAGAGGACATCTGTTAAAAACGTGCTCTGCAAAGATTAATTAAAGTGACTGAGCAAACCTCACCCTTTATATATATATATTATATTGTTCCGGCCTAATGAAATGAGCTGTTATACGTTAAGGACAGGTGGTGGTAAGTCATAGTAGCAGGACTGCTGTTGGGATCCAGGTAAGCTATAGGAAGTGAAGAACACTCAAACTGAAGGAGACTCTCCTAAAATAATGTTTGTAAGCTTAGAGGAAAACTGTCACCTCAAACTATTAAATATAATAATACTTTCATCAGGTTTTGAAAAGAAATAGATTTTTTACAAATGAAGTTTATGTAAAACATAAAGAGAAACACACATCCCTAGTTTACAACAGGATCCTTCAGCCATGTACATGCACCTTGGGTCAGACAGTGTTTGTATTTGACAGTTAGTCTCTATGGTCTTCTTGGCTTCACTCCATGCACGGAAGCAGGGAAGACCATAGAGACTAACTGTTGGTTTCCAAACATTGTCTGACCCAAGGTGTATGTATATGGCTGAAGGATCCTGTCATATACTAAAGGTGGGGATGAGGTTTACTATTTTTGTTTTCCATATACTTTATAAAAAATATATTTTCTTTCAAAACTTGATGAAAGGATTATTATATTAAAAATAGTTTTGAGGTGACAGTTGTCCCTTAACCCATCTGAATCAAAGCATCGTAGAAAACCACACTATGTAGGCGGTAGTTTATCCACAGTAATATGTAAATACAGCATATACATAAATAGGGAAAGCCAATGGTATTAATAACAAGCTGGGAACTGTGGATTGCAGGGTAACATGAATCGGAGCAGTATTGGAAAACAGGAAAGCCTGCAGAATATTTTAAAATGATTTACTTCATGGGTTGATTAATTCTAACGTTTAGTCATGTGACACAAGGAGTGGGCAATGATTGGCAGATAATATTTGTGGTTTTATTTATTTTTTATTGAGGGAAGTACCAGATGACTAGTTGACAGATCTGCTACATTTTCTTTACATAAAATGCCACACCAAACGACTAATAATTCGTTTTGGAGGAAGATCACTTGTGAGTGTAGTTTGTGATTTACGAGGGCTTGGTCACCAAATGACTGGTGAACCATTGGTACATTAAAGGCAATGGTAGCATCGCTTTTTGTTTTACCATCACATTAAAATACATTGAGACATTCGCCTCTTTACTAATACGTGGGAGACTAGATCTTTACATTTGAGTCACGTGTTTATTTAAAGCATTCTGTATCACTATTCAGTTACATTTCAGACAGACTCTTAAGAACCTTAGTACTCTCTCAGACCATCAACCTAAGATGTCTCCAATTTTTTTAGGAAAAAACATAGGTTTTGCTGTCCATTTAAAGAGGACTTGACATGGCTATGAGATTATCCTTGAAATTCGGGCAATGCAAAAAAGTTTAAATCATAGGTCTTTACTGTGTTCTAAACCCCCACCCCATAACAAAACAAATAGTGGGCACAACTCAAACCTCAAACCATGACAAGTCTACTTCTAAGGGCACTTGGAAAACCTTACATTTGGCAGGGCACTTACCCAGCACTTATACTCGCCAGCCTGCATCTGCTTGACTAGTGATGATCCATCTTTGTCTTGCAGTTTTCAAAAGACAAAGGTCGATAACATTTAATTCTTACTTAACCATATATTAAACCAGTTTCTGGCAGTGTATCACAGCAGCCACAGTGTCTGTTTTATAGATTTAAATTACTTTATTACATTTGAAAAAAAAAAAAGACATCCTGCAAAGATCAACAATGCTATTTTTGTCCCTGGGCTGGGCACTTTTTGCAGAATATTTACTGCTTTAGGTTCGGGCCAGCTTTCTACGTAAATAGTCAGACAGTTCAATAGGAAGTTGAAAAGCCATCCCCTAATAAAAGAGCGACATCCTACTGGCTGCCGGAGCTAGGGTTGGCAGCCATTTTGATTTATCCTTGGGGAGCACACATACTAAAAACCACATCAATAGATATCTTTAATGGCGGGGATTCACCACAACTTAAAATAGTACCGTTCCTCTGGAGGGGGTCCCGCTATTGTTAACACACCATTAAAAACAATACTTAAAATGAAATGAATACGAGCATATGTGCTTTGATTTTCATTTTATTTTATCTGTAATCTATTTTCCATGCTTATAATTTGAATTTCTTAACCATAGCTTGGGTTGGCCTTTTATGAAGCCCACTGGTGAATGTTTGTACAACCCAGAAAACGTGCCAAGCTGTCTATGATTAAAGGGTAGTGCCATCCTTTTTTTTTTTTTTTTTTTTAATTAAACTTGAGCAGCAGTCTTACCGTTTTAAAAATATGAGCAGTGTTCATAAAAACCTCCTACTGAAGCTTTGCTTTGTGATAAACATGAGGTGCTGGCAACGGTCAAAATGGAGATGACCGGACAAGCTCTGACAAGCTCTGATCTTTAGGATTAAAACCCTCTGTCACTCTTTTCTATACTAGAATCTACATATTTTAGGATCTTGAAATGTTCAGAGTTCATGAGAGAATCATCAAGCTCCATGGTGATAAAACTCACAGTAATGTGCAGTATGTTTGACTGCATCACAGAGCTCCTCAGGAATGAAACTCACGTAATGTGCAATGTGTAGAGCAGGACACCACAGCCATAAAACTCAGAGTAGAGGATCACATGTTTGGAGTTACAGCAGCACAAAATGGACTGAAAGGTATCTCAACATGGACTGAGAATGTTTGTCATTAGAGAATTTCTATTGCCTCTTCCACAAACACATTGTGAAATATGTGAGGAACATTTTCTAAACACAGTTGTCAATTAAGTGTAAGTCAGTAGACATGAACCTACTGATACATTTACGATAGAGTAATCCTAACCCTATCATTATCTCACAGATCAAATAGTCCGATGTACGTTTTTGTTTTGGTCTTTCGCATAATGATAATTTTGAGATCAATCTGAAAACTCTGGGATTTTAAAGAATATAATTACCCAACTTAGATGCTTAACGCAACTTAAATACAACTCTTTTACTCTTTAAAGTATATTTCTCAGCTACCATCAATCCAGCTGGGATTCCCCAAAAACTACTAGAAACTTTGAAAAATGATGCACAAAGAAATTCTCCATAATCCCTTATTACCCATGTGTAGTTTATTAGGATGGTTAGTCTCCAGATATTTACTTTGTTGCTACTCTTTTGCGTGTATTTATTTGCACTATTGGTATCCTTTTTCTTATGTTCATTGAATAAATTAAGGAAAGCAAGGTAATACTACTGATATTAAATGCAGTGTACATCGCAAGTAAAGGTAAGACTGCACTGGTTATAGATAAGGAGAATGTTTTGTGCATTATTGTTTAGGAATTCTAAAAACATTGCCCAATAATTATCTGCATGCTATTGTCTGCCTGTAAGCTATTGATCAAAATTCCAACTGTGGTTTTTCAATAACACTTTTAACGTTGCCTGGTAAAAAAAGGAAATACAGAAATGATTAGATTTAGAGATTTGCTTTGGACTGATTTGCAATTCAGCCGAATTTGGGCCTATTGTGTGTTCTTCAGAATTCCCGAATTCTGAGCCGAAATATACTTGAATTATAGACTAACTGAAATAATATAAAATAAATCTATATTTATATATTATATATTTAATAAATATACACTATATAAATATATCCTTTTTTACTGTTCCTCTTGTGTTTTCCTTTATTAGTTGCTTTTTCTTACTTGACCTGTGAACCAAATAGTGGAAAAATGCTCCTATCAATGTATTCAAAAACAGTTTGGCCCATTTCCCCTTTTTGGTTTCTTCTTTGGTTCGAGTTTTTAAATCAACATTTGACCAACATGACATCCGACCAAATGTTGGGTGTCCCGAAAAAATCTTCGGAAATCTATCATTGGAAAAAATGTTTTGTCAGGACTGAAGTCTACAAATTATGAAGAAAAAACATTCATAAAATAACTCTTTGCAGTGGTTGTTACGTTTACATTGAGCCTAGCAACGCTGACCATTCTCTTTATAAACAGGACATTTGGTTGTTAGTCCTGGTAATAAAGAGCCATTATATACCAGTCCGTAATCTATGGTTGCCATTTTATCTTTCATCCATAAACCTCCTAAGTATGAGTCATTTTGGCAAATGTATTTGTATTTTCAGGGATCGACTGACCCACAATGACATAATTGGTACCACTTACCTGTGCATGTCCAAGATCTCAGCCCCTGGAGGGGAACTGGAAGGTGAGAAAAGCCCGCTTGTTGGAACTTGCTCGTCATTCTGGGTATTGGAGTGGTTTTTCAAGCGACGCTGGTGTTTTTGGTGAACTTGGGAAATTTCTTTGCTGAGTACTTTGTCGCACATAGACTGCATGGTATTTGTTTTTGCTTACTCAATCGATCGGTTTGTACATGTGATATCTTCATATTGTATGATTACTGGGTAAGAATGTCAGACAGGACATATGTGCACATCATGCTGGCTGCTAACTTCAAATAGGGCAGGTGCGCATGGCCCCTTGTCTGGTGATATAGTATTGGATGAGCATGCTCATAAAATGCCAACCTAAAGAGGTCCACACAATGCCAGTCTGGATTTTTTTAAGAACCCTTTGAAGAAGATAATCTTGCCTAAGTATTCTTTTTCATTTCATCAACTAATGTCTTGCATGCACAAACTTACCTGCTTGTTCTGTTCAACTAATCTTGAATTCATGGCCAACATAATGTGGATACTCTTTCTAATAGTGAGTTCAGAACTTCCATAAAGTAAGGCCATTCATATTTCTCCCCTTCTGGAGATGCGAATGGTGACATATTTGTTGTAGGTTCATCACGCTCCAGACAGTTTTGAAATACCTCTGGATGGAATGCCAGAACAATAACTAGCCTCATGAAAGGGTTTTCAGTGGGAGAGAAGATGCTCTCAAACCTGAGTTCCCCATATGCTATACTAACAGGGATATTAAATGAAAAAAATATATTTAGTTAGGAATTGTTCAAGCAATTTCAGAATAGTTAGAAAAATAGCCAAATTAAAGTACTTTTCCAAATTGGCTATTTTTGCCAATATTTGAAATTGCCGGTAAATTCTGTTATTGGGTTTATGAACAACCCGGTTCTAATTTTGTGGAGTGACATAGTTGTGCAGTACATAAAACACATCCTTTTACACTCCTTTTTTCTGTGACTGATTCAAAACATGACAAATTGTGAGTGATTTCCAGTTTGCTGCCAACAGAGGAAAATCTAGAGGAAAAACGTCTCAAAAGAGCGAAAGATGCTGTTGCAGGGTACAACATCAATACTCATGCCCATGATTTTGAAATTAGGTATTTGAGAGGCAGATATCCACATAATGTTGGCCATTTAGTGGATCTTGTAAATAATCTGTATTGGGATCAATATTATTAACATAGTTGTATGCATGCACACAGTATATTTCACTTGGAAAAATGAATGTGGACCTGAAAGGGCGAACATCACAAACTAAAATGCCACATGCATAAATACATTATCACAGTCAGTGCACTTGCTTTATTCTTGGTTCCTTAGCTCACCTCCAGCACATTACATGGCAGCCAAATATTACTTATATATAGGAGGCACTGAGGTAGTTGGACGTGGCAGGAGCTAATTAACTGTCTACTCAGGATGCTTTCATGCATATTATGGTTATGGAAAAATGAGACTTTAAGAGAGGAGGAGAGAAAACGTCTTGTTTAAGGAGAACGTATTTGGGTAGCAGCTACCTAATTTTCATTAAAAAAAAAAAAGGAAAAAAACAAGTTTGTATTCCAATGCCTCTTTGATCTGCTGCCTTTGGCTAGGTCTAGTTAGTGTGATGGTAAATATGGAAGTAAATAAATGGGAGTAAGGGAACTCATAACACATGTAGATATTTCTAATTCCAGCTTCGGGGACATCTGCTGTACCACTATTCCCTTGAAACTATATTTTTTATCTTGCATTAAATAGTCACTAAACTGAAAGTATGCTTGCCTTCTTTTGTACCTAAAGAAATTTGAGAAAGAGGCAAAAAACTACATGTATCCATGATTTTACCTCTTTTGCTCTTTTGTAGCCACTTGGGGAGACTTCTTCTCCTACATGTTTCTACAGGGAGTAGTGTTTGGTTTTCTTCTGAAGGCATAAAGGGGATATAATGTCAAGAAGCATTGTGACTCAAACTCACAAGGTGTAGACAGGAACCTAAAGAAGAAAGATAGGAAAGAGTTACATGGACAGGACAGGAAGATGTATTATCAGTCATTAGAATGGCTGAACATGTCGCCAGACATTGTCAAAGGTGTAAGAAGAAAGAAGAAAGGTGTCTTTGTGGACAAACTAACAAAGCCAGTAACTAAGACAAGATCAGGGCACCAGAAGTATATGTTTTTGTAGAACAAACTGAGGTCAGGGTACCAGAAATACATATAATCACAAAGTAAGCCAACATCAAGCAGTCCAAGGAGCAGAATTGTCAAATAATGTTTTGAAGATTCTCGATGCTGCATAATTATTAGTATATTTTATATCAAAGAAGCAAAAGTTAGCTTAATTTTAAGTGGCCCATTAACTGCTTACACTTTCAATTAACTAACAAGTCCAAGTATTGTTGCATACGAATCCCAATTATCTGATAACATTCCATATCTTTGTAGGACTCAGTGGCATTGACACCTTCTCTTGATCATATCTAACCAATGTTCGTTTCTTTGTGCTTCAGATGAGATTCCTGCAAAGTCGTTCCTGACTTCTAACCGTACGTGCTATGAAACCGGTGTGATTTTGTCTGGATTTAATGGTTTCAATCAGTAGAAGGAATTTAACCTCATGAACAATGGGTTTTAGTATTTGGGCCAATGTATTTTTGTATATGGTGTGTGATCAAACAAGGAAAACCAAAGTTGTCCTCATTAAAACTTCTTAGGATGATCTCACAGAGTTCTCTTCCGTTTGTAGCTGACTGTACTTTGGAGCTATAAAAAATATACCGTAAGATCTACAGTAGGAAAGAGATAAATCTCATAGTGTATTATCTAAAGTATTTATGAAAAGTGATTTTCAATGTCACACTCACTAGAAAAAAATGGATTGAAGGCACATCAAAGAAATAAAGTTGATAGAGGATCTTCTCCACGTTATGGACATGTAGGAGAGAGAGTATAATAAGTGTAGACTGTTAAAAAGACAGTGCTGCGCTACACATAGAAGCACTTACAAAGTGGTGGTGGTATAAAGGCACATCAAATACCAGATGACTAGGGTACTTGGTATCAATCCAGTAGCACTTCTAATTGAAATCAAAGAGCCATCTCTCTAGTTTCAAAATTTATTGTAAAGTGATAAAATAAACATAAATAAAAAAGATAAAAATAGAAACAAACTCCTACAGTGGTCCAAACCCTACGCGTTTCGTCTGATCCTACAGACTTCCTCAGGGGTAAATTCGGAATGGAGGGTCCAGTCTCCTGTGTAGAATCCTCTTGCCGCCCGGCTGGGTTTTAAATGTCTGACTGCTCCTCCTCCAGCTGCCGTCAGCCCATCCGTATGGAGGAGAATCAGCTGTTGCTCGTGGGCCTCTACGTGCGTCCCAAGCCCTGCTTTCAGGCTCCTTCCGGTCACGTGGACGTATCACCGATACGTATGCGTTCCATAGTCATAGATACAGGAAGTTTGCGTTCCATACGGGCGATCTTGTAATTAATAGTCTTAATGTGTTATATACAAAGATTTGTTGTGCCATAAATGAATAGGGAAAAAGGTATCATTATCTTATAAATGCAAGTTAAAAACACAAATTGTATATGACTGTTACCATAAATGTATCAGCCTTTAAGAATAGTTATATACATATACGGTATACATAAAAAACAATGTTGTGTTTTTGCAATAAATATTCAAAGACTTTAAAATTCATGAGTGTATAACTTAATATGTATGTGGAATATAGAAGAAAATGATGACATTAGGTCAAAGGGAATCCAAACTGCAATCAATCGTATAACTAAAAAATGATAAAAATAAATATAAATAAATAAAAATAAAAAATAAAAATAAAAACAAGATCCAGAGAAAGATTCTACCTTCATAACTCAATAAAAATTCATTTGAGAAAACACACTAAGTCAAAATCGACATTCATACCCCTTGGTTGTAGAGTCCTAAGTTTATGAATCCAAAAACCCTCTCTTTTTCTTAATTTTAGCATCAAATCTCCTCCTCTTGCATCTAATGTTACGAATTCAATAGCTATGAAGAACTATCTTTAAGAAAGGTAATAATTTTAAAAATATCTTGGCTCCTAGTACTTTCCAAAAGAGAGAAGTAAGAACGGGACACAATTCGGGTTTCCACACATGTGGGAACTGTAAAGCCTGTAGACATACTTTTAAGATTCATAAAGAGTTCACTAGTACCCAGAAGTCTGAGAATTTTAAAATTAACGGTTGTATCTCGTGTTCTTCGACACATGTTGTGTACCTCATCACTTGTGGATGTGGGGCACAATATGTGGGAAGGACCGGGAGAAAAGCTAAAGTCAGATGTCTGGAGCATTACAATAATGTAAGGAAAAAAATTACTACACATTCAGTTCCTTTACATTGTAATTCGTGCCCCTCTTTTAAGAATAATCTCAACTTCATAGCTATTGAATTCGTAACATTAGATGCAAGAGGAGGAGATTTGATGCTAAAATTAAGAAAAAGAGAGGGTTTTTGGATCCATAAACTTAGGACTCTACAACCAAGGGTATGAATGTCAATTTTGACTTATTGTGTTTTCTCAAATTAATTTTTATTGAGTAACGAAGGTAGAATCTTTCTCTGGATCTTGTTTTTATTTTCATTTTTTATTTTTATTTTTATTTATTTATATTTATTTTTTATCATTTTTTAGTTATACGATTGATTGCAGTTTGGATTCCCTTTGACCTAATGTCATCATTTTCTTCTATATTCCACATACATATTAAGTTATACACTCGTGAATTTTAAAGTCTTTGAATATTTATTGCAAAAACACAACGTTTTTTATGTATATATGTATATAACTATTCTTAAAGGCTGATACATTTATGGTAAAAGTCATATACAATTTGTGTTTTTAACTTGCATTTATAAGATAATGATCGCCCGTATGGAATGCAAACTTCCTGTATCTATGACTATGAAATGCATACGTATCGGTGATACGTCCACGTGACCGGAAGGAGCCTGAAAGCGAGGCTTGGGACGCACGTAGAGGCCCACGAGCAACAGCTGATTCTCCTCCATACGGATGGGCTGACGGCAGCTGGAGGAGGAGCAGTCAGACATTTAAAACCCAGCCGGGCGGCAAGAGGATTCTACACAGGAGACTGGACCCTCCATTCCGAATTTACCCCTGAGGAAGTCTGTAGGATCAGACAAAACGCGTAGGGTTTGGACCACTGTAGGAGTTTGTTTCTATTTTTATCTTTTTTATTTATGTTTATTTTATCACTTTACAATAAATTTTGAAACTAGAGAGATGGCTCTTTGATTTCAATTAGAAGTGCTACTGGATTGATACCAAGTACCCTAGTCATCTGGGATTTGATGTGCCTTTATACCACCACCACTTTGTAAGTGCTTCTATGTGTAGCGCAGCACTGTCTTTTTAACAGTCTACACTTATTATACTCTCTCTCCTACATGTCCATAACGTGGAGAAGATCCTCTATCAACTTTATTTCTTTGATGTGCCTTCAATCAATTTTTTTCTAGTGAGTGTGACATTGAAAATCACTTTTCATAAATACTTTAGATAATACACTATGAGATTTATCTCTTTCCTACTGTAGATCTTATATTTTTAATATATTCTGAGAGGACTGGAAGGAGTCCTGTTTTCGTTAGATTCTACAGTGTGGGGCATTACTATATAGGAAATTTCTTCGTTTGTGTATTACCTCCCCACTTTAAGTCTTTTCCACTTGTGACTGATTGGGTGTTTTTTCTGTATTGTGTACTTTGGAGCTAAATTTAATTGATTTGAGCCCATTTAACAGGCTCGAGTCAGTGGTCTGAGTGATCGTCAATCATTATTCCTTTCACCCCCAATAACTTGGTTATCTTTCAATCACTAAATAAAATATTTAAAATGAGAATCGGTGGGTTTAGCTGTGCTAAATGTCTAAAAAGGCCATATTGTGAACACCATAAATTCTTACAGCTCCTCTGATAATTAATACAGGGTAGACTGAGGTTTAAATGCTACCTTAACCTAGGTGGATTAACAGCCTTAACACATGCAGTAGGTTCTCCGTCTCACATCAGCATCAGAAAGGCACAGCACAGGTATAGTAAGGAGACAACCAGAACTTTGAATTCCAGAAATTGTTTTAAATATATCATTGCCCAAAGACAATAAGTACTGACTGAGACAATATTGACCACCAACATGCTTTTTTCATGCAAATACATTGCTTTAAAAAATAATACTTTGTATGTTTTTTTTTTATACAAAGCATGTTTTTTTGTGTTATGTGTTATTATGTGATATAGAAAAAGCAAACAATTCAACGTTTAATTCAATACTCTTTGTATTTTCAGCAGCTGTTATAATGTAATGGGTGATATTCTGTTTTGTTTTCATTGCATTTTATAATGTTTAATATATTGATTGATTCGCAATTTAGCTCTATAAAAAATAAAGGAGAATGGAGATTTACTAGTGGTGAAAAGCAGAGAGATGAGCCAAACAATGAGCTATCCCAGGCCCAGCCAGTCTCTGTCACAATCAGACCCATATCGTTTCAAAAATATGTCGAGGCTCACAAGATCACCGCTGATGACCTACAGCAGAGTTTTCACTCTGTTGGACATCATGGTTTCTATCAATCTACCTATTAACTCTTTTATATTCTTTCTTACGTCATGATATCCCTATTCTGTAATTGTAAAGTGTTGGCCGTATCTACACTAATCGGCCACAACATCAAAACCACCTGCCCAATATCATGTAGTTCCTCCTCATGTTGCCAACACAGCTCTGATGCGTCAAGGCATGTGTCATATGGTATTCGGCATAAGAAGCAAATACTAATAACTGATGGCAATACTGTGAGGCGCAATTAATGTATGCACCTATGTTCGAGGAGATCAAGCACATTTTCTTCTTTATTTTATCTCTAATTAAACATTACAAAGCCTCCAATTTGCTAACGTGGTAATTTACTAACGCGTGAATAGCAGTAAAATGAAATCTGGCAGCATTTAGCTGTTTTAGAGACATTCTCCTAATTTGGTAGAGTCACGGGTTGATTATTTTAAACTAGGAAATGCTGTTGTTTATGGAATAACCCTGTAGAGTTGGAAATGCATGGCTTGATTGACTTGTTTGTGCAAAGACACCGTGTTCCACCTGACAGTGATCTATTCTTGTAATTGATTCAATTCTAGCTGACGATAGTCTGGGATTCCTTCCGACCTTTGGACCCTGCTACGTGAATCTGTATGGGAGTCCTCGGGAATTCACGGGCTTTCCTGACCCCTACGAAGAGCTGAACAAAGGGAAAGTAAGAATTAAATCACGATGTCCCACTTTTATTACGAAATAATTGGATATTTGATCATGTCCCATGGGGTCTGATGAAGTAGATCAAGAAATGTATGGTATTATATTCCTGAGCAGAGTCTGTTTGACTGCGTATACCAGAGGGCCAATCTGGTTTTAACAGGATCTATTGTTTACAAAAAATTCCCTGGGCCTGCTTCATTAGGACAGACCAGGGGTAGCCAACCTTGGGCACTCACGATGCTGTGAACTACCCCTCCCATCCCATGATGCTTTGCCAGCATGGTGACTGTAAGAGATACGAGAGATATAGTCTAAAACATCTGGCATGCCAAAGGAGGCCTACTTCTGAGATAGACCATAATAACTTTACATTATCTTCAGTAGAATATATTTGGGTGCCATTAATAGGAGATTGCTTTCCTTTTAAAGCTAACGGCCCAGTTCTTGTTCTTGACGTCTGATATAAAGTGCCTATGTTATTTTTTGTGAAGGCTAAGACAGTTTTTCCTATCCCTATAAATCTCAAATGGAAAGTAGCCCAGAGAGCTTACAAATACACAGGACACGTCACTTCTCTGAACTTGCAATACAATAGTAACAAATGCTTGTGGTCTGTGGCTGCATTGCAGAGTCACTTGCATATTTGAGTCTTTAAATGCCACGTAGCACAAATTATAATAATAATAACGCTCACCTTTGGAGAACTTCTCTGCCTCGTTTTATTTTAAGCTTAATATACTTGAATACTACATAATATTCCAAAGTGAAATAAAACATTGTATAAACATGTATTTGTGAATAGTGATGCCTGTTGGATGCATTACTTCACCAAATCACATTAGTCAGTTCTAAAATTCCGAAGTATTATGGTTCTTCTTGTTTTGCCACATGGGCCGGTTCCCAATGCGATTATAAATTTGCAGCAAATTTTCCTTTATTTGTTTTTTTTCATGTTACTTAGCCTACTTTCAAGTCTTTATCATTTTATATTTTGTTTATTGAATACCTACAAAAGGGTCATGTTACATAATTGTAAAATTAAGCTGTATGTCATAGCATGGCATATATGGTGTTACCTAGGAAATAGCTGATTGGCACCTATACAGTGAATGAAGAGCTTCAACAATGCAATGATCCATTGAGACAAATTATCTAAATAAAACTTTGGGAGGTTTGAGATTGTGATGGGTGGGCGCGATCTCTGACATGATTTGTGTCACTGACGATGGCCATAATGCGCTGGTATGCCCAGAAAATGCCCACTGAAGTGACCTTTCAGGCCAGTCCCCAACTTACAGGACTTGCAGAAAGATTTGCTGAAGCACTCTCTGCCTGTTCACAGGCTCTGCGCTGACCAAAGACAATTTCCTGGTGTTCCGGAAGCGGTACACCAGGGAACTACATCGGGAAGGTGGGACAGGACTTCAAAATCAGGACTATCCCACAAAAATCAGGGCTATTGGTAGGTCTGGATTAGATAGTTTTATGAGCTCAGTTATTTTTGCCTAGAATTTCTTTTCATCTGAAAGAACGAAATTAGGATAGACAGTAGGGACAGAGGCACAAAGTCCAAAATAGGGATTGTCCCTACTAAATAGGGACACTTAAGAGGTATGTTAACCAGTAATGTGGCTAACGTATGGCACGGATAATTTAGACCTAATACATTTTGGAATGAAAGCCTGCACGTTACTAATTCTGCATGTAAAAAATGATAAACATTGTCATTTATTGAAAAAGTATCAACATTTTCTGCATCACCACTCCGTTAAAGGTGAGCATACTATGATTATTGAACACAGACATATTCCATGGATCATATAGTTCATGTGTATCAGAGTTTACATGCTATGGATGACAAGAAATGCATACATGAAAGGATGTTGGAGGTATTGGGGTAGAGCCAAGGTCAGTTTATAAAGGTGTTTTAGAATATACGTTTCTTTGTAAGGAATCTATATAATATAATGCTTTTTAATTCTGTATAAATACAATTATCAAAACTGTAGAAAGGAATGGAGCCAAGCATTTCAATCTGCATTACCCTCCCTAAAACAGTGTTCTAACCTTTCAGCTAATCGTTGGGCTCAACTAACACTGTACACATGTCAGCAGTCCCCTGATTTGTTATTCACCATTTAGCACACATCTTTCATTTAATTGATGTGTCGATGGTCTTCTAGGGGGAAGGAGTGGCCTATCGTGGGCGAGTCTTGATCGAGCTGGATACCAAACTTGTGGAACACATTGAGCAGAAGGTTGACGATATTCCTTCCGATGATATCTTACGAGTCGAGGTAATGACAAGTCTGTTTTGAAGGAAATAGTCTCCAGCAAAAAAAGAACTTAAATTCTTATGGTCTTATAAATAATTGTGCAGATTGTTTCGTGGTGTACCTGGGAAACGTTTCTACTTTCAAGACTGGAACATTTTCCTTAATCAGGAAGACATAAAATATCCTAATTGGGTTGTGGATTGTGTCTCCCACTTTATGGATTTCACATGCTAGAAGGTTAATTTGGTTAGGAGGAGGTTGTGGGTCGACGCAAGTCATAAATACAGTTAAATGTTTTGATGGACTATGTGTAGATTTCTTCCACTCTATTAACCTTCTTAATATTCTGTGTGGTTGGCCTGATGGAGAACAGAGTGCTATTATGAGAAACATTTTACCATTTTGTTCAAAGTCTAATTATTCTTACGGAACCTTAGAGTTTCCCATTATTTAACAGCAAATAAAACATTATACTCTGTATCCATGGAAACACCGACTTTTTTTTTTTTTTTTTTTTTTTTTGGGGGGGTCAAATTTTTTATTGTTTAGCAAGTCTGCCTCTAAACTTTACAAAACAACATTCTGCTTTCTATACTACATAATGCAGTCTATTGCTGACAATCTGATAAAAGTAATTGCAGGTATTGATCTTACATACACACATAATACATATTGTCATTGGTTTGTAGATGGGTGCAACAGAAATGAGAAGCAACATTTTATTATACATTAATTATTGTATATTCTAGCAAAAGGCAAATAATCTGTGTTACTCTGGGAACACCATATGTTTACTTTAGATTCATACGTTATAGGAATGAACTATTTTCCAGTATCTGACACATTTCAGTCAAACAATTTATCTCTTTAAGTCAATATTTTTTTTTTTTTTTTTTATAAACTTTTATTGTTTAATTTTGCACTTGACATCATGTGAAAAGGATATAGGAGTCATACATCTCATAACATGTAATACTTTACAGTATGCACGAGTGGTACAGAAGTTTCAAACTTTAGGGTAGTCCTAGCTTGACAAATTCCTAAAATACATTGTTGTCATCTTAGAGAACAATACACAGTAGTTCAGTGAGGTATTAGAAGCAGTTTGTAACGGTGTGGTTACGTATATATTAGGTAATCGTCTGAATGGCTCAAAGAAAAACCAAGTGGGTTAAGTATCGTGGAGTGGAGAACCATCAGAATCTTTAATATACTTGTCCCAGGGTGCCCAGGTATATGTGAACACATCGTAAGTGCCAGAGAAGGAGTGTGAGAGCTCATCCATTTGCCTAAAGGTGTCCACTTTGGTAATCCATTCCCTGATGGATGGAGGCTTGGTTTGCTTCCATTTGAGGGGAATTAGACTATTTGCTGCGGTAAGCAGATGATAGAGTAGGGTACGCATTGATTTTGGTAGAGGGGTGGGGAAGAGCATGAATAGTAAGGCCTCAGGAGATTGTGGGATTGCGTAGCCCGTAATAAGTGTTATTATGGTGGTTATTTTGCACCAGTATGATTGTATTACATTGCAAAACCACCAGATGTGGCCCGGGGTCCCTGCGTCAGTTTTGCATCTCCAGCATAGGTTGGATGCGTTCGGGAAGAACTTGCATATTCTGGTTGGGGTGAAGTGCCATCTAGAAATGCGCTTATAGTTACTCTCTTGGGTTATAGTGTTGCTAGAGGACTTAAAGGCATTTTTAAATATAGTTCTCCAATCGTCAGGTGAAATTGTGATCTTTAAGTCTTTTTCCCAGGATTTTGTGAATTCTGGGAGGTGAGCGTGGAGATCCGTCTGTAAACATTTATAGAACACGGTGATGTGTTTCTTTGTCATAGTCCCCAAAAAGGTTCTAGCTTCGAATGCTGTCAATGGTCTGCTACCTTGTGTGAGGGTAGGTTGAGTTTGTAGGAAGTGCATGAGTTGTGTGTATTTTTAACCCTGCATTGGTGTGTGTGTGGGCGTGGGGATTAGATCCGAAATAGGGACCATTCCCTGACTGTTTAGTACGTCTTTCAGGAGTAGTTGCTCCTGTTGGTTCCCGAAGTCTCGGTATGCATTCTGTGGAATGCCTGGTTTGAAGTGTGGGTTTCCTGTAATCGGGTACAGTGGGGATGGATGCGGGGCAACATGGTCGGATTTCTTAATATTGTTCCAGTATCTTAGTGTAGGGATTAATGTTGGATGGTCTTTGTGGTTTGGGCGTACTAATTCCAGGCCTGAGGCATGCCATGGTAGCGTTCGAATGTGGACTTGTAGGCTGGTTGCTTCTATTTGTACCCACTGTTTCTGGTTGTAATTGTTAGTCCAATCGTAGATACGGGATAGGATGACTGCCCTATGGTATGTCTCTACGTCTGGTGCCCCCATGCCGCCTTGTGTTTTGTGTCTCGTTAAGTTTGTGTATTGAGTCCTTGGGTGTTTTCCTGCCCACAGAAAGTTGGAGAGGCAGTGCTTTACTGTCTTGAAGAATGAAGTTGGGATCTTTATGGGTAGTGTTTGTAAAATGTAAAGGAATTTCGGCAAGATGGCCATTTTCAAGATGTGTACTCTGCAGAGCCAGCTGAATTGAGGTTTGTTCCAGGTTCTTAGGTCTCTGTCAATGTTGGCCAATAGTGGGGGAAAGTTGAGGTCGTATGTTTTGTGTAAGGAGTTCGTCAATTGTATTCCCAGGTATCTTACGGAATTCTGTGGCCAGTGGAATGGGTATGTCTGTTGAAGTCTGGTCTCCAACCCCTTTGAAATGTTCAAGGGGAGGATCTCACTCTTGCTACTATTTATTTTGTAGTTGGATACTAGGCCATATAGATCGATCTCTTGCAACAGGTGGGGTAGTGAGGTTTCTGGGTTTTTTATCGTGTATAGTAAATCATCTGCAAAGGCAGAAACTTTGTATTCCCGGTCGGCTATGTGTATGCCCTGGATATTCGGGTTGTTTCTGATCCCCTGAAGGAAGGGTTCTAGTGTTAGGATGAAAAGCAGGGGGGACAGAGGACATCCTTGTCTCGTGCCATTAGAGATATGGACTGTGTCTGAGAGTTGGCCATTAACCCTTATTTTTGCACCCGGCTTAGAGTAAATAGCTGAGAGCCACGACAGCCAATTGGGGCCGAAGCCCATGGCCTGCATTGTGGCTGTTAGCAGAGACCAGTCCACCCTGTCAAACGCCTTTTCGGCGTCGATTGTGAGGATAAGGCTCGGGTCCCCCTTCATCTGTGCATGGTATATAAGGTTCAACACTTTGGTGGTATTATTTTTGGCTTCTCGCCCTGGCACGAACCCAGCTTGGTCGGGGTGAACTAGTCCCTGCAAGTATGGTTTGAGGCGGACAGCTAGTATCTTTGTAAAAATTTTAAGGTCAATGTTTATTAGTGAAATGGGCCTGTAGCTGCCACATTCCGTTAGGTCCTTGCCTGGTTTGGGGATAAGTGTAATATGCGCTTCTAGTGTTTCTCGAGGCAGAGTGTGCCCATGGTTTAAGGAATTGAACGCCGCTAGGAACGGTTTGTTCAGGGTCTTGGAGAAAGTTTTGAAGTATTTGGCTGTAAAGCCATCTGGCCCGGGACTCTTTCCTAGTGGTAGTTGTCTTATAATCATGGAGACTTCTTCTGATGTGAGTTGAGAGTCTAGTATTTGCCTAGCGTTTGGAGGGATTGTCTGGGCTAGTCTTTTTGCGAGGAAATTTTGGATGGCTTCCGGATCTGGTGGTTGGGATCTTAGGTTATATAGGTTTGAGTAATAGGAGTGGAATTCTCTCATTATGTCTGGCAGTAAGTGGGTTATTGTCCCTGCGGATTTTTTTATGTGGGTTATGTACGTTAGTTGCCTCTCTTTTTGTATCGCCCTGGCCAACATGCGGCCGCATTTTCCGCTTTGGGTGTAGTACTTGTGTCTAGTATATAGGAGCGACCGTTGAATTTTCGTGTTCAGAAGTGTTTGGAGGGTAGAGCGCTTGTCTATGAGTTCTTTATATGTATCTAGGATCGTGTGCCTTTTGTGAGCATTTTCTAAGCGTCTAATGTCCTCCGTGAGAGAGGTAATTTGGGCCTCCCTCGTTTTCTTGTGCCTGGATGCAAGGGCAATTATGTGTCCCCGTACAACGGCTTTATGGGCCTCCCAGATTACTGTGGGTGAAACCGAAGGTGTGCTGTTCTCTTCAAAGTAGTTATTGAGCGTCTCCTGTATTTGGGCAACATGTATTGGGTCGTTGAGTAATGAGTCGTTAAGTTTCCATTGTGATCTAGATGGGAACAGGTTAGGTATCTGGATAGACATAGATAGGGGACCATGGTCGGACCACGTAATGGGGCCGTATTCGCAGGAACGTATGAGATGTAGGTGTCTGTGTTGCAGGAAGAACATGTCTAGTCTCGAGTATGTGTGCTGAACCGCTGAGAAGAAGGAGTAGTCCCGGGAGGTGGGGTGTGTTATTCGCCAACAGTCAAAAAGGTGACGATTGTCTAGGATTTGAACGATTCTAGATCTGGAGGTTGCGTTGTATTTAGTGGACTTGGAAGTTGTGTCTAAGTCAGAATCTAGTGAGATGTTGAAGTCTCCCCCCAGTATAAGGATCCCTTCCGTGGTTTTGTCTACTGCGTTCAGATATTTGCGTGTATGTTTGCATTGTTTGCTATTAGGAAGGTATAGGTTGGCAAGTGTCACTACGGTGTTCCCTATCTTACCTTTGACTATCAAAAGCCTACCTTCTGAGACTGAGTGGTGTGATAGGTACGTGAAGGGTACGTGTTTCCCTATCAGAATGGCTACCCCTTTGGATTTGGAGCTTTCATAATTGCTAAAATAGCCTGTTGGGTAGTGTTTATTGCGAAGGGTTGGGGCTGAGTTAGCTTTAAAATGCGTTTCTTGTAGAAATGCTACGTCTGTTCTGAGAGTGTGAAGTTCTCGAAGAGCTAGGGATCTTTTGGTTGGTGAATTAAGCCCCCTCGTGTTTAGGGTCGTGATACGTATGGTTGCCATGTTCGGTTATCTAGGTGAAGTCACTGCTTCTAGGAATGTTAGATAATGTAAATGCAGGCACAGTGGATACACTGAAAACAATATATGAGAGATATCGACTCTAGTAGCGAGAGTATTAAGTGCAGATTACAATATATCAACCAGAGAAAATAAAAAATAAAAAAAGAAAGAATATCAAAAACGGATTAATCCAACTATATACAAAGACTTTGAATAAACTCCGGAGCTAGCAATTGAGGTGTTGTGGGTGTGTAGGCCCTTTTAGCCGGTGGCTTTCCCCGAGTGTATTGGGAGATCTCGGGGATACAGATATGGCACCGCTGGGGCTTGTGATGCTGCTGCAGAGTGTCTCGCAGTCTGTGGTGGGGGGTAAATCTAAGTTGTTTTGAGTGATATAAGGAGAGGTGGCGGGCAATCCACCTGTCAACTTATGTAAGGAAGTGGATTTCGGGCGTTAAGTTTTAGTGTGGAATTGGGACACATGTGAGCTTTGCTCGTTATGAACGGGTCTCCTGGCTCAGTTATGTGTCAGGTTGTGTGCGGCTTCGGTTATGGTCAACACTCTCAAAAGCTTTCTCTTGGTGGTGGCTTTTCAGGGCACCCGACTCTCCCCCCCCCCCATCGCCCCCCACCCCCCCCCCTCCCGACATCCCCAAATACATGTCTAAATATTGTACTGGAGAGGTGTGAAGGGTAAAAAGAGCAAGGAAAGAGGAAGGTGGGAGAGCAGGCCCGCGGCCCAGAGGGCCGGGAGAAAGGACAGGAGAGGGAGCAGAAGAACACAGTAGGTTTATCTAGTGGTTTGCATAACAACAGAACCCTGAACCTTTTGGTAGACAGCAAGTACGTATGCTCCTTGGTCAGATAAGTTCGTGGGTATTTGGAGCCCTTCAGGTGTGGGTGACAAGATCTGTGGTGCCAAACTCAGCTTTATGGTAAAAGTCACTGGGATCGCACCGATGTCCCTTCTCCGGCTTGATATAAGACATTGACGAAGAGCTGCCATGTCTTAAGTCCAGGCTTCCTGTGTATCAGGCGTTTTCCAAGAGTCGGGGCTTCATATTAGGCTCGTGAGGTCTAATTGAGCGGGAGACTTGCTGTTCGAAGGAGAGGCTGATGTAGCCATGTCTTGTGGGAAATCAGTGTCTCAGTCCCTTTGTGAGTAGTCTTGAGCAGGCTCTTAAGAGTGTGATAACCTGTGAATAGAGACGCTTTTCTGGCAATTTATGTGGTTTTCAGTTCTTTTCTATGTCGTGTTTCCGTCTCAGGTTTCAGAATCGGTGTGGTTCAACCTGTTGCCTTTGCGTGTTTCGGAGATGAGGTTGGTTGTCGTTGCGACGCCTTTTTGGCGGGGTTTGCCATCTTGATCTCTGAGGACGTGGATAATTATGAGGAGCTTGAATCGGGCCGTACCAGTCTGGTATTTGTACATCCGGGAGATTTAAGGTAGAAGTGAACGTGGCAATGTCCTCTGAAGTGGTTACAGTAGCGGAGGTCCCGTTATGGGTGGCTGTTAAGGAGAGGGGGAAACCCCATCTGTACTTGATGTTCCTAGTACGCAGGATATCTGTCAGGGGTTTAAGTGTTCGTCTTGCTTGCAGAGTCATCCAGGAGAGGTCCGGGTAAATTTGTATTTGGGCCCCCATAAACAGTAGCGGTTGAGTCGTTTTTCTGAGTTCGCGGAGGATGTCTTCTTTCACCCCATAATAGTGTAGGCGACAGATTATGTCTCTCGGGGCGTCTGAGGCTGGACCTCTTGGCTTAAGTGCTCTATGGGCTCTGTCAAAGAGGATATGTTCCGCTGGATCTTTGTGCAGTAGGTAGTTGAATAATTCTTGGAGTGTTTTAGGGAGGTTTTCCCCTTCTATTTCTGGCATGCCCTTCAGCCTTAGGTTGTTACGTCGCCCCCTATTGTCCAGGTCATCAATAGCTCTGTACATTAACGCTAATTGCGTATTTTGTGCTTCTAGTGCCTGTTGGACCTGTTTAACTTGTGTTAGTGTGTGGTCCTGATTATCTTCCAGTGATTCTATACGTTCCTCTACCACTTTAACTTCCGCCGCCATGTTGTCTAATTTATTTTGAAAGGAGGATTCCATTTTCTGGATCAAGGCTGCTATATCTTGTTTAGTTGGTAGATTGCTGAGTATGGCTCTCAGGTCAGCATCTATGTTTGTGGAGGCACTGTCCGAGATGGCTGGGCTTAGTGGGGGTGAGGATGAGGGGTGCTCGTGTAGAGCTTCCGCCGCCATTTTGGGGCCTATCTCGTCGGCGTCGTTTTGCGCCGGATTTTCTTTAAAAAATTTATTAAGGGCGCCCGTTTTGACAGCGGATTGTCTGTGGGAGGCTTGGGCAGGTGTGGTACCTTTTTTGGGGTGTCCCATGTTGCTCTGTGTGCCCGATGGTCGTGGATTGCCCGCGGTCTCCTGCAAAGCTCAGCTAGTGCACGTCCAGCTCGGCTCGCGGTTCAACACCGACTTTCTTATCTTCCCAATTAACATCTAAACAGCAAACCTCATCCTTGGTGCTCTACTTCAGTCATGTGCAGGTAGAAAAGACAGTGGTTTCAGACTGGGGCATTTGGTTTCAGTGACATTACAATTACTCCAAATTTAGACCGATTGGTGGTTTGGCTGAATTCCTTATCTCCAATGATCTCTATGGATGTATAACCAAGCAATCGACTAGCGTGATATTTGTTTGCTTTGGGATTCTGCCCGTGACGCCAAAAATGAGATGATTGTTGGGAAAAATAGCTGATTGATGGCTTGGAAATGGAAACTAAATTGTGATATTTTTTTCACAGTTAAAATGAGACGTGACCAATACAGGGACAGAGAGGACAAGAAGTAAAAAATAAAAATCTATATTTATATATTTATTAAATATACATAATATATCAATATAGATATTTGTTTTAACTTCTCCTCCTGTCTTTCTCCCTTTTTACTCGACTTGACATAAAGAAATGTAATCTACGTTTGGAAACAATCTAGCAATGTATTTATTAGTCAGTAGGTACCAGATCAATGATTTTAATCAGTGCTTATTTTAAATACATTTATGATAGATTCGCTGCGAATGCCATATACCATTTTAGTATCCATCCAAGGATTTTTTAAAGTATTAATGCTTAATGAAAATTAGCGATTTTTGAAACATTGCTCTCAATAAAATTATAATGCAGATCTCCAAAGTGCAAAAATAGCCTAATTTAGTAGGTTTTTACATTCCTTAAATTCATCAGTTCCCACTTCCATGCCTTAGTCATCTGAAAAGATAAGCTATGGTCCTTTTCCATGTTGTCACTAAAATTAAAGTTTAAGTACACTGACCCAGGAAGGAAGGACTTTTTCTAAAACTTGAAATTGTCCCTCATTTTGACTCCTATTTTTGATGTTTTAAGACAGAGATGGCAAGGAGACCTTACAGCTGCTAAGGCAACGTGACTGTCGTGGTCTACTTTTTGACCAAACTTAATTTAAAGTGTTGGGGGAGAATCTCCAACTCTAGTAGAACATTCTGAAACAGATGGATGCCTGGAGAATAAACATTGTGGTCAAATCTACCAGTAATGGTCGTGGCTGATAAAATACCTTCTGCTCTTCTTTCTAGTTTCCCAAGCATATATTTGAACTTGTCTAGTTCACTAATATCAATTTTACACTATACACTCAATTCTAAGATTTCCAATTATTCCGCAGAAATATCTTCGGAGACGAAAGTATTGTCTCTTTGCTGCGTTCTACTCGGCCACCATGCTTCAAGATGTCGATGATGCAGTTCAGTTTGAAGTCAGCATTGGAAACTATGGCAATAAGTTTGACTCAACCTGCTTGCCCTTGCCCTCAACGACACAGTACAGCAGAGCCGTGTTTGATGGTAAGCGACAAGAATTGCTAATAGTGGACGGGGGCAGAAGGTTTGTGCTAAATAAACTATATCGCAAAACTATAAAAACATTACTGGCTTTAATATATGGCCTGTTCCAGTCCTGCAGGCTTCTAATTGCTTAAAAAAAGGAAAGCAAGTTAAACACACAGACACATCGTCTATAAACCAGCTTACATTTTGCTGTAGCTCTGACCTGAATGGACGGAAGAGGAGGTTAATTTGATTCCGAGACATGGTGTTTTACCTGACCTATATGCTGCCATTTACATCTGTTTAAAGTATTTTCCACTTCTCTTGCCCAAATCGAAATATTATTAATCACAAGTTACCCATATACAGCATTAACTCTTCCCGTAATATTAAGACAGTACATACATACCCTTCCAAGATATGCTGAATAAATAACAGTTCAGGCACTCCTGTATATCAAAAATAGCAGCTTTATTGGGGCAAAAACATGAAACTTTCGACCCTACGGGTCATGATAAAGACCTGGTAGGGTCGAAACGTTGCAGTTTTTGCCCCAATAAAGCTGCTATTTTTGTTATCCAGGAGTGCGTGAATCATTATTTATTCTGCATATCTTGAAAGGGGGGACACCTGGATTATTTGGTGAGTGCGGTACCCAGTACGTCACTACATACCTAACAGCAGAGTCGCACATTTTTCTATATTTATTTACCAGTTAGAATAGACTATTAGGTCTGGTGTTCTTGAGTATAAGCACAGTCAGTACAATACAGATACAATCTGACATTTAACAAACAGATACGAAAAGTAAATCTTAGCAGTTATTACAGGACTCGTTTGATCGTAGACACGAAGAAAGAGATATTTCCTGCACTAAAGACCTGCACTAAACTTATATTTTTATGGATTCATTTTAATTCATTTCATTCATTTTCTGCATGCATATTTTAAGGGTAATTAAAGCACCGGCCATGCCGATGTCCATTAAAGGGACAAACTGTGTGTGAAGTAAACAGCCTTTCTTATATATTTTATTATTTATAGCTGGGCCAAAACTCTGTTTAGAAGACAGAACCCGTCAAAAACCAGCAGAATGTTGCAACAAAAATGCAAAAACAAAAAAAATAAATAAAAGCAATATCACCTTTCAATTCAGGCAGCAGCATCAAAGAGTTTCTCCCAGGCTGGGAAATGCCTCAGCCTGTCAATCAGTAGCTTCTCGTTCTGGTCTGTGGGGTCCTGTGTGTGGTTTGTAGTACAACCACCACCAGCCGATCTGATGAGTAGAATTTCCAGATAAAATGATAGCCGCCAGAGTGCAACTGCTTTCAGCTTATTTTTAGCCAAATATTCATGTGTGCTGCTGTAGCTTGGGTTGTATCAGAGAGCTGGATAGGTGAAGTGGGGACTTGCACAGTATGAGTCAACTCCATGCTGTACAAGTACTTGTCCTGTCAAAGGCGGAAGTGTAGAATTCTTCTGTGATGTCAGAGCAATAAGGGGCCGTCTTACACCTGTGTGATTTCTGCAAATCAATGGAATTATCAGCCGCTGACCAAGTAAACAAAGGGGTGGGAAAACTCTTTGCCTCATGATCTATATATATGTAGGGTTACCAGATTCACCATGTTTTCAGGGACACATTGTCATAATTTTGTCATATTTATGAAAACGCATGAAATGTGTTGCCCTGCCGTATATATAATGCATAGTCTGCAGGATTATTAATTGTCCAATTACTTTAAGTTATAGACCTTCTTCTAAATTCTACATACTACAGGGCAACCCTTTTTATGTGCTGCCAATCAATATGTATACTGGACATGTGTCCCTGAAAACATGGTGGACCTAGTAACCCTATATATAAATATAAATCTGTCCTCTTGCTTATTGGACATCACACCACCTCCTAGTGGTGAATATTCTACCTTCTATGCTTTCTTTTTCAGGCTGTCAGTATTACTATTTACCGTGGGGCAACGTGAAGCCGGTGGTTGTACTCTCTTCATACTGGGAAGACATCAGCTTCCGGACAGATGCTCAAAATATACTCCAACACACTATTGACAATCTGGTAGGTGAATTAATATAACAGCAAGGTGGGGTGTACACAAACCCTTGGTAAGGACCTATCTTTTAACATATGCATATCATATCACTGGTAGAGTTCTGTATCTACCATTAATCCTTCACAGGGGTGGAGTGATACCGTACGTGGTGTGTTCGTGTAGTTACAGCAGAAAGGACACTAACTTGCCCTATGCAATAACCAAACCATAACTAAGTTAGACAGGGCACATAAGGCAAGAATGTATCTTTTTAATGGAATTTGTAGTTAAGGTAAAAATGACCAATCCAAAATAACAAAAGATGAAAACCTTCTTTAATGTCTCATCTTTTTGTGCAGACCGTCACATATTACATAATCAGCCTTAACCTTTGCCCACACCGGGTAGTAATTCAGCCTCTCACTGTTTTCCAGGCAATCTGGATGTTTAGCCAAGAACGGCAAGCATTAAAGTGTAGGTGGATGTCCTGCGTAGCAGATTTCACAGCTCTGTGGACATCCTGAGTTCTGCTCAGAGCAAGGGTTTCTGTAGAACATTGATCAGCTTCCTAACAGGAACTTGCTACCTGAACTGTGATGTTTGATAACATATACAGCCGTATTGCTCAACACTGCAGGTTGGGAAGTACAGCAAAAGTGCAGAAACCAGAAATACATAATGATTGTAGATTACAGTACGAGGGACAAAAGAACCTCAGCTCAGATGTTCTGCAAAACATTTAGTTAAAAAATTAGAACAATTTATACAAAACTATAGCTTATTATTTAAGCCAAATGCTGTAAAATGTATTAAAGTTGTGTTGATTCTGGAAATATCTCTTTAAGATGTGGATCCAGTCTTATTACATGGCAAACCATGCTAAGCCCGCCTCTACATCCATGCGCCCCAATATGTTGGATCCTAAACTAATCTTAAACATGGGAGATTAATTAAACAATAAACGTTATGACTAACCATAGACCAAAGTCCTTCCTGCTTTATAAATATACTAAGATTCTCCTCCAATTCACATTTTTCTTTGGACACTCATTGGGTCTCTCATGTAACAAGGCCCAGTGTCTCTGAACGTCTGACTGCACATTAACCAGTGCCAGAGCTAAAGCCAGCAGCTCTTTGAACGTGAGGACATAGTGTGCAACGAGCACCGTGTGTGATTAAACAGCCTCTGTGTTAGACATGACTTTTCATCTCTGTTTCATAGGAAGCAAACTTGGAAAACGTCCACCTCTCTGTAAAAGCAAAGAGCTCTCCGTATGACTTGGATTCCTTGGTTGCCCGTTTGATTGATGACATCATCACCGACTGCAGGTAAAATTGCCAGATTGGAACGGACTGCTATTTATTACAGGAAGATGTATTTTTGTTGGAATCGGATTCCACGGCAGAAATAAAACTGTTGATCATTTTGATCATGTTTACAAGGAATACCAAGACTTGGGTCAAGGTGGAAAGAATGACAGCTGGACATAAATTTTAATTACATGCTTACGTGAATAGAATGCATTGTATTTCGTGTCGGAGTTCTTTTTGTGGCGAATGAAGTAGTGTTTGGCGCATAGACCCACAGATTGCTGCTCTCTGATCACATAACAGGAACATGTTCTGACATTTTTTACAGGTTCCTTCTAGGTCGATTCAAAACATTTTCTGTGTTTAGCTAAAGCAGCAGAAGGGATTTTATTCAGCTCTGTCATTGTCATAGTTATTGTGTTCATTGTCATATTTAGCATTTAGTAGAGTAGGACAAAAATTTATATAGACACAGTTGCATACTTCCAAATTGTCTGGTGCGAAAGCTTGGATTTGCGACACTTGTCCTGCCGTTTTGGCCAAGAAGTAGACATTGCTTACTTTTTCGAACAGCACAGAAAAGTGTCAAAACAAATCTCAGAAAAGTGCCAAAGAATAACCTTCCACTGAATAAGGCTATATCAAGACATTTATGTCCACGGCAGAGCTCTTCATTTGCATTCCTGTGTTTTTTTAGGTTTGCAAGGCTGCCGGTAAACCAAGTGTACATGTATGCTTAGTTTACCTTCCAATTTCTGGTTTGCATGCATCACATAAGATCCACATCAATGGCATGCCCCCTCCACTCCCAATTAAATACGGCTAGGAAAATCCTCTCCTTCTGTTTGATGTTGTCTTTTCACATTTCATTTTCCTAGTGAACCAATGCCTGATGTCCTCTCTATGCCCCAAGCCACCCATCTGGATCACAGTCTATACCGGTTTCGCAAGGCGAACCTCAGCCAGATCATAAACGCTGCTCACAAAATAAAACATGAGGAGTGTGAGCTAGAAAACGTGCTGGAGCAGGCTGAAGACTGGCTAACGCGATTAAAAGCCATGGTCGAGGAGGTAACAACAGTTATTTATGGTATATAGTACCCACATACTTGGCAGCACTGTACAATAGGGAAAACAAGACAAACAATGCTGACAAAACACGTTTGACATACAGGAACGGTATTTGAAAAAGTCTCTGCCCAAACGATGTTACGATCTAAACTGGAAACATTCCATATTGTTATTGTCATTCCATAATTTCCTAAAGATGGTGTAGATCGATAAATCGGGAACAATTCACACAGTGCAACTTAATCATCAGTATGTAGACTTTGAATAATAAGGAAGGCAAGTCCACATTTTATTTATAAAGTGTAACGTAACATACATGACATGGAACGGGACAGCAAAATAATAGTCTGGACACAAATGAAATATGATAAATAAAATAAATCAATATCCTGAGTATACACTGTATCAAATATCCATTAAGAATCAGGAAACATTTTAAAGCCAAGCTGTCCTTGAAGGCTTTGGTCTCACCCCCCAAACAGCAGCCTAAAACCCAGTGGATTGGGACATTTGGGCAAGCATGTACTCTAAAATATGTGAAATTATTACTGCTTACAGCTTATATTGAGGAAGAACGCTGCCTTCTATTGCACTGGAATGGAACATTTTATTTACCGCTGTGACCATAACATATTGGGCTTGGGTTAGCCCTCTTTAAAAATCATTACCATAACGGCGATTTGTCACTTGTACAAATACTTTCCCGAGCTGGCCATATTGGCTTGATTTGCATTATTATTCTGCTCTGTTAAGTTACTCCACTGATTTTGGGAAGTTAATATGTCTTGACAGCTTCAGAAGGACAAAGCCCAAAGATGTGTTAAACTCAGGACTGGCACTGTTGTCAGACTACAGTTCCCATAATTCTATGTCAGCCTATGGCAAACAACAAATATGTAAATGCAGCCAAGATGGCCATCCCCAGAAGATAACTTGTAGAATAATGATAAATCTTCTATAAGGACTAGGGGTTAGTCAAATCCATTTGTAGGACTCTGTACCTGATATGTCAATTTTCCTTAAAGAGATAGCAAAAGGTTCAGCACTTGAATTAGTACAATCAAGCAGGATCATATATATTCTACTCGTTAGTATGGGACCTTTTTGTAAATCCTGAATATACTCCCAACATCCTCCCACTGCATACTTCCCAAGGGACAGTCACTATTTTGGGTACAAATTCTCTTATCCCTTTTTCTATCCCAATGTCTTGATTTTGTTGGATCGGAATAGTTTGGGAATGTCTGACGTTATATCAAAGATCCACCGCAATAGTACTCACTCAGTAATGTTTCTTTAAACTACAATGAATGTGTTTATGAAATCAGTCTGTGTAAATAACATGCCTGGTTTTTGTTCTAAATTACATTTAAGTTGCAAAAAAAGCCAGCTAAAATTTCACATAACAGTCTCAACCCGGCTGCACTTCCACTCACACCCCTAAATTTATATTGTGTCCCTCTTTGTCCATTAGATATATTATATTGAGAGGTATACCACTGTCTTATAGAACTCTACCAATAACTTAAAGGGACATTCTCAAGCTCCCCGTACAAAGTAGATAAGAAAGTATGGGAAAATGAGAGCTGTTTTACCAAGCTTTTCTTTGGTTATAGAAAACTGACATCATATCATGAACCATCCATAACCCCACCACGCACAAGACCTCAACCAGCCACAAACTGGGTGGTCTTCTGACCTTTGCCTCTTGTAAGATCTTAAATAAAGACAACAAAGATCTGGTCGCTCTGTACTTTGGCCTCTCTAAACGTTTCCATTATTGGCAAGCGTTAATGTACGTTGTATTTGGGACTCCGTTTAGATATTACTAAACATTAATGATGCCTGTCTACGTTGTTGTGCTTTTTCCGTAATTTTTCAATTTTCAGCTGTATTTTGTGAAGTTTGTGTTGGAGCGCGATTCTAATATTATATGAATCCACATTTTCAGCCACAGAACAGCCTGCCAGATATAGTGATTTGGATGTTACAAGGAGACAAGCGTGTGGCTTATTACAGAATGCCAGCCCACCAAGTCCTTTTCTCCAAGAACGGCTCCAAATATTGTGGCAAGAACTGCGGGAAACTTCAGACAATATTTCTAAAAGTATGTTTTCTTCTTTTTTTTTTTTTTCCTTCTCTAAGGTTTTGAATCTTAGAAGTTGGCTTGAGAGACTGATTTTACTACCAATTTGATTGGAATTTTGCTCCTATAGTCAAGAGTGACTCAGAAAAAAACACATATTAGTTCAGGATGTTGCAAACCTTGATGGTCTGTTTTTCTAACACAAAAAAAAGGTGTACAGAGTCAAGCCAGTGATTAAAGAGGCATTACTCACTAGGTTGTGAGCTGTGGTGGGTTTCCAAAACACTTGGAAAATGAAGCCCTAAAGAGTTAAGTCCATTCTAACTCAGCTACCTGGGCTTATAATGTGTAAGTCATATCCATAGTGATCTGTAAAGTATAAAAACAGGACGCCCACTCAGAGCCCGGACATTGCTCTTTAGTATGTGAGTATGTATTTTTTATTCACCTTTCCTATTTTTATGATTGTTCTTGTTTTTGTGATCTAATGAACATAATCTCCACTAGTTTTTAGTACAGACAGAATGCATTATGGGGTTTTGTAATATTCTAGGAATGTCAGATTTTTTCACATGCTTTTAAAACATTATTTACAGATTAATATATGTCCTAGCACTAATTTCACTTTTTATACTTTGTGTTATAACTGGATGCTAGAAGTCAGTATTTGTCATGTGCCTCCCACACAAATAAAGCAGCTCTGTCAATAAATATCGCCCTGCTTCAACCAGCATATTTATGCCTCCCTCCAACCCTCTACCGATGAATTAGGGACCATGGGATTTGGCGATACTTACCTTATTTGAGGCTGTGCCGGTCCCATTCAGTCTTGATCCACAGCCACCATCTTAGTGTTTCCAAAATGGCAGCTGGAAATCTTTGCATTGTGTATAACTTTAAAAATAATTACAACTTAAAAAACAAACTATAAAATGAGGCTGCACTGAGGCACAAATACAGCAATAGAAATGTATAAAAAAATAATGACAGAGCCACGTTAAAATCTTTTTCATTTTGGCTTGTTTGTTTTTCACCATTTTTTTTTGTGCTGCCCTCAGTGTTATTTTCTTGTTTATAATCACCAGACATTAGATATTGTTTGTCGGTGAGTTTTCTGGTAACATGCAACATGACGTGCTACTGAATATGGCCTAAAAACACAGTGATTTCAGTACAAAATATAATTATTGGCCTTTCATAAATGTTCTCTCTAAGTAAGCCTACAGAAATGCATTCTGGGTTCGGATCACAGTCAGAGCGGTAAGTTCTAGAAATCAGCTTTCTAAGTGTCCATACGTTTTGGTAAAAAGGTTTATTTGACAAAACTTGTCAGCCGTCCTAAATCCAGTGGACAGTCCCAATATGAGACCTTTGCTTTATGGTCATCTTGCTGCCATTTAAGGGAATCTCGATAGAAAAACCCATTAAATGGCAGAATGAGCTCCCTAAGCAATTGTGGGTGGCTATCCTGGCGTGCATACACTTTATATGCAAATTTATATGTCAAATTGTTTTAAGAGCATTGACAAACATCTTGCAATACTTAGACCATAACGTGGAAGCTGGAAATAAACATCCAAATTCATCCAACTATATTCCTATCTCACCTTTTAATTCTCAATTCACTATTTAGTGAATACACACTATATGTACAAGACGTGTACACTGTATGTATAGTTTAATACACTGAATGTATATTGTGTGTATACCGTCTGTACACTGTATGTATAGTTTACATACACTGAATGTATATTGTGTGGATACCGTCTGTACACTGTATGTATAGTTTAATACACTGAATGTATATTGTGTGTATACCACCTGTACATTGTATTGTGTTATATTTGAAACCGTACATCAATGATGTTGATTCATTCACGTCAACCTGCATCACTCACTGTGTGTTTAATTGCATCTCCAGTATCCACAGGAAAGCAATAAAGTTGCCAAGATGCCGGCCCAGATTCGGGTCCAGCTGTGGTTCGGGCTCTCGGTGCATCAGAAGGAATTCAATCATTTTTCCCAGGGGAAGCTGTCTGTTTTTGCTGAAACAGTAAGTCTGATTGTACACTGTTCGTCTGATTCTGTCTGCCTGTCCATCCATCCATCCTCCGTCCATCCCTCTCCCTCTCATAGACACATTTTATGTATGTATGAAAATGTTACTGTTTAAATAAAAGCTACTGAAAAAACTATTACTGCTTTATTAACAGAATAAAGGCATCACTCGTAGTGCCGAAACATTGGGGAGGGGGGTTGTAGCTTGTGTCCTGCCCTGGTAGGCTGCTCATGGTACAGCCTCTTTCACAGTTTCCTTTTTTGTGTCACTGTTGTGTATACTTATTATTACACTATTGTGTTAATAAAGTATTCATTGTTTTTTAGTGGTTTTTTTTTATATACTATGGTGTTTTGAGTGGAGTGTCTACCTAGGTCTTTATACAAATTGTTATTGTGAGAATGTTGGTGTAACTCTGTTATTACAAAGAGAACATTTTTAAGTAAAGATATTTACTTTATATAGAAAGGCTCCCTCCACTCACTGGTCATTGAATGGGGTGAGTGTGACAGACATGGGTTTCTCATTCACTTTTAAGACTCTTTGTCACATCCACACATTTTTAACCCCTCACTGCCTGCGTAAGGGATAGAGGGGGTAGCCACTCAGGGCCGGCCTTAGGCATTTAGACGCCCTGTGCGAAAAATCTTCACAGCGCCCCCCCCCCCCCCCCCCCCGTCATCCATGTATGCTGTAATGTTTGTGTTGTCTGTGTATGTGATAGTAGGTGTGATGACTGTGTGTGATATGTATGCTATGTGTGATATTTGTAATGGGTGTATTAACAGTGTGTGATATGCGTGTATTGGTTGTATGTGACACACACAGAGTCAGACGGCCATACACACACACACACAGGCAGACAGTCATACACACACACACACACAGACACACAAAGGCAGACAGTCTCACACACACACACAGACACACACAGGCAGACAGTCAGTCATACACACATACACAGACAGTAATACACACAGACACACACAGAGGCAGTCAGTCATACAGACAGTAATACACACAGACACACACAGAGGCAGACAGTAATACACACAGAGGCAGACAGTCATACACACACGCAGACAGTCATACACACAGACACACACAGGCAGACATAGGCGTGCGCAGCCTATTGCATTAGGGTGTGCACCCTAAACCACAAACACACGCCGCGTGTATATGTATGTGTGTGTATATATATATATATATTTATTTATTTATACACACACACACACACTGCTGTGTGTGTGTGTGTGTGTGTGTGTAAGGGCGCTGTGTGTGTGTGTGCTGTATGTGTGTGGGTGCTGTATGTGGGTGTGGGTGCTGTGTGTGTGCTGTATGTGTGCTGTGTGTGTGGGGGTGCTATATGTGTGTGTAGGTGCTGTGTGGGTGCTGTGTGTGTGGGGGTGCTGTATGTGTGTGTGCTGTATGTGTGTAGGTGCTGTGTGTGTGCGCTATGTGAGGGTGCTGTATGTGTGTGGGTGCTGTATGTGTGTGTTTGCGCTGTGTGAGGGTGCTGTATGTGTGTGGGTGCTGTATGTGTGTGGGTGCTGTATGTGTGTGTGGGTGCTGTATGTGTGTGTGGGTGCTGTATGTGTATAGGTGCTGTGTGTGTGGGTGCTGTATGTGTGTAGGTCCTGTGTGTGCTGTGTGTGTGTAGGTGCTGTGTGTGTGGGTGCTGTATGTGTGTGCTGTATGTGTGTGTGTGCTGTGTGAGGGTGCTGTATGTGTGTGTGTGCTGTGTGAGGGTGCTGTATGTGTGTGTGCTGTGTGAGGGTGCTGTATGTGTGTAGGTGCTGTGTGTGTGGGTGTGTGTGTGTGCTGTATGTGTGTGGGTGATTGTGGGGGGTGGAGGTGGGGGTACATGACTCAATATCCCCCCTCCCTTCTTACCTTATGTAGGGAGGGGGGATTCTTGTTCCTGCTGCCTTCCCTGGTGGTCCAGTGGAGGTGAGGTGAGGTGTCGTTTAGTTAATATCCCCCCTCCCTTGTTACCTTATGTAGGGAGGGGGGACCATGCTACCGCCATCCCTGGTGGTCCAGTGGAGAGTGAACTCTACCCTGCGGGGCTAGAGTTCACTCTCGCGAGATTTGAGCGTTGCTGCGGCAACGCTCAAATCTCGCGAGAGGAACCCGGCGGAGCTGCTGGCAAGAGCTCCGCCGGTCCTCTCCTGCCTCCCTCCCTGCCTGTGGGTCGGTGGGGAGGAATGCTGAGAGCAGAGCCGGCGCTCGGATAGCGCCGGCTCTGCATGAGCCGACAGCGGAGATCCTGAGATCTCCCCTGCCGGTCTCAATACATAGGCGTGCTGCGGGGATTAGGGTGTGCCCAGGCACACCCCGTGCGCACGCCTATGCAGGCAGACAGTCATACACACAGACACACAGAGGCAGACAGTCATACACACAGACACACACAGGCAGACAGTCATACACAGACACACAGAGGCAGACAGTCATACACAGACACACAGAGGCAGACAGTCATACACCCACACACAGACACACACAGGCAGACAGTCATACACAGACACACAGAGGCAGACAGTCATACACACACACACACAGACAGTAATACACACACAGAGGCAGACAGTCATACACACAGACACACACAGGCAGACAGTCATACACAGACACACAGAGGCAGACAGTCATACACAGACACACAGAGGCAGACAGTCATACACACACACACACACACACACACAGACAGTAATACACACAGGCAGAGAGTCACACTCACCTGGCAATCACTCATTGTGGAGGCAGTGCAGCTCCTGGTGACTGTTTGGTGGGGAAGCAGGGACTCCTTCCTGCTTCCCCTGCATCAGTTTTCCGGCGCTTTTAGCTCCGCCCCCGCCGCACGTTAAGCTCCGCCCCCGCTGCAAATTTAAAAAAAAAAAAAAAAAAAAAACCCGGCCGGCTGTGCGGCCGCATGGCGCCCCCTGCTACATGGCGCCCTGTGCGGCCGCACAGCTCGCACACCCCTAAGGCCGGCCCTGTGCCACTCCAGGTTAACACCTGGTTGTCAGGATTCAGAGTCAGAGGAGTCAGAACCCTTCCCTATTTATATATTTTTTTGTTATTTAAAACATTGCACACTGGCCACTTACACAAATGACATGATGCCAAAGTCTTTATTAATTTTCGGACAGATTTATAAAGCTAATTCCTCAGCTAGTCTGACCCAGTTTAGAGCTAATCTGGGCACTTGCTCCCCATGCAGGGTTAATTCAGTCAGTTTGGACTACGCTTCAGATGCTAGCACATTTATTATTATTATTCATATTATTTATAAAGCGCCAGCAAGTTCTGTAGCGCTGTACAATGGGTGGAATAACAGGCACGTATTTGTAACCAGACTAGTTGGACACACAGGAACAGGGGGAATTGAGGGCCCTGCTCAATGAGCTTACATGCTAGAGGGAGTGGGGTAAAGTGACACAGAAAGGTAAGGGTAGGTTAGAAGTAGGTTACTAGGATAGTATTCATTGAGGGCTTAGTATTTAGTTTTGATGACAGTTGTAGGAGCGGAGTCAAGATGCGGGGAGGGAAAATGTTTTTCTGAAGTAGCACGTTTTCAAAGATTTTTTTGAAGGAGTGGAGACTGGGTGACAGTCTAACAAAGAGGGGAAGGGCGTTCCATAGGAAAGGTGCAGCCCTAGAGAAGTCTTTAAGTCGAGCATCAAAGGTAGGAGTACGAACGTAGGAGTACGAACGTAGGAGTACGAACGTAGGAGTATGAGGTTAGACGTAGGTCTCTGACAGAGCGTAGGGGCCTAGATGGGACATATTTGTGTATTAGTGAGGATAAGTAGGTTGGAGCAGCATTGTGTAGAGATTTGTAAGCAAGTGTCAGGATCTTAAAGTGAGTCCTATATTTTATAGGAAGCCAATGGAGGGACTGACAAAGGGGGAGGCGTGGGAGGTGCGGGTGGAAAGAAAGATGAGCCTTTCATTGGGATAGAATACCTTATAGAATACCTTATAGAATACCTTACTACACGAATAGGTGCCATGTGGCCACCCAGCTCTTGATGAAATCTCATGATCCTTTCTCTATTTTTTTTGTTTTACACAAAAGCTAATGGATGAATGCCTCTTCATCAACTAGGCACGTATTACTACTTCAACTGGTAGCTCCTACATTCTCTTAGTATTAACAATAGGCTATTTTCTCTAACGCATCCTTATATGAGAAGTAATATGGATCAGAGTTTATAGTTCATGCAGTATGAACCAGAGTTACAGGTATTCATAATTATTTAGAGGTTTACCATAACAATTTATAATGTATACATTTGTAGAATGGGAAATTGTATGCCATCAATGGGGTATGTGCTGTGTGCTCCCATACTGTCCATCTGCACATTGTAAGAATGGGCAAACATTTAATAACATGTAATATGGCTATCCTCCTGCTCTTCATTTAGACATGATTAGCAGAGGGAATAATAATAATAATAACAACGTATTGAACCAGAAAAGGTCCATTCAGATTACTCTGGTTTCCATGTACGTCCTGGGGATGTTACTTTTGTCCCACATCTAGGGGATGTTACTATCACCCAGTTTAATATTACTCAATTTATACAATGAGTATATTAGGTGGATCCCACCCAGAAGAGCAGCCCAGAACCAAAATGTCAGGCGAGTTCTTACAGAACCTGAGACACTCAGACCCAGTCAGTCATTGTAGGATGGAGTGTTTGTTGAAACAAAGTGAACATAAAATTAAGAAACCATTTGTCTCTATTTTTATTTTGTAGTATGAGAACCAAACTAAGCTAGCGCTGGTGGGAAACTGGGGGACGACTGGCCTCACCTACCCCAAGTACACGGACCTGACTGGGAAAATCAAGCTTCCCAAGGACAGCTTTAAGCCATCTCATAGTTGGAACTGGGCTGGAGATTGGTTCATAAGCCCTGAAAAGACGTGAGTGCAGTTTGTAAATCATTGATGTTTGTGTATTTCCAAGGCTGTGTCTGCAAATCCAGTATGTGCTAGACTCAAATGGATTAAACTAATCAACATGGTATGCCAAAAAGCTGCGAGAAGCCGTAAGTGGTCAAAATGTAGACCTTTTGGAGAACATATATTTTCTTACACATATTTTCTTACACATATTTTCTTACACATATTTAATTAGCCACACACAAGCACACAAGTACCTCTTACACTTAGTTACCCATTAACAAATACCTCTCCCACACACATACCTACATACCAAAAGTCTTTCACACAAACAATCGCACATAACTTACCACATTCTTGTGTAAATATTCCCCCTTCTCCTCCATTTTATGCATAACTTTCATGGATATTTGACAGAAGAAGGGGGTGGTGGGGAAGCTGGTGGGGAAGCTGGTGGGGAAGCAGTCCAGCTGTGTACAGCAATGCACGGACTCCATCTTGCTCCTCTGTGGCGTGATTGTTTTTAACGAGTAGGAGATCACCACAACATAAATCCTGGTATTCAGTGGGGCTTCCTCTCGGTAACCCTGCACATCTCAAGGGATGGAAGGCACCAGAGATACCTCTGTCTGTCTCGCATCTACATAAACGGATGAATCAGATACAGGGCTGGTGAGGGCTGGTGAGGGTACAGCAGAGAGATATATACAGGAATCAGGTGGCTTTTGAAGCAAAAAATAAATAAAAAAATTATTCTAGTAAAATAATACTACACTTCCCCCCTCTACCTATGTGAGAATACCATACTGGCCGGTGGCTGACCCTTCGAATTAGTGTGTAGTGTATAGTCTTACATTATTAACCCCATAAGGGCACAACTTCAGAAATAAAAAGGAATCATGACGGAATATTTCTGTCATGTGTCCTTAAGGGGTTAATCTTTTTCTATGTGCTGTCTTCTCATCGAAGCATTCACAGAACTCAATCTAATTCGATCAAAATCATTGATTTCTTGGACAATGTTTCAACATTTTCATTTTAAAACCAAACCCATTCGATAATTGTACTTTTTTTGTAATAAAACACAGACCCTGTTGGCATTGTTTTGTGTTATTTTATCAGTATTCTCTGTGCTCTGGATTTACTTGGCACTTGGCACGACAAGGGAAAGTTTGGCCTGGCTTCTTGTGTACGGCAAAGGAAACATCAGTTTTTGGACCATACCAATGAGCCTTCTAGGAATCAATTACAATTTGACATTAGAGTTTCTTTAAAATGATTGAGCTGGTGCCCCTGTCTATTAATATTTTTTATCTGTAGATTATGTTTCAAGGTAATTTCTATCTACCGACTCCTTTTATAAAACATGTAAATGGACCTTTTGAGAAATAATCAAGTAATAAAATGTAATAACTCTGTATGCATTAAATGTTGTTACAGAGCTATATTATATTTTTGTGATTAAACAACTACATGAGCATCACTTTACCTAGACATCAACTTATGTTTCTTATCTGAATATATTTTAGCAAAATTACATTCTGTAAAATGATTACTGATAACATAGTACTTATAAAATGTTTCTCTCCAAAGGCACCCAAATTGCTTAGCAGATCTCTCTTGGACTTAACTGAATTGTTAGATGAAAAATTTAAGTTGTCAAACTTTCTACAAATATTTCCACTACACATTGTAGTGATTTTAATATATTTAAAAAAACGTAGATACTTGAACTATAAGAATTCAACCTAGAATGAAGTTATAAATATAGTACTTGATAAAAGATATGACCAGGCACTAAGGTAACCCTCTCCACACCCTGATAGACTGAGAATTCCATGGGATACCAGGGAAACCGAGGTGAAAAAAGGCACCGTAATTAAGTGTTACCAGACACCCCGTAGAGATGGTATTACAAAGTACCTGCTCTAATGCACCATGTTGCTCTGCTCTATATTGTAGAAATTCCATAATCATATTCGAGGTTGACATAAATGATGGATCCAGCCCCTCCTTTTTTTTTACCTCTCTTTCTTTTTGCCTAATATTTTTACCTTATCTCTCTTTTTTATTTTACTTTAATATGATAATTTTTTGTTTGTTCCAAAATTATAACAATATTTGACATGAATTTAAATATCACCTCCCCACCCCCCCCAGGCCCACCCCACCTCCCCAGCCCTCAACATGATGCATTTTTCATGTGTTGTAGATTTATATTTCACATTTTGGACTTGAAATTGTACTGGCATCCTCTGGTCAATGACGCACAAGTTCTTGCGTCATTCTTGCATCACCTTTGCTGCTAATGGCTCTGCTAATGGCTCTGTGTGGCACTGAACGTCATTTAGGCTTCAAAATTGACATAAACCAATTCTATTGGCACTTTGACGAGGCTCAAGGAAGGCCAAAACGATCGTCTGTGGTGGTTGCAGTATCGCCCATGTAGAAGGAACTTGACAACATTTCAGATCCGGACTGCCCTTATTGGTGGGATCAGCCTGATATATAAATTGAATAGGTTTTCTCTGTAATGGCACAAGAGCGCAAAAACATTTTGAGATTTCTGAGCGGGGACTAACCAAAGGTCAAGCTACTGAGGTTTCTCTGAGCTTATGTTCGTAAAATACTCATATTGTTTGTTTATGTTGCATCATCAATGCCATGCTGGTCTGGGTCGAACATGCGGCGCAATTTGCAAATATTTCGGTGTACTTTTTCATGCAGACCAATAGCTTACAGCCTAAGGCTATAAAAGACTACATTGAGTAGTCGAGAGTGCGTTTACACTTGTGATGTGTAATTTTGCAATTGACTCTGCTTTGTTATTTGACTATCCTAATCTCTGGAATCCGTGACTTTAACTCTGTTTAGCTATTCTTCTGATTTTCTGTAATCCTTGACCTTGATCTGTCCCTGTTTACTCTTGAATGTTACCTGCACACTGTATTCAATACTTTTTTATACATTAAAGGGACAGTCCAGACCCCTAAAACATGTTCGCTTGCTGGAATGCTTTGTGTCCTTCTATTAAAAAAAAATAAATAATTGGCACTTTTACAAATTTACCTTGTTACACCCCCCTGGCTGTCAGTCATAAAAAAACAGTCCTATTACTTCCTGGTTGTTTAGCTCAGTGAGGCTAAAATAAAGAGGCAGCAATTGCACAGAACACCGACTTTCCTAAGACTTCTCATTGAGCTGCATTGGGAAGTCTGTGATTGGACAGCCACAGAAAGTTTGGGCGGGGTTAGAAGGGGAGGGCTTAGTTAGGCTGTAGACCGGAGATCTGTTCTTTTTGCAAACTGTTTTTAGATATTCCTCCAATTAAAAAATTAATATGCATTTGTGTTTTAATTTGGGGTTTATCTACTGAACAATGATATTTGTTATTTTTATTTATTATTTTTTACGCAATATTTTTACGAACCTCTGCGAGGATGGTGTCTATTTTCTATCAGACCTGTGTCTCATCTGCAGTCTTGTCGCTTTAACCCCAGTATCACAACTCAACTTTGAATTCTATGTGTCGTTTTTGCTCAGAAATGCTTTAGACTTGAGAAAGGGAGGTTCTCCCGAAAGTTTGTCATTACAAAATTCTGTTACTCCAATAAAAAAGGTATTACAAGATACACATTGAATGTGTTATTTTACATCTTCATCTCTAGACTAATGCGGCTACAATCTCTACTCATGACTTTTAGTATTTAGAAATAGACATTTTTACATACATCCGAATCCTTATGTGTGACTGCAAGGTCCAGGCCTGTTGTTCCGAGAGTTTGTTACAACTGCAGATAATTAGAAACACTGCTGATTCCATACTGCCTTGATCATCGTTTGAATGGCCAAGATGCCCCTTTGATGGACATATATGGAGAAAAGTGTTCATACTTATCTATAATATAAACATTCTTTCTGGTAAAAGTATATGAATTAAATCAAACCTTCTCATTAAACCACCTATGGTTGGCTTGTATGTTATATGGAGGCATCACTATGGCACATATCATATTTTTTTCCTGTAATAGTTGAGTATTTAGTGAGATCTGTCACTGGATGGAATTTGCTGTTGAAATGCCCGTCTTTTGGGCCGTAAGACATGATTCCAAATCTTGATAGTTTTTTTTTTGTGGTGAACAATTCATTGCCAGAGTCTTAAAGCCTTCATCAAGATGGGGAGCAGACGCGTTTCACTTCTCGCTGGCTGGGAGATCCTATTCCCCACTTGTTATTGCTTTCAATTATTTTATTTAAACCAACCCATTAGGGTTTTCTAATGTCCATAACAAGCCACTCAGTCTGTAAGTGTTTTATTTTAAACGGTGTGACATAGTTTGCACTTTTAGTGGCATTAATATCGAGCACTCAGTGGCTTTTACCAAATCTTTATCTAATAACATTATTCCTTGTAATTATTTGATATTGAAAACACCACAGGCAATTGAGATAAGTGGGATCAGAAGCTATTATTAGGTCTCTCGAATTTCACAAAACTGACTCAAAATAAGATGGCAAAGAAGAAGTTTAGAATTGAGAAAATATTTAAGACAAAGGAATTCTCACTGCATACTACTGCCCAAGAAAAACACAAAGAAATGTATCTTAACAAGACAGTTTTTTTTCTTTTTGCGGTAATAAATTGGAGAAATACAGATGTCCATGGAGATTTTTATTCAGTGTTCTGCAAACTTTAAAACATGAAATCATATGCTATTAGAAAATCAAATAACACTCAAACTATTTTTGTAGTTTGAGAATACGATTTATTCGGTGGTATTTCTCCACTCTCCAAAAAAGACCAAGAAGCCTACATGTATGTGGAAATATACGCTAGTGATTTTTAGACTTTACCTGATTTTTATTTTCATTTAAAATAGTCTGTTCCCCCCTGAAATCATCTTCTAGTAATATCAAAAAGAAAAAATTTAAAAAGCTTAATTTTATATCTTTTTTTATTCCATCATACAAAACATTATGCGACGTAGGGGTTTGTAAAATATAGACTAAACTAACTGACTGGGAACATTTATTTGTCTAAATGTTTGAAGTTAGCAGCAAAATCTGAAAAGGAACACCCATAAAAATATAAAATGATTTAATTGTTATGGCAGCAGGAGTGCCCTGCCTCCCGGACTCCATTGCTCTCTGTTCGATGCTCTCAGCCTATCAATGTACCTCAATTGAGAAAATGAGCCTTCATACAGTGCATTACATCTACAGTGTTACTGCACTCATTGTAAACATAGCGTTTGTGGCGAAACCAACCTCGCCACTGGGCCCTGGAGAAGCCTGTTTGCTAGCCTCCTACCTGCTGACTATGGCCCCTGGGTTATTTGGGGCATATTGTACTTTATATTGCTGCTACTGGCCCTTTAAAATCAGCGATGGACATATTGGGACTTTTGGGACTACTGTCCCTTTAAGACTGTGGAGCATATTCCAGTATACTGCCTTTAATATTACATATGTATTTATGTGTTGAGTTTAACCTGGGATATGTATGCAGCATTCATCTGATTGTTCGGTAGAATCACTCCATTCATTATATTGAGTGAAACTACCGAACAACCAGACCACCCAGGAATAAGTGTGCCTCCAATTACAGTTTGCAACAATGTTGCAAACGGGTAATTGGCAATCAGTGTAATGTATTCTTTGTCCTCTGGGTGGCCGCCATTCGGGAAACAAACACGTGGCGGCGGCCATCTTAAACTACCGAACAGCGGTGTTTTGCCGTCGAGTGTCTGGAACTAAAATCGGACACTTGACTAGGCAAACACCGCTGAGACCTCCATACTTCCAGAAATTCGTATAGAAACTACCGAATGACCCGCCGTTCGGTAGAAAGAACCCCACAAACAAGGGAATTCATTCAAACCCTCTCCAGGCTCTATAACACAGGCAATTCGTCTGTTTTCATTCCCTTGTTTGTGACCGACCGCAGGGCCAAAATGCATGGAACTGTTTTCGGATACTTTACCCATGCGGTCGGTCAAATCTTTGGAACCCCATATCTCCCGAACCGTTTATCCGAATGAACTGATTTTTGGATATGTTGTCCCCCTGAATAAGGGCTATCCAGCGATGCTGGATTTAAAGGTGTACCCCCTGTTTTTGTGGTACATCTAGAACTTGTCTGAAAAGGTGTACCGGATAACTGGGTTTAATGTTATCTGAGGGGAGGGGATGTGTGGGCTGAACCATGTATGTGATTGGTTATTTTATGCCTCCCCCTGGGTGTGGCCTGTATGTGTATTATTGTAATAAAAGCCAGGCTGGATGAGACAGTCCAGAGTTCCTGTTTTACCCTCAAAGTGATGTGTCGTCTCATTATTGGGGGGAAGGATTTATTGCATGCTGTTCCAGTTGACTGCTAGGAGTACAAGCCTATTCGTATGGTTCCTATTCAATGGTCTACAGCATTCATATGCTTGGGAGAATTTAAAAGGTTTCTCGGATTCGGTGATTGTGGTGTCTGCCAGAGTGCTTGGAGTCCTCAGGAAGCACTAGGAGCATCCATTAACGGAGGTACCTGGTCGGGGTGCCAGGCGATCCGTTACAGCGTTACACTACCGATTCTCCCTTTCTGGAGACAATGGAAGGCATTTAATAATCAGGCATTATTTGATAGAGTTTAGAGATGATTGGATCATTGTATTATTCCTAAAGTGGCACTGTCACCATTTGGGGAGTTTGCAGAATTTGCAAAGACCCCTGATGGTAACATCGACTGCTGGGTGGCAGGGGAGCAGCAAATGTGAGTTTACTTACCTGAACATTTCACACGTGGGTGCCGCCATCTTCTCCCGGTGGGTCCTCTTCAGCCCCAGGGGCTGACATCACTGCAGAACTCTCAAACATGTGCAAGAGTAGAGCATGGTGGTCTGTGGAGAACCCAGTGAGATCGTGGGATCCTCCATATTTAAAGTCAATTCCCTGCAGCTGTCACTGGTGACAGCTGAGGGATAGACACGTTTAGACGGCAGTAGCTCCATCCAGTGTCTAGAGGAATTAAGTGTACAATATATATAGTGACCCTAGTCCCTACTTTGTCTCAGTATATCTCTTGTCTGCGTTGGAGTTTCAGTGCTTCAATCTTTACAAAAAATACCAAGTTTATTTCAAGTGGCGGAGGAGGGGAGGGAGGGGTGATACTGCCGCTTTAATGATTAAATTACTTTCAAACACACCTTCAATTGTTCACATTTTAATTCTGTTAGTTTGATTTTTACACATATTTTGGTTTGATCTGATTACATCCGACAGAGAACAAACAAAAGACGTCAAAACGAAATAACTTTCTCGATTGCATCTTTTTGACCGCAATAAGTCTGAACATTTGATCCAACCTTAGCCCCATGATAACACATACCTGTTAATGAACCTTTGTCATGGTGACTGACCTCCAGTTATTTACTTTGTTACTGTAGGTTACTGTATGATACAGATGCCGGTCACATGAGTTTTGTGGAAGAAGTGTTTGAGAACCAAGCAAGGCTACCCGGCGGCCAATGGATTCACATGACGGAGGCCTATGCCGATGTGGTGAGAAAAATCAAAAACTAACTGAAAATCAAGAACTAACATATTTTTTCTGTTCTACTTTACTGCTTTATTTCTAAATAGCTTATTCTACTGAACTTCTTTAAATGTCTACCTGATAGTGATGGGAGTTACACTCCCGAGTAATGGCTGCTGGCAGCAGTCATCTCTCCTTTAGTGATAAGATGGGCGAGGGGCTGGATAGAGAGAATTGCATATTCTCCATCTCCCCAGCCTCCGTCCTGGAATATCAGCATTAGGAGAGTGAATAAACCTTGGAGTACAACTCCCACTAATCTCAACCCATCAAAATGATACTAAATGTTTAGGAATAGACCTGAGCGGACCTGAAAAAAGTTAATCTTGTGACACCCTGAAGTGACCCTGATCCCCCTTCTTATTCCCCATAGCAGATAATTTCTACATTTTATTAGTTAGCATCCAAAGCCCTGGAAGGAAAATATGTTTTAAAAAATGGCTCATTGACAGCACTGAGCTGGGATCTGTGTGTGTGTGGAGGGCTACTTATGTGTGATGGAAGTTGTCTGCATGTGTGTGTGTGTGGTGGGGTATTGAGTTTGGGAGAGCTGCATGTGTGTGTGATGAGAGTGGCATACGTGCAATGGGAAGTATGTGATGGTGCTACACGTGTGTGATAGGGGTAGTATGTGTGTGACTGCGTGTGTGTGTTTTGTGTGTGATGTCTTCCCGCCTGCTTTTAAAAAAAAAAAATTACTTCTACATGATAGCTGTTCAATGTCATGATAGAAATTGATTTTGTTCCTAATATTTGACATATCTAAGGATATATACAATATACTCTATCGTTGTTATATACTGTCAGGTATATGCTCTCTATGCTTTATGTGTGCTCATCATAAAATGTTACTATTATATATGCTAGAAATATGTGGTGTGACCATCAGTTATTGCTTCATGTCTAAATACCATAATGTCTAAATACCATAATCTGCCTTTCAGAATGGGGAGAAGGTGTTGCCTAAAGATGAGATTGAATGCCCTCCAGGATGGAATTGGGAGGACGAAGAGTGGTCAACTGATATCAACCGTGCTGTTGATGAACAGGGTTAGTGGATAGAAGTTAGTACCACACCCAGCTGGTGGAAAACCATTATTTAAATTAATAATTGGTTCATGGATAGTGTGGAGCAAACACACAAAGGATAACTAAAGTGGAGAGTCATACTTTGCAGGAAACATTACCATACAGGTCCAGTACGAAGCAACTATTATTGGCTCAACATTAGAGGCCTCTGCTGTCCAAGATTCAGGAGAACTTTCCTGTGACAATCAACAGGTCCAAACATAATCTACCAATTTAAATTTTGCAGGAGATCTTTTTGTTCAAGAGAGTTCTAGCAGACTATTGAACTAGAATAGCTCTAGACTTATGCAAAGTGGGAAAATTTGGTTCGGTCAGACCCCCCTTAAAAAATAAAATATTTTGATCAGTTGACTGAATTTCACACATGCACCCAGTTTGTGCATGTGTGAATTTTGGATTTTTTTTTTTAAATAAAGAGACAAACCAATAGGATGCAACAATTGGCCATTCAATTGAGTACAAAATATTTACATCATTTTGATATTATGTATAAATTTTACAGAACTCCGATAGATGCATTTTCCTACTATTTGGTTCACATATGAAGTGAAAAGTCACCAACAGAGGGCAAAATGAGAAGTAGTAAAAAATCTCTATTTATATATTTATTAAATATAACATTTATAAATTTATAGATTTTTTCTTTTTTCCCTCTTGCTGTTTCTGTGAAAAAAAATTGACATTTAGTGGCTGCCCTCAAGCCATCACACATATTTTTTCCCATCAACCATCAGTTTGTTTTTTTTGATACCACAGGTGGAACTTTAAATCAAGCATAAACCAAACCCGCTTGTCCATTGTCAGGTTCGGTTTAGTTGTAATTCAGTCATATGACGGTTCCAAGTCAAAGTATTCGGACGTACCCACTGCTTGCCCAACATTTGGACTGTTGCAGTTTGTGGAGGAACCGAATGCACAAGTGTAATGGGCACCTTTAAAACAACACGAAAATATGCTTACAATCTTAGATTTATATTGTTAAAATGTAGTGTTAGTCTTGCTTGTGTTTTCTAGATGGTTCGCATGACTTTACAGTTTATACATACCTATGCAATCAATGCCTGCTACATTATCCGCCTTGCTAGAATTCCGTGACTAATTATGATATACCTACTTTTTGAAGGTTGGGAGTATGGCATCACAATTCCACCTGACCGTAAACCCAAGTCCTGGGTACCTGCTGAGAAAATGTATCATACAAACCGCAGGAGACGGTGGGTTCGACTACGGAGAAGAGACCCCAAGCAAATCGAGATCCTTAAAAAGGTTATTTTCATTTTTATTATTGAGTATATCTGTCTTCTATTAATTGTTCGGAACTGAGGTGGATTTAAACACTATGTGAAGGCAAGCTACATGTTGTATCCTTACTTTTATCGTTTGTATCTGGGGTAGTGGTGTTTGTTATTTTATCATTCAATGCTAGGCAGGGCTGACAATATGTCAGTATGTTGGCCCTTATACTGATGTATTTGCCAGTTCTATGCTATCCAAAAATCTTGGTCAAATGGCTTGGTCAAGCTGTCATGGCCTGCTGGTCATCATAAACCCATGACATCACCCTCTCTGTAGTGATGTCACTGCAAGTTGAATAATTAGCTGTGTGTGAGAAATGACATGTTTGTATGATCATTTGAAGGGCAACAAAAATTTATAAAAGTATTAGAAGAATCCGGCAGATAGTAGCTTCTATACCGAGATGTAATTGGACACTACCGAAAATCTAAATGTACCTTTCTGATATAATATTTTCATATTTTTTCTTCCTTATTTTTATTTTATCTCATCCTTCTCCGATTTTGTGAGGTTTTGGGGCAGCTCTGTGTGTCGGAGCCCCTTTGCTGTAGTGAGGCCAGATTTCACCCCTAGGTGTCTCTCTTTCACCGTGCAGATCCGGAGTCCCCCGTCCCACTGCAGCTTGAAACCCTTTACTCTGCTTAGAAAATGTTCTACTGAAACCTGAGTATAAACAACTGCTAAACTGCTGTGTGTCTGCCAGATGCACTTTTTATAACCTGTAATAGTGAAGCCATAAAAGAATCCTTAGAAGGGCTACCACCAATGCAAGTGGCGTCTCACAGCGCGGGATAACTAAGTGATACCTTAATAAGATTCTCAGTGGAAATTCAGATGTGTTATGCTATACCCATTGTAAAGCCATGCGTCTCAGGCCAGCAAAAGCTGAACCTTTTAAGCTGCAGTTTGTCCTCTGACACTTTCCGAGGACTGAACTATGTTTCCAGGTCTCTTCAACCCTTTCCACTGCTACCAATAAAGCCTCATGTAATGTAAAGGTTCGGAAAAACACAACGTAGATTAGGATACAGTCTTGTGGAAATTGTTAGAGGCCCATGCACATTAAAATAGTATGTATTATTTCTTTAGCGGGCAGTGGGATACATGATGATCTGGAACTTCCTGGAATGAAAACCGTATTTGTTTTCTAAAGTCTATATTTGATGGTAAGGATAATGTATGTGTTAATTAAGGTGCGTTCGTTCAGGATAGACTTTATAAACATCCTCCAATAGGAGATTTAGGAAATACAGTGTTTCTCTAGTGCTTTTTATCCACTTCCTAATTGAATTCTGTGAGATAAACAAATTGTCTTTGTTTAAAATAAAATGCTTTGCTTTATTTCCCAGCGAGGTTAATTAGACTAATGATCGTCTGTGCGGAAGGTGCGATGCGAGCGTTGCTGTAGGTCATGTCTGGAGTCTAGGATAGCGACTCACATTTAAAAGGAGAAAGTCAGGATTCTGAAAGTGTAAAAGGCACGTGCCGCTAATAAGAGCTTATCTGGCTAACACTGGCCGCAACACCTAAAACTGATCCATTATGAGTGATGCTCTAAAGTCACGTCAAACTTATTAATACAGCATCATTATAATGTCACCTACTCCAAGACTAATCTACCTGCATTAAACAATTTTACAATATACTATGCACCACCTGACCTTACACAACTTTACAATGCACTAAACTACCCTTCAAAACACTACACTAAACTACTGTCCACTACACCACAATACACTATTGTACACTACACCACAATACACTATTGTACACTACACCACAATACACTATTGTACACTAAACTACTGTACACTACACCACACCACAATACACTACTGTACACTGCAAAACAATATTTTCCATGACATTACGAAATCACTATCTCTGATCTCTGCACCAGCCATGGAGCACCCGCTGTTGACTGTCATTTGGGTACTATTGGCCATGGAGGGACCGACCAGGTACATCCTTTGATCTCCCCGGACGTCCAGAACCCAAAAGGCATTTGCTTGGTTTGCTCAATGGTCAGTCTGGGCCTGTATACCACCTTACATTACACTACACTATTCTACATTATACCATACCATTACTTTATACTACACTAATCCACATTACACTACACTACATCACATTACATTATACTACACTAATGTACATGATACCATTACTTTATACTACACTAATCCACATTACACTACACTACATCACATTACATTATACTACACTAATCTACACTATACCATACCATTACTTTATACTACACTAATCCACATTACATTACACTACATCACATTACACTACACTAATCTACATTACACTACACTAATCTACATGCACTATTACACTTACTATGCCACACTCCATTTTTATATCACACTACATTACATTACACTACATTAATCTACATATACTATTACACTTACCACGTCACACACTACATTTTTACTAAATGTAGAAAATAATCCAGGCACTCCAACGAATTCCAAAATAAAGGCAATTTTATTAGAACCAGGAACTACACAGCAACGTTTTCACCCCTTAGGGCCTTTGTCCATTCTGGTACTGGGACTTGTCCATTGGAGCACCCTGGATTCCATGACGAAGGGTTGAGTGCACTTCCATTACTATATATACACTACATTTTTACATCACACTACATTACACAACACTCATCTACATTACAGTATACTACATTACACAACACTACCCTACATTACAGTATACTACATTACGTCACACTACATTACACAACACTAATCTACATTACAGTACATTACACAACACTAATCTACATTACAGCACACTACATTACAGTATACTACATTACAGCACATTACATTACACAACACTAATCTACATTACATCACACTACATTACACAACACTAATCTACATTACAGTATACTACATTACACGACACTAATCTACATTACATCACACTACATTACACGACACTAATCTACATTACAGTATACTACATTACGTCACACTACATTACACAACACTAATCTACATTACAGCACACTACATTACATGACACTAATCTACATTACAGCACACTACATTACAGTATACTACATTACATCACACTACATTACACGGCACTAATCTACATTACAGTATAGTACATTACACAACACTAATCTACATTACAGTATACTACATTACACGACACTAATCTACATTACATCACACTACATTACACGACACTAATCTACATTACAGTATACTACATTACGTCACACTACATTACACGACACTAATCTACATTACAGCACACTACATTACATGACACTAATCTACATTACAGCACACTACATTACATAACACTAATCTACATTACAGCACACTACATTACAGTATACTACATTACATCACACTACATTACACGACACTAATCTACATTACAGCACACTACATTACACGACACTAATCTACATTACAGTATACTACATTACAGCACACTACATTACACGACACTAATCTACATTACAGCACACTACATTACACGACACTAATCTACATTACAGTATACTACATTACAGCACACTACATTACACGACACTAATCTACATTACAGTGTACTACCTTACACAACACTAATCTACATTACAGTATACTACATTACAGCACACTACATTACACAACACTACCCTACATTACAGTATACTACATTACACAACACTACCCTACATTACAGTATACTACATTACAGCACACTACATTACACGACACTAATCTACATTACAGTATACTACATTACAGCACACTACATTACACGACACTAATCTACATTACAGCACACTACATTACATGACACTAATCTACATTACAGCACACTACATTACATAACACTAATCTACATTACAGCACACTACATTACAGTATACTACATTACATCACACTACATTACACGACACTAATCTACATTACAGCACACTACATTACACGACACTAATCTACATTACAGTATACTACATTACAGCACACTACATTACACGACACTAATCTACATTACAGCACACTACATTACACGACACTAATCTACATTACAGTATACTACATTACAGCACACTACATTACACGACACTAATCTACATTACAGTGTACTACCTTACACAACACTAATCTACATTACAGTATACTACATTACAGCACACTACATTACACAACACTACCCTACATTACAGTATACTACATTACACAACACTACCCTACATTACAGTATACTACATTACAGCACACTACATTACACGACACTAATCTACATTACAGTATACTACATTACAGCACACTACATTACACGACACTAATCTACATTACAGCACACTACATTACACGACACTAATCTACATTACAGTATACTACATTACAGCACACTACATTACACAACACTACCCTACATTACAGTATACTACATTACAGCACACTAGTGTATGCTAATCTACTGTAGGTTAAACCACAGCATACTACACAATATCAGAATACGAGTGCTACAAAAAAGTGGAACAAGTAGGGACATTCCATTTGTTTTCATGGCGATTGCCCACGAATAGCCCTTCATACAGTAAGTAATCATTACAGTCTCCAAATCAGCCAATTCCTTAGCGCACTTAGCTCATGTGTTCAGCTGCCCCCTCCTCCCCTCCTCCAAAATAAAAAGTATACACAATTCTTCTTTGTTTATTGCAAAGATTTTGTTTGAAATCATACGAAGTGGATATCAAAAGCCCGTGACTTCTTATTACATTAGACACTTGAGAAGGTCCTTTTCATACCAAAACTCACTAAGTAGCTGCTCTTTTATTTATGGGCAGGCTATATTTGACGGCATCCCCTCGAGGCCAGATGAATAATCCATTATTCTGCTGCTGTATATATGATACTGCTGCAACAATTCTGAGAGAATGGCTTATAATTTAGGATTTAGCTGCCTTTATGGTCTGAATGCAGTCGGTAATCTTATCGAAAGTCTACAGTAGGTGAGAGGGGAAGGTGAGAGCGCATGGTCTTGCTTATTACCTAGTGTCAGGGACAGGCAAGCTCAGCTTGTATCAAGCCCACCAAACTCTGAATGGCTGAGGATTGAAGGAATTGGAGTCCAGGACTTTATGAGAATGGGCATTTGGCCAAACAGAAGCAAATCAAAATATTGGAAGCCACCCAAGAATCCTTTTCATAGAAAACCTGCGTCCGGAAAATTATTATTGTGTTAATTGTGTAAACTGGACCTTGTGTTGGAGGTTACTATTAAAGTACACAAACTTTTCTTAGTTCAGACTTGTGTGCCCACTAGTGTCGTATTGATTTTTTTAACTCTTTATTATTTTATCATCATATTATAACTTGTATGTTAGACCAACAACTTACAAAGTGCTGGGTATGTTAAAGATCACAAAAAAAAACACGTAATCTGATAAAAAATAGGTCAATGCATTAATTTTGAAAGGTCTGCAAGGAGGAGAATGTGTTGGCTAATTATCGTAGAAACAAATGTTATCAAACATGGAGATATATCATGGCAATATGGACATACCATGACATATGTATATAACATGGTAACGATACATGGTAACATTCAGTTTATACTGTATATCATGTAAACGATAACAATGTATAGACATTTATTTGGAATATAAAAATATATCATGCCAATATGTGGATATACTATGATCACGGACAGGGCCTCTGGAATTCACTTCTGCCAAACACCTGCCAAAATCTTACCTCTAAAGATATTTACTAGTCTTTCAAGTAGCCCAACCCTAACATTGCCATAACACATCTATATATTTCCATGATATAGCTTCAAATTGTATGATATATCTGCATATCGCCATGATATATCTAGATTGCTATATCTGAATATCGTCCTGATGTACCTGAATAATATCATGATAAATCCAAATATTGACATATCGGGTTATTCCGTTTACAAATTAAATTATATATGTATATTAAAAAAATATCCACATAATTCCATGACATTCTTGCATTTATCCGTGAGCACGGCCGGCGCCTCCGTTAGGCGAACTAGGCATTCAGTTTTCAGAGGTTTTGTTTTAGGGGTCATTGGACGTGGCAATGGCTAGGAAGCAGATAAACCCATGAATCACCGCAAGGGCATCATTCAGGAGGGGAGAGGGAACTACCATTAGAATTATAGGCTGTTTATTAAGATGTGAATATCTTGGAACTCAGTGTAAATTCAAAGTGAGTTTGAAATTTTAGTCCAAAGAAATGAACTAGAATAATTATTAGCTATAAGCTATATTTTCATTTAGCTATTTTGATCTAAAATTTGAAATTCACTTTGTGTTAGGGAGAATTCATATTTTAGTAAATATTCCTGGGTGTTACAAATCTGTGTTTTCTCTATTGTACAGATCTATAGAATCTGCTGTACTTCCAAAAATGTAATGTTAGAACCTGTAATGATAGAAGAGAACGCAAACACATGTATAGTAGTACGAATTATAATATTAACATGGAATTGGAACACAGCTTTTCCAATTGCCGAGAGTTCTTTTTCCTTTGTATAATCTTTTGTTACAAAACTGCAGCAATGCAGGATTTAAACCATCCAGGCCTCTCAGTACACACCATGTGCCTGAGATAAGCCTCTCTGTGTCCCTTTATTAAACACTTCCCCACTTATTAGTCGTAAACAGGAAAGCAGAGCCTGTGGGTGAAAGCTCCTGTGTTAACCTGACCCTTTGTCCTCTTTTTGCACAGCACAAGCCGGATGAGCTGGAGAGTGAGGGCTGGGAATATGCATCCCTCTTCGGGTGGAAGTTTCACCTGAATTATCGCAAGACAGACAGCTTCAGGAGAAGGCGCTGGAGACGTCGTATGGAGCCATTAGAAAAGTCAGGAGCTGCAGCTGTTTTTGCTCTAGAAGGAACTCTGGTAAGTTGAGAACCAGGCTTTCCTCTGTTTGCAGTAACAATGATATTTGTGAATTCAGCCAATCTGTTTTGCTAGGCACAAGAAAAGCCAGCAACATGCTGGACACCATTCAAGTGTTCTGCTTATTCTTATCCAGCAAGCACAAAGCTGAGAGCTCCTTAATCTAACCTTAGGAGATAGATATCAGTATAGTCACCAAACTAACTTTAGCTTAATGAAGCCGCTTTGGTTTAAAGATCATGCCCTTGCTGTCTCACTGCTCAATTTTCTACCATTTAGGAGTTAAATCACTTTATTTATGCTGCCCTAGCCACACCTCCCTGCATGTGACTTGCACAGCCTTCCTAAACACTTCCTGTAAAGAGAAATCTTGTTTAAACTTCCATTATTAGACAGTATGTTTCATTTAGAATTTCTTATCTCCTGGTCTGTTAATAGCTTTTTAGACCCGTATGTAATTAATGTTCAATTTACAGAGCAGGAGATTAAAACTTCTAAGGTTACCATCTAATTGAAAATGAAATAATTTAGTTTTCATGCAGACTGTGTGAGTCACAGACAGTGGAGGTAGACTAAACAAATAAGAAAGACAGAAACACACGATTTAACTCCTAAATGGCACATAATTGAGCAGTGAGACTACAGAGGCATGATCTACACACCAAAACAGCTTCATTAATCTAAAGTGGTTTTGGTGACTATTGTTTCTCTTTAAATAATACAGAAACCTCTCTTACTTTAGGTTGTGTCCCTAGGATGCCCACTGATATCATACTTAATTAATTAGTGTAGCGGAGTGCAGTAGTATAATCCACGATCTCCGCTGGTATCACAGGTAAATCCACAGTCAGCGTTAGAAAGCAAGGCAATATCCCAATCCTCCCAATAACCGGACGAAACACAGTCTGGGAGTCAACTAACTGGCTTTATTCACAGGCTTGTATATTTATACAGTTCCCCATGCAAGGGGTTTCCTTACAGAGGTTTCAGGGGATTTCTCCCATCATACAGTGTAATTTTCCCAGTGTACATTGCTACACGAGAGGGATACTCCTACCAAAATGGACGATTAAGTGGATTATCCCCTCGTGTAGCAAAACCGCCAATTCACATTAAAATTCATTTTAGGGGTATTATACGGTACATTGACATAACCGAACGTTCGGTAGATAGCTGGGGTCTGAGCGCATCTTTTGTGAGAATACCGCTCAGATCCCAGCTGAAATGACCGAACGCCGCAACAAATACAATTTACATTGAAGTTCCCCTCAATCTACCGATTGCACTTAGGGGAACGATCCTACCGAACACCGGGCTCCCGAACGGTCTGGAAGTCCAGCGGTGTTCGTGTCGTCGAGTAGCCGTTTTCAGTTCCAGGCGCTCGACGACCAAACACCGCTGAAGAATAGCGAATCCAAATGGCCGACCGCCGCATGGTCGGTAGCCGAACGACGGCCACCTAGGAGAGCCTCTAATTACCGATTGCAACATTGTTGCAATCGGTTAACAAGCGCCACACGTTTCTAAGTGTGTGGTCTATCAGGGGAGCCCGTATTCGTTCCACGAACAGCCCGGATAGCCGCTGTTCGTCGAACGAAGTATTTGCATGCTGGTAGCTTACGGCTGCCAGCATGCGAATTACCATAATTCCAGCTACACAGTTGTAACAGATCTCTACCAACCTCTGGTGGATGTGAAACAAACAAGGGAATTACAACTTACACATCCATTCGTTCCATTCCTCTGTTCGTCTGGTTCCGTGCGAATTTCACGTGTAATGCAGAGGTGGCCGCCATTTCGGGACTTTCCACGTGTTCGCGGCCATCTTGTGTGCGAACAGCGGTGTTTGCCTGTAACCGCATGGAACTGAAAACGGATACGCAAACAGGCGAACACCGCTGAATCCTCCAGACCTCCATAAGTTCGTACGGAAACTACCGAACGTCCCCTCGTTCGGTAGTTATATGCAATCAGCTATGGGGATTCCAGCGAACCCCGCGATTCGCATGGATGGCCAGAGTATCATACCTTTTTACCGTGCGAACGGAGACCGACCGCAAGGCCAAAACTCATGGAACTAATTTCGGCTAGTTGGTCTGTGCGGTCGGTCAAAACTTTGGAACGTTGTATCTCCCGAACTGTACATCCGAATGGGGTGATTTTTGGATATATTGTCCCCCTGAAGGAGAGCTATCCAGCGCTACCGGATTTAAAGCCGTACCCCCTGTTTTTGGGGTACATCCAGAACTGGTGGAAAAATGTGGACATTTTAATTGGGTTATGTAGTTATCTGAGGGGAGGAGACGTGGGGGTGTTACCATCTGTATTATTGGTTGTTTTCATCCTCCCCCTGGGAGTGTTCTGTGTGTATCTATTTCTAATAAAAAGCAGGCTGGGTGTTCCAGTCCTCAGTTCATCTTGACCCTTCAAAACGTAGCCTCGTCTCGTTCTTGGAAGGGGATTATTCTGCTCCTGTTTACAGCTGAACCTGCTCCTCACTCTGGATATCGTGGATGGGATTACATCAGCCTACTTCTCCACAGCAGCTTGCAGGGAAAAGGACACCTTCAACGGCAGAAACCCTCTCTCTATCTGGGTAGCCGTTACATTGGTTGGCAGCGGTGGGATGGTTCTTTTTGCCCAAGGAGCAAGTGCTGAATGGAGTCTCAGTATGCCAAGCTGAAAAGACCCACACTGAAAGATCTATTGGAAAATCGTGGTAGGAGTGCTAGTAACAGACCAAGGAGAGAGCTGATAGCTGACCTACTGGAGCTGGACGAAATGGATAGATCCATGGAGGTAACTGAACCTATTGCACCGGTCAGCGAGAACGATGTACTCACTGCTATTGTACAGCGAAGATTAGCATTATATCCGGAAAGGACCACGGAGCTATTAGACAGACTGTTCAAGAACGCAAAAGAGGAGATCGAGACTAAGAGGAGGCAAGACACGGAACATGTATTGGCGCAACAAGCTAGTACACATATAGTTCCTACTCCTCCTCCCGTTGCTGCAGGGAGGAAAATACCATTTACTGCATTTAAAGCGTTTGCAGAAAATGAGGAAGAGATTGATGGGTATTTGGCAGATTTTGAGCGGCAGTGCTCACTGCACCAGATACCCCCAGACCAATGGGTTACTATTCTGGCTGGAAAACTTTCAGGAAAAGCAAATGAGGCTTTTCGGGCACTCACGGCCGAAGATATCACACAATATCAGCGGGTGAAAGCCGCACTACTCACCCGATACGCAGTCACCCCAGAGGCGTATCGCCGTCGCTTCCGGGAGTCCAAAAAGAAGGCAGCGGACTCCCACATGGAATGGGCAAACAAGCTACAAAGGGTGGCATCACATTGGATGCAAGGGTGCAATGCTAACACCGGAGAAGAAGTGCTACAATTGTTCCTGATGGAACATTTCTTCCAAGATTTGGCGGCAGATACACAGGATTGGGTGAGAGATCGCCGCCCAGCCAACTTAAATGAGGCAGCACGACTAGCGGACGAATATGTGGAAACGAGAAAAGTGAGCCAAGGTACTACGCGACCAGCACCTAGAACAGAGGCCCGCAACCCAACCTACGCTGCACGCACAGAATTCCGGGCCCCGGTACCCCCAGGACCTCCACGTCCTCAAGGGTCTAACAACCACCCCCGGGAATCCTACAGAGTGACGTGTCATCGCTGCGGCATATTGCCCGTGTTTGCCCGTTGGGATCAGCCAATAATAATTGGAGGCGCACCTCTAACACCGAAAGCCCATCTTCACGCCCCGCTGCTGCTCATTGCCTGGAGATTGAAGGGAGCCCTGAGGAATACCTGGGAATATTATATGAGGCCAACCCCATACAAGCGGCTTCCCCAGATAATCGCCAGCACCACCGTCAGGAGGTGCGTGTAAATGGACAGATAGCACAAGGCCTAAGGGACACTGGCGCTACCATCACTTTAATACAAAAGCATCTGGTGAAACCAGAACTTGTGTCTAACCGTACTGTTGCTGTTCGGGTCGCAGGGGGGGGCTGTTTTTCGCTTACCCACCGCCCGGGTACACTTGGATTGGGGAGTCGGGTCAGGAAAGACCACGGTGGGCATTATGGACAACCTACCCGCTGAGGTCGTGTTGGGCAATGATATTGGCCCTCTAGCCTCGGCCTTTTTACCCACTACTGCTGCGGCTTGCCCCGTGACCACCCGCTCACAGACCCGTATCGAGGACGATCCGCCAACAGGTCGGGAGACCCAGGTAAGCCACCGACAGACACCTAGCAGTGACACTACAGATAGACCGCTAGCTTGGGACACCCCAGAGGAGTTTGGGAGGGAAACTAGACAGGACCCCACCCTCCGAAAGTACCGAGAACTAGCTGACAATAGAGGGGATGAGCGGGAACGTTTTATATGGGAGGGGGACCGATTATACAGATTAACCGAAGGCAGGAAGAGAGGCTGTGCTCCTTCGCAGAAGCGCCAATTAGTGGTACCTAGAAAGTACCGATTGGAGCTTCTCCGAATTGGCCACGACATTCCGTTAGCAGGACATCTAGGGGGTAACCGCACAACCTACAGAATCACTCAGACCTTCTTTTGGCCAGGAATCTCGAAGGACGTGCGCCGTTACTGTAGCACGTGTGATGTATGCCAGAGGGTGGGGAAGAGAGGGGATCATCCGAAAGCTCGACTGTCCCCTATGCCTGTGATCGAGGAACCATTTAGCAGGGTGGCAGTCGATCTAGTAGGACCCCTACCTAACCCCAGTCCCTCTGGTAAGAAATACATTCTTACCGTGGTGGACTATGCCACCCGCTACCCAGAAGCCGTCGCTCTGACGAATATCCAGGCTGACACTGTCGCCAGTGCGCTAGTCGGGATATTCACCAGAGTAGGATTTCCCCAGGAAATCTTGTCGGACAGAGGGACCCAGTTTACCGCAGACTTAACCCAGCAGTTGTGGAAGGTCTGTGGTATTAAGCCCCTACTTAGTTCACCGTACCACCCCCAGACTAACGGTCTCTGTGAACGCTTTAATGGTACCCTAAAGCAATTGCTACGGACCTTTACGGCGGAATACAGAGACTGGGAGCGATTTTTGCCACACCTCCTGTTTGCTTACCGGGAGGTACCGCAGGAGTCCACTGGGTTCTCTCCCTTTGAACTGCTCTATGGACGGAGGGTGCGAGGCCCTCTCGACCTCATCCGAGAGCACTGGGAGGGAGAGATGGAACACGAAGGTGTCCCCATCGTACCATATGTGCTAGAAATGCGGGACCGTATGGAACAGTTAGCCCGGATGGCCCGGGATCATCTCCATGCGGCCCAGGGTCGGCAGAAACATTGGTACGATCGGAACGCTAGGCTGAGAACATTCCAGGTAGGACAGAAAGTTCTAGTACTTAAACCCGTTCGAGGAAATAAATTGCAGACCTCCTGGCAAGGCCCCTACAAAGTAGTAGCCCAGGTCTGTGACACCACCTATATCATTGCCAGTAGCAAGGACGAAAAGATACAGAAGTCCTTCCATATAAACCTATTAAAGGAATACCAAGAACGGCCCGAAGACATAGCCGCCATATGCATCCCCGCCACTGAGGACCCTGACAGTCTCCCCATCCCTGATCTATTAGCCAACCCCGAGTCCAAAACTCTGCTTAATACAGTACAGCTAGGGGAGCGATTAACTCCCCCAGAACGAGAACAACTCCAGCAACTACTAGTTGAAAAGAGATTAACCTTTTCCCAGGAGCCAGGTTACACACCTGTAGCGACCCATTACGTAGAAACCCCAGGACAAGCCCCGCTCCGACAAACCCCCTATAGAATTCCCGAGGCTGTAAAAGAAGAGATGAGGAAGGAGATTCAGGAGATGTTAAAACTAGGGGTTATAGAGCCATCCGACAGTCCCTGGGCATCTCCCGTCGTCCTAGTCCCCAAAAAGGACGGGACGACCCGGTTCTGTGTCGATTACCGACGCCTCAACGACCGGACTGTGACAGACGCATACCCCATGCCCCGAGTAGACGAGCTATTGGATCGCATTGCCAGGGGACGCTATCTGACCACCATTGACTTGTGCAAGGGGTACTGGCAGATTCCCCTGGCCAAGGACGCTATCCCTAAGTCGGCGTTTGTCACCCCGTTTGGCCTGTACCAGTTTAAGGTCATGCCTTTCGGGATGAAAAACGCCCCAGCTACTTTTCAGCGCTTAGTGGACCGCCTCCTTGATGGCTTCCAGGACTTCGCTTGCGCATACCTGGATGACATTGCGATCTATAGCGAGACTTGGGGGGAACACCTACAACACATAGAGACTGTGTTGGATCAGATTAGGGCCGCCGGCCTAACTCTAAAGCCGGAGAAGTGTAACTTTGGCATGGCTGAAGTCCAGTATTTGGGACACCGGGTGGGGTGTGGGAAACAACGACCAGAACCCGCTAAAGTAGAGGCCGTAGCCAATTGGCCCACACCCCACACTAAGACACAAGTGTTAGCATTTTTAGGGACAGCAGGGTACTACAGGAGATTTGTCCCTGACTACAGCGCCATCGCCAAACCCTTGACAGATTTAACAAAGAAGAATTTACCTAGAGTAGTCCTGTGGTCTCCCGCCTGTGAAACAGCATTCCAAACCTTGAAACAAGCCTTGATCAATGCACCTGTTTTATCTGCCCCCGTCCCTAACAAAAGATTTGTCGTCCACACAGATGCGTCCATGTACGGACTGGGGGCAGTGCTAAGCCAGGTCGGCGAAGACGGGGGCGAACACCCTGTCGCGTATCTCAGCAGAAAACTGTTACCTAGAGAAGTGAGTTACGCGGCAGTGGAAAAAGAGTGCTTAGCCCTGGTCTGGGCCCTAAAGAAATTAACCCCATATCTGTACGGTCAAGAATTCACCTTAATTACTGATCATAACCCCCTTGTATGGCTGAACAGAGTAGCTGGAGATAATGGACGCTTACTGAGATGGAGTCTCGCACTACAGCCATACAATTTCTCCATCCAATACCGCCCTGGCAAGTTTAATGGGAACGCGGACGGTCTGTCCAGACAAACAGAACTATTGCCCTAACAAAGGACCGGACAGCCCCAAGTTGACCCGAAAAGGATCAATCCGGGTCTGCCGGAGTGTTCCACAAAAGGGGAGCAGTGTAACAGATCTCTACCAACCTCTGGTGGATGTGAAACAAACAAGGGAATTACAACTTACACATCCATTCGTTCCATTCCTCTGTTCGTCTGGTTCCGTGCGAATTTCACGTGTAATGCAGAGGTGGCCGCCATTTCGGGACTTTCCACGTGTTCGCGGCCATCTTGTGTGCGAACAGCGGTGTTTGCCTGTAACCGCATGGAACTGAAAACGGATACGCAAACAGGCGAACACCGCTGAATCCTCCAGACCTCCATAAGTTCGTACGGAAACTACCGAACGTCCCCTCGTTCGGTAGTTATATGCAATCAGCTATGGGGATTCCAGCGAACCCCGCGATTCGCATGGATGGCCAGAGTATCATACCTTTTTACCGTGCGAACGGAGACCGACCGCAAGGCCAAAACTCATGGAACTAATTTCGGCTAGTTGGTCTGTGCGGTCGGTCAAAACTTTGGAACGTTGTATCTCCCGAACTGTACATCCGAATGGGGTGATTTTTGGATATATTGTCCCCCTGAAGGAGAGCTATCCAGCGCTACCGGATTTAAAGCCGTACCCCCTGTTTTTGGGGTACATCCAGAACTGGTGGAAAAATGTGGACATTTTAATTGGGTTATGTAGTTATCTGAGGGGAGGAGACGTGGGGGTGTTACCATCTGTATTATTGGTTGTTTTCATCCTCCCCCTGGGAGTGTTCTGTGTGTATCTATTTCTAATAAAAAGCAGGCTGGGTGTTCCAGTCCTCAGTTCATCTTGACCCTTCAAAACGTAGCCTCGTCTCGTTCTTGGAAGGGGATTATTCTGCTCCTGTTTACAGCTGAACCTGCTCCTCACTCTGGATATCGTGGATGGGATTACATCAGCCTACTTCTCCACAGCAGCTTGCAGGGAAAAGGACACCTTCAACGGCAGAAACCCTCTCTCTATCTGGGTAGCCGTTACAACAGTAAAAATACATATAACACACAGTACAACCTACAGACAACCTTTCTTACATTATAGTCCAGAAGTGGCTAGGTTTGCCACAATTAGCAATTTATCTCATAAATAACTTGCAATCTAAAACTTTAATAGATGATAATTTAATTAATGGATGTTTAAATTAATCAAGGCTAGTTATAACATGCGGTTGATAGCAGGGTTGGCCAACTATAACATTAATTTATACATGATCAGGTGATTGAGACAAAAATGTTCACAAACAAGAGGAGAAATGACGAATGACCTCGCGGAGGTAGTGGTTATTCAGTTTGAGATACATTTGGGGACATTATCAATTACTACATACAAATGGTAAGTGGACAAGAGATGCCCCTGGAATCACTGTGATTGTGAAATAGGCGAGTCTAGGAGCTGTCCGCACTAGCACACAGAATTAAAATTGTTGGGTGTGGAATTAAAAGGCCTTTTTTTTTTTTTTTTAAATTCTTTATTTTTGAGTGCAGAGTTAAATACATGTTTCAGCGTTGTCACATGACATAAGAGAGATTAACAGTATATATCACTTCGAGTGTGCTCGGTATGCTGCACTTTTTTTTTTTGGGACAGGAGTAATACGAATATACAAACAGGCTTATTAACATACAGAGTAATCTTGTTTAGTCCTAGCTGGAAATGCATGTCTGTAATTATATAGGCTTGCTAAACATGTGGAAATGTGTGATTATGAGAGTACGTCTCGTGTGCAAATCACATGGAAAGCTCTATAGTAAAAACAAAAAGTAAAAGAGAACAGTACATTCTAGGTAAATTCACGTTTATAGTACTAAGACCCTTATGTAACCTGAACGCTATTTTCATTTGCTGGGCTATACAATAAAACATGCTATTCTAGATGATAGACACAATGAGCTGGTGTAAGACTTGCTATCTTGTGTTGCAGTTTACTAATAAACGACCTGTTGCAAAAAGAAAGGTCAGCCGGGTCTATAGCATGGTCACAGCATCTTATCAGAAAAACAGAGGCATAGTGCGTAATCTAGATACATGTTAAAAAAAAATAAAATAAAATTATTAGGGGTTAATAGGAGTCCAAACTTGAAAGGTACATCCAGAGTTCGGCTTCCATACAGGATAGCGTCCGGGCAGAAGCACAGTTCACATGGTGTGAGTGTGGGCAACGGCTGGGTGCCAGATGATGAGGTAGTCCCTATGTGTCTAGCCGATACCCATTCTGGAGGCCGAGTTTGCTGATCTGGAACAAGAGGCTAGCGAGGTGCTGGACTGCTGCGACTCCTCCGGTCCTGGTAGTGGTAAGAGGTTGTTGCTGGCTGGGTGCTTGTTCGGTGGCTGAGCGCCTCTTCCCTTCGTATCTCTTTCAGCGGTGCTAGCTGTGCGGCGGGCGGGTGGTGTCGGCGGGTGCTTTGTCTGGCGGTGGTTCTTATTTAGTTGTCGTGGGCCATTGGGACCCCACATGGTGGTGGGCGGTTTGCTGGAGCCTCCTACCGGCGCCTTTGCTCGGCGTCTGTGAGGCTGTTTCAGGCTAGTAGTGCCCCGACTTTGCCTCTTCCGCCGGGTCTCTTTCTTGGTTTGTGCCTGTTCTCGCGGTGGCAGCGCTGAACTTGGATGACCCGGCTGGGTGTTGATGAGTGTGCTGTGGCTCGTTGCCGGTGTTGCCATTACCGGTACGGGGTGCGAGCATCTAGTTTCCATGCGGTCCCAAAAGCGCTGGCAAACCGCGTCAAATTTCGCCCTGAAAGCCCTTGCCCAGTCCTCGGTATCTTGCTGTCGAGGATTTGCGGCCCTGCTGTCGGCCATCTTAGGTAGGCCTCGTGGTACCGCCCGGGCAGCATGATTCGGGTCTACGTCCCCTATGTGAGTGCTTGTCTTTCGCTGGTGGACCGGGATGACCCCCACCGGTCCGGGGGGGGGGGGACTGGGATCTGTCTGCAGTGAGTCCCACAGGCGTAGTGGGGGGAGAGCGGCCGTCTCTCCTGCTCCCACCTGTCGAGTAGGCCTCCGCCACTCATTTGGCACAAATTGCTTTTTCCTCCGTGTGAGGGGTATCATTTTGTTCTGCCCCGTGTGCCCAGTCGTTTGCTGGCTCTGTCGGCCCAATTAGTCTCCGTTTGGGTCGGGAAAAGCAGGTTAATTAGCAGCTCTGTGCAGGAGCCCATGAGGTTGTCGACCAGTTGGTTCTGCAGCCAGGCCCCGCCCCCATTAAAAGGCCTTTTGATGCATCATCAGACCAAGAACTGTTTGTAGTTACTTTCTTGAAATGGGGTTCTGTGGCCTAATAGCAGAGTGGTGTATATATCACTGCCAGGGATTTAGGGTCTTTCTGGAATGATGGTTCACAGCCTATCGCTTGCAAGAGAACAGACATGAATATCTACCTGACTGTACAGTGCCAAATGTAGAGTGTAACAGTGATGAACTGGGCTGTTTAAATGGTTTTGGACCAGAGACAGTTAGTAAACAGGTAGAAATGATGATGTGAATGGTCAATTTGCATAGAGCAGATTCGAAAGTTCCAAGATGGAACATTAAATTGAAGAGGGTCAAGTAAAGTTGGAGTTGAGAAAATAAGAAAGTCAAGTGTAAACATTATATTCAACTACAAGTTTCATGATGCTATAACAAACATATATTGTCCATCTATTGATTTATACAGTATACTGTCCGAAAACAATTTCAGCAATGTCTATAAAAATCAATTATAGGAACCCTTATTCACAGCTTATTGAAGTGGTTTGGGTGCAGTGTCTCTGTTTTAGAGAAACTACACTGCTAATATTGCAGTGCTAGGACTGCCTCTAATGGCTATCTACCAGAAAGCCACTAGAGATGTTTACTGCTGTTTCATGGAGTTTGACTCTACAAACAGGTATATTATAGTCAGTGCTATATTATACAGACAGCTATATTATGGTCAGCAGTATATTCTACAGACAGGTATATTATAGTCAGCAGTATATTATACAGACAGGTACATTTACAATAATGCAATACAGACAATTCCTATAATGTACTAAATATAATCGCACTTTATTTAGATAATACAATTAGACAATCACGTGTAACTGTGAACAATTTACCCACCTGCCAACATGTCCAACAGAGTGATCAATGCTAAGTAAGTCGAATGTTGATTACAAACAAATCAACATTCCAATGACTTTATTAGCGGGATGCCACCTGGATTTGGTCCTGTGACAACATAGCTCAACTCAACCATGGCCTCAGCTTGGCCAGAAGCCATGGATAAAGGTTTGGAGGCATTCCCAACATGTGCACAAGCATATCCTGCAGTGATACATTTGTGCTGATTAATGCAACACCCATTCTCATGTTAATTATGAAGTGGTATCATAGTATGTTGGCGAAGGAGGACACCATTGGTATGAGGTGGATCTAGAAATTGTGTGATAAACAAAATATGTGGAATAGCATTTCCAGTTCTGACATATCTCCAAGATTGTGGTTTGCACAATGAATTGAGAGTTTATATTGTGTTGAAACCAGTGAGTGAGTTTATATCCTGGTATCTTGTACTTATGGGAAAAGTAAAAAATCGTTGTTCATTGGTCACAGTCTAGCCCCCTCTGCCAATATTTGGTAATATAAGATACGGAATGGAATTGTTTCTGTGGAGGTAATATGGACCTTTCAAGTATTATTTGCAGATAAACAGCTTCCTAATATTTTGAGAGGCCTAGGATATCTAACCCACCACATTTCTGGGGCTTCATGAAGTCATATTTAAACAATCTTTCTTGCCCTGGCGATCATATCTTAGAAGAACAATGTTTTGGGATATAGATGGTTTGGAAGAGATGTAGAAAACAGGGAAACACCTTCATTTTCATGACACTTAAGCATCCAAAGTAATGGTGGAAAGAGACCATTTTGCAAGTATTGTTGAATGAGGGTCAAAGGTTTAGCATGTCAGTATATTAAGTTCAATTGGATGAGGATTTTGCACCTATATATGTGAAGACAGTTTTCCACTAATTAAAGTGGAATCTGGAACTTGGAGAGCTCTCCTTTAAATTCTAGAATCTCTGATTTAGATAAATTAATTTAATGTTAGGCAACATTTAGCAAGTCTTAAATTAGGACTTTATAGCTGAGAGAAATTATCTGGATCATTGTTTTAAAAACGATCATCAACATATGCTATAATTTATAGTGGGACGTGTCAACCTTCGTACCTTTAGCATAGATTCTAATTTGGAAAAATTTAAATTTCTAGCACAAAAAAGGAAAGAAACTGGGGACGGTCCTGTCTCATTTTGTTATTGATATCAAAGTAGTCCAATAGAATGCTGTAGAATACTAAAGACAAATCTGAATTGCAAAGACCTGGTCTAGAACTCACATCATGTTGTCTTTGGCTTCTTGTCCTTTCATTAAAGCTATGTGATATGGGTGGACCAGGTGTGGTATGTGAGGTCAAAGCCTCAAGGCTTAGGAAGGTTTATAACTTAAACAAAAGGCTTGATCTTTCTCCTCTCTATGAATAGTGGTGACCTAGTTACATTAATATAAATTATGTTTTATAATATTTGATTGCCAGGTCATCCTGTCAAGCACTTTTATCTAGTTTATAAGTGAGAGTTTATCAACACATATTGGAATGCCAAGGTTTGGGCCACATCAGTCCAGAGTTTTATTTACATTCTTTTTGACATTGATCAGCAAATGAGCAGAATGTGGACTTTCTTAAGGTGGAGTCCTCATGGTACAGAGTCAAGAAAGCAACTCCTAATACTGCCAGAAAGCCTAATCTATAGATGACTAAATCAAATTGGTCTAATCTCCATGGAGTATTTTATTAACAAATGTTTTCAGTCTTTTGGCCTGGAGAGTTCAAATAAAGGTTTGGCACTTTTATTGCCAAATTCATAATAGGACTTTCATATTAATGAAAATAGAAATTGGAAGTTTAGGGAGGGATTGTGTCCAAAATCTCTGAATTAAAAAAAAAAAAAAAAATCCAGTTTGACCATGTTTAAAATCCCCCTTCCCCCCAAAATTGTACTATTTTGGCCTCTTTTTTGGGAGTCAATTGATGTCCGATCACCTTTCACAGTTTAGTAAATAAACCCCTCGATTTTTATCATTACTTAAATGTATGTTTAGATTCCACTACTACATTAATAATCCAGTGATTAGAAAATGAACATCACAGCCTTTTTATGTCTTTAAATGCCAGAATAACTGCATATTGAAGCTTTAATAACATGACATTTAAAGAACTGCAAGCGAATCTCCAGCATCCTTTGTTTAAAGACGCGTACTAGGAAACATTAGTGATATACAGTTTGACTTTAAAGGAAGTCCCTGAAAAATATACAAATCCTGTCTAAAGACTTCCAGTCCCCAACCAATCATCCTCATTAACTTCTGACCTAATTTAACGAGTGGCGCAGAAGGGAAAATTGTTCCCGTCCGAGCTCGAACAATCCAGTCTCCATTTCTGCTTTCTTTTATGCTGCGTGCAGGCCCCATTACTCAGGCATGTAGGAGTAGTTGTGATTATGGATGTGTTACATTTCCTAATTTGCTTACATTGGACAGGTCCGCACGCCCATACTCCCCTCTTTTTGGCATCCTGCTCTGTACCTTGCTTCATATGCCAGAGAGTGAACTTTTAGCATGGCCTCAGACGCTGCTAAACACATCACAGGCCGCGAGGAGCACATTGCAGGCCTAATAGCACGAAATGACCTGTGAATTCTTCCTCCTCTAATTCCTCGCTTTAATGACTTACAGTATCGGGGCGAACCTCTACGACCACACACCAGCTATTGTGGGCCAAATAAGTATCAAATGCTGCATTGAAGACATATTGTAACCAGTGTTTGGTTTGTGGCTTTTTGGCATCCAACCCATGCAATTAGCCTGATGGCTTTACAGCTCCCTCTGGACTTGTCTCATGCTCGGGAATATAGTTACTGTTGTAGACTAATAGGAGGGATCATTGTACACTAACTTTCCAATATTGAGTCATGACCAGAAACCAGCAGGATTCCCCCCTTATCCAGTCTGACTGTTGTCATAAGGACTGTTAGACTCACATCAGCGACGGGAGTAGGTTGGCTTCCTCTGTTCCTCACATAGTTATTTTGTAAAGATTTTTTTTTTTTCTTTACAAAGAACAGAAAAGATTTCTAGGGCAGATTGCTACACAAGGCAAAGCAGTGATTAGGGAGGCAAATTCCAGAAAGGTGAAATTGCAGTAACATTATCTAATGCAACAAGAATAAACAGTGAGCAAAAGAATATTTTTGATCAAAGAAAAAAAAGACACATCTCTTCTCACCCACCGGAGATCTAAAATTTGGAGGACACTGAGCTGCAATTCACATGTTCTATTTCAACCATAGGCTCAACCATTCCTTAAAACTGGATTTATAGAACTAATGGGCAACAAATGAAAAGAGAGAACGTGGTGATGTGATTTATCAATATGTCACGTTTGGAAAAGTGGAGCAAAAACTGGAGTAGTCATCAATGGAGTGTACTTGTTGAATTCATTGCTTTCCATGGAGAAACGACCCCACGTTTAGCCCTTTGCTCTACTTTTCAGAACATAACTGATAAATATGCCCAATTTTCTGTATATTAATCTGAAACATTGACGCCCAGAGACTCTGCTATAAGGATACCAACCTCGGTGATTCTATGCTAAGTGTTAGTTTCTAGTGGAAGACAGACAGATGAGTAAGAGCTACTAAGAAGGTATGGAAGTACGCTTTGTTCTCCATACTAGTGGTTCACAAGTCAGTCCTCAAGGCTCCCCTACCATTCCACAATTCAAGGATTACCCAGTTGTGTCTATGTTGTTGTTTTTTTCTATTCTATAAAGACCTTAGATACAACTGGGCAATCCTGGACTGGTAGGGGAGCCTTGAGGACTGGTTTGGGAACCATTGTTCCATACCCTCCTCTTTCTATCAATGTATAGGAAATGAGATTAACAAGAGTATTTTCAGATGCACTGTGGCTGGTGTGTCAGCCTTGAAACACATGGGAAAATGTGAGATATAATTATAGCAGCTAGCACCTACCCCAAACCCTTTTCTTTCTCCTCGGAGCCTCTGAATGGAATGAACGATAACAATACAATGATTCATGCCTCAGTTATGTCTAAGAAATAACTTTGCTTTCCTTATCTGGTTCTTTCTATTTGCACTGGATGAAGTGGATTTAGCCCGTATTATCGAGAAACAATAAGGATCCTCGATTACAATTGGATTCATTTTATTTTATTTTATGGAAAGAACAGGCGTCCCTAATGTTAAATAAAGCCATGTGTTTAGTCATACTAAATATTGATTCTTTTCTCTGCCATTTATAAATACCAACGATTTTCATTCACCAACCTTGCAGTTCTGATACCGGAGAAACTGACGGAAGCCAAGCACAGAGAGATGGACACAGGTTTCTTCAGGAAGGAAGAGATTCTTTATTGGATCACCGATCGGGACTCAGAGGGACTAGCGTCACCAAAATACAGCAAAGTCTGAGTACTGAATACATAGAGTACATTCCTTATATAGCACTGTAGCTCCTCCCACAATTAACTACACCCACACATACCCTTAACCTATTTAATGAATAGAGTCTAAACTCATCCATCCGGTCTAACCACGTGGCTCATCTGATACAAAGGAGAGGGACGCGTAATTCCAGTTCTTACATTCCTGCACCTGGTCAGTACAGTGATGACAGTATCTTAGCTACGTGTAATTAACCAACTGATACTACAAACACATATACATACATATGCCTTGTGGCAATCTTAGCCTGCTAAACTTGTATTTTACTGGAATTACATCACATTCCCCCCTTTGATGCCTCTGATATTTCACAATTACTTGAGGCATCACTTAACCTTGGTTTGCATATACCTCAGGTTACCATGAACCAGACCAGACTTATCTTATGATGTGAATCTTTTCAACACTCATCTTCCTGCATTGGTTCTCCTTGATCTAGAGCCTTATACTTATATATCGCCATTATCTGTGCAGCAGCCTTCCTCTCTGCTATACTTCCTATCAGGCTTTGCACAGACCTAACTACTAAGGGTATAAGACACGGTAGGAGTAGACACAACAGTAAAATCAGTAGGACTCCACCTACCACTGCCTTAAGCCCTCCAAACCACTCATACCAGCTACCAAACCAACTACTTGGATTGTACCCTTTCCATACCTGAGTAGGCACATGCACTAGTTTAACCATATGGCTAGTAAGCTCAGCTATTGCTTGCCCTTCGTCATCTATTTGAAGACAGCAATTGCTCAGGTTAAACTTCCCACATACACCTCCCTCTACTGCCAAAAGGTAATCCAAGGCTAATCTATTTTGGTACACTGCTGTCCTCATCCTGGTATTATGCTTCGCTAGAAGATTGAGTGCTTGTGATGTCTCATTTGTGATAATCTCAACCACCGCCTGTAATCTTATAATACGGTTGAGCATATAAATAGGGGTTCTATAACCAAAGGTACCATCTTCTGCCCACGTGGCTGGCCCATAATAATCTATGATACGCTGGGGAGGCCATTCATCATCTTCCCAGGCGCCTATCTCTAAGGGTCCCCTTTTCTTCCTATGATTCACATCATACACTTTAACACCTAAAGTCTCACCTGTTTCAATCGGTAACAAGAAGAAGGATGGTTTGAGCATACCTAACACACATGCCCCTTCCCAGTCCTGTGGCAACTCCGAATAGGCTTTCTTACCACAGATCCAGTACAAATTTGCTGGGGCTCTCCAAGTAGATGTGATGGATAGATCAAACCACACATCCTTTAAATTGGCATATCTAGCAAACGGGTTAGATGGTTCTGAGACATTTGAAGCCGACCACCAAGTTGTATTCTTTGTATCATCATCATAAGCTTTTTGCCCTAGACAAGTTAATTCTCCTACAGAAGTATTATACATCATTCCTTTCCTTGCTATGCAAACATAACCTATGATGGAGGTCTTTAATCTCCACTCAGATTTACCTCTAACACTCAAATGATAATCGGCTTGTGTAGATATTAGTTGGTCAACTGCCTCAGAACCGGACATTACCTCCTTTGCTTCCTAAGGCCATTGGTCTCCCATGTTAGTACCTCCACACACATAGCAGTTGGTAACATTAAGACTACCGGCAATACTTTCAGCTAAATCGATGAACAGGTTTTTAGCATTATGGGGGATCTTATTATCTATACTCATCTCTTCGTAAAAGGAATGGTATACTTGATGAGTCTGGGAGGATACCGTATCAGTCTCTATTCCTATAAACAATAATGTCCCAGGATCTAAACCCGTCCCGTATATTTGAAACCCAAATAAATTTCCATACTTATCTAGGAACTTGTCGGGGTTATTAATAAGTATATGGACTGGGTTGCATTCCATAGACTTACAATAAGGGCTAGTCGGCAACTTAGTCACTATCATGTCTTTATCTACTGTCTGTCCCCAAGTCGCCCACCCCACACAAGACCAATATGGGCAAAAGTTATAATCTCTATTTGGGCATCTAGGACTTACATATTTATTTTTGCTACTGGGACAAATATATTTATCGTTAGACCCATACGTCCTCTCCCATCTAAGATCCCCACATACATTCCACGGCTTTCTACCACTTGATATCGCCTTACATGCATCAAATAGCAGAACACCCGAAGAATGTACGGATTCTAACACCGTTTTATTAATTAGGGTCCCCTGAGGATCTCCATTCCTGAGAGTCAACCAAATTGTACGAGGCTGATACTCCGGACTGAAGCACTTAGGTTCTCCTACTCCTAAATGGCACACACTATAATCTATATTTAAGTATCTACATCTCCTTTACACTCGTATTGTGAATGCCAAATTAGGGTTTGGGAAATATGGTTACCTGTTCTCGTAGTCTTAATGCATACCTCACAGCTAGGAGTGTCGGTACCTCTACCTTCCTGAATATAAAAACACATATAAATAAACACTATCAAAAGCACATCTTTCGCCGTCATCCTCAGTCTTCGTCCGTGCGATGGAACCTCAGCTTCCAGGATGTGAGGGCTGCAGGGAATGGAGTTCTGCTCGTCTTCACAGGTGTCCCTTCGAGACTTTCCTGGCTTATACACTATGTGATGGTAAGCGGACAGGCTTTATTATGGCCTTCTCACTCACACCTGTAACAATAAAATTTGTAATCCACAATAATTCCTCGTTACTCCGACTGAGTAGTGCGTTTCAACCGGATCTTGCAGGGATTCTCTGGATCTGCTGTAACTTGCCAAGAATCGACTGCTGCTGGTTTAACCCTGGAGTGATGTATCCACGGAGTCACTTCTGCTACTTTTATTGCTGTAGGGGTAGACAAGAGAACAACATAAGGACCTCTCCACTTGGGCCCTAACGGTACAGTATTCCACTCTTTAATCCACACTTGGTCTCCTGGATGGTAACTATGAACAGGGGGATAAATATTCACAGGTAATCTATCTTGTACCCATTTCTGTACCTCCTCCATAGTCTTACCCAACTCTACAACCTGCTGCCGGGTAATTCCTTCTCCCAACTGACTCAAGTCCCCCCTTAAGTTACCAAGTACGGGAGGTGGTCGCCCATACATGATTTCAAAAGGAGAGAGGCCCATCCTTCTGGTAGGGGTACTGCGGATTCGCAATAAAGCTATGGGTAAGAGAACGTTCCACTTAAGTTGGGTTTCCTGACACATTTTAGCCAACTGGTTCTTTATAGTTCTATTCATTCTCTCTACCTTACCAGAACTCTGGGGTCTATATGCAGTATGAAGCCTCCACTTTATACCAAGCATATGAGTCAGTTGTTGTAGGCACTGGTGAACAAAAGCTGGACCATTGTCCGATCCTATAGAACAGGGTAGTCCATATCGGGGTATTATTTCTCGTAGCAGGAATCTCACAACTTCTCCTGCTTTCTCTGTACGAGTAGGACATGCTTCTACCCAGCCTGAATAGGTGCACACAATTACCAACAGGTAACGATGTCCACCCGATTTAGGCATCACTGTAAAGTCTATTTGTAGATCGGACATGGGGAGTCCCCCCATAAACTGGACTCCTGGTGGCTTTACTGGTCCTTGTCTTGCATTATTCTTAGCACACGTTACACATCTGCGTACAATGGCCTGAGTCAAGTTGGACAATCTTGGTATGTAGAAATGTTTTCTAAGAGATTCTTCAGTACTGTCTCTCCCAGAATGTGTCCCGTTGTGATAATTTTGGACAATTTCTACCGCTAGTGATGCTGGTATGACTATTCTTCCATCTTCTAGCTGATACCACTTGTTCTCCAAATACTTTCCCGGTTCAGTCTTTAACCACTCCTCTTCTTGAGCTGTATAAACTGGAGTCCATTGGGACAGTGGAGTTGGTATAAGAGCAGCTATATGCCCCACATACTCCTGTCTTCCTGATTCAGCAGCACGCTTAGCTGCACTATCTGCCATCCGATTTCCCTTGGTTACATCACCATCTCCTCTCAGATGCGCTCGACAATGTATGATACCGACTTCTTTCGGCTCCCACACTGCTTCCAATAGTTGTAGGATTTCAGCTGCGTACTTGATTTCTTTGCCTTCTGAATTCAGTAGTCCTCTTTCTTTATACAAAGCTCCGTGGGCATGAGTGGTTAAAAACGCATACTTAGAGTCCGTATAGATATTTACTCTTAAACCTTCAGCCAATTGTAACGCTCGTGTTAGTGCTATTAATTCTGCCTTTTGTGCTGATGTTCCTTTCGCCAGTGGCCGAGCTTCTATCACCTTGTCTATGGTTGTTACTGCATATCCTGCATAGCGGATCCCTTCTTTCACATAACTACTGCCGTCGGTGTAATATTGAACATCGGGGTTCTGGATGGGAAAATCACGAAGATCTGGTCTACTTGAGAATACTTCATCCATTACTTCCAAACAATCATGTTGACTTTCAGTAGGTTGCGGCAAAAGGGTAGCTGGATTTAAGGTGTTTACAGTCTCTAAATGCACTCTTGGGTTTTCACACAACATTGCTTGATACTTGGTCATACGGCTGTTACTAAACCAATGATTTCCTTTGTAATCCAACAACGTCTGTACTGCATGTGGGACTCGTACATAAAGTTCTTGACCCAGAGTGAGTTTATCGGCTTCAGCTACTAGCAGGGCGGCTGCAGCTACGGCTCTTAGACAAGGTGGAAGTCCGCTGGCCACTGCATCCAGTTGCTTAGACATGTAGGCAACAGGTCTTTGCCATGATCCCAAGTACTGTGTCAATACTCCCACAGCCATTCTTCTTTGCTCGTGTACATATAAGTAGAATGGTCGTGTGTGATCAGGTAGACCTAATGCTGGGGCACTCATCAAAGCCTTCTTCACATCTTCAAATGCCGTTTGCTGTTCTTGGGTCCATAAGAAGGGGTCGTGCTCTGTACCTTTGATAGCTGCGTACAGAGGTTTTGCTAGTATCGCATAACTGGGAATCCATATCCTACAGAAGCCTGCTGCCCCCAAGAATTCTCGCACTTGTCTTCTATTCTTGGGTATTGGTATTTGGCAGACAGCTTCTTTTCTCTCTGGCCCCATAATTCTTTGACCTTCAGAGATATGGAATCCTAGATACTTGACAGTTGGCAAACACAACTGAGCCTTCTTTCTAGACACCTTGTATCCTGCCTTCCAGAGAATATGTAGTAGATCGTGCGTTGCTTGCTGACAGATTTCTTTTGTAACTGCTGCTATCAACAAGTCATCTACATATTGTAACAATACACACTCTCCTGGGATGGACTCGAAATCCAATAGATCTTGACTTAGGGCTGAACCAAATAGGGTAGGTGAATTTTTAAACCCTTGGGGCAGTCTTGTCCAAGTCATTTGGCGTTTTGAGCCCGTTACAGCGTTCTCCCATTGGAAAGCGAAAATACATTGGCTTTCTGCGGCAATTCGGAGGCAAAAGAAGGCATCTTTGAGATCTAAGACTGTGAAGTAAGTAGCCCCGCCCGGAATTAAAGCAAGCAGGTTATATGGATTGGGTACAACTGGATGTATGCTAACAACCGCATCATTGACTGCTCTTAAGTCCTGTACAGGTCGATACTCATCTGTACCGGGCTTTTGAACAGGCAGCAATGGGGTGTTCCAGGGGGAAGTACAGAATTTTAGGATACCATACCGTATGAACTTATCCAGATAGGATTGGATGTTCTTCTTAGCCTTCTGCTGAATGTGATATTGTCTTAGGCTCACTGGATAAACCCCATGTTTCAGTTCAATTTTTATTGGTGGAATATTGCGGGCCAGTCCTGGTGGGTTGTTCTCTGCCCAAACTCCTGGTATGTTAAACAATGTCTCATCACTCCTAGGGTTTTGGCTAGTCAACACTGTATAAAGTCGCCACTCTTCTTCCTTTGGTACGGATAAAGTCATAATACCTGAAGGTCCATTAAACTTTAAAGATGTTGTTCCATCTGGTAGGAACGTAATCTGCGCTTGTAATTTGGATAGCATATCACGTCCCAGCAATTGGACTGGACATTCAGGCATATAAAGGAATTGGTGTTTTACTACGTGGCCTCCCAATGTACAGAGTCGACTTTTAAGAACCGGTCTTTCAGCACTTCTTCCAGTTGCTCCTATCACAGTAATAGTCCTTCCAGATGGAGGAGCAACTAGATTAGTCACCACTGAATGTTCAGCACCAGTGTCGATCATGAACGCACTCCTTTTCCCCCCTATTGATACATCGACCATAGGCTCCGCTCGACCAAGGGGGATGGAGCCCGGTCGGTATCAATAGTCCTCCATGACAGTGTCAGCCAATCCTACAAAGTCCCTACCTTCTCTATCGCGGGACCTTTGCGCTGCTGGAATATACCTGTCTTCCCTAACACTTCCTCTGTTCCCATTACTCCCTCTATAACCATTACTCCCTCCGGGGCCTCCTCTACCTCTCGCTCTACCTCTAAAGTTTCCGTAGCCTGCCCTGGGTTGGTCTCTCTCGTACTGCTCTCTTTGCGGACATTCGTTCCTCCAATGCCCTTCTTCCTTGCAATACGCACACTGATCCCTACTCAAAGGCTCCCTACTCCATCTATTATTGCCTCTATCTGGGCCCCGTTTATCTACGCCTGCGATCGCTACCGCTAGCATATCAGCCTTTTTACGCATCTTGCGCTCCTCCTCTTTCTTGCTTTCTGTTTCCCTATTCATATAGACCTTATTAGCTACCTCCATTAGTTGGGTGATGGACATACCTGCAAACCCTTCTAACTTTTGTAGCTTGCGCTTAATATCTCCGTAAGCTTGGCTGACAAAGGCGGAGTTAACCATTCGGGAATTGTCTGCGTCTTCCGGATTAAAGGGGGTATACAAGCGGTATGCCTCCAATAATCGGTCATAAAAGACACTGGGCGCTTCATCGCTTTTCTGGATCACCTCAACTGTCTTCGACATGTTAATGGCTTTCTTTCCTCCGGCTTTCATGCCAGCAATTATAGCGTCTCTATAGGCTCTGAGTTGAACCATATCAGCACCATTTACGTTCCAATCGGGATCAGTGTTGGGATAATGTGTTGCGGCCCATGCTGCTGGATTAGCTTGGTTCAAAGCACGGGCTCTATCCTCTAATGCTTTAATGGCTGCTTGATTTATTCTTGTCCTTTCCTCATTGTTAAATAAAGTCATTAATAACTGCTGGCAATCAGCCCATGTCGGATTATGTGTCTGTACTATTGAGGTGAACAGATCAGTCATGGCTTGTGGTTTCTCAGTATACGAGGAATTGTGGGTCTTCCAGTTTAAAAGATCGGTTGTAGTGAAGGGAACATATACGAAGACAGGGTCAGCTTGTGCCATTTGACCTGCGGCATTAATATAGGCTGACCCGGGATTCAGACGAAGAGGCATCTGATAGTGTCTCAATTGTTGGGCACCGGTCAACTGTCGGGTCTGTATGGGGCTACGTGGAGGGGCGTCAGTCATGGGTTCCGGTCGGGGAGAGATAGGGTATGGGGATGTGGGAGGTTGGTTTTGGGAAAAGGTAGTGAATAGAACACTTCGGGCCGAGCTAGATGAAGCTTGACCGGAAGTCTGAAGTGGCGCCAAATCAGGATATTCGTTTCTAATGGGGGTGGGTTCTGGTTCCGGAAGGGGAGATTTAGTACGAGGGGGGGTGGATCCTGTACTGGAGGAGGAAGCGGAAGTGGATGAGGGTAATGAGGGAAGGGTTACAGGACTTCCTGTATTTGCGTCACTTCCTCTTACCGGAAAGTAAGGGGGCGGCAAAGGGATCTCGGACTCAGGGGGCGTGTCCAAAATGGGCCTAACACCAGCCCTAGTGGACGAACAAGTCCTAGCTACCATGAGGCGACACTGTTCCTCGTGGCATGTCCGGAGCCATTTTGGCGAGTCATTTACGGCCTGTCTCCAACAGTCAATATAAGGAAACTGGCCGTAAAGTTCAGGCCTACCCGATACAGCCACGTGTAAGCGCTGTACCAGAGTTGGATCCAAACTGCCACGTGGCGGCCATGCCGCAACCAAAGTAGGCCACTCCCTAGTACACAAAGTGACCAAACGTACAGGAGACATCTTTACCCCAAAATCACAAACTTTGAATCCCTTTTTAAAATTCTTAACCATACATCCTAAGGGATCCGGAATCGTTGACTGCGACGCACCCATACTTAACAATGGAACGTCGTCGACAACGATTACTATACACGCGTACTATTCAACAGTCACACCCGTTTCCTCTGGCAACAGCACCACGTGGTACGGTTACCAAGTGAAACGTACACAATAACAATAAACACTCAGGGAATTCCCGTACACACACAGCTGTTACACCAGTCACTATATAATCAATATTATGCCCTTTGGCGTAACTATACAGTCACCCACGCTATAATTCTCTATATACGAATTACCCGTCTATAACACACCCCAGTAACATCGTCTTTTACAAATAGCGGTTACAGTACGGTTAGCATAGGTCAAAGCACAAGTTAAGGTCACAATACAATTATTAGTGGTTATGGTGTTAAACATGCAATGGACGACAATGATTAGTACTTATTATATAATGTCAGTAAATATACAGGGTTATGGTACCGTGCACTATAATACAGCAACACACTATTAACACTCTCGCTAGACGGCTGAGCTCGCGCTATCTAACAAGATATACACTTTACTAAAACAATCGTTAACACATTTACAATTCCCAACTAAACTATTGGCCAGTACCTTGAATGGACTACCTAAAACTATATACACCCGTTTTGGTTAGCCACACTGCCCAATCACCACATATACATAGCGAGCTAGAGAACCGAATTTACACAGGCGCCTCTTAGTCGCACTATACAACGAGCTAGAGATCCGAATTTACACAGGCGCCTCTTAGTCGTACTATCAAAAGTCTAGTGGGTTCCAAATTTACACGCCTTCCCACTTAGCCCAGATAGGATGAGAACTAGCGAACCGAATTTACACAGGCGCCGCTTAGTCTCCCGGTCCCTCCGACCTAGCGAACGTAATATACACCCTAGAACGCTAGTCTAGACAAGACACCGGTGTCCGGCTAGGGCTATCTTACACCAGGACCCCGCCTGACTAACCAAATCAAACGGTCTGACTAAAGAGCGTTCGATCGAGCGGTGCGCCTTCGCTCCTTCCCTCCGACAGAGGGGGCAGATACACAGATTCAAAACCCCTTTGGGCCTACCGCACAATCGGTATACCCCTAGTGGGTCCTGCCGTCTAAAACAGCAGTTGTCTTACCTCCTCGTTCCTGAGCCTGAGTTCACACTCATCGACGGGGACACCCCAGCACTTCTCACGTAGAGGCCGATGATCTCCTGGACAACAGACCAGTGGCGCCGAGACGAAGGGAGGTCCACGCAGAAGTTCAGGGGTGCAGCCGTAGAGAACGTGGGCAAAGATAGACCGTCTCACGCCTCTGCCTCTCAGCTACCGTTGAACGATGAGCTTCCCGGCCAATGCACCAAATGATACCGGAGAAACTGACGGAAGCCAAGCACAGAGAGATGGACACAGGTTTCTTCAGGAAGGAAGAGATTCTTTATTGGATCACCGATCGGGACTCAGAGGGACTAGCGTCACCAAAATACAGCAAAGTCTGAGTACTGAATACATAGAGTACATTCCTTATATAGCACTGTAGCTCCTCCCACAATTAACTACACCCACACATACCCTTAACCTATTTAATGAATAGAGTCTAAACTCATCCATCCGGTCTAACCACGTGGCTCATCTGATACAAAGGAGAGGGACGCGTAATTCCAGTTCTTACATTCCTGCACCTGGTCAGTACAGTGATGACAGTATCTTAGCTACGTGTAATTAACCAACTGATACTACAAACACATATACATACATATGCCTTGTGGCAATCTTAGCCTGCTAAACTTGTATTTTACTGGAATTACATCACAGTTCTAGTGTTAATACCAACGTAATTTCCATGGCTGGGTTGGCCTGCAGAGATCACCAAATATACGGTCTCCTTTGCCAACCTCGTTATCATACAAAGCCCTTCACTCTGTAATGTCAGCCATTGTCCCCAAATGTGTAAGCTTCCCATCACTCCATGGCATTAATCCTGCCAGTTAAAATGTTATTATTATCTCTACTAACAGTCCCATTAGCCTTTCATTTCCCCATACCTGTCATCAACCTGTAATCAATTAATATATTCCAGCCCTCCCCCAAGATCTAACAATGACCTGATCCTTGCATCTTCTTTTACCATTGTACTCCTCATCCCCGTTGAAATTACCCTTCTCATCCTCCATGCCATTACCCGCCCCATCTGCCATGACATTACAATCCCCATTCCCCATAACAATACCCTCTCCATCCCCCATGAAATTGCCATCACCATTACCCATGGCATTACTCTCCCTACTGCCTATGACATTACCTTACCCATACCATGACATTTCCCTACCCATCCCCCATAATAATACCCTCCCCAACCACCCATTACATTATCCTCCCCATCCCCCATGACATTACTCTATCAATTCACCTTGACATTACCCTCACCATTCCCCATAATATCATCCTGTCCATCCCCCATGGCATTACTCTACTCCAAGCATGTCAAACTCAAAGGCTAACACGGGCCACTTAAACAAGGTTTAAGTTTATGTGGGCCGCAAAAAACTAAAACTTAAATTTTCACAGAAACGTAGGTTTATTTCGAAAAGTACAGTACAGAAAAATAATGTATATGGATCAGTGTATATGGAGGGCTGCCTGTGGCCATGGTGCACTGTGTTTGTGATTAAAAGGGGTTAATTGACAGCGGGAGTGTGACAGAATGAGGGGGTTAGTGTGACAGGATTAGAGGCGTTAATGTGACAGGGTGAGTGTGGTAGGGTTGCACCCTGTCACATTAAACCCTCCAATCCCATTACACTTATCCTGCCCCTGCCATGCCACACAGACCCTGTAAAATAACCCCCCAATCCTGTCACTCTGTCACGCTCACCTTCCCTCATTCTGTAACACTCCCTCCTCCAACTGTGCTACTCTCACCCCCCCTTGTTTTGCAGGTAATTGATAATTGTGGTGTGCATCCTGATTTTTGTAAATATATTACTCTCCCCATACCCATGAGATGACCCTGTTCATTCCCCATGATGTTACCATACCCACCCCATGACATTGACCTTCCTATCCCCATAACACAATCCTCCCCATTCCCATGACATTACTCTCCCCTTTTCCCACGACATTACCTTCCTCGTTTCCCCATGACATTTCCCTCCTTATTGCCCACAACATGTTTTATGTTCCTCAAGTCTTTGTCCTATATTGGAGATATAATTATATCCCCAAACACGTTATTACATGGCCCATTCTGCATGCCATCATCCTCTCCACACAGTTTGATTTTTTTTGTCAGGTTCCTCTCCAGCAGATATAATTAGATGGCCTTAATAATGTGAATAATTTCCTTCTCATCTAACTTGTCATTATACCCTTTGTCCTCCCCATCACTCCATGTTGATATACTTGGACTACTACCTCTATTATTTTATGACATTATCCTCTCTACATATCTCATAACTTTGTCGTGGTGTTGTCCTCATTGATTTTTATTTTTGTCTGTACTGATATGTCTGCTAACCATGAAGCTCACTGAGTCTCTGATTTGGAAAAGTTTAATAATGTTATTTGTTATTCTGGGACTCTCTGAATGCCCTTTTTCTTATGTCAAATATCTATTTGGTCTTTATTACGTGTTGGCTTTTCTTGCAGTGACATATTAAAGGATTGCACTTTGCTTTCACTGGGGTTGATATTTCTCATTCATTGCCCTTTAACCACAACTGAATATTCTTTTAAAGAACATGAACAAACTGTCTCTTCCATGATGTACCACAAACACAGAACATTGAGTTTCTTTTACACACACGATAATGTTAATTGAGAGTAACACATAAAGCATGCTTGGTATGTACAGACCACCTACTGCTTGATACTTGTGGTCCGGCAAGTTGGAGACTGTAAAGAACACATCTTGTCATGTGTCACCTATCACGTGTCGTCACTTCTTTCCTAAACATTTGTTCGTGAAAATGCTGGTATGTTCTTTCTTCTCTTTTTTCCCCCCTTTCCATTTCTGTGCTTCATTTTCAGCCTCAATAAACCAATTATTATGTTAGAAACTGCCTACTGCAGCAAAAGACAAAATGCAGCTCTCTCTCAAAAATACTCTCGATCAATTGCAGTAGAGCTACGAGAGGTCAACTGCATGCCTCGTCTTTTAGGATGGGAAATTTGAGCCGTATTTGGGCAAGAATCATATATGTACTTGTACCACATCACCACTTAGTAGAGATAGGTGGTTTAATATTTCACATAGGTCTTGTATTTACATACAGCCTGTAGCATAGCCTGGAGGAAAGTCCTGCACTCAGCGGTTATCCTTATCAACTCTGTAGGACATGTCCCCATACTCAGAAATCACCATTATTCATTCATTATATAGAGCAAAGAGAAAGAACATTCACTCTGAAGGGATTATCTTCAACCATTCAGTATTTCCATGCAGTTGCTAAAAGGTTTACCAAACTAACTTCCCAAACTGTAAATAATTTTTTTTCTTTTTTGCAAAGAAGAACTGGAAGTCCATATCATTGTTTAGATGAGGCTGATATAAATGATTAGTAAAGGCTGAATAGATTTAACGCTGTTGACTGTGGTAACATAGTGTAATTAATACTGATAAGATAGTTCAGTAGATTATGGTAAAATAAGTCAGTGAGAGCCAGTAGGATATCTCAGTGAGAAGCTGTGATATCTAAGTGGGAGCTGGTTTGGAACCTCAGTGGGAGCAGGTTCGATATCTCAGTAGGAGCTGGTACACTGTTCACATGAACTACCACGAGGTGGCGGCCATCGTGTTCCTGCGAATGCAGGCAGCGATGTTTGGTCGTTGAGTTCATGGAACTGTTTTCAGACACTGAAACTCCCAAACACCGCTGGATTTCCAGGATCACCTGTGTTTGCACCTACACCACTTAGAAGGGCACTGTTTGGTGGAATCGTTCCCACAAACAAGGTGAACAAGCTCCAGGGTAAGACTATTAACTATGTATGGTAGTTTGTTCGGTTTTTAAACTACCGAACTAGACCGACAGCAAACCCTGATTCTCTGGAACTGTTTTGGGCATGGGACCATGCGTCAGTCAATCACCGATCTGGGTGATTTTTGGATATGTTGGTCACCCAGATTGGGGCTATCAGGGATGTAACTCTTGTGGAGTTTTTTTGTGTTTAAAGGTATTTTGGGTTTTTTTGCAAAAATTTATCTTTTCTGTACATGGAGATAATTGAGTTTAATACAGTTCTGACTCAATTATCTCCTAGGCACAGAGGAGGGATTATCTTGTTTTATGTGGGAGTGTCCTGGACCCGAGAGCCAATGTAATTTGTGTATGTTTTTACTGTAGTCTACACCCAGGTTCAGGAGGGAGTGCCCCTTGCATGTGGACCTGCATATAAGGCCTGTTGTGGCTGCCAATAAATAAGTTCCAGTTAACCCGTTAACACAGAGCCACGTCTCGTGCTTGTAGGGGAAAGCTATACAGCTATAATCCCTGCTCCTGGGATTGTTCTTTGGATTGCTCTTGTAAGAGCTGCACAGCTATACCTGCAATACTCTCTTGGAGGAGAGGTCTTCTCACTGGGAGCTGGATCCCTGACTTGGGTCCAGAGTGAGAAGGAACTGTGAGACCCCCTGCCAAGGTGCGGCGGCTAAGGAGCTATGATGTTTATGGTGTCCACTGCGGTGCTTATGGTACTCAGTGAAAGCTAGGAAGCAGTGATTGGCAGAGGCATCCAGTTGGGATGCCAGGTGATCCGTCACAAGAAGCTAGTATAATATCTCAGTGGGAGCTGGTTTGGAACCTCAATGGGAGCTGGTTCGGTAGCTCAGTGGGAGCTGGTATGATAGCTCAGTGGGGGATGGTTTGATAGCTCAGTAAGAAGCTAGTATGACAGCTCAGTGGGGGCTGGTTCGGTAGCTCAGTGGGAGCTGGTACGATAGCACAGTGGGGGATGGTTTGATAGCTCAGTTAGAAGCTAGTATGATAGCTGAGTGGGAGCTGGTTTGATAGCTCAGTGAGAAGCTGATGGTTTGATATCCCAGTGAGGAGCTAATTGTAAATTTGCTCAATATGCAGAGAAAGAGTCTCTAAACTGCAAATGCATCAAAACAGGTTAGGGAAAGGCAATCTCAGGCAAGTAACAGGTCAGTATAGGCAGTGTATAATCAGAATCAGGAAACAGACTAAAGATCAATACACAGGATAAGCAATAATGACTTGCAGCACTTTTGGAACTCACAAAACAATGGAGCAATGAGCCTTGGGCAGACAGGGTTTATATAGGGGAGTGGGAGGTTTAACACTAACATGAGGAGGAGCCTGTAGAGATATATAATTAGTAATTAGGTAAGTAACTTCCCCTGATTTGCACGTTTATGGCGGGGGCGCCTTGCTATACGCACAGTTGTCCCATAGCTCCTCCCACTCATTTATTCTGCCCTGACCTTGGCCAAGCCCCTGAGGTCTCCGAAAGACAAGAGATGACCTAGCAGGTCAGAAAAAGTAATGCAGTGCAGGACTCTGCACCGGTCTCCAAATGGAGAGTAGACCAGAGTGGAATCTGGTGGTCAGGTAAGTGGTCATGGTGCGCACCTTGCTCCCTGTGCACTATGACACTAGATACACTGATATCTCAGTGGGAGCTGGTCCAATAGCTCAGTGGGATATCCCAGATTTATGGATTTGTGTACATCCTTAAATCAGAGTCTAGATTCAAGTCAAGTTCAGCTTTTCATTCTTTTGAGATCCTCAAAGTGAGCACCATTAGTTCGGCATTATTACCAGTTGTTAGCTGAGCACCATGCAGTTTAGGAGCTATGTATCATTATTTCTGGACCCAGAATATGAATCCTAGCACTGATGGTAATACTACTGATAACACATCTGTTTGCGATGTGGGTGAATGGTATTCATTGTATTTTGATAAGAAGGGTTGACTCTGGACTATGCGGAGAATTGGCCGGAATTCTTGGAAAGTTATATAAACTAATGTTCTTTGTATTCTCAGGGAGGTGTTGCAGATGACAAAAGTGATGATGGAAAATGCACCACAACACTAAGCTTCGGTGTTAACCGACCAACCATTTCCTGCATATTTGATTGTAAGTAAATATATTAAATACATTATTATATTCTCTTGTGAGACTCTGCAATGTTTATTCAGGGAGGTCAGTGTGCAGTACGAGCATATTAGCAGAAGAAGTCTGGTGTGCTTAAATGACTTGTGCTTTGCCTGTTAGCCTGCTATTTTAGCGCATTCACAGAGCACTGTTGGTGTACCCTGGTACTTTCTCTGGTATTTTCTCCTATGGAGAGGCAGGAAATTAAGGAGGAGCCAAGTGCTGCAGGACATGGGTCACAACTGACTCTCCAGGTTCAAACATGGAGGCATACCGCTATTTTGGTTGAAATGTCTCTTTAAAACATGGCTATGTAGCTTAACAAAACAACTGTCCTCAGCTCACCATATTCTGTCTTAGCTCACGATATCCCTGCCATATACAGGCAAAAGACAATAACATGTCTGAGCTTAGATTATGTTAAGTTCAGTCATTGAACCGGGCTCATGTTTTCTGTGTAGTAAAGTATATTCCTTTTAGGAGGTAGGTAGGCTGTGATCCTAAAAGGTGATGCACACATTCTGCAAGAATACTTAGGTATACTATTTATTGCATTTAAATGATCTTAGTTGCTATTCAGTTGACCCAATGTGTGCTTAATGAAACATTCCCAGCCTGGAACATTGACACAATGAGTAAATTATTCTTACATTAATGTCGTTAATTACAAATCCTGAGCCTGCCATTTATAGCTTCAGATGTAGACGAGGCAACATATTTCCCACCTTCTATGGATCAGTTTTTATGAGTCTATGTTTCCCAACCAGTTTAACTAACCACTTTAGCTGGCATAAGTGCCACTCGATATAGAACTCAATGTGTTCTGTAGCCCATCCACTTCATGATTCATCGGACTTTGTGTTGATAAATCCCCTTCTGCATGGCATTGACAATGTTGCAATACCTGGTTATATCAGATATTACCTACCATATGTCAACCTGATCCCATCTGAACTTTCCCACTTAGCTCTCTGAATAGCAAGACATTCACTCACAGAACTGTCGTTCACTGGATGCGTTTGTGGTTTTCGCACCATTCTCTGTAAATATTAGTGACAGTTGTCCCTAGAGATAAAGAGTTTCTTAGATATTTAAGACACCATGTCTGGAACCAACATTTACTCTGGGGTTGTTCGTACACCTTCTCTATTCTGGTCGGGAACCGAACATGCGCACAAACCATGGACCATCTGGGAGCTTGTTAAGCCTGATTGACAGTTTGTAACACGTTCCACTGCAGTGTTCTAATTGTTTGTCTGGGTGGCCACTGTTCGCGTGAACGACCACGAGGTGGCGACCATCTTGTTCCTGCGAACGCAGGCAGTGGTGTTTGGGAATGAATCTCATGGAACTAAAACCGGACACAGTGTAGCGGAGAGCTGATTTCCCACAGCTATTCTCCACTCCAGATCCCAGTGAGGCTCAGGAACAAGTCAGTAGTAAATCCACAAGCAGAGTTTCCAGCAGGTAAAACGACACAGCAATATCCCAACAGCAATCTCAATAACTGGACGACACACAGTTTCAGGAGCAGAACTAACAATCTTTATTCCAGGGTTCCTTATAAAGCCTGCTCCCATGCAAGGGAGGGATTCACATCAATTAGGACAGTAACCAATACTGTAAATGTTACCTCCCACACATCTCCTCCCCTCAGAGTGACTCATAATCCCCTTAACTAGTACTGTACATTTGCCCCAAACCTGGATGTACCCCTAAATAAGTACATAGCATCAATATTAGGGTACCGCCAGGTAGCCCTGATCTGGGTGACTATTATATCCAAAATTCACCCAGATCGGACCAGGGGTTCGGTAGTTAGGTGGAGGGTGAAGTTTGACCGACCGCACACGAGGTGGTATCCGAAAAGGGTTCCATGCGTTTGGGCCCTGCGGTCGGTCTCCGTTTGGCAGTAAAAACAGACAGTTATATTAGCCATCTACACTTAACTTCACCTGGATATTAATTCCCTCGTTCGGTACCTTGTTTCTACTGAATGGGGATTCGTTAGGACTCTCCGTTCGGTAGTTACGGAGCTCTGGAGGTCTCAGCGGTGTTCGGTTGTTTGAGTGTCTGATTTGAGTTCCAGACACTCGACGACCAAACACCGCAGAGCTTTTCATGCGTAAGATGGCCGCCGCCACGTATACGCATACCGAATGGCGGCCACCCAGATACATCCATAACGAGCTTGTTAACCTGAGGTTAGAGAGAAGTGTGAACCTTAATAGCTGACACACTTCTCTCTGGGGTGGTCCACCGGTTCGGTAGTTTCCCTATGCATAGTGTTCGGATGGAAACTACCGAATAACATACGATTAGTACTTAGAATTATAGCAATGTGACAATTAACATAGGCATAACATATTGAACACAGTCACCTAGGCATATTACAGGACAGGCTTACTGCATTCCGCTACACACAGAAACTCCCGAACACCGCTGGACTTCCAGCATTGCCTGCGTTCGGTTCTACACAATTTAGAAGGGCACTGTTGGGTGGAAACGTTCCCACGAACAAGGTGAACAAGCTCCAGGGTAAGACTATTGACTCTGTCCAGTAGTTTGTTCGTCTATAAACTACCTAACTAGACCGACCGCTAGCCATGATTTCATGGAACTGTTTTGGGCATAGGACCTGGTGCACGGTCTGTCAAATAATTGACTTCCATGAAAATCCCGAACCCCTGAACTGATCTGGGTGATTTTTGGATATGTTGGTCACCCAGATCGGGCTCTCAGGGGATTTGACTTTTGTGGGGTTTTCACGTGTTTTGGGGGTACTTTTAAAGATATTGTTATATTGCATGTTTTCTGTACTGGGAGATAATTTAATTTAGATGTTTGCTTGCAACTAGTTCTGTCTCAGTCCAGCAGAGAATGTGCCTGAAATGTGCCTGGGGAGTTACATAAAAGGCCGTGTGTGGCTCCCAATAAATCAGTTCATCCCCAGCATAGAGCCTCGTCTCATGTGTGTGGGAGAAAGCTATACCAGCTATATCCCTGTTCTTTGGATTGCTATATCACTAGCTCTTTTCAGGGCTATACGGCTATATTCTCTTGGACGAGAGGTCTTCCCACTGGTAGCTGGATCCAGGTGTTGGTCCAGGGTGGGAAGGGACAGCAAGACCCCTGCCAAGCTCTGGCGGCCAAGGGGACTACGGTGCTTATGGTGTCCGGTGCTTATAGTACTCGTGATACTAGGAAGCAGCGATGTACCCAGTCGGGGTGCCAGCAGTCCGCCACACACTCCATGGCCAGTGTTAATTAGATAACATTTATTCTACATTGTGATATTCGGCTTGAACAAGATGAATGGATAGGTGTCCAGGCTTACTTTATAAAGTGTCCACTAAATGTAGGTGCCTGTGAAATGCCTGCCATTCTATAAATTACAGCTTTTGTCTCTGTCATCTACTCAATATTGAGTGTTTAAGTTCATTAATTTAAACTTGATTGTATCTAATAACTGCTTAAAACACTTTTGATTTTGTCTCTCCGTCCGTTGTAATTATTTGCCCTACTTTTAGAATGAAAAATTTCGCATTGGTTTTAACTTAAAGGAACAATCTAACATTAAAGATTCAGATCTCAATTTTTAATATTAATGTTACTGAGATTTAGATTATGGAACCTGTCTTCATTGTGAAATAAAAGACAACATTTATGCTCACCTTTTATCCAGTGCCTAGCTCTCCATTGGGCAGCCTCTACTTATTTTCTGAATTCATCCTTGTGGACCACCTTGGGCTAACCCAGTGCTTCTCAGAGTGATTAGGGACCTCTGGGCAAGTACGGTGATCACTGGTTTAATCAAATCAGATGCTTCACTGAATCCAATACTTCTCTATGAGAATCATTCAAGGCATTCTGAGACACAGGACATGAAGGCTTTCAATGAATGAAAGTCTTCAAAAGTAAGCGTTCCAGTGGCTAAGGTGTTTCCTCGTGGCATATTGATGATGTGGTTTGGGATCTTACAGTGTGCCTTTAAATAATTTACATCTCTGTTTATTTGTGAAATGAAATAGTGTACTTTATTTCTTCAGATGGGAACCGCTATCATTTGCGCTGTTACATTTACCAAGCAAGGAACCTGATACCCATGGACAAAGACAGTTTTTCAGGTGAGTGATAACATATGGATGATAATAATATAATAATATATGCCCAGACTGAAGGTACATATAAGACAAAAAAAACAAGTTCATTTCACTTGTGCTTTTATTTTATAATAATATCTACAATGCGATCGACAGGAGGGTTGTGTATATTGAGAATGTTTATTAATTATTTATTAACTATTCAGATTTATTATTTTATTATTTATAATAATTGTTTTTTAAACCAGAAAACAAGAAACACTTTAGTATTTAATAAACTTTTATTAGCTAACGATAAACTTGGTCAGATTGCAGTATAGGGCACACATCTCTGATTACTCAGCTCCTCCCCCCCACCCCCGTTACCTGCCCTTCTCAGTTTCAGACCAGTCCACTAATCACCGACACAGGACATCACTGTGCAGCAGCAGGAAAGAGAAACCCAACACTGGAGCCTGCTCTACATGATCTGCACTGATCATGTTCCTTCTCTTCTCCACGTCAGGGTGTTGCAAAGTGAAGAGGTCTTCCAACTGCACACGCGTTAGTCTTACAGGCATGCCCAATGCACTTTTCCAGTATTCCTAGGGATTGGACACTGATTGGTTAGATCAGTGTCCTCCCCCTGAGGTGGGTTTTAAAACCATAAGAAAGAAGAAGCAGGTAAATGTGAAATAAAAACATGTTTAATTGTTATTTTTTTCGGCCTGCACAGTGAGGCAACTTTGTTATTTAAAGCTAAAGCTTTTGAATGAGACAGTCGTCTTTTACTGATGCATGTCCCTTTAAGGATGGCCCTTCCACAACAGAATGTTTTTTACATTCCAATACATATGTGTGTATATATATATATATATATATATGTGTGTGTGTGTGTGTGTAAGTGTGTGTATCATCGGCATCCATTAGCATTGTAGAGTAATTCACCCCTATATAAACCTCACATAGCTCCTCTAAGGCCTCCCTTTACATACCATGGGCCATGCGGTGGTATGTTATTGTCTCCACTACTCGTCAAGGATCTTCTTATCAAGCTACTAAAGCTAGTAAAATGAGCCATTGCCTCAGTTTTAAGTCCTGTCTGTGTATGGTATGCATCAAACGTGGCACTTTTATGCAAAAGGTTTGTGGGTAAATAGAATACTTAACCTGCTCCAAATGGTCCTACTGATCTTTGATGAAAATGACACGACACTAAAAGGTAATTTTACATGAAATCATTTCGTACGTGGCTTCTAATGTGACACACACTTTTAGTTAGGAAGAAAGTATCCTTGAACCAAATCATGTATGTTTTTAAAACCCTGTATTGTTTGTTATTAACACACACGCCATTATGTATGAACGTTTATGGAGCGTGCTGACTAACTAGACTGGTCTACAAAACACAGCATGACTCATAGAAAAATATACATTATTTTATCCATATGATCACAGTTAGTAGATTACTCAGATTTTTATTCATATATATATATATATACGCTCATATTTTTAGTTGAAATGCTTGATTCATTTTTCTACTTTTAGCTTTCGTAGCACGGAAGAAATTCGAAAGGAATTATATTTTGGAAGCTTCTATAGATGGTTACTTTAATGTTCATAGAAACCTTGTTGATTAAGCAAAGTCAGCCTTGAATTAAGGAATCAGTCTTTCCATGCACCCCATCCCCCATACCTGCACACACGAACCCCTGCTCCATCGCCTGCTCACGGGCATTTAAAGAGGTTCCTTCACACCGTGTTTATTGTGAATGAAAGAATTGATTGAAACCAATGGAAAAGAAAACACCTGACTCTGGCAAACCCATAAAACGTGCTTTATTATTTATTTTCTCTACCAAACACTAAATTAACGTAATTCATCCACCCTGGAAAATTCATACAGAGTGTTAAAAGCCAGATATGTTTGTTCGGGCTAAAACCAAATTTCAAGAATTTATAGTGGAATTAGAGAGTCTGCATCCTACCATTAAAACGTTTTTTTTTCGTTGACATAAAAATGTCTTTTTGCGTGATAAATTTAGGGCCCGTGAAACGTACAATGAAAATGGAGGGGGTACAAGTGAGGGCCATTTCATGAGGTTACGACTTTAAAAGCAGCTTGCAGTTACGTGATTCTCGCAATATTCCCAAGCTTTCAAACTTCAGACCCTAAAGACTGTCCTACAAATCATAGAGAGTGAGGTATAAATCCAGAGTTTTATTAGTGGAAAGGCGCAGCGAGGACATGAGGTATTTTCCCCTGGAGACGAAACGCGTGAGATAGAACACGTTCTAGGTCTCTCCTTTTTGAACATGCAGTCATTATAGGTAATAATATGCACGAATGCCTATAGTCGCACCTGTTGGCGAATTAGCAGAATGCCTGTCAACAGCCACTTAGATTTTGCCTGCTTTCCCTTTTTCTTGTCCCAAAGTTCATGATATTGTAGCTACATATTAAGTTAAAACACGCTTTTAAGCAGTCTTGCACTCTGTAAAGAGTCTGGAGTTGTATGCACTCCGATTAATCATAAAACATGCACACCGTCAAGTTAAATCCAGGTTTCATTATTAACCAGGACAGAAGGTATTCATATATTTTTTTTTTTTTTTACAGAATTGCACAATACCTACTAAATGTCCTAGGTTTCCTTAAAAAGTCATTTATTTTAACTCTGAAGACATTTTGGTTTTAATCATGTGCTTGTCTCTGAAAGCTGAATATAGAAAAAAATGGTTTGGGGACACACCCAGAATATGTATTGTGTAATAGTGGTGCCCTTGGCGTCTAAAAAGTTAATTCATAGTAATCTGAACCAATACTGATAATTATGCAACAGTCCATTGCTCGTGGATTGGGTCAACCATTGTTGCCATCAATATCACTTTTATACTGTTTATTTATCCCGTTGAGCAGTGAATTATTTTCTCTAAACCAAACATCAAAGGGTTTTATAGTAAAATTAATACTTAAAACAAATATATAGAATCATTTAAAAAAAAATAATAATTAAAAAAAAAAAAGATGGAGCAATCAGGAATGTAGTTGTTTAAAGTGGACATCAAATCTATTTAGTGGACACTTAACCGATTTATTTATTTTAGTAAAGCTTAAACTACGGTAATTGCAAACACAGTTTACAAAGGTCCTTTGAGTTGTATGAACCTGAAAAGAACCCACTTAGATCCTGGTATTTGTGAACAAGCCGCTATATTTATTCTGGGGAACATTTATGGAGAAGGAATGGTTAAGAAGACACTGACTTTGTAGGGCATGACAATCCCTAGAGTCAATAGTCCTTTATGGGGACGTTTTTAAACTATATTTTAAAAAGTCAATCCAACTGACACAAGTCATTTAGATATTAGATAAGAAGCCACAGTTTGGAGTCCCAGTAATTACTGAATAATTTGGCCGTGTGTCTTGAATATCCTATATAAGATCATATTCTTTTTGTCACAGATAAGCAAATTCCCCATGATAATTGTAGCAGTTTGGCTATTTATTGATACTCAAATTGCCCCATAATTAGCTGCCCGAGGCATTGAATTTTTTTTTTTATATATAATATATTGCTACATAATTATAAACTATTGTATTTATTTTTATTATGGCATTTCACCTCACAGTAGGCAAGTCTGATTGGAGTTATTTTTATTGATTTATTATCATTATTTTTAGTTCAGCATTGACAATATGATGTTAATGTTGTTAATTACTGAGCTGTTTCGGGCATATTCTTTCGGTTCATCTATTGGTATAGTTAGTATATTTCATCTCAGGGGAAAACAGAGGATTTCACTAGCTACCTGCCAAATGTTGGGTGAGGAATGGGTGCTGAGAATACGACAGTTAATATTTATAAAATATATCTAGCAGCCTATGTCATATGACCGCAGCTCACCACTGTAAATATGGCTGCATACGGATTAACCATCCGACACTTGGTGGCTTGTGACCTGCAAGATTCTAGTGGTCCATGAATTCATCAGTTGTTTTCACATAATGCTTCTTGTGCTGACCTCGGCAACGTTGATGGTAGTATAACCACTTGGTGGTGTGTGGTCACTTCCAGAAATTAGGTCACTGGGAATACAGCACTAACCATCTCAACCACCTGTTATATCAATACAGCAGTTGGTAAATACGCCACATTATGGTCCGTGTTCTGATACATTGGGATTGATAGGTACAGCAGCCTTTGTCACGTGACATGTAGAGACTTGCTGAAATCATTACAGTTTGTGGATTTTGTAGATTCGGAAGAGGTCCCCTTAGATACAAGATGGGAATCGAGGGAGGACAGGGGGTAACTAAGTTAGACGGTAACACTATAGCAAGCAGATGGTTCTGCTGATGGGAAAAGGCTGTAATGACTAGAATACCGAGGAATTACTTTATCTAGGGATATATATTGAGAAAATTAGTGCCTATGATCAAGTACTACATCCCACGACTAAACTTGTAGTGAAGTGGAGAATTGTCAGAATTGCACACTGGTGGTCTCACTCTGCTGCAGCTTCAATCTACTAAGCCTTTACCTTACGGAGGTCACTACAGGAGAGGGACATCGGACATGGGTTTATTGTAGAGTTCTAAGAACCAAATAAACCTAAAGAGTTTGCATATGGCTTTCTGTTTATTGCAATGGAGCCTGAGATTCCCATATTTCTTCAGACTGGTCCACGTGCCAGCTCTGCTGTTTGATATTATTTACTTGCCCTTTCCATCATTATTATTTTGGTAAGTGTCTCCGCAGGCAGACTGATAATTAGCCCTTCAATGCTCAACAATGGCTTTGCTGTTATAATCCTCCTACCTCAGAGGTGATGTCATTCCGCGTGATTGGCCGGACTGGGAGTGTGTGAAGGTGATGCAGGCCAACGACAACAGCCATAAAATGTTACAATACGGAATTTCGGATCACGCTGGAAAGACATTTTACAAAGTGTGACCTATTTGTTAAGAGTTATATACTGTCAGCAATCATTAAAACAATATTTGCTGAATGCAATTAATGACAAAAAGGCTGATTTTACGTGTTACTCGATACAACTATGTACAGTACACAGGGCATCATTCATACACATTATGTACGTATGCTTTATATACGTTAATACAAATGTACAATTAGCAGTAGAATGTCTCTGTCTACCAGTCTGAAGGGAAATAAATGGCAATATCTTCTTAAAGTTAACTACACAAACCTCGAGGAAGACTCTGATATTTAATTTAAAGCTGTCTGAGAGTGATTGTGGTGGGAATCCCTCAAAGTCATATATACTAATTATTTATTTTGACCAAGAACAAGCTCATGGTTTTATACAATTTATACATTCTAAGATTTATTCACTTAAAGCTGAAATGGGTCCACATTACATTTGTGGAGATTTCATGGTGCCTATATATTGCGTGACACTGCAGCTTAGTGTGCTTGAAATTTGGCTGGTTGTAAATGTCTGTTGTCTAATTACACCTTTGTAATTACACATTTGTCAATGCCATGGTAGGTGTCAATGACTACTGCAATCGCCTTCTCAGTGGTCTTACGTGTTCCCAGATTGCACCGCTGCAATCTATAATGAGTGCGGCGGCGAGGCTCATTTTCCTGTCCGCTCGCACCTTCCACACCTCCCCGCTCTGTCAGTCCCTGCATTGGCTTCCAGTTAGATATAGGGCTCAATTAAAAATTCTGGTGTTTGCTTACAAGTCCCTACATAATGCTGCTCTCTAATATACAAGTATGTCCCGTCAAGGCCCCTACGCTCTGCCAAAGACCTACATCTATCCTCTGTCCGTACGCCCACCTCTAACGCTCGCCTAATTTTTTTTATCGAGGGTAAATCTAAACACAGTCTGCAAAAGTTGCAGATCTCTTGTCTGCAGCCTTTGCAAGTCCTCCCCTTCAAACCCTGCCCAGACTTTCTGTGGCTGTCCAATCACAGAAGTCCCAATGCAGCTCAATGAGATTTTGCAAGGCAGGTGTTCTGGGCAATTGCTGCCTCTTGAGTTCAGCTCCACTGAGCTAAACAAACCAGGAAGTAACAGGACAGGGTGTCTGATGTTTGATTGAGGGCACATATTTTTTTTCAATCCTTTTCTAAATGTACAATAAAATTGCTGAGTTATATTTTTATAATGCTATTACTTCCATCTGTTATTCCAGATCCATATGCCATTGTTTCTTTCCTCCATCAAAGTCAAAAAACTGTGGTTGTGAAGGGCACATTAAACCCAACGTGGGATCAGACACTCATCTTTTATGAAATAGAGATTTTCGGAGACGTTGCGACTATTGCCGAGGCGCCTCCCAATATAGTGGTGGAAATTTATGACCATGACACCTATGTGAGTTTCCTTACCTGTTGACCAATTGTCTTGTTCTCTTGATATTCTGTCTGCCTAACTGTCTATGTCTAAGGTGCCATCAGCTTTATTTGTTAAGTCATTGGACCGGACGCATTTGGGGGCTGGATTCCTATTAATTCATCATTCCCAATCTCTGGAAAAATAAAAGGGACACTTCCCTGTCCAAATAAAAAAAGGAAACATCAATATTTAGTCTAAATAACCATAATTAATGCATTTAATTATGCATGTTTTCATTGGAAGTATATCCAAAACAGTTTGCTAAAGCTTCAAATATATTGTCTGCAGCTTTTGCAAACCCTCCCCTTCTAACCCCGCCCAGAATTTCTGTGGCTGTCCAATCACAGACTTACCAATGCAGCTCAGTGAGAAGTCTTTGCAAGGCAGGAGCTCTGGGCCATTGGTGCCTCTTCAGTTTAGCTAAAGCTTAATAACCAGGAAGTAACAGGACCGATTGTCTGATTATAGCTAGGAGGTGTAACAATGGGAATTTATAAAAGTGCCAATTTATATTGAAATCTCACTTTTTGTACAATGAAAAAAGGAGGACACGCTCTTTTTAAACATTAAGCACTTTAGTAAGCTAAAGTTTTCTTTGGGGCTGGAGTGTCCCTTTAAGCAGAAACTCTGTGCTTTATTTTGTGTAGAAGATAAAAAGAGCATGCAATATGTTCTATTTTGAAGCCTAGTTAGATCCAACGGCCCCTTCCTCCCTAACACTGCTACACGTTTATGCTAGTGGATTATTTACAGTGAAGAGATCGCAGAGACGGTACAGGGATGCCATTGGCAGCAGTCATTGAGTGTTCTAGGTAATGGATGTGCTAGACTGGGCCCAGGACATTTTCTCAGAGAAGGTGACCAGTACTGACTACGTTTTGTTCCGTAGGGTGCTGATGAATACATGGGTCGGTGTATATGTAAGCCAAGTATGCAGCGTTCGCCCAGATTATCCTGGTTCCCGATCATGATTGGAGATAAAAACACAGGAGAACTGCTTGCTGCCTTCGAGCTGATTCAGCGTGAAAAGGTAAATCCTTTTATTTAATTTTGTGTTTTTAAAACTCTACAGTTTGTATCTGTTACACATTTCATTATTGTGCAGTGTAGCCCTTCTTGGCTCTTTGGAGGCCTCATGCTGTCATTGACCTGTAGCCAGCAGGACATGTAGATTGATTTTTGGTAGTTTCGAGATGTCTGTGTACTGAATCCTGGCTTATTCTCTTTAGTGTTATGTATCTCCTTACATTCTAAATGCATACTATCCAAGACCGCCTTGGCTTGATCATGACAGAGCTATGAGAATGTTTAATTAGGAGGACCCATGCAGAAGGTAGGGAAAAGAACGGACACCGCAGTGACCATGAATTCCCACCAGACGGCTAAAGACAAAAGATGTACAGTTACTTGCCCACCTATACCTGATCTAATGCCAAGAAGCATTTTCCTCTTCCCAGAATATGTTTTAATGTAATGAGGCATATTAGGAAAACAAACATACATATTTAAGCAAAGACAAATTTGGGTTCTTTGATATTACTACACGTCAAGTCGCTGGCCTTGCACATGGAGCACAGACTATGCTGTAGGTTAACACATTTCAAATCCTAAGAGAAAGAGATTTTGCCTAGTGTCTGTACAGTTCCTGCCAGCTGGATGCTAGACCGTATTGACATTGGCTACACACTCCAGTCTACTGGCTGAAAAATGTAAAAATGAGAATGCAAGGAAAATGCATACTATAAGGTGAGAGATGTGTAAACTACAACCTTATGGGAAATTACTGCAAAATAATATTCTTGCTAACTCAATAAAAGGGAAAATGAACGTCTTACAATGTAAAGTGATATACGTTTTTAAGGAGATTTCTAAAAAAACTGCAAAGTTTACATGTGTCAGTCAATGTGCCTCTCAACTGTCAAGCAAGCAATCAATCAATCAGTCAATCAAGTGTCTTCTATGACTTGTGATAATGTTGTTTTTTGTCATTTTATTATACAGCCAGCGTTGCATCATATTCCTGGACTAGAGGTAGGTAACATTCCAGTAAATGATGTTAACAATCTGACATTGCAGGATATATAAAGATAATAGTAACCAAGAGTCAGAAAACCACAATAAAATGTATGAAAATAATAGAAATGTAAAAATAATTCATGGGAAATGTGGTTACCCATGTAATAAGTATAGCATACACTATTTTGTATCATGATTTGGTGAAATATATACAGGTGGTGCACGGTGAGATTTGGTGAAAAGGACCTACATGTTGTAGATAATATTTGAATATTTCAGCCGGCTCATTTCCAGATGCTATGAGTCAGGTTTTTACATTTAAATACGATACTGTCGATAAACAGATTAGGCCATATACTGCTGATTTTGGTGTTTGAAACATTTTTGTTGTTTTTTTTTCTCTCTTTAACAGGGTGACATTTCTGGGGTTCTCAGTGAGGTGAGCATGTTCTGTGCCTTCAAGGTCTCTGTATGATATGTGCCGAGTCTTCTGATCTTATCATTATTGTATTAATGTGAAGGTTTGGATCATGACAACTTTACCCAATGAGATGTATTAATTAAATATATGCATATTAAAGGGTTACTCTCAGCATCGTGACCACCTCACTGATTCGTAGATTGTAAGCTGGTTTAAGCAGGCTCTCTGTATGAGCAGAATCACTGGGGTGCTATTGGGCAGCCTGGATGGCTATGTGCTTATTGGACGGGTGTAATCAGTACACACATTATGCTGGCGACACACGTCCAATGGCAGTGGTCGCCCTCTTGGCCTCAGAACTGGAATTGAACTAAGTTTAACCTTTATTTTATTTGGTTTTTATAGCTTTGACAAGGTACAGTAAGCCACACTTGCATGTGCCACGATCTCATACACATATCTTGATAACAGTGTGCATTGAATAGTACATACATGGCATGGCTGGTGTGGAACTCTCTTGTTTGTACTTAATATCACTAAGGCACGCGTTCTAAGAACTTCATTAGTTGTTACCTAAGCATTGTGCATTACACCTACACCTGAGATTCAGACACTGTTAAGAAGGTTAACACTTGGTGGAATGATTACATCACACATAAGACCAATAAGCATATCTAGTACCCGCTCCTTCAATGTGAAGCATGCCACCGGACCTCCAACCTAGATGGTAGTATTTGATGTTATGGTCCCAATCTTATGGCCTGTGAGTGTTAATATTAGGAGGTATTGAGTGTATTGTGTGAAACTCTGAGACTGTCCAATATACTGTATACCATATAGCTGCTTCACTCATAAACAGACAAGTGGCAGCTAACAATGACGATTAAGATGGTTATGGGTCATATTACCAATGCTGCTCAGCTAGGTGATCGAGGACAAGTATCAGCATCTAACCTATGTGTAAAAAGGTCTTAATATGTCTTATTCCAAGTAAACCGCCCACAATATTATTTTACCTTCTAAAAACATTTCTGATTATCAGCAAACCCATATGGTACTTTGTAAATTACACAAGTATACCTCCCACCTGTACCTATTTAGGAGGCACAGGCCCAAATCTACCTGTCCCACAGCAGCAGGGAGGGAGGCAGGAGAGGACCCGGGGAGCTCTACCCAGCAGCTCTGCCGGGTTTCTCTCGCGAGATCTGAGCATTGCCGCGGCAACGCTCAGATCTCGCGAGAGTGAGCTCTAGCCCCGCAGGCTAGAGTTCACTCTCCACTGGACCACCAGGGATGACACATAGCAGCAAGGAAGGATCCCCGCTCCCTATAAAAGGTAAGAAGAGAGGGGGGATATTTACTAATCTGCCCCCACCCCAACAATCCCTCCAAACATACAGCACACACACATACAGCACACAAACAGCCCACACGCAGCACCTACACATATAGCACCCACACACATACAGTACCCAAACACATACAGCACCCTCACACACACAGCACCTACACACACACACATCACACACAGCACACCCACACATACAGCACCCTCACCCACACAGCACACAAACTGCACCCACACACATACAGCACCCTCACACAAACAGCACCCGCACACACACAGGTCCAGCACACACTGCACCTACCCACATACAGCACCCTCACACACACAGCACCCTCATACACACACAGTACACTAACATCACCCTCACAAACACACACACACAGCACCTTTACAAACACACAGCACCCTCACACACAACACCCTCACACACAGCACGCTAACAGCACCCTCACAAACCCACATACAAACACAGTACCCTCACACACACAGCACACAAACAGCACACTAACAGCACCCTCACAAACACACGACACCCACACACAGCACACAAACAGCACCCTCACACACACAATACACTAACAGGACCCTAACAAACACACACACACACAAACACCCTCACACACACAGAACACTATCAGCACCCTCACACACAGCACACAAACAGCACCCTCACACACAGCACACTAACAGCACCCTCACAAACACACAAACACCCTCACACACATAGTACACTACCAGCACCCTCACACACACATCACACTAACAGCACCCTCACACACAGCACTCTTACACACACACACACACACAGCACCCTTACACGCACAGCACCCTCACAAAGCACACTAACGCACACACACAGCAGTGTATGTATGTGTGTGTGTGTGTATTTGTATATGTGTGTATATATTATTTATATATATATATATATATATATACATACATATACATGCAGCGTGTGTTTGTGCTTTAGGGTGCACACCCTAATGCAATAGGCTTCGCACGCCTATGATCTGAGATGTTGAGTGGTATGCACTGATAAAATGATGCTGAATTTCCATAACAAGCACTGGTAGGTTACCCTGTGTGCCTTCTGTCGGTGGGTATTCTTGTCCTTCCTCATTCTGCCTCTTTTCCATTCTGCCAATCCCGTACCCACAATAATATCCATGATCATTTCTTACAAGTCGATAAGTACGATATGTTGTACCTGGGATATAAACACCTGTTGTGTGAGAATATCACTGTGATGAGACAAGTCAGGCAGCTTTTAGGTAACGCAGGAAATCCCAGACAAACAGAAACCGCCAACTTAGTTACCTTGCACGCTGCCATCATCAGGGCTTTTGGTTGACATTTGTATATCTCTTCCTTATGGAATGTTCTGTATCTCATTGTATCTTACTACAGGTATTATAACCATGGTTTTACTTTCTTTTCTCTTTTCCTCGCTTTCATTCTGCTTTTGGATTGGTACAAACCAGCTCCTAGTACCTGGTTTCTTCACAGAGAGACTACTAGACTCGGTACCTTTCTTTTAGCAATCGTTCTGTGCATCGTTAGCCGATAAAAGCAATAACCTTCCATCTGCCAGTAGTACTGTGCTTTCTGAAAATATTTCTAATACATAAAGTAATTATAGCCTCAGTGTGTTGATATGGTATGGTATAAATGAAAATAGGCCTTTCTTGAGAGCAATAACTAATGTTCACATAGTTTGTATGTGTGAAATACACCTGTAGTAAAAATCAAAGTAACGCAACATTTGAGAACACATTTATGCGTTCCTTGCATGATCCGTATAATGATCCGTAGTAAGACCCACTTATGGCATCCTCCACCAAAAGTCAAAAGGACAGATGGTCCAACAAGAAAATATGGGATCTCCAATTAAAAGTAAAGCCCACACCAGCATTCAAGACCCATTCCATGACCATTTCCCAGCAATTGACCTAACTTTGTTTTATTCATGATGAACAGTTTGTTCTAACCTATTCATTTTATAATTAGCAATATTATATCCATAACAAACGGTTTGCCATAGACTGACTAGAGATGATCCATTCTTTTTGCATGTATTACTTTGGTAATGCAATAAAAATATATCTAAACAAAATATATTAGAAGTAATAATAAAACATATACTCACAATTCCCATCTCTCTGCACTGAGCTTTCACCAAACCAGAAAGTGAGTCAACCAATCAATGCTCAGTTAACATTCTGTAATACCATTGAGTTATACCATAGGAAGTGCTTTATGGGCACAGCGAGAGCTGTGTGAGTTGTTGTTTAGTAACAGTCTTGGTGTCATATACAGCAGTATTTGTGGAGGAGTGTAAAAAGCAGGCAGCATGGGTGGCCTTACGGAGCAAATCTAATATATATATTTTAAAGGATAAGAGTACTGATATTCCTGGATGGGATATACAGAAAAAAACGAGGGAGTCTGACTAGCACATGGCAGCTCAAACTGGAAAAAATAGGGATTCACCAAAACCTATATAGAAAATAGCAGAAAAAGCACCATAAGATGTAATGCATAGGATCCAGGAGCTGGCTCGTGATGATGGCTGATATGGATGTTGTCTCTTAAAAAATAATAAATAGATATGATGAAATAAATACTATGTCTTTAAAAATAGGTGTGATAAGATGAAACAGAGTAAAATCAATATGTAGCGAGTTGTAGCGGAGAGCTTATTCTACAAAGACTATCTCCGCTGGTAATCCAAGAGGGGCTCAGGAACAAGTAATTAACCCAGGAAATACAGCATCAGTAGTAATTAAAATAATCCAGGAATATCCCATCACCTTTCCCAATGACTGGACGACACACAGTATCAGGAGCAGAACTGCTGTTTTATTCCACATACCCTGCTTTTATGCATCTCTCCCCTGCAAGGGAGACACCCACAGGAAATTATACAGTATCCAATCATACACAGGTTACAACCCACACATCTCCTCCCCTCAGCCTGACAGATTATCCAATTATTCAGTACACACGTTTCCCCGTTTTCTGGATGTACCCCAAATACAAAGGATACACCGCTAAATCTTACACCCCCTGGTAGCCCTGATCTGGGTGAGCAACATACTCAAAAATCACCCAGATCGAACCAGGGGTTCGGGAATTACATGGATGTATTCGTTTGACTGACCGCACACGAGGCAATAGCCGAAATCAGTTCCATGCATTTTGGCCTTGCGGTCGGTCTCTATTCGTGGAGTAAAAGTCACGAAAATACTGAATATAAAGGGCTCTGCTTGTATTCGTATGAATCCCCTTGTTCGTGGGATTCATTTTACCGAACGTCGGCCTGTTCGTGTGTTCCCTCGCACAGGGATGGAAGTCTGGAGGTCTCAGCGGTGTTCGCGTGGTCGAGTGTCTGTTTTGGGTTTCAGACACTCGACGACCAAACACCGCTGGGCATTCGTATGGCAAGATGCCCGCCGTCACGTGTTCGTATGTTTTTCAATTAGCTGGCAATAAAGACGACTGGGGAGGTAAATTGGAGCCACACTTCGCTCAAGGGTGGTCTGGTTGTTTGGTAGTTTGTTCGTATGTCGAACGGGATGATTCACTTTAGTATCCATGTCTTTTTACCGAACAACCAGACGAATGCTTAGTAACAAAATTGATTGCACACAATAAAACAGAAGAAAATACTGTTGCCACATAAAAATGTGATGGACAGCCAGATGGTGCGGTGCTGATATCCTTATCCCAGATATAATGCAGGGTAAATGATACTATCACCAGATATTATACTTTTCTAAGGATAAAGAGATATGAAAAAATCACTACTTGTGAAGCACACCAGTACATGGAATTGGTTGCTGTAGAGCAATACAGGCAATGTATTGCTGAAACCACTACATGCAATGAGAAACTGGAGGTATACTACAAACCAGTTTATTAGACAAAAATGTATAAATAAATAACAGGAACAGTTCACAGTAACCATACCAGTCTAATGAAGATCAAAGATTGAAGAGAACCTTGGGATCAGGCTAGGATGGATGCAGATGCTGTACGCAGACTTGCCTTCTGGATTCCGGCTGCCGGTGAGGACAGCGTGCGTCTCAGTGTGCGTTCCAGCACGGGCCTCACTCCGAGGGACGGACACTGCAGACGGTCTTGATTCCAAATACTCCAAAGGTTCCTTGTACATAGATCTCTTTGCTGGCAGTTGTTGTACTGGGTCTGTATCCTGCTTGGTACGTCTTAGTTCGTCTCTATCATATCTATTTATTATTTTTACTTTTATTATTTTTTAAGAGACAACATCCATATCAGTCATCATCACGAGCTAGCTCCTGGATCCTATGCACTATATCTTATGGTGCTACTTCTGCTATATATTTCTTTAAATCTAAAGACAATTAAAGAAAAACCCTAACAATTTTTATCTTTATCTCAAGCTCCAGTAGACTTGCATTTGGTCCTATATTCTAGGATATTCACACACAGCACTATTTGTTTTTAGACAATTGCTCTCTGAGATGTGGTGATTAAATAGTTAATAACAATTATAGATTTGCTCAGCTATACATTAGATAACATGCCAACTGCTTCTAATGTTAATGATATGAGTTGACTTACAACTGGTGTACTTAGATATGAATTGCCAAACTATAGGTTGCATGATAATGTGATATTAATTAATAATTAGCACACTGAGCTGGAGCCCAACGTCCTTCTGTCCTTTGGAACTGTCATAATAGCTCCAAATTTGACTATTCATTGTGGAGCCTTGTTGTTGCCCAGCACTACAGCAGAAGTGGCCAAAAGGAAGATCCTACCTGATTCAAAACTATAGTTCCCATGAATCAAGGCTGGCTAAACTTAATGGGTGTTATGGATTTTCACCAGTCGGTGATCCTGTGCTCTGCAGAATGTTTGGCTCTGTCTAATTCGTGCCCAGTTCCAGCCAATCACATATTAAGCCTTGCCCTTTCTTGATGTATCTACCTTCTATGTACCTTAATCTGTTCTTGAAGAAGAAGAAGACATCTTGCTCTACCAAGACATGCTAACATATAAAGCACTGTGTGTTTCCTTGCTTTAATAAATTCTAAATCTAACAGGTTAACCATTGCTCTTGAATCTGTTTGCCTGTATGCAATGTGTCAGTTGAATCTAAGGGTGTTGATGCATCAATCCAATACAGTTTACATATAGTGATTTAATTTTGAAAGATAAGATATGGCTCAATTGGTTGCCGTAAATTAGTTAGCATTATAGATAGATTTAATTTTAACATTTTAATGGTAGTTTTTTTTCAACCATTAGTTTTTCCTCGCATAAATGTCACAATGGTATTCTAGGTACAATGTGTAGCTGTAATCCTCAAAAACAAAAATTTTATTTAATGAATGCACTGTATTGATCATCACCTCCCAGCACAGTTACCTTGATTTCACCCTCTCACTGCATAATACGTTTTACATTCAGTAAAAATGTACTATACATGTTCCCTGTTTTAATCTGGATTATTATTTCTTAGTCAGCAGACACGGACCTTCCCTACCCCCCACCACAAAGGGCAGATAATATATATATGGTCCCGCAGGGTATCAAACCTGTACTCCAGCGCACAGCCATTGAGGTAAGTAGCACACGCTCCCTTCTGTCTATTTTGTGAAATAATAACATATATTCTAACCTACCACTTTTTAAATTGCAACTCGCATCATTCTCATTCATGTGCAGTAGTATTCTTTAACCTTTGTTTTACTGTAGAGACAGTTATCACTAGTAATTGATTGTATGCATGATTGCATGCCTGTTTTAAGGAGAACCTTCCTCTAGGCCTTTTTCTGGTTTTTCATCAGTCTAAAGGAAGCAATGCTGCAAGAGGTAGGAGGAAGCAGGTGCAGGCTTTGTGTGAGAGCAGCACCAGCAGGAGCATCATCACAGAGAAAGAGGAGAGAAACAACCAGAATTATTTATTGTTGTAGCTTTGGACAATCAACCTGATTATGGAGAGAGAGGAAGAACATATATATTTTATTAGATACCATAAAGCCATACCATAAAGTATTTGGGAGTTTTAACCTGTTATGGTAAGCAAGTCTCTGCTTCCCAAACAGGGTTATAGAGGAGAAATGTGTCTTACAGCAAATGTAAAACCCACTGAAAAAAACATGACTGGTGATCTCTGCAGAAGAAAGGGGTAATGCAAATAAATTAAGGGAAGAAATACTTAATTGTACAGGGAGTGCAGAATTATTAGGCAAGTTGTATTTTTGAGGATTAATTTTATTATTGAACAACAACCATGTTCTCAATGAACCCAAAAAACTCATTAATATCAAAGCTGAATATTTTTGGAAGTAGTTTTTAGTTTGTTTTTAGTTTTAGCTATTTTAGGGGGATATCTGTGTGCGCAGGTGACTATTACTGTGCATAATTATTAGGCAACTTAACAAAAAACAAATATATACCCATTTCAATTATTTATTTTTACCAGTGAAACCAATATAACATCTCAACATTCACAAATATAAATTTCTGACATTCAAAAACAAAACAAAAACAAATCAGTGACCAATATAGCCACCTTTCTTTGCAAGGACACTCAAAAGCCTGCCATCCATGGATTCTGCCAGTGTTTTGATCTGTTCACCATCAACATTGCGTACAGAAGCAACCACAGCCTCCCAGACACTGTTCAGAGAGGTGTACTGTTTTCCCTCCTTGTAAATCTCACATTTGATGATGGACCACAGGTTCTCAATGGGGTTCAGATCAGGTGAACAGGAGGCCATGTCATTAGATTTTCTTCTTTTATACCCTTTCTTGCCAGCCACGCTGTGGAGTACTTGGACGCGTGTGATGGAGCATTGTCCTGCATGAAAATCATGTTTTTCTTGAAGGATGCAGACTTCTTCCTGTACCACTGCTTGAAGAAGGTGTCTTCCAGAAACTGGCAGTAGGACTGGGAGTTGAGCTTGACTCCATCCTCAACCCGAAAAGGCCCCACAAGCTCATCTTTGATGATACCAGCCCAAACCAGTACTCCACCTCCACCTTGCTGGCGTCTGAGTCGGACTGGAGCTCTCTGCCCTTTACCAATCCAGCCACGGGCCCTTCCATCTGGCCCATCAAGACTCACTCTCATTTCATCAGTCCATAAAACCTTAGAAAAATCAGTCTTGAGATATTTCTTGGCCCAGTCTTGACGTTTCAGCTTGTGTGTCTTGTTCAGTGGTGGTCGTCTTTCAGCCTTTCTTACCTTGGCCATGTCTCTGAGTATTGCACACCTTGTGCTTTTGGGCACTCCAGTGATGTTGCAGCTCTGAAATATGGCCAAACTGGTGGCAAGTGGCATCTTGGCAGCTGCACGCTTGACTTTTCTCAGTTCATGGGCAGTTATTTTGCGCCTTGGTTTTTCCACACGCTTCTTGCGACCCTGTGGACTATTTTGAATGAAACGCTTGATTGTTCGATGATCACGCTTCAGAAGCTTTGCAATTTTAAGAGTGCTGCATCCCTCTGCAAGATATCTCACTATTTTTGACTTTTCTGAGCCTGTCAAGTCCTTCTTTTGACCCATTTTGCCAAAGGAAAGGAAGTTGCCTAATAATTATGCACACCTGATATAGGGTGTTGATGTCATTAGACCACACCCCTTCTCATTACAGAGATGCACATCACCTAATATGCTTAATTGGTAGTAGGCTTTCGAGCCTATACCGCTCGGAGTAAGACAACATGCATAAAGAGGATGATGTGGTCAAAATACTCATTTGCCTAATAATTCTGCACTGCCTGTATAACATGAGTCAAGCCGGATGGTTAGAAAACTGCAAACCTATATCTATCTTGACAGGTTCAGTTTACCTCCTGAAATGAAATGGAAACACTCTAAATCTCATATACAATGCTAGTTTATTATGTCCTGAGTTTGTTTAAAAGTCTTGATTGAGGCTGGTTCGCAATGAAATGAATATTTTATTTATTTATTATTTATCTAAAAACATGAATAAGACATTTATTAGAACCCGGTTCAAATGAGTATACAATCTAGTTTAACCCTTTGTTTAACTTGTTAAACATTTGCTCACACTCCAGGGTTTCAAGGGGTCACGTGTGAGGTCTCTCCAATATAACCATTGCTCTGTTTTCTGCAGGTTTTGGCATGGGGCCTGCGGAATCTGAAGAGCTACCAGTTGGCTAGTGTGACCTCCCCCAGCCTGATCGTAGAGTGTGGCGATGAGATGGTCCAGTCTTGTGTTCTTAAAAATGTCAAGAAGAATCCCAACTTCGATGTTTGTGTTCTCTTCATGGAAGTGGTAAGGCCCTTAATTCAACAAACAGATTGTTCTGCAGACTTTCAGAACTCAGATCATATTAAGGCCCAGGTGGCCATAAAACAAATGCTGGCTTACTTCCAGGTACTTTTACAGGACAATATATCTGTGCTCCAAAAGTGCTTGCATGTGTTTTCCGTATTAAAGATAAAGTAGCGTACCTGACACTGCATTCATCAGCAGATCGTAGCGAGCAAGCAGTCACCACTGTGAGAATGATTGTAAATAATATGCCATTACTCATAGCACCTATGTTTTAAATATGATCAGAAAGGCTTTTAATAAAAATACAGTAAGTCTTTTATGTATTTCTTTTTTCTAAGCTTGACCCAACTTGGTGAACCCTAACACAAATGTTTTAGATAATTCCCATAGGGGACATGTCTTGTTTTTCTGTCTCATTAGTGGTCTGACGGTTTGATAAGTGTGACTGGAGTAAGAAATACTCAAATACAGAAAGAAATAGAAGGGAATGATATTAAGAAGCAATTTAAATTGATAGTCAACTGATATACAGACAGGCAGAGAAATACAGCAATGCTAATTCTATAGATCTGTGTAACAGGGTTTTCATTTGAGAGGGTCTGTGCCTGGGACCCTTGTCTCACCAGTTGTGGTGACTGTGGTATGTTCTGCAGGTTAGTTATTCTCTCAATATAATTTATTTTACCTTTAAAACCTGGCTAGATAAGGTAAGCGTAAGTGGTTGTGGTGCTGTAAGTAGGCAAATTAATTACAAAATAATATTAATAAATAATAATAATATATATATATGTATATATGTAAAATGTAAAGAAGTAGAAAAGGACATGGCTGTACTCACCGTCTTTGAAGAATAAGTAGTTACTTTATGTATTCCTGATCGCGATGAAAGTCCCTATTTGGGACTGAAACGTTGATCGGTTTTTGGAAACAATGTAACTTTCATAAAGTAACTACGGTACTTATCCTCCAAAAACTGTGAGTGCAGCCAAATACTTTCCTACTTTCTATATTTTGTATTCTTTATTACTTTTACTGGCACCCGGCACTTAAATATTCTAATGTAAGATTTAGAATATTCTAATTTCTAGCTATATATATATATAAAAATATTTATAAATCAGCTATATACATCGGATCTTGATGGCGCATGACCGGTGGACCGCCAAGGTAAGTACAGAAGGGCTCACAGACAGTTTATAAAAAAGTGCTTGTAAAACATAAAGATCCGCAAATTGAGTAGATTAGCTACACATACTTGAAGATTTTGCCCCTGGCTATAGGAGCTCAGTATTGAGCAGTTTTCTTTTTGTTATTTTAGAGATTACCCAGAGAAGACCTGTATTGCCCACCAATCATAGTGAAAGTGATTGACAATCGCCAGTTCGGAAGGAAACCTGTGGTGGGTCAGTGTACCATCAAGTCTTTGGAGGAGTTTAACTGTGACCCTGATGCAGAAGATATGGACACTGATGACAATCAAATAGGTATGTAGGCGGCCACCATTATTATACTAAAACTCGGAATAACGATATATAAATCAAGATAGCCTTTTATGAAGGTAGTTGAAGGAAGGGAGGAGATGACTTGGAAATCTAAAACAATAGCATGAGGGCCACAATTTATTACTACAACAGATTTTAGTGGTGTCTACACTTCCCACTCGATGGCTGACAAGGTCTTCTTCAGTTTAGTGTGCATGTCAATGCAGCAGGGAGGCTATTATTAAATATTACACATACTGAAGCTTTCATCCAGATATCTTTTATCAAGATGCTTTGGTGCAATCTTGAGAATTACTCGTATGTGGCTAATATTTTATGCTCCAATGATACCCACCATTAGCGTGCTGGTATGATGGTTGCACTTTAAATTCTTTTAATTCTGATATAATTTGACCAATGTTTGTCACGATACCTTACCTGTCATCCTCGGACCCACGCTGTACAACATCCTCCTTCACTGAGCGTCACGGCACCTCTGACGCCGGCCGCTCACTCAGAGCGGAATTTATAAGTTCGGCGCATGCGCGCCACTGCCGTCGGCTGGAAGCCGACAAGATCATGACGCAACCACGCACCCGGACCTTTTGGGGGCGTGGTTTTAAAGCAAAACACACCACACTATAAAAGGGCTGTCTTGACAGCAGTAAGACGCCTTAGTGTGGTTCTTGCTGGTTCCCTTAGTGCTCTTTATGTTATCTTGATATTCTCTCCTGGTATTTGACTTTTGGCTACTCTATTTGACTATTCTACTCTCTGGTTCCCTGTACTTTGGCTTGTTAATCGTTATTCCGACTTCTGTTATCCCTTGACCTCTGGCTATCCATTTTGACTACTCTAACGTGAGCCCGGCCATTCTAAGGTCCGGTATACGTTCTATAGTTAGGTTGCACTCTGCGTGAAGGGGTCACTGTCGTGACATTACACTAGGGCCATGGACCCTGCAGGTGTTAACCCTCTTGGGCTTGGTGCGGACAATAGGTTTGAGGAGCTGGACCATCGTATGGACCAGATCGTCCTCGCCGTACAAACATTAATCAACCGCACTGCTTATCTCCAGCCGGAGGAGCAGACTCCTAGTCTGAGACCCCAAGAACATCCCATGGAAGTGCCACCTACAGGCACTTCCAATCAGGCTACAGCACCTCTCAGGTATGGGGGTGATCCTAACGGATGCAGGGGGTTCCTAAATCAGATAAGCATATATTTTGAACTCCATCCTAGAGCTTACCCTACCGATAGAGCTAAGATCGGGTATATTATCACCCTGTTAGTAGATAAGGCTTTAACCTGGGCTAATCCCTTGTGGGAGAATGACAACCCCATAGTCTTTAATTACACTAACTTTGTTGCAGCTTTCAGGAGAACTTTTGATACCCCAGGCAGAAAGACTAACGCTGCCAAATCCTTATTGCGTCTAAGACAAAGTACCCGTTCTCTAGTAGATTATGCCTTGGAATTCCGTACTTTAGCTGCAGAAGTCAGATGGAACGAACAAGCATTCGTAGATGTGTTCCTGAATGGAGTGTCTGATAGAATCCTAGATGAAGTGGCCACAAGAGATTTACCAGATACTCTAGAGGAGCTAATAACCTATTTAGCTCATATTGATGAACGTCTTAGGTATAGGCAGAATACCAGAGAGAGACCTAGGAGAATACCGGAACGTCTTGCTCTAACCTACCCCTCGTCCGAAACCCCTCCAGAACCCATGCAATTAGGGGCTACAAGATTGTCTGAAACAGAGAGACAATACCGTAGGAGGGAAGGTTTATGTTTGTATTGTGGCAGGAAGGGACATACACGAGTGAATTGTCCTAACCGGCCGGAAAACTCACGCACCTAAGTTCACAAGGGGGACAGGCCTTGGGTGTTATGTGTATGTCCTCCTTCAATGATAAAAAAGATCTCCGGCTTCTTCTACCTATTACTTTAGAATGGGAGGGAAAGAAAGTATCCACCCTTGCTTTAATCGATTCTGGGGCTGCTGAGAATTTTGTAGATCTCTCATTCGGGCAGAAAAATACCCTTCCATTCCAAAAAAGATCGGCACCCTTGGCCGTTGAGGCCATAGATGGTAGACCATTATCGATACCTCTTATTACCCAGGAGACCATTCCTCTAGTATTATCTACAGGTCTTCTTCATAGGGAGGTTATCATTCTGCAACAGATAACATCTCCTATTTTTCCTGTAATACTTGGGTTTCCTTGGTTAGTCCAGCATAATCCGTCGATTGACTGGGAAAAGAAGGAGATCATTAAGTGGGGAGATTCTTGTCACAGTAAATGCATTACTCCGATTAAACCAGTAGGCTTAATCAATATACCTACTATGGAACCATTGACCACCCAAATACCAAACCAATATATTGATCTTAAAGATGTCTTTGAACCTAAAGAAGCAGAAAAATTACCTCCCCATCGTCCCTATGATTGTCCTATTGAACTGTTGCCTGGTACTATGCCTCCACGGGGTACGGTTTATCCCCTGTCGATGGCCGAGAATAAAGTATTAGAGGAGTACATTGCCGAGAATTTAAAGAAAGGGTTTATCACTAAATCTTCATCGCCCGCGGGCGCTGGGTTTTTCTTTGTATCTAAGAAAGAAGGGGATTTAAGACCCTGTATTGATTACAGAGGTTTGAATAAGATTACTATCTGTAATGCTTATCCTATTCCCTTAGTGACTGAACTATTTGACAGGTTAAAAGGAGCTACTGTCTTTTCTAAACTAGATTTGCGGGGGGCATATAATTTAATCAGAATAAAAGAAGGGCATGAATGGAAGACTGCTTTTAATACTCGTTATGGTCATTATGAGTATCGAGTTATGCCCTTCGGCTTGTGCAACGCCCCAGCAGTCTTTCAGGACTTCATTAATGATGTGTTGCAAGACTTTTTACAAATGTATGTAATCGTATATTTGGATGATATCCTGATTTACTCTAAAAACATGAACGAACACTATGAACATGTCAGATCGGTTCTTTCAAGGTTATTAGAGAATGGTCTCTATTGTAAATTGGAGAAATGTTTGTTCCACAAGGAAGAAGTGCATTTCCTGGGATATATCATTTCTAGTACGGGTTTCCAAATGGAGCCGAAAAAGTTAGAAGCCATTCAGCAATGGCCCTTACCAGTTGGACTTAAAGCAATCCAACGCTTCTTGGGGTTTGCCAATTACTATAGAAAATTCATAAAAGGATTCTCTTCAATAACAGCCCCTATTACTGCTATGACTAAGAAGGGAAGAAATCACAGGGAATGGGGTACTGAAGCTAAAAGAGCTTTTGATTTATTGAAAGAAGCCTTTTCCTCAGCACCAGTATTAAGACACCCTGATCCTTCTCGTCCTTTCATACTAGAAGTAGATGCATCCGAGTCAGGGATAGGAGCAATACTATCTCAAAGACCTTCGGATGATCAACCATTGCATCCTTGTGGGTTTTTTTCTAAAAAATTAACGGAAACCGAGAAGAGATACGATATAGGGGAGAGAGAGTTGTTGGCAATTATTTCTGCCCTTAAAGAATGGCGATACTTGCTTGAAGGGTCACCCATCCCTGTTACCATTTTTACAGATCATAAAAACCTCTCTTACTTCAGTGAAGCCAAGAAAATGTCTGACAGACAAGTACGTTGGTCCTTATACCTCAATCGCTTCAATTATGTTGTTACATACAGGCCAGGGTCAAAAAATATTAAGGCTGATGCTCTATCCCGCCAATATGAACCTGTTACTTCCTCCAATGAAGTTATGTCCTCTTTAATCCCTCATAATCGTATTGTAGCAACTGTCCATGCTAAAGTCTCATCGGGATTAATAGAAGAGATCTCTACATTCCAAGATCGTACTACCTTGACTGTTCCACAAGGAAAACTATATGTGCCATTAACCTATCGGAATAGAGTACTATCCCTCATGCATGACTCCAAAATGGCAGGGCATCAAGGGATACATAAAACCACATCATTGCTGGCGGAACGGTTCTGGTGGCCTTCCTACAAGAAGGATGTGCGTGAGTTTGTCCTTGCTTGTAATATTTGTTCCACTACAAAATCGCCTAAGGGTCGTCCTATAGGACTCCTCATGCCCTTACCTATTCCAGAGACTCCATGGTCAAGTATTGCTATGGATTTCGTAGTAGACCTACCCCCTTCAAAAAACTACACTGTCGTATTAACGATAATTGACAGATTCTCCAAGATGTCTCATTTGGTTCCTCTTTATAAATTGCCTACATCATCTGAACTGGCGTATATATTTATAAGAGAAGTGGTCCGTTTACATGGGGTACCCCATGATATTGTCTCTGATAGAGGACCTCAATTTATTTCTCGTTTCTGGAAATCATTTTGTGGACAGTTAGGTATCAACCTTAACCTTTCCTCTTCTTATCATCCCCAATCTAATGGGGTTACAGAAAGGATGAACCAATGCCTGGAACAATACATCCGTTGTTTCACTTCGGTTCATCAAGATGACTGGGCGGACTTGTTACCATGGGCAGAATTTGCTCACAATCATCATGTCCAGGAGTCCACTTTACACAGCCCTTTTTTTATAAATTATGGGTTTAATCCTACAACTTTACCGAGTTCCATTCATTCTACCGGAGTGCCAAGTGTTGATGACACCGTTAGGAACATGAGGAAGACTTGGTTAGGGGTTAAACAAATATTGACTCAAAGGGCTAGTGTGTACAAAGCCAATGCTGATAGGCATCGTAAACCTGCTCCCACGTTCATGATCGGGGATAAAGTGTGGTTAAGTACCCGTAACATTAGACTTAAGGTCCCATCTATGAAATTCGCTCCCAGATTCATTGGTCCGTTTCAGGTTCTCAAACGTATCAACCCTGTTTGTTACAGTCTTCGTTTGCCCTCTAATATGAAAATACCGAATTCGTTCCATGTCTCACTTCTCAAACCATTAATTTGTAATCGGTTTACTCGTAATACCCCTCCTCCTCTTCCTGAAGTTGTGGAGAGACAAAACGAATATGAGGTGAGGTCTATTTTGGATTCTCGTTTTTCTAGGGGTAAACTTCAATACCTTTTAGACTGGAAGGGTTATGGTCCTGAGGATAGTTCATGGGTGGACGCTTCTGATGTGCACGCCCCCCGCCTGATTCGTTTATTTGAAAGGAGGCGTTCTAACCGCCCTGGGGGCGGTCCTTGAGGGGGGGGTACTGTCACGATACCTTACCTGTCATCCTCGGACCCACGCTGTACAACATCCTCCTTCACTGAGCGGCACGGCACCTCTGACGCCGGCCGCTCACTCAGAGCGGAATTTCTAAGTTCGGCGCATGCGCGCCACTGCCGTCGGCTGGAAGCCGACAAGATCATGACGCAACCACGCACCCGGACCTTTTGGGGGCGTGGTTTTAAAGCAAAACACACCACACTATAAAAGGGCTGTCTTGACAGCAGTAAGACGCCCTAGTGTGGTTCTTGCTGGTTCCCTTAGTGCTCTTTATGTTATCTTGATATTCTCTCCTGGTATTTGACTTTTGGCTACTCTATTTGACTATTCTACTCTCTGGTTCCCTGTACTTTGGCTTGTTAATCGTTATTCCGACTTCTGTTATCCCTTGACCTCTGGCTATCCATTTTGACTACTCTAACGTGAGCCCGGCCATTCTAAGGTCCGGTATACGTTCTATAGTTAGGTTGCACTCTGCGTGAAGGGGTCACTGTCGTGACAATGTTGACACAAGCTGTAGATGACATTCCTCACAACAAATCCCCCAAATCCACCTTTATCTTTCAAGTACACCTCATTTTTCTCAACACTAAATTTGATTTCTAATAAGGAGCCAAATCTTGTCTGATAGGTGATTAAGACGATGGTTTCTCAATATATGTCCTCGCCCATTGGCCTTTTTAATGACCTGAAACCCATGTCACCCACAGAATTGACGCCTTTAATTACCCAGTTGTCTGTGTGGGGGAGTTTTGTGAATGAGACACATTGCTTCACTGTACAAACTGTTGTCTTTACGTTGGGTCCATACCAAGCTTCCCTTGTCTGGCAGACTATGTTTTTATAAAAGTTATTTAATGTGAGACTTGGTTCACCGCTTTCCCTACTGTGAAAATAATTGGGGTTTCCTTTGAATTTCAATAATGCTGTGTTTTTAAAGCAATTTTGTTTTTTGTTTTTTTTAAATCTCTTTGGAAATATTACAATTAAATGCGTAGCCTCCTTTCGCCAGGGCAGAGAGTTAGTCAGCAGCCCAGACTGCCAGTAATCTGTGACGCATACTGAGGGCACCATGAAAGACGTATCTGTTTGTCAGGATTTGCAATAACACAGTTTAGCAGTCTGCTAGGCGAAGACAAGTCAGTGGGCTGTAATACCTTCCATAATATCACCTTATATTCATATAGATACCTGTAGCTGTCAGCCTTGTAAAAACAATTAATCCTAAACAGTGAGGGTCTTTATCATTACACTGGAACTTAGTACCACTAGAATGGGAGTAAAATCCCATGGCAAAGCATTGCTTTTTTGCCAAGTGGAAGTTAAGGTACATAGAGAAGCACACATCGAATTGGTTATTTTAGGTGGTTACGGCTCTAAGGAGGTTTAGATCTCTGAAATGGTTGGATTTAAGGACAAAGCACAAGTTATTGCACCTTTTTGCTTACAACTTTTTTTTATTTCTCTCTTTATTAAATTTTGCTACCTCTTACTTTGAATGGCCACTTTAAACTCCGTTATTTGAAGTGGTTATGGTGCTTGGAGTCTGCATATTGTCACTATGAAATGATGCACAGACCGATTTTAACTCCTTTGCTGCTGGTCGGATATTTCCATCATTGGGGGGACATTAGCACAGGACAAGAGGTCCAGCTGGCTAATGTCAATACAGATGGTCATTCATTGGCTGAAAGTGGTCAGTTGTGGCTGCAGAATTGGCATCCACAGAAGCTGGATGTTATAAGTTTAGTACAGAAGGTACCCGGGTAAGAGGGCAATCTATTGTTAAATGTCTCTAGTGGTTGTAATGGTTGTAACCCTTCAAACTGTATTAATAAAAAAATGGGCAATTTACGTAAAGAAAACATTTTTTTTTTTTTTTTAAAGGACAGACCAAGCCTTTTTTTTATATCATGAAAAATTAAGGATAAATTATAAAAGTACTATTTATTCAAATTTTTCCTATAATAATTGTAGCACATCTGACACAATAATCTGGGTACAATAATTGGTCCTAATTTGGGATAAGTCTTATGGATAGGATTTATTGTTTTCCAGTTAAAGGTCACATAAAACAAGGAGTGCATTACTGTTTCTTAATTGAAAGTTTCCAGCATTTGTTGTTCTGGGATTTTAAGCCTATTTGCAGTCATGTGATGCAAAATGACCACACAAATATTTCACTTTTCAAGTGTAGAAGTTTGACAGTTTGCTTTGCTGGTGTACGTCGTATTAGGAGCAAATTTAGCAACCCACGTGTTGAAAAGTAGCCAATCTAAGTTGTTCATGTGGGTTATTCTCTCTGCTTTCATGTGTCCACAGAGTACCACTAGAACATGTAGTATTTTGCTGCAGTTTTTGCATGCCCATTGATTTTCATCTTTAGGATTTATGGTTACAAATGGCTACACACTACATTACAATTGACTACATTTGTACTACATTCCCAGAGTATATTAGTGCCCCCCGAAACCATAGATTTCCAACAGTTGTAACACATACAATTAACCATGTTCAAAGAGTAGGGGAGTCAGGACGATCTACAAGATCTCGGAGGAGAACGTTCCATTAAAACACATTCATTTATTTTAAGTTTAAGGAACTTTCATGGAGCTAATGTGAGTCTTTTCTGCCAGGACCTGTTTTATTGTATTGAAGGATGTTGTTGAGCAAGGCAAAATAAATGATTGAAGTGAATGAACTCAAGTGAAATTTAGAGAATGAAAAAAACTGCATTTGCCAAAGTTGGATCCATAATGTGTTCATATTACTGAAAAGGTGATCGATGAATCTCTGTTTGTTTTTACAGATGTTACGAGTATCACCCCGAGGGATGACATAATCATTGATATTGATGACAAAGAACCCCTTATACCATCTCAGGTATTTTATGTTTCTAATCTTTTTATACTTTGTGTTCTAGTAGGAAGCTTGGGATGTCTTTTCTTTATACTCCCCAATGGTTTTTAATAGCTATAATATAAACCTTTTGTTGTTGTATTTTTACTATTATTTAAGCAAATATATATTGCTTCAGTTTTTCCCCTGGCATTGGCAGTGTCCATACCCAAGTATTAAATAGGATATTAAGGAACATTTAACCTAATCTGGAATTGTCAGCATGCAGCTGGCTGAAAAGGATGAGAGTATCAGTCCAGTTAGAATGCCACACATTTCCTGCACTGGAATGTTTCTGCAGCAATTATTGATTTAAGGAAAAACAAAAAAGATTATTTGTGATCGCTTCTGACAATCAGAAAGAAAAGATTAGCTGCTTTCTGGGAAATATTTGAATATAATTATAAACGTGTTGTTAAGGGAATCTTAAACGGCCAGTCATTTATTAATGTGCAATTTATTTAGTTCTCCAGTTTTACTGCCTTGCCCTGCTGGAAGAATCCAGAAACGATTGTCCCATAAATTGTTGCCAAGGAATTGGGACTAACTAGCAACTCCCATAATGGGCTGGCTTGTCTCGCAAATAGGTGGCTGCCTTGCTGGGCTCCCAGCTTTCAGATCCATACGGGGGGCATTATTGACGCATTCTCTGCATAGTCCTGGTACTTGCCGCACAGAGCGAGAGCATCTGCCAGGGGTAGTTCCCTGGTATTCCCAGATGGAGGATACCAGGGAACTAAGGAGGGATGGCAGGACAGGACCCACCAATTTGAGACCTGTGATATTAAGGGAAAATTAAATCTGTATTGTCTTCAACGGGCTTCATAGTGCAATACCCAGTCAAATACAGATAGCGTTCAAATCGTGGTTATAGGCCAGAAAACATTCAGAAGAGAATCAACTGATGTAAGTAAGGAGATAGCTGACAAATGAGCTAAAACTCCCCCAAAACACTGCCCGTACAGCATGGCTTATAGTATATGCTCAGCACTGCTACAGAAATGTATGTTCAAGTTCTCATGAACACCAAAAAAAAGTATTCTATTTGTAGGGATTTTGGGTGGTGCAGGCATTCATGCTAGACACATTATATTCATACCTTATTATTGACGCTTTTTTATTTTATAAAATACCAATATGTTTTTCCATACATTTGTACAGTTATTAGTAGCAAATTAAAAAAAAAAATAATTCCGACGGCTGTCCTTCCTTTCGTATAGATGTGGCAAGCGAGCGAATCCCTGAGGTTAGTTCCAAAATGAGTCTTTGTGTGTTCTCAATGTTCTGTAGACAGTTTAACTGCCCTAAAGCGGCTCCCTCGAGCGAAGGAGCTAATACTTTGTAAGTTGTGCTTTCCGAGGTTGATATTAAAAAACCTGTTCATATAATGATCCCTTTAACACTTTGCGCTACCCCGGTAGATTAACATAGAGAGCTGCAAATTCCATAGGTAGGCAGCCACTTGCCAGTGGTTACAGCCGTTCAATCTCTTGGTTTTTGTGGTCAGTATTTAATTTAATTTTACAAGCAGATGCCAGTGCATGCTGTTACAGTTGGGCTGCTGGAATTTCAGAACAGACCAGGCTGCCGTGAGTTCTCCTACATTCAGGCGTTCTGAAGGTCAGTCAGAGTCTATATACCTCGAATGTTGTAATGAAGTGATGCTTTTTATATAAGGTAAATAATTCATTTGTTTATCCTGCAGAGAGCAGATATCCTGCTCTGTTTTCATTTGGCCTTGACCGGCTACTCTAATGGGATTTTCATCCTATTTGTGGGAAAAACACTATTTATTCACATGTGCCTATTTGGTAGAGAGTAAGTAATGTAGGTTTGTTTGACTTTATAATAAAATACAAACCCTATTTACATGTGGCCCACAGAGGGCCTATCTAGGAGCTGTTACATAAAGTGCAGAGAGTTGTTAATGAGGCGCCAAGTCATCAGAGTTAGAATAAATGCTCTTAAATAAATGCCAGTAGATGCCGGGACTGGCCCAAGCAGTAATGGAATGTTGGATCCACTCAACAACAACAAGTGGAACTGTGGGTGATTTTAGGTTGCAAACTGGTTACACAGTTGCAATGGGAAATATAAGAACAATATACACTCACACACTGCCTGAGGAAACTGGTATAGGATCCATGGTATAGTTGTAGCTGTTTACTCAGCCAATTCCTTCCTGGTCTTAAACTTCCACAGCAACTTGCTCAATCAAAACCGATCTTCCATCTGCAGCGGTGTCTTAATCAAGGTTGTACATCATATGGAAGGTTCAGACTGTTGAACTTTATCAGAGCAGGATGTAGAAGGGCGCACATATGAAGTTCTCAAAGACAAAGATTTGTGCAGAGCAAGAGAGAGAGAGAGAGAGAGAGAGAAAGTGAGGAAACACAGGAAGATACTTCCTCTCCAGCACCACAGAGACTAGACAGATCAGACAAATGTTATCAGCAACAGTAAGTCCTTCAGCCAGACCAGACCATCACCAACACAAACTTGACTAATAATAACAAAATTAACTTAATTTTACCAGGTCCGAACCTCCCAAGTGACCTATGTGTCATTTGATTCAACCTGTTTTACCCATGAAGTCTCCAATACAAAATTTTTGTAAAGTGTTATGCAACATCTGTAGTATTTCTGATCAGGGGATCTGAGAACCTAATTCAGCCTTGAATAAAACACAGGAAATGGAGAAGGACTTCGCATAAAATCCAACAATATGTGATATTAATATAGGGAACCATACTCAAAGATAGTGCAAATAAACTAAATATTTTCAGATGAAGCCACCTGATTGATTGTGCAACATCTACTCATACCACCAATTTGAAAGACAGTGGCAATACAATCCTGGGACAACATGGTGAACACAGAGTTTACAGGGTCATTCCATGATCATTTTACCCCTATAACAACTGGTTATTGCTATTGAATATGACTGTCAGTGTTAGTTTTTATGGATCTAGTCCTCCATAAATTGATGCATAGATATGTTAAGTGCTTATTGCTTTTTCTTTTTCTTTATGGTATAAAAATGTTTCTGTGGTTCGCCATCTGCAACGTTAAGTACCAGGATTGGAAGATGATATAACCTAGCTTGATGACTGATCTGATGACATTTTCTGAATGTTTGCACTTTTGAGCCAGCGTGTGCTCCATAGTATGTTCAGGTTAAGTTCTACAGTTCCATCAGTTAATGATATATTAATTGAGAACTCCCAACCAGTGGGTTACTCATTGATTCTGTGTAGACAAAGGCGGGGGGTGATTTCAGGCTTGTTATTTTTTCGGATGAAATGATTTGAGCCTCAAAGTAATGGATTTGGGTTTCACGTTTTGTTTAAAGTGGCTGTCATTTCACCTTGGCAAGAAGAACTACAAAAACCGAGTCTGGAAGTATTGTCTTAACATCTGCTGGTCGAGTCGATTTCTACCATGAGAGAGATTTCCTGGACTTTCCTGCAGACTGCTATGATTTCAAAGAATACCATAACAGGGTGGTCAGGAACTGAGTAGTAACAGGAAAATGGGAGAGGTTCCCCCATAGCTATGGGAGGACAGGGTAGACACCTTACTTGTGGTTTCCAGTGGAACACGATATTTGTATTGACTCTTACCCAAGTACTTTATTTTTGGAAGAATCTTCCAAAATATCAGTTTGGTTCATTTTAAAATACATTTTGAAAGGGAATTCCAGCCACAAAGGTGCTTCAAGTATCCACAGTTGCCATCATTGCTCTTTCCATTGTAATTTTTGGTATCTGTTCAGAAAAAGTGTAAATAATCGTACCACAAGAAAGAAAACAGTGTCAGGCTATCCAACTTACGGAGAGTTTATTCTTCTAAAGCAGCCGTGAAACTTTGGAATAATCAAGATTAAAAAATTCTCACCATAAGAACAATTCAGTAGATAAATGTTCAAATGGAATGATCTAGTGATTAGAATTCTTTTGACGTTAATAAATTGAGTACAATTGTGTTGGGAAATAACATCTAATCCCCAAGGTACATGAGTTTGCTAGCGAAGCTAAATGTATTTAATATGGTTAAACCTTGATATTGTTATGGTTTTGAGATAAATGAAGAAGATAATCAGCAGTATGAAAGTCTAGTGTGGGAAGAACATGCAGAGGAGAAGGTGAGGTAAAGGTTTTGGAGGTGAGATAGCTAAGAGCATAAGGAAAAGTAGTGATGTCAAAGTTTGCAGATTCATTTTAAAAGAGGGTATTGAATTAAAAATGAATGCAGCACAAGAAAATATTAATTTCTAGTTCATAGCTCATAACAGTTCTCTGGTAGAATTCTTAGATTTGTTTTATTAACTAAAGTAGAGCAAGCATTTAATATATTTCACTTTCAAGGCTTAATCACAATATAGAGTAAATAATAAATACCGGTATGTACTTCATGTAAAATAACATCGTTGTAGCCAAAATGCTAACCCAATCATTACCGCCATCGTTTACCTTTATAGTGTAGTGGTAAAGAAGTAAAATATAGTATCTACCTCCCTTCAAGGGACATGTTTGCAAATGCGCAATGTATCGTATACACTCATTAGTGGATGCCATATCTGTCCACCTAGGGGTCCATGTTGGATCAGATGGAAACAATGTTCTAGGAAGTACTGTATAATAATTCAGTACCTCTGCACACTGTGTAAATTAAAGCTATACGTAGATGAACACGCACACATTTTGTCGTCTGTGTTGATGTGATAGTAATTATTTGTTGATTTTTTTTTTTTTAATAGTTGCTGCTTAACATTTTTTGTGAATTTTCAAGTCAACTAGTGATGTCATTATAATGTTTCCTAGAGGATAGTAAGAAGGTCAGGAACATGCCAGAATAACACGAGATTTTTATGACCAAATATAATTCACTGAAGACTGTCAATATGTCTCGGCACACTCTAGAAATAACAGAGAAATTATAAACAACCAGGGACACTCATTATTTATTGAAATAATCCACTATTAACTGTGCAAAATGATTAAACCTCGCTAGATCTGACATTGAACGACGCTTTAAATGGAAAGATGAGAAGCCCATGTTCTGATGGCAGTGGTCGCCAGCCCAGAATCTCTATGGTCCCTCACAATTAATGTTTAGAAATGATACAGTGTTACAGATTTTATAACCAAGTCGTCATTCCAAACCAGGCACAGTAGGACTTCTCCTGGAAAGAAACATTTACAAGGTGCCAGTGACAATGTTTATTTGTTTAAAGCATTCTCTGTTAATAATTATATTAAAAGAAATGTTTTATGGAACCATCTGATTTTGCATCACTCACCCTAGTAGGATATACAGAATAATTGTCTCATCTCTCCTATACTTTGTTGCCCCTGGACTAACCCAACACACACACATCTGCTGTAAAGGGGCCAAACAACCATGGATGCATATGGGCTGCTAAATCCATACGCTACAGTTTGGTCGCCCATGGACTCACCTCAGCATTGTTAACTATTAGAGAGTTAAAGTGGGGTTATTAACTAGCTCAGCTGAGGATAAAAATCTCAGACAGAAAACACACAGGCAACTGTATATAAAAGATTTCCACACCCTGGAATTGCCTGGACTAAGACTTTTATACAAAATCATTATCAAAGGATGGAGTTTCTATCCCTGTAGGCATTAATATTTAAAAATATATTGAACATGTTCCTTCCCTTTTTAAATCCTTGCAAAACGAAAAGAAAAGGAGTAATGAGCAAAAGTGATTTGCCTAGTTTCTTATTTGCTCAGTTATTTGCCTAGTTTGCTAATATTTAGTTTTTTTTTTTTTTTTACAAAAGCAACTTTTTGAAGAGCTGCTGCTGTACAGAGAGTGAAGGCCACACTCTCAGCCTTCTTCTATCAAAAGCACAAGGTGGCCATGGTCTCCAATTTAATTTAATCTAATACCCAAGGACAAATAATGTTAAAACTTATGAATACTAAAAAACAGCATGAATGACACAATCTAGAGGACAAAGTAAACCATACAAAGTAAAAGATATGGCTTTGCCGCTAGTTGGCTAGACTAGACTGGTATTGCATGAGTCTCCCAAGGCTAACCTTTGCAGATACCAATGGACCAAACTCTATAGTTACATTAGAAGCCCTTAAATTTGCTGTTAAATAAAAGGTATTGAGTTTATTAAAATTAGAATTTAGATCTTTTGTTGGAGCTTTGTACTTTCCAATTAGGGTTAAAATAGATGGATGACAAAATGAAATGATTAACCTGGTGATAAATTGGTGGAATATTTTGGAATTGGGTTTGGTTGACTCACAGCTCGGCACTGACAATAACCAAATGGCACAGAATACCTGAAACATACCCATTATATATTATATATTATTTCACATTGCTGACACATGGATGTTCTTAACATTTAAAAGAAAAAAAGGTCCTCTCATTTAGTGAGTCCAGTTATTACAGTTTAAAAAACAGCATACCTGGTACGTAGATTTTACAGAACAATTAATTGTATGAGTTTGATATTCATTTTACCAAATGTCTGTAGAAAAAGATTAAATGTTTTTGATAATTTGATTCACGTGGGGTCTATCACAGAGGTTTCTAAACATTGATACTAACAGATTGATGTATCAAGAAAATTCTTTACTCTATAAATAATTTGTGGGTTCCTTAAAGTAGCCCTTGTGACATTTCAAAATCTTAGATGTTAAAGTATTCAGATATCCATAGCCTAATTCATCTGGGTTATTAGATTAAATGTCTGCATGGTTTTGTTTCTCTTTAGAAAAGCGTCTCTCTTGTTTCGCCATTCACTGATGACTCAACAAAGGGCTGTGGACGCCAAAAATAAAAGCAATTCTTGAAACTATGTGTTTGAAATAGTTGCTTCTGTTTACCTCTTATCCCACCAGCGGTTTTACAGAGGCCACACAGCAGCTGCTTGGATTAGGGATCATATCCCCAGTTCTACTGCTCAAACGTTTGTGGAACAGGGAGATATTGAAACTTTTTGGCAGAAACTGCCGTAGATTCCTTAGTCAGGGCAATCAGATGATGATGGCACCAGTGTGGCGGGATTGCGTTACCCATAAAAGTTAAACTTACTGGCAGTGATATCAGTGGAGCATTGAAAAAAAAACAAAAAACTGTCTAACAGGTTTTCTTGGCCAATGCATGGGGTGACCACATACAATTATCACTTGTGAAAAGAAAGTACAGTAATTGTGGTCCTATTGGGCCGTAACTCAAGGAAAAACTATACATCTGTAAGCTCTAAAGGCAATAGTCTGCTGTTCCCATTTTGTTTGGTGAAGTGTAACTTTGTATTAGCTTGTCATGTCCACAACGTTAGCCTATGTGATGTAGCATAAACTGCTTGGTATGACATAAAAAGAATAGGCAAAGCAATAACACTGCAGCACTCAGTAGTTCAGGTGCAATGTGGGCTTATTCAGCCATCCAAAAAAAAAACAGGCAACGTTTCGACACGATGTGTGTCTTTATCAAGCCATCATGTTGAATCATCCCTGTTTTTTGAATAGCTGAATAAACCCACATTGCACCGGAACTACCGAGGGCTTTAGTCCTTTTGCTTTAGATATATGTTGGATCCCTTGGAGCATGGTACTCGAGTACTGTCAGAGGTACCAAAATTTGGAGTTTGAATAGTGCCTGTAACGGCTACCCCAATGGAGAGGGGATATCAGCCGTTGGAGACGTCCTTTTTCCGGGCAAGATGCTGTGCAGTAATGGACTATCCTTCTTTTTATCAGCTGGATCCAAGTAGAGAGAGAGAGAGAGGTAGAGCTCTTAAAAGAGCTAGTGATTAGCTGAGCAGGTTCCCTTTCAATAACGAGACAAAGCTACGTTTTGAAGGGTAAAGTAGAACGGAGGTTTAATGACAGGTACTCTCCTTTTATGTGGTACTCCCATGCTAGGGAGACACCCACAAACAATTAGACATTAACCAATCAGACAATGGTTACAACCCACAGATTCCCTCCCCTCTGCTTGGGAGATAATTGAGTTTCTTACTGTATCTACTCAATTATCTCCAAGCTAAAACTTATACTTTTTATGCATTTTTATAACTTTCTGATTTTTCATCACACAGGAATAAAACTTATATTTTACACAACTTGTGGAAAAACCTATTCAAAATTCGTACAAATCCATTCAGTGGTTCCAGAAATATTAAAAAGTCTCTTTGGACCGACTGCACGCCAGTTTGCATGCCCAAAACAGTTCCACAGATGGCTGTGCGGTCGGTCTATTTCTGCCCTGAAAAATAACAAAGTCCCACCCGAAGGCGGCGTTCGAATCGTCGAACGCACTTTGACTTCTGTCGAAGTGTTGAAGTGAAACCTGGGGTTGCGTTTCAGTGGTGTTCCATTGTCTAATGGAGGTCTATTTTACACCAGAATGACAAAGTCCCTTTCGAACGTGTGTTCGAATCTTCGAACGGGACTTAGCCTCCAGCCGCAGTGTCGAAGGGTAGGGGAAGGTACAGGTAAGCGGTGTTCGTTCAAATGTGTGGCCGATTTCCGTTCCAGGGATTTGACGGCACACACCGCTGACCGCGTTCGACTGGATTAAAATTGCCGCCGCCACGTGTTCGACTGTCTAATGGCGGCCACTTCGACTACACTTTGAAGTGCCATATCAAATGTACCAATCCTTTGTACAAAACAGTTAAAGGGCCAAACATAGTCTTTGTTCTTTAGGTACAGGCAATGTGGATGATGATAAAAACAAACAAAAGGTGGAGGTTCCCAGGCAACATGGTAGGAGGTTTTACAGTGCCCCACCTCCATACTCCATTTATAAAAAGTGTAGGGCTTTTCAAAACTTTGAAACACTAAATAATACAGTATTATATATAAAGTCCAATGATGGTGGTACAAAGCTAAAAGTTAAACAGTCACTGAGGAAACCGTTTTTAGGGACTTTGTTGAGGTTGGTGGAAGCCTCCCTGAAGAAACAACTGGCAGTGAATTAAGTCATCTCATATTGAAATGAGAACTTATAAACGTTGGAGCAGTCTGGTGTGGGGATTGCTTTAGGAACCACTGGGCTATAGTATATACTATATAGTCCCCATGGGATTTTTATCCAGTACACACTTTATTCGTGATTTGGTTTCCTGCCAAGGATGGCTCTAAACATCTAAATAATTTAAAGTTACCCTAATTACAAATAAGAGTATCTTCTAAATTTTGCGTCTCCCAATTGTACGAAGGTAAGTATTTTGTTTCAATTTCCCCAATTCTACATAATATTATTTTGCTCTCACCATCTCTCTCACTCTCATCCCTACATTCTTCTTTTTCCTTGTGTCTCTTTTCCTCTATCCTTTATCCTATTACAAGATCTCCTTGTTTTCTCATATTTTCTGCACCCTGTCTTCCATGTATCAACTCACAAATATACATGTTACAAACCACCCGTATTCAATACATGGCTTCCTTAGTTTTCTAAAACAAAGCCTTGTTTTATTACCAATTCCTCAGGAAAGTTCTTGGTATATTTTTTATTTATTCAGGACTTTCATAGTGGTGATTTTATAGTGTCCTCAAAACGTATTCAACTTTATTTAATTTTCCATAATGACCGGACGATGTTTTGACTCTTTAAAGGTCTTTATTTTGTCAAATCTAGGCCTATTTGTCGCTTCTGATTCTATAATATAGATAATAAATATAAGACACTCTCTGGGCAGATTGACAGTGTTTCCCTAACAAATAAAGTATTTGATTGAAAATCAAACCTTCATTTTAAGAGGTTATTAATAAATGTAAATAGACTGCACAAAAAAATTGTGAGTGGAGGCAAGGCTATCGCTGCATCGTCTGTTCACGTTTCAGTATATTTTCTCATTAAATCTAGTTTTGAAATATACACAGAAGAATTAATATGGACATTCTATTCATGTTTGTCTTTAAGCTGATCTGTAAGGCACGTTAGAATTCAATTGACTCATCAAAATAATTCCCTGCCAATATTATTATTATTATTATTATTATTATTATTATTGCCATTTATATAGCGCCAACAGATTCCGTAGCGCTTTACAATATTTTGAGAGGGGGGATGTAACAATAAATAAGACAATTCCAAGAAAACTTACAGGAATAATAGGTTGAAGAGGACCCTGCTCAAATGAGCTTACAGTCTATAGGAGGTGGGGTATTAGAAACATTAGGATAGGAAATATCAAGTAGGAGTGAAGCAAGAGACAGGTATGTAAGGGAGAGATTACTCTGGGAGGCCATACGCTTTCCTGAAGAGATGGGTTTTAAGGCCCTTCTTAAATGATTGAAGACTAGGGGAGAGTCTGATGGCAGTAGGCAAGTTATTCCATAGGAGAGGAGCCGCCCGTGAGAGGTCCTGCAAGCGTGAGTTGGCCGTACGGGTGCGAGCAGCGGTCAGGAGGTGGTCGCGGGCAGAGCGGAGGGTACGAGGAGGGGCATACCTCTGGATCAGTGAAGAGATATAAGAGGGGCTGGAATTGTTCAGTGCTTTAAATGTATGGGTTAGCACTTTGAATTGACTCCTATAGGATACAGGGAGCCAATGTAAGGACTGGCAGAGGGGCGAGGTGTGAGAGGACCGACTGGATAGGAAAATCAGTCTAGCTGCAGCATTCATTACAGACTGTAGCGGGGCAGTACGGCTTTTGGGGAGACCAATCAGGAGAGGGTTACAGTAATCCATGCGGGAAATTACTAGAGCATGGACAAGCTCCTTGGTAGCATCTTGCGTAAGAAAGGGGCGGATGCGGGCTATGTTTTTGAGTTGGAACCTACAGGACTTGGCAACAAACTGGATGTGAGACTCAAAGGTGAGACCAGAGTCAAGTATGACGCCAAGACAGCGCGCTTGTAGGGATGGACTTATGTGGATATCACTGACTTGAAGGGAGAGTGAGAGAGGAGGATCAGTATTAGGAGGAGGAAAGACAAGGAGTTCAGTTTTAGAGAGGTTAAGTTTGAGAAAGCGTGACGACATCCAGTCAGAGATGGAAGAGAGGCAAGCAGTGACACGTTGCAGGACGGCCGGGGAGAGGTCCGGTGAGGAGAGGTATATCTGAGTGTCATCAGCGTACAGGTGGTAGTTGAATCCAAAAGAGGCAATAAGTTTTCCAAGAGAGGCAGTATAAAGAGAAAATAGAAGGGGACCATGGACAGAGCCTTGGGAACTCCAACCGAGACAGGGCGAGGGGAGGAGGTATCCTTGGAAAAGGAGACACTAAATGAGCGTTGGGAGAGATAGGAGGAAAACCAAGAAAGGACAGAGTCACAGAGACCGAGTGATTGAAGAGTTTGAAGGAGGAGAGCATGATCAACTGTGTCAAAGGCAGCAGAGAGGTCAAGGAGAATTAATATGGAGTAGTGACCTTTGGATTTAGCGGAGATTAGGTCGTTAGTCACTTTGATAAGAGCGGTCTCAGTAGAGTGGAGAGGGCGGAAGCCAGACTGAAGAGGGTCAAGGAGAGAGTTGGAATTAAGGAAGTGAGACACACGGGTAAAGACAAGTCTTTCCAAAAGCTTTGATGAGTAAGGGAGCAGGGATATGGGACGATAGTTAGAGGGGGAGGACGGGTCAAGAGATGTTTTTTTCAGGATAGGTATTACAGTGGCATGTTTAAGGTCAGCAGGAACAGTGCCAGAAGAGAGAGAGCAGTTAAAGATGTGTGTTAGGATAGGCACAAGACAAGGGGAGAGAGATCTGATGAGGTGAGATGGGACAGGATCAAGTGGGCAAGTGGTGGGGCGAGAGGAATGGAGAAGTGCAGCCACCTCTTGTTCAGTAGCTGGGGAGAAAGTCTGGAGGGTAGGGAAAGCATGATTTATGTGTGGTTGAGAAAGAGAACGGCAAGGAGGGGAGAATTGTTTCAATCTTGTCAGTAAAGTAATATGCAAAGCTATCAGCTGTAAGGTTAGTTTGGGGGGTGGCCACAGCAGGGCGGAGAAGGGAATTAAAGGTGTCAAAGAGACGTCTGGGATTGTGGGAGCACGAACTAATGAGAGAGGAAAAGTAGGACTGTTTGGCGAGGGCAAGGGCTGCGCTGTACGAAAGCAACATGAATCTATAATGAAGATAGTCTGCCTGGGAGCGATTACTACGATTACTACGATTATCTTTTACATTAGAGAAACAATTCTTACACATTTTATTCAATGCGTCCCAATGCTTGCTTTCAGTGAACTGTATCAGTACCTGCTCTTCTCTTACCTTCAAAGCAATGCGTCCCCACTCATATTTCATATTACATTTGTATGTACGTAGTGGGCATTGGATAGCATTCCTTTCATCCCCCATAAAACCATAATTTACCCCTTCAAATAACGACAGACAACTTCTTGGAGAAAACAGGCCACGGCATTTATTAACACAACCAAATACTGTATAACTCCTTTTAACATATAACAAAATAATAATTATCATAAATTAACATAAACAATTTGCATATAGTCATACAGTAACCAAAGAAACCGTCCTTGCCAATCTAACTTCCCCAAGGCTCTCACCTCCCCCCCTCGGCATAATAAAAACATCTTCCTTTTCAGGGCTCCCCACCCACTCGGTGGGGCCCAACCATAATGCTCCCCACTGGTCGACTTACAACCCAGTGGGGACACGTCCAACCTGGTACCTCCTCCAGGTTCACCATAAGAGACAGGGGGAGGATGAGACCCGGCCATTATCCCCCCTTTTCATCTAATCTACCAAACCATCCCTTATTTGGCAAGGACACACCCCCGCCTCGCTGTGACAACCCCCCGGGCCCAAAGCAGCAAAGGGAGGGTGGGCGGGAAACTTGTTTCTGGCCCGGCTCCTAAGTGGCACTGAGATCAGTCTAATCTGTCACCACCCACTTCCTCACATCTCACACTCCCACATGTAGCATATAGCCAATCATGCTTTATCCATCCCACACTCATACATGTGCCCCTGTCCGCTAAGCTGCACACTCTCCCTGGGGCCTTAGCTCACTTGTTCCATTACAGAGGGAATGTATGTCATTAGGAACCCAAGCTGATACTATAAGGCCATCCAGTACCGAATTCACTGGTGGATCCCATCTGCATAATAGACAAAGCAACATACGTGTTCAGTACCTATTGCCGTGCTTTATTTTACGTATCATCGGTTGTCCTCCAGCATCTGTTTATGATATAATTGGCTATTGGCTTCCTATAAAATATAGAGCTCAATTTAAAATTCTGGTTCTTGCTTTCAAATCTCTACATAATGCTGCTCCCACCTATCTATCCTCCCTTATACACAAGTATGTCCCGTCTAGGCCCTTACGATCTGCTGAAGACTTATGTCTATCTTCTGTCTGTACTCCCACCTCTGATGCTCGCCTTCAAGATTTCTCGAGGGCTGCACCGTTCCTGTGGAACTCGCTTCCCTACTCCGTTAGATGCTCACCCAGTCTCCACTCCTTTAAAAAATCGTTAAAAATCCACTTCTTCATAAAAGCGTATCAATTAAACTGTCAATAGCTCCCAACTGATTCCTCTTCTGCAACTGTCACTAGTCTAATACCATCCTTACATTTTGTGTCACTTTACCCCACTCCCTCTAGCATGTAAGCTCATTGAGCAGGGCCCTTAACCCCTCTGTTCCTGTGTGTCCAACTTGTCTGGTTACAACTACATGTCTGTTCGTCCACCCACTGTAAAGCGCTGCGGAATTTGACGGCGCTCTATAAATATCATAATAATAATAATAATAATAATATACCTGGTCTGTGTCAATCGGTGGACACACTCTATAGTACATTCATTTAAAACATGCATATTTGTGTTTTTTTGGATTGACAAAATTAACATAACCTTGAGTGCTGTATATTCAGTTGCTTTGTGTAATGCTTTGTGACAATTTCTTGTGTGTGTGATTTGTAGCCTGAGATTCTTTGTAGAATATTTCTGTAGGTCCCTGTGGAAACTAATCTTGCTTAACAAGTTTTCTTTTTCAATTTACCAGCACCTTGGGCAGTCTCATAGAAACCTGTTTATTTGTTTATATTTTTGTAAGTATGTTAAAGGGACACTATAGGGACCCCAACCGGTTCATCACATTGAAGTTGTCCGGGTGCACTGTCCCTGTCCCCTTTAGTCCTGGAATGTAAAATGGTGCAGTTTTAGAGAGTACTAGGAGTGCCTCTAGTGGCTGTCTACCAAAAAGCCACTAGAGGTGTTTCTTGGAATTTCACAGATTTAACTCCGTTAAACAACACTGGATGTCCTCACGCTCTGCATCATGGAAACCCTCATAGGAAAGCTTTGAGGCAATGTTTAATGCGCGTGTAGCGATCGAGCAATAGATCCCGCATCAGCTGACATTGCAGGAGTCAGAGCACAACCCAGCACCGAGAAACATTGGTGCTAACATTGGGTAAGCGAATAAAGGGCTATTTAATCCTTGACATCGCCGCAAGATGGACGCTGGGGAATCTTTGTATTCCTAACACATAAGTGTTCCTTTAATGTTAATTATGAGGTTTACTCACTAAACTCTTGTCAGGAAATCAAAGAAAAGAAAAGTTAGCATTTTACACCAAATTGGCTAAATTAAAAAGGTTAAAAATGCAGCTATATTTCTAATACAGCTATTTTGGTCACATTTTTTTTATTAACTTTGACTATGTTTTGTGCAAACTAACAGTGGCAGCAATGAGTATTTGAGATATTTCCAACTCACCAATGACGTCTGAATGAATTATCAGTGGTAGATTTCCTGGAATGCGCTGGATTAGAGAATTTCTATTTTAGCACTGATGATCCTTTGTAATTTGAACCATTATTTTAACCAGGCACAAACCATTTCCGTGATGGTAAAATTTGTTTGTTCCAAAAATTGACTTGTTTCCCTTGCTTTGTAAGATTTGTATAATTTGTGTTGTTTATATTTTTAACATGCTTTCTCTTGATTGCATTGTTGTGTGTGGAACTAACCAGTCATTTTAATTTGTAGCTTGCAGACGGAACGAACAGCTCCGCAATAATTAACTTATCATCCTCTTGGTCCAGCCTCCATGTATGTATCGCTTCTTTCCTTCCTTGAACATTTTAACTGTTCCTCCTTTCCTTATCATTAAACAACAAACCACAAACCATTCTAACAGAAAAAAGCACAAAGGAAAAATTACAAATTATTCCTAATACAAGCAAAATTGAGCACTTTTTTTGGCATATTATGGAGTCTACAATATAATATCTTATTGTGATTTTGCTTTCTTATTGAACATTTAAAATATTTAGTGCTATATTGTTATCAAATGCAAGTCTATGTTGGCACAACCTGGCATCTGATGCAAATTCCAAGTGTCCCATGATTCCCAGTAGGTAGCCAGTAATCTTTATGTGAGTGCAGGGAATGATGGGAAAAGGGAAGGTGATGACATCATTTGACCAGAACAAATTGCAAGTTAATGTATTTTATTGGTAACTACATATCACAACTCACCCCAGTAAAATATTCCATTAAGAGGAACTGTCAACAATTTAAAGGGGATGTGTGATGATATAACAATATTCAATTTAATTAGTGTTTACAGTTCTATGTCAGGCATTGTATAACAGAAATGAACATAATGTTTTCATTTTAGCAGACAACATGTTGGTATAAAGAGTCAGTTAGCTTTAACATGGATTTGACATTTCCCAATAGATACTTTTTTCAATCATCTATCGCAATCAATCTATAGACACAGTGTAACCCCATTTGGATCAGATTGGATTGACAATCTTAGTAAAGGAGCTACTTTTTTTCAGTAAACACAAATTATAATCAATTTCTTGAATATTAAGCTCTCCGGATGCTACGCTTGCCAGAGAAAAGAAAAATCATATTTAGTTAATAACCCATTGACTGCTCTGTTAAATATGTTTAGCTTGAGTAGGAGAATTAGAGTCTTTGAAGAGTTGGCAATGTGCAAAGCTTCCAAGCAGTAAAGAGTTAACCCGGCAGTGAGATTGGGGTTAGTTTTCCATTTGTCCATTCGTTCTTGATGTTTCTTAATCCCTTTTACAAGCGTATAAAAACCGGGCTGGCTGTTGCTTTTGTTCTCAACGTTAGCAGAGATCTGACACAATTTAATACGCATGTAAACCTCACGTTATAAACAGCAAAGGTTTGTTTCTGCTCAGTGGAACCTCCATAAAGCACTTCAAAGGGATATTGGCAAATAGGTACCTGGCAGAGGATTACGTGACATCTGTCCCCGAGTGAAAGTGCCCTGGGTTCCTGTGCTTACAGTAACAGATGGTTTGCAGCTTTTTAATGACCCAGGGTATTTCTCGCCTTGTTTTCCTTTGTAAAAAAAAAAATTACATGACATTAATATTCAAAGCACTGGGAATGTGTGAATATTTTTCATTACTTAAAGGGAATCATTTAAAAAGCAATAATAAAAAATGTTTTTTAAAAAAATGGAGATTCGGTAGAAAGAGCTATTTTGGGGCAAATAGTGGACGAATTAGCAGGGCATTCTAACGGCTTCCATACTGACTGGCATATTATTGGCTGAATAGGATATCTTGGAGAAGAATAAGACGACTGGAACCAAGCTGGCCAGTGGTTCAGTGGACTCCGTAATACTGGGGAAGGAGTGGGAGTTGACGTGAGTGGGGAACGAAAATAGTGCCTATTTCATATGTGACTGTTACATTGTATCGCAAAGTAGATAGTGGGAACCGCACTCAATCCCAACAGCCAAGGGTGCTCCGGATCAGGACCAGCAATCCCAGAATAATACATGAAAAAGAGAGAACCACAGGCATTCCAAATTGAAACCGTATGCATATTTATTAGGAAAAAATGCAACGCCAAGCAACGTTTCGACCAACAAAGGTCTTTTTCAAGCTTGAAACGTTGCTTGGTCGAAACGTTGCTTGGCGTTGCATTTTTTCCTAATAAATCTGCATACGGTTTCAATTTGGAGTGCCTGTGGTCCTCTCTTTTTCGTGTTACATTATATCAACACCTAATGTCCACAAAAGGAAGATGATGCACTACATGGAGCATAGAAAGAACAGGACATTTATCTTCCTGAGAATCAATTGACTGTAGAGCTAAACAAGTTAATGTTAAATGCATAAACTGGAAAAATGACCAGCTAAGCTGAGTTCTTAAAGGGTAACTCTAGGTCAAAAATGCATTTATATATTTAAAATTCATATAATTAGTCTTAATTATAATACACCTTAATTAATACTTGTACAAATATACAGTATCCCAAGCCGTAAAAACTGACCTCTACAGCTAATGGAAATCCACCCACTTGTAGAGAAGCATTGAGGCCAAATCTCCAGTCTAATTGTTACCTTAGGACTGTGTTAGTGCAAGTACCATCGTTAAGTTCTATTTGTTTTGTCTATTATAATGGTGACATGATATACAAAGTTATTGTGGACTTCAATTCTTATCATTATCATCCACCCACTGAAAGAAGGGGAATCAAGTCATATTGTACAAAAGCTGTTTCGTAAATGGCTGCCTCCCTGTCCCATTGGCCCAAAGCTGCTCAAATGGGCGGTATTATTGATATAAAGAGAAGTATAGAAGAAAATTAGGAGTTATCAAGCAGGAGCAGCCAAATTCTCGCACTTTATTTGACGGGATATGAATTCACAACTTTTTTTTGTTTATTTCCTGTGACCTCTGCACCTAGGAAAGGCAGAAGTCAAGAAACCAGAACCAATATATGTTATTTTTTTTTATTTTTTTTTACTTTATCAGGAAGTTAGAGACAACTGGACAACAGGATTTGATATTTTGTGTAACTCGCCCAGCCATGGGTTTCTGTTCGTGTCCAAGGAGTCAGGAACAAAAAAAATAAGATATATCTCTGGAAACATTTTTAAAAAAGAATTCCAGTTAGAATGAAAGGGGAGATACGAGTAAAGACATTTTCGTATCGGCTGGCTCTATTAAAGACCTGCGGGAATACTGACAGCCAAAGAGATATCCACGCGTGGAATCTCTAATAAAGCGATCATTGAAAGTGACATTTGCCACAGAGCATTCGAGGTATTGTTTCCCAACGTGTCTGTTTCTCAAACAACCATAACGGCTTGAGAGGAGAATTCCAGATTTAGGAAACTCTGACATTAAAAGCACGATAGCAAATGTTTTGAAACCGTTAGGAAAACATCTACAGGCAGTTTATGTTTAAGATTTGTATAGTGTTGCCAGTTTTGGATTTTAACAACACCTTCAGAGCTGGAAAGATGCTGACTTGGGGAAATTACGTTTTTACTCCTTTGCACATACACATAGAGCACACATGCATGTCATAGCATGTTGTAGCATGTCTGTAACATGGAAGTTCCAGGTTCTATTTCTGGTGTTCCAGATAGAATTTTTTCTCCAGTTACGAGAGTGACATGCACCATCACCGCACAGCAGAAAGCACCTTCACCATGCCTGATTGTCCACTTGGATGACAGTAACACATACTTTTTTGAGTTGTTTTATGGCAAGATTTTTTTTGGATAGTTTTTCTGTTTTGGCAAGAATTGTATAACTTTTTTTTAACAAATAATCAAATAAAGGGTAAACTAAATCTGCTGCCATCCTTCTGTTTTTTAGTAATGCATTGTTGTGATTGCAGGTGTCCAAAATGTAAATCCCCAGATTTGCTAAACGACAGTTTCCATGATGCTTTGTCATACTATAGGCATTCTAAAGGTATGCAAAGCATCATGGGGGTTGTAGTTTAACAACATCTGAGGATCTACCTTTTGGGCACTCCTGCCCTTGGCTCCTAACCACTATAGTGCACAGTCGCAACACCAGATTCCACGTGAAAAAGCTTTATTCCACCAGAGTTGGATTCTGTTGTCATGGCTTTGTAATTTGTTTGTCTGGTGGTGGAGGTCATTGCAAAGAGGCCTTAGGAGTTTCACCCCGTTGAACAATTTGGAGTGCCGGTCTAATAACCTCCACTTTCAGTGAGTCATCTTACAATAGTGGTTATGATGCAAATAAGGACTTATTAAGGGCTTATTTTTTTGTCAAACTGTTTTCAGATGATTCCACAACACTCAAAGCCTACCCCACTTAGCCTGGGACCTCACATTGAGCCTGTGTCAGTTTGCCAGGGGTGAAACGGTTATACACGATTCAGCATGGCTACATATCGCTTACCTGTACAGCTATTTTGGATGTAACATAAGGTGAAACTTTCTAACATAAAGTCCCAACGAATGAGGGCTCGGCTTTGGGTGCTGGGGAATTCAGTGGTGTTTCTCTAAACCGAAACCATAAAATCTCAGCACCATACCCTACGCAGTATACAGTATGCTAAAACCATATTTTGACCATAAATGATCTTTAAGGGGTTAAGTATATGAAAGAAAATTGTAGCACAGAAGCAATGTTTAATGTAACAGTGACCTAACCATCTTCTCTCATCCTTCGGCTGCAGAAGATACACTGGGTAAGTCAGTAAAATCGTTTTCTCTGTTACTGTTAATGTCTGCCACAGGGCTGTCTGTGGCTTTTATAATATATATCATGAGCAAAGGATGCTGAAAGGAAACAAGGAAACCTGGAATGTAATTTATGGTAAATGCACATTAAAAACAATGTCTATTCATGACGTTAATTTAAAGCCTGTATGGCTGGCTCAAACAAGAAATCTAATAAGCTACTATTAGATTTTCTCCATTGGGTCAGTGAGAAGGAATTCTGTGGATTACTAAAATAGACGTCGTGATTTGTAGGAATGTTTCACCGACCCAGAGCAGAATTCTTCGTTTCTCTGTGCAGAAAAAGAAAAATACGGCCTGGTGAATTCAAACCAAAGTAATAAAAAGTGACCTGCTTGATATCAAAGCGCCAGGGTATTTTTAGGTCACACTTTCCTCCCTGGGATTAAATATAAAGCGTCACATTTTTGTCTGGGCTAAGCTTTTACGAATATATTACTTTTTTTGTGCTCATTTATGGCTGTTTTTATATGCATTCTTAAAGGGAAACTCCAGACCTCTAAAGCACTTTAGCTTGATGAAGTATGTGAAGAGTGTGTTTTTTTTTTTTTTTTTTAATTTCACAAAAAAGTGCAGATTTCAATAGAAATAGACACTTTTGTAAAACAACATGGTTCCACCACCCTGGCTTTCTAGCAGACAACAGGTTCTGTTACGTCCGGGTTTATTTAGCTTAGTGGAGGCAGCAATAACTCAGAGCACCTGCTTTGCTAAGACTTCTCATCGAGCTGCATTGGGAAGTCTGTGATTGGACAGCCACAGAAAGTCTGGGCGGGGTTAGAAGAGGAGGGGTTTGCAAAGGCTGCAGACAAGAGATCTGCAGCTTCTGCAAGCTGTTTTTAGATTTTTCCCAATAAAAATATGTAATTAAATGTATGTATTATTGAACTAGGCCTATTATTGACTAAATAGTGATGTATTTTTTTTTCTTGGACAGGGAAGGGTCCCTTTTATCTTTTTTCATATTTGGGGAGTGGAGTTTCCTTTTAATCTCCTTCATGTCGTCATGATGGACACCAAAACGTACCCACACAAAACATTGAGTATACGCAGGCGGATTCACTTCTTTTCTACCTCTTTCTCTGGCATGCAGTAGTGTTATTAAGAAAAACCTTTGTTTCAGCGACACAATGCCATTGTATGTTTGGTGCTGCAAACTGCTAAATAACTTATACGTTTAAGTAATTTTTAATTTATTATCACAGACAAGTCCACCAGCTCCAGGGCCGGACTGGGGATACAAAGCAGCCCTGGAAAAAAAATCTATGCCAGCCCCATAAGTCATTGCGCCATATATTGTCGCATGTAATATGTAAGGCTATGTCTTGCCACCCCAGATGATTGAGTAAATATATATATTGCTTTTTCTAATATAAAATATTGGTCCTTTCAGAGTAAAACGTTTAATTATACAGTAAGCATACTCACATGCAGACACAGACAATGTCACTGACACACACACGTTCATTGATACACAGCCTCATAGACAAACAATCTCACTGAAATACATAAGCTCATTGACATAAAAACACAAGCTCACTCAGTAGCAGACACACACACACATGCAAGCAAGCTCACTAGCAGGCGCGCGCGCACACACACACACACACAGCTTAATGTAGTGGTTCTGGTGTCTATAGCCTGTTCCTGCAGGCTTTTCAATGTAAACACTGACTTTTCAGAGACAAGGCAGTGTTTACATTGCTTCCAAGTGACACCTCTAGTGACAGCCACTCAGACTGTCACTAGAGGTGCTTCCTGTGTCAGTGCTGCACAGTGTGCAGCACCTACATTCAGGTCCTCCACGCTTTGGAGACGATGAAGGTTCCCCATAGAGATGCAGTGTGTGTGTGTTTGTGTAAGAAGGACTGTGTGAGCAGGGTGTGTGTGTGAAAGTTGCAGTGTGTACGTGAAGACGGCAGTGTGTGTTAGGGGGGCAGTGTGTGTGTGTGCGTTGCAGTGTGAGTGGGGGGCAATGTGTGTATGGGGGGAAGTTTGTGTGTATGGGGGGGAAGTTTGTGTGTATGAGGCAGTGTATGTGTGTGGGGGGTCAATGTGTGTGTAGGGTGTGTGTGTGTGTATTGGGGGCAGTGTATGTGGGCAATGTGTGTGTATGGGGGAAGTGTATGTGTGTGTATGTGGGCAGTGTATGTGTGTGGGATCAGTAGTGTATGTGTATGGGGGGAAGTTTGTGTGTATGGGGCAGTGTATGTGTGTGGGGGGGTCAATGTGTGTGTAGGGTGTGTGTGTGTGTGTATTGGGGGCAGTGTATGTGGGCAATGTGTGTGTATGGGGGAAGTGTATGTGTGTGTATGTGGGCAGTGTATGTGTGTGGGATCAGTAGTGTATGTGTATGGGGGCAGTGTATGTATGTGGGGCAATATGTGTGTATGGGGGCAGTCTATGTAGTTGGGGGACAATGTGTGTGTGGGGGGGCAGTGTATGTGTGTGTTTGTAGGGTATGTGTGTGATAAGGATGTGGGGCTTTTTTTATGTTTTTTTTTTAATTTAATAAAATGTTTTTTTTTTTTCTTAAATATACATAATGTCCCCCCTCCCTTCTTACCTTTGTTTAGGGAGGAGGGGGGACATTTCTCAATCCCTGGTGGTCTGGTGGGGAATCCCTGGTGGTCCATGTGGTGAGAGTGAACTCTAGCCCCGGTCTCCAGGGATAGAGTTCACTCTCGCGAGATCCGGAGCGTTGCGAGAGAAGGACCTGGAGGAGCTGCAGACTGAGCTCCCCCGGGTCCTCTCTCTCTCCCTCCCCTGCCGGCGGCCAGCAAACAGTGCCTGCGGACCGGAGGGGAGATCTCTGATCTCCCCTCCGGTCCATGAAGGCACATTGCAGGGCTGGCGCTTGGACAGGCCAGCCCTGCATTAGCCGGCAAGGGAGAGGGAGAACCTTGCAATTGCCCCGTTGCTCCCCCCTGGATCCGCCAGTGCAGGGATGGCGGCCGCTGGAGGAACTTTTCTGGCGGCCGCAGGGGAAGCTGTGCTGTGTCTGCTCACGCGCTACTGAATGAGACCCGGTCTCATTCAGTAGCGTGCTGGAGAGCAGACGCACAGCTTCCCCTGCGGCCGCCAGAAAAGTTCCTCCAGCGGCCGCCATCCCTGCTCCTCCAGCGGCCGCCAGCATACCCACATGTCTGCGCGGCCCCAGGTGCCGACGGCCCACCGGGAAATTTCCCGGTATCCCGGTGGGCCAGTCCGGCCCTAACCAGCTCCATAAATTTTGCACACAATCAACTGGAGGAGGGGTCAAAGTTTCCTTTGTTACAAGTTCCAAATGGTTTCCAGTTCCTCTGGCAACTCTCCTTATCCTCAATTTCAATTGAATGTCCAATAGATGGTCATTTTTTATTTTATGAAAAGTGCAACCTCCTCCCCCCCCCCCCCCCCCCCCACTATTATTACAGAATGCCAGAGGCTGCCTGGCCTCAGTGGTGTGAATAGATCCAAACCAATCATCAAGGACATATCTTCCATATCAGAAATATAAAAACCTTTAAAACTGTTTTGAAAAAATAGGAAAAGGAACCACACACAATTCACTTAAGACAGGGTGCTTAGCTGAACCAAGGACCAGCACAAGCCCAGAAGATAATAAATACCAGCATTAGAAAAAGGGTCCAGGCACTCCAATGTCGTGCACCTTTATTGGAACATGTGGAACACTGCAACGTTTCGACTCCCTACGGAGTCTTTGTCAATATAAAAACCTTTAAACATGTGAGGATATGTTTTGGGGCATGGAGGGATGTTGTAGGAACTGGATTTAAGTACATTTTAAAAAATTTGCATTTTTTGGCCATATTCAGAGATTCAATAAAAATTACTAAGCATATCTGAAGCGTATTAATTGACTGATGTGTGTGCGTATCCATGCCTCTACACCACATTATTTTTAAAGTAAGACTTTATTGTCTTAATTCTCAGAACGTTTCTGAATCAAAATCCAGATTTTTGTTGTTGTCTTGTTTTGGGCCGTGATCATGCATGAACAAAAATTGCAATAATATAAGTGGGCACAGTGAATCAATATACCCAGTGGCGGCTCTAGACTTGGCGAGGCCTTAGGCGAAATTCATACATGAGGCCCCCACTAACACCATTATTGGAAAAAAATTGCAGTTGACTTGTGTGTGTGTATATAAGAAGCTGTAGATATATTGAAAGGAAGCTTGCAGTACTGGATATAGAGAACTAGTCTTTGTATACATAGTTGCATTGTGCATTTACCTGTGTGTACCTGAGAGTGTGTGTCTGGCAGTGAGTATCTTTGTATATGTATGTATGTTTCCCTGAGCATGTGTATGTTTGTGTACTGGCCTTTGGCATTAAGTTCATGGCGACGCTATGTTTTATGACAGTGTGTACTGTGTAGAATGATTGCCTTTAGGGGGTGACAGGGTGAGTAAAGGAGTAACTGTGGCAGGGTGAGTGTAAAAGAGCAGGAGGGTGCCAGAGTGCGCAGAGTGGTGCCCGTGTGTTTAGAGGGAGCGATAGTGTGTATGGAGGTAGGTGACAGTGTGTATGGAGGTAGGTGACAGTGTGTGTGGAGAGAGGTGACAGAGTGTGTGGGAAAATGACATAGGGGGTGACAGGTGAGGTGGCAGGGTGAGAGGGGGTGGTAGGGTGAGTGACAGGGTCAGATGTGGGGTGAGAGGGGGTGACAGTGTGAGGTGGGGTGACGGTGTGTGGGGAGTGACAGGGTAAGTTGACAGAGTAAGGTGGGTGACATAGTGTGGGGGGTCACAGGGTGGGTGACAGAGTAAGAGGTGGGGTGACAGGTGAGGTGGCAGAGTGAGAGGGGGTGACAGGTGAGGTGGCAGGGTGAGAGGGGTGACAGGTGGGGTGGCAGGGTAAGTGACAGGGTCAGATGTGGGGTGAGAGGGGAGGCAGGGTGAGGGGGTGACAGGTGGGGTGGCAGGGTGAGAGGGGGTAACAGGGTGAGAGGGGGCGACAGTATTAGGGGGTGACAGGTGGGGTGGCAGGGTGACAGGTGGGGTGGCAGGGTGAGATGTGGGGTGAGAGGGGAGGAAGGGTGAGGGGGTGGCAGGGTGAGAGGGGGTGATGTGGGGTGAGAGGGGAGGAAGGGTGAGGGGGTGGCAGGGTGAGAGGGGGTGACATGGTGAGAGGGGGTGACAGTATGAGGGGGGTGACAGTGTGTGGGGAGTGCCAGGGTGGGTGACAGAGTGGGGGTCACAGGGTGGGTGACAGAGTAAGAGGTGGGGTGAGAGGGGGTGACAGGTGGGGTGGCAGGGTGAGAGGTGGGGTGAGAGGGGGGTGACAGGTGGGGTGGCAGGGACTGACAGGTGGGGTGGCAGCGTGAGAGGGGGGTGACAGGGTGAAAGGGGGTGACAGGTGAGGTGGCAGAGTGAGAGGGGGTGACAGATGAGGTGGCAGAGTGAGAGGGGGTGACAGGTGAGGTGGCAGAGTGAGAGGGGGTGACAGGTGAGGTGGCAGAGTGAGAGGGGGTGACAGGTGAGGTGGCAGAGTGAGAGGGGGTGACAGGCGAGGTGGCAGGGTGAGAGGGGGTGGCAGGATGAGTGACAGGGTCAGATGTGGGGTGAGAGGGGAGGCAGGGTGAGGGGGGTGACAGGTGGGGTGGCAGGGTGAGAGGGGGTAACAGGGTGAGAGGGGGCAACAGTAATAGGGAGTGACTGGTGGGGTGGCAGGATGACAGGTGGGGTGGCAGGGTGAGTGACAGGGTCAGATGTGGGGTGAGAGGGGAGGAAGGGTGAGGGGGTGGCAGGGTGAGAGGGGGTGACATGGTGAGGTGGCAGGGTCAGATGTGGGGTGAGAGGGGAGGCAGGGTGAGGGGGGTGACAGGTGGGGTGGCAGGGTGAGAGGGGGTAACAGGGTGAGAGGGGGTGACAGTAATAGGGGGTGACTGGTGGGGTGGCAGGGTGACAGGTGGGGTGGCAGGGTGAGTGACAGGGTCAGATGTGGGGTGAGAGGGGAGGAAGGGTGAGGGGGTGGCAGGGTGAGAGGGGGTGACATGGTGAGAGGGGGTGACAGTATGAGGGGGGTGACAGTGTGGGGGTCACAGGGTGGGTGACAGAGTAAGAGGTGGGGTGACAGGATTACAGGGTGAGAGGTGGGGTGAGAGGGGGTGACAGGTGGGGTGGCAGGGTGACAGGTGGGGTGGCAGGGTGAGAGGTGGGGTGGCAGGGTGAGAGGTGGGGTGAGAGGGGGTGACAGGTGGGGTGGCAGGGACTGACAGGTGGGGTGGCAGGGACTGACAGGTGGGGTGGCAGGGACTGACAGGTGGGGTGGCAGCGTGAGAGGGAGGTGACAGGTGGGGTGGCAGGGTGAGATGGGGGTGACAGGTGGCGTGGCAGGGTGACGGGGTGACAGGTGGGGTAGCAGTGTGAGAGAGGGGTGACAGGGTGAAGTGGCAGGGTGAGGGGGGGTGACAGGGTGAGGTGGCAGGGTGAGGGGGTGACAGGTGGGGTGGCAGGGTGAGAAGGTGGTGAGAAGTGGGGTGGCAGGGTGAGGGGGGGTGACAGGGTGAGATGGGGTGAGGGGGGCGACAGGGTGAGATGGGGTGAGGGGGGGCGACAGGGTGAGATGGGGTGGGGGTGTGACAGGGTGAGATGGGGTGGGGGGGTGACAGGGTGAGATGGGGTGGGGGGTGACAGGGTGAGATGGGGTGGGGGTGTGACAGGGTGAGATGGGGTGGGGGGGTGACAGTGTGAGATGGGGTGGGGGGTGACAGTGTGAGATGGGGTGGGGGTGTGACAGGGTGAGATGGGGTGGGGGGTGTGACAGGGTGAGATGGGGTGGGGGGTGTGACAGGGTGAGATGGGGTGGGGGGTGACAGGGTGAGATGGGGTGGGGGTGTGACAGGGTGAGATGGGGTGGGGGGGTGACAGGGTGATATGGGGTGGGGGGGTGACAGGGTGAGATGGGGTGGGGGGGTGACAGTGTGAGATGGGGTGGGGGGTGACAGTGTGAGATGGGGTGGGGGTGACAGGGTGAGATGGGGTGGGGGTGTGACAGGGTGAGGTGGGTGGGGGGTGACAGGGTGAGATGGGGTGGGGGGTGACAGTGTGAGATGGGGTGGGGGTGTGACAGGGTGAGATGGGGTGGGGGGGTGACAGGGTGAGATGGGGTGGGGGGTGACAGTGTGAGATGGGGTGGGGGGTGACAGGGTGAGATGGGGTGGGGGTGTGACAGGGTGAGATGGGGTGGGGGGTGACAGGGTGAGATGGGGTTGGGGGGTGACAGTGTGAGATGGGGTGGGGGGTGACAGGGTGAGATGGGGTGGGGGTGTGACAGGGTGAGGGGTGACAGGGTGAGATGGGGTGGGGGGTGACAGTGTGAGATGGGGTGGGGGGTGACAGGGTGAGATGGGGTGGGGGTGTGACAGGGTGAGATGGGGTGGGGGGTGACAGGGTGAGATGGGGTTGGGGGTGATAGGGTGAGATGGGGTGGGGGTGTGACAGGGTGAGCTGGGGTGGGGGGGTGACATGTGGGATGACAGGGTGAGGGGGGGGTCAAAATTTACCTTTTTCCCTGGTGGTCCGGTGGGGTCAATCTGTCCCTGGTGGTCCAGTGTCCTGGATGGCTCCCTGGTGGTCCAGTGGGCTTTCCGGTCTGCAGCTCCGCCGGATGCAGAGCTGCAGACCACATGGGGAAAGTCTCGCGATCTCCATTCAGAGCGTTGCCGTGGTAACCCGCGGCAACGTTCTGATTGGCTGGAGATCGCGAGACCTCAGTCTGCAGCTCACACCCGGCGGAGCTGCAGACTGAGGCAGGCTCTCTCCCCAGGTGGCCTGACAGGAGGGGCCTCGCACCCGGCGGCACCATGAGCAAGCCGCCGGGCCCCCTCCTGTGTCGGGTCCTCGGTCATAGACCGAGAACCCGACCTGTCAGTCTGCCCTCAGGCGATTTAGGCGGCCGCGAGGCCCCTGACTGCGCGAGGCCTTAGGCGGTCGCCTAAATCGCCTAATTAGAGAGCCGCCTCTGAATATACCTTTAAATGCCCGAGCCATGACTGCTTTTATAACCAAAAACTTGTCCTTAATTAGTCTTTCTTGAAACATCTGCACTCTGCTACGACCTTTTGATACCGGAGAAACTGACGGAAGCCAAGCACAGAGAGATGGACACAGGTTTCTTCAGGAAGGAAGAGATTCTTTATTGGATCACCGATCGGGACTCAGAGGGACTAGCGTCACCAAAATACCACAAGTTCTGAGCCCCGGACAATAGTGCAGGCTCCTTATATAGGCATATAACTCCTCCCATATTAAGCTCCACCCGCACATTCTCTTAACCAATCAACACAAATAAGAATTAACTTCCTGTTTGACCGCATGGCTTGTCCAGCACAATGGAGGAGGGGAATACTATATCCTGTATTCTTGCACATGCTCCGTACACTACTGATCGTATCTTGCCTCGTGCAACCAACTGATCGATACGTCAGCATATGCACGTACACATGCCACGTGGTAATCTCGGCCTACTAAATTTATTTTTACCGAGATTCCACCACATTCCCCCCTTTGATGCCTCTTGATATTTTACAATTACTTGAGGCATCACATAACCTTAGTTTTGCTTACACCGCAAGTTACCTTGAACCAGACCAGACTTATCTTATGATGTGAATCTTCAACATTCATCTTCCTGCATTGGTTCTCCTTGATCTAGAGCCTTATACTTATATATCGCCATTATCTGTGCAGCAGCCTTCCTCTCTGCTATATTTGCTATCAGGCTTTGCACAGACCTAACTACTAAGGGTATAAGACACGGTAGGAGTAGACACAACAGTAAAATCAGTAGGACTCCACCTACCACTGCCTTAAGCCCTCCAAACCACTCATACCAGCTACCAAACCAACTACTTGGATTGTACCCTTTCCATACCTGAGTAGGCACATGCGCTATTTTAACCATATGGCTAGTAAGCTCAGCTATTGCTTGCCCTTCGTCATCTATTTGAAGTCAGCAATTGCTTAGGTTAAACTTCCCACATACACCTCCCTCTACTGCCAAAAGGTAATCCAAGGCTAATCTATTCTGGTATACTGCTATCCTCATCCTGGTATTATGTTTCACTAGGAGATTGAGCGCTTGTGATGTTTCGTTAGTGATAATCTCAACCACCGCCTGTAATCTTATAATGCGGTTGAGCATATAAATAGGGGTTCTATAACCAAAGGTACCATCTTCTGCCCACGTGGCTGGCCCATAATAATCTATGATACGCTGGGGAGGCCATTCATTATCTTCCCAGGTGCCTATCTCTAGGGGTCCCCTTTTCTTCCTATGATTCACATCATACACTTTAACACCTAAAGTCTCACCTGTTTCAATAGGTAACAAGAAGAAGGATGGTTTGAGCATACCCAACACACATGCCCCTTCCCAGTCCTGTGGCAGCTCCGAATAGGCTTTCTTACCACAGATCCAGTACAAATTTGCTGGGGCTCTCCAGGTAGATGTGATAGATAGATCAAACCACACATCCTTTAAACTGGCATATCTAGCAAACGGGTTAGATGGTTCTGAGACATTTGAAGCCGACCACCAAGTTGTATTTTTAGTATCATCATCATAAGCTTTTTGCCCTAGACAAGTTAATTCTCCTACAGAGGTATTATACATTATTCCTTTCCTTGCTATGCAAACATAACCTATGATGGAGGTCTTTAATCTCCACTCAGATTTACCTCTAACACTCAAATGATAATCGGCTTGTGTAGATATTAGTTGGTCAACTGCCTCAGAACCGGACATTACCTCCTTTGCTTCCCAAGGCCATTGGTCTCCCATGTTAGTACCTCCACACACATAGCAGTTGGTAACATTAAGACTACCGGCAATACTTTCGGCTAAATCTATGAACAGGTTTTTAGCGTTATGGGGGATCTTATTATCTATACTCATCTCTTCATAAAAGGAATGGTATACTTGATGAGTCTAGGAGGATACCGTATCTGTCTCTATCCCTATAAACAATAATGTCCCAGGATCTAAACCCGTCCCGTATATCTGAAACCCAAATAAATTGCCATACTTATCTAGGAACTTGTCGGGGTTATTTATAAGTATATGGACTGGGTTGCATTCCATAGACTTACAATATGGGCTCGTCGGCAACTTAGTCACTATCATGTCTTTGTCTGCTGTCTGTCCCCAAGTCGCCCACCCCACACAAGACCAATAAGGGCAAAAGTTATAGTCTTTATTTGGGCATCTAGGACTCACATATTTATTTTTACTACTGGGACAAATATATTTATCGTTAGATCCATACGTCCTCTCCCATCTAAGATCCCCACATACATTCCACGGCTTTCTACCACTTGATATCGCCTTACATGCATCAAATAGCAGAACACCCGAAGAATATACGGATTCTAACACCGTCTTATTAATTAGGGTCCCCTGAGGATCTCCATTCCTGAGAGTCAACCAAATTGTACGAGGTTGATACTCTGGACTGAAGCACTTAGGTTCTCCTACTCCTAAATGGCACACACTATAGTCTATATTTAGGTATCTACATCTTGATACCTCTCCTTTACACTCGTATTGTGAATGCCAAATTAGGGTTTGGGAAATATGGTTACCTGTTCTCGTAGTCTTAATGCATACCTCACAGCTAGGAGTGTCGGTACCTCTACCTTCCTGAATATAAAAACACATATAACTAAACACAATCAAAAGCACATCTTTCGCCGTCCTCCTCAGTCTTCGTCCGTGCGAAGGCGCCTCAGCTCCCAGGATGTGAGGGCTGCAGGGAATGGAGTTCTGCTCGTCTTCACAGGTGTCCCTTCGGGACTTTCCTGGCTTATAAACTATGTGTTGGTAAGCGGACAGGCTTTATTATGGCCTTCTCACTCACATACCAAAACCCAAAAATAATAAAATTTGTAATCCACAATAATTCCTCGTTACTCCGACTGAGTAGTGCGTTTCAACCGGATCTTGCAGGGATTCTCTGGATCTGCTGTAACTTGCCAAGAATCGACTGCTGCTGGTTTAACCCTGGAGTGATGTATCCACGGAGTCACTTCGGCCACTTTAATCGCTGTAGGGGTAGACAAAAGAACAACATAAGGACCTCTCCACTTGGGCCCTAACGGTACATTATTCCACTCTTTAATCCACACTTGGTCTCCTGGATGATAACTATGAACAGGGGGATAAATATTCACAGGTAATCTATCTTGTACCCATTTCTGTACCTCCTCCATAGTCTTACCCAACTCTACAACCTGCTGCCGGGTAATTCCTTCTCCCAACTGACTCAAATCCCCCCTTAAGTTACCAAGTACGGGAGGTGGTCGCCCATACATAATTTCAAAAGGAGAGAGACCCATCCTTCTGGTAGGGGTACTGCGGATTCGCAATAGAGCTATAGGTAAGAGAACGTTCCACTTAAGTTGGGTTTCCTGACACATTTTAGCCAACTGGTTCTTAATAGTTCTATTCATTCTCTCTACCTTACCAGAACTCTGGGGTCTATATGCGGTATGAAGCCTCCACTTTATACCAAGCATATGAGTCAGTTGTTGTAGGCACTGATGAACAAAAGCTGGACCATTGTCCGATCCTATAGAACAGGGTAGTCCATATCGGGGTATTATTTCTCGTAGCAGGAATCTCACAACTTCTCCTGCTTTCTCTGTACGAGTAGGACATGCTTCTACCCAGCCTGAATAGGTGCACACAATTACCAACAGGTAACGATGTCCACCCGATTTAGGCATCACTGTAAAGTCTATTTGTAGATCGGACATGGGGAGTCCCCCCATAAACTGGACTCCTGGTGGCTTTACTGGTCCTTGTCTTGCATTATTTTTAGCACACGTTACACATCTACGTACAATGGCCTGAGTCAAGTTGGACAATCTTGGTATGTAGAAATGTTTCCTGAGAGATTCTTCTGTACTGTCTCTCCCAGAATGTGTCCCGTTATGATAGTTCTGGACAATTTCTACTGCTAGTGATGCTGGTATAACTATTCTTCCATCTTCTAGCTGATACCACTTGTTCTCCAAATACTTTCCCGGTTCAGTCTTTAACCACTCCTCTTCTTGAGTTGTATAAACTGGAGTCCATTGAGACAGTGGGGTTGGTATTAGAGCAGCTATATGCCCCACATACTCCTGTCTTCCTGATTCAGCAGCACGCTTAGCTGCACTATCTGCCATCCGATTTCCTTTGGTTACATCACCATCTCCTCTCAGATGCGCTCGACAATGTATAATACCGACTTCTTTCGGCTCCCACACTGCTTCCAATAGTTGTAGGATTTCAGCTGCGTACTTGATTTCTTTACCTTCTGAATTCAGTAGTCCTCTTTCTTTATACAAAGCTCCGTGGGCATGAGTGGTTAAAAACGCATACTTAGAGTCCGTATAGATATTTACTCTTAAACCTTCAGCCAATTGTAACGCTCGTGTCAGTGCTATCAATTCTGCCTTTTGTGCTGATGTTCCTTTCGCCAGTGGCCGAGCTTCTATCACCTTGTCTATTGTTGTTACTGCATATCCTGCATAGCGGATCCCTTCTTTCACATAACTACTGCCGTCGGTGTAATATTGAACATCGGGGTTCTGGATGGGAAAATCACGAAGATCTGGTCTACTTGAGAATACTTCATCCATTACTTCCAAACAATCATGTTGACTTTCAGTAGGTTGTGGCAAAAGGGTAGCTGGATTTAAGGTGTTTACAGTCTCTAAATGCACTCTTGGGTTTTCACACAACATTGCTTGATACTTGGTCATACGGCTATTACTAAACCAATGATTTCCTTTGTAATCCAACAACGTCTGTACCGCATGTGGGACTCGTACATAAAGTTCTTGACCCAGAGTGAGTTTATCGGCTTCAGCTACTAGCAGGGCGGCTGCAGCTACGGCTCTTAGACAAGGTGGAAGTCCGCTGGCCACTGCATCCATTTGCTTAGACATGTAGGCAACAGGTCTTTGCCATGATCCCAAGTACTGTGTCAATACTCCCACAGCCATTCTTCTTTGCTCATGTACGTACAGGTAGAATGGTCGTGTGTGATCAGGTAGACCTAATGCTGGGGCACTCATCAAAGCCTTCTTCACATCTTCAAATGCCGTTTGCTGTTCTTGGGTCCATAAGAAGGGGTCGTGCTCTGTACCTTTGATGGCTGCGTACAGAGGTTTTGCCAGTATCGCATAGCTGGGAATCCATATCCTACAGAAGCCTGCTGCCCCCAAGAATTCTCGCACTTGTCTTCTATTCTTGGGTATTGGTATTTGGCAGACAGCTTCTTTTCTCTCTGGCCCCATAATTCTTTGACCTTCAGAGATATGGAATCCCAGATACTTGACAGTTGGCAAACACAACTGAGCCTTCTTTCTGGACACCTTGTATCCTGCCTTCCAGAGAATGTGTAGTAGATCGTGCGTTGCTTGCTGACATTTTTCTTTTGTAACTGCTGCTATCAACAAGTCATCTACATACTGTAACAATACACACTCTCCTGGGATGGACTCGAAATCCAGTAGATCTTGACTTAGAGCTGAACCAAATAGGGTAGGTGAATTTTTAAACCCTTGGGGCAGTCTTGTCCAAGTCATTTGGCGTTTTGAGCCCGTTACAGCGTTCTCCCATTGGAAAGCGAAGATACATTGACTTTCTGCGGCAATTCGGAGGCAAAAGAAGGCATCTTTGAGATCTAAGACTGTGAAGTAAGTAGCCCCGCCCGGAATTAAAGCAAGCAGGTTATATGGATTGGGTACGACTGGATGTATACTAACAACCGCATCATTGACTGCTCTTAAGTCCTGCACAGGTCGATACTCATCTGTACCGGGCTTTTGAACAGGCAGCAATGGGGTGTTCCAGGGGGAAGTACAGAATTTTAGGATACCATACCGTATGAACTTATCCAGATAAGATTGAATGTTTTTCTTAGCCTTCTGCGGGATGTGGTATTGTCGTAGGCTTACTGGATAAACCCCAAGTTTTAGTTCAATTTTTATAGGTGGAATATTGCGGGCCAGTCCTGGTGGGTTGTTCTCTGCCCAAACTCCTGGTATGTTGAATAATGTCTCATCACTCCTAGGGTTTTGGCTAGTCAACACTGTATAAAGTCGCCACTCTTCTTCCTTTGGTACGGATAAAGTCATAATACCTGAAGGTCCATTAAACTTTAAGGATGTTGTTCCATTTGGTAGGAACGTAATCTGCGCTTGTAATTTTGATAGCATATCACGTCCCAGCAATTGGACTGGACATTCAGGCATATAAAGGAATTGGTGTTTTACTACGTGGCCTCCCAATGTACAGAGTCGACTTTTAAGAACCGGTTTTTCAGCACTTCTTCCAGTCGCTCCTATCACAGTAATAGTCCTTCCAGATGGAGGAGCAACTAGATTAGTCACCACTGAATGTTCAGCACCAGTGTCGATCATGAACGCACTCCTTTTTCCCCCTATTGATACATCGACCATAGGCTCCGCTCGACCAAGGGGGATGGAGCCCGGTCGGTATCAATAGTCCTCCATGACCGTGTCAGCCAATCCTACAAAGTCCCTACCTTCTCTATCGCGGGACCTTTGCGCTGCTGGAATATACCTGTCTTCCCTAACACTTCCTCTGTTCCCATTACTCCCTCTATAACCATTACTCCCTCCGGGGCCTCCTCTACCTCTCGCTCTGCCTCTAACGTTTCCGTAACCTGACCTAGGTCTGTCTTTCTCAGACTGTTCTCTTCGCGGACACTCATTTCTCCAATGCCCTTCTTCCTTACAGTAAGCGCACTGATTTCTACTTAGAGGTTCCTCATTCCATCTACTATCGCCTCTATCCGGGCCCCGTCTATCTATGCCTGCGATCGCTACCGCTAGCATATCAGCCTTTTTACGCATCTTGCGCTCTTCCTCTTTCTTACTTTCTGTATCCCTGTTCATATAAACCTTATTTGCTACCTCCATTAGTTGGGTGATGGACATACCTGCAAACCCTTCTAACTTTTGTAGCTTGCGCTTAATATCTCCATAAGCTTGGCTGACAAAGGCGGAGTTAACCATTCGGGAATTATCTGCGTCTTCCGGATTAAAGGGGGTATACAAGCGGTATGCCTCCAATAATCGGTCATAAAAGACACTGGGCGCTTCATCGCTTTTCTGAATCACCTCAACTGTCTTTGACATGTTAATGGCTTTCTTTCCTCCTGCTTTCATGCCAGCAATTATAGCGTCTCTATAGGCTCTAAGTTGAACCATGTCAGCACCATTTACGTTCCAATCGGGATCAGTGTTGGGATAATGTGTTGCGGCCCATGCTGCTGGATTTGCTTGGTTCAAAGTACGGGCTCTATCTTCTAATGCTTTAATGGCTGCTTGATTTATTCTTGTCCTTTCCTCATTGTTAAATAAAGTCATTAATAACTGCTGGCAATCAGCCCATGTCGGATTATGCGTCTGTATTATTGAGGTGAACAGATCAGTCATGGCTTGTGGTTTCTCAGTATACGAGGAATTATGGGTCTTCCAGTTTAAAAGATCGGTTGTGGTAAATGGGACATATACGAAGACTGGGTCAGCGTGTGCCATTTGACCTGCGGCATCGATATAAGCTGACCCGGGATTCAGGCGAAGAGGCATCTGATAGTGCTTTAATTGTTGGGCACCAGTCAACTGTCGGGTTTGGATGGGGCTACGTAGAGGGGCGTCAGTCATGGGTTCCGGTCGGGGAGAGATAGGGTATGGGGATGTGGAAGGTTGGTTTTGGGAAAAGGTTGTAAATAAAACACTTCGAGTCGAGCTAGATGAAGCTTGACCGGAAGTCTGAAGTGGCGCCAAATCAGGATATTCGTTTCTAATGGGGGTGGGTTCTGGTTCCGGAAGGGGAGATTTAGTACGAGGGGGGGTGGATCCTGTACTGGAGGAGGAAGCGGAAGTGGATGAGGGTAATGAGGGGAGGGGTGCAGGACTTCCTGCGTTTGCGTCACTTCCTCTTAACGGAAAGTAAGGGGGCGGCAAAGGGATCTCGGACTCAGGGGGCGTGTCCAAAATGGGCCTAACACCGGTCCTAGTGGACGAACAAGTCCTAGCTACCATGAGGCGACACTGCTCCTCGTGGCATGTCTGGAGCCATTTTGGCGAGTCATTTACGGCCTGTCTCCAACAATCAATATAAGGAAACTGGCCGTAAAGTTCAGGCCTACCTGATACAGCCACGTGTAAGCGCTGTACCAGAGTTGGATCCAAACTGCCACGTGGCGGCCATGCCGCAACCAAAGTAGGCCACTCCCTAGTGCACAAAGTAACCAAACGTACAGGAGACATCTTAACCCCAAAATCACAAGTTTTGAATCCCTTTTTAAAATTCTTCACCATACATCCTAAGGGATCCGGAATCGTTGACTGCGACGCACCCATACTTAACAATGGAACGTCGTCGACAACGAATACTATACACGCGTACTATTCAACAGTCACACCCGTTTCCTCTGGCAACAGCACCACGTGGTACAGTTACCAAGTGAAACGTACACAATAACAATAAACACTCAGGGAATTCCCGTACACACACAGCTGTTACACCAGTCACTATATAATCAATATTATGCCCTTTGGCGTAACTATACAGTCACCCACGCTATAATTCTCTATATGCGAATTACCCGTCTATAACACACCCCAGTAACATCGTCTTTTACAAATAGCGGTTACAGTACGGTTAGCATAGGTCAAAGCACAAGTTAAGGTCACAATACAATTATTAGTGGTTATGGTGTTAAAACATGCAATTGACGACAATGATTAGTACTTATATACAGTGTCAGTAAATATACAGGGTTATGGTACCGTGCACTATAATACAGCAACACACTATTAACACTCTCGCTAGACGGCTGAGCTCGCGCTATCTAACAAGATATACACTTTACTAAAACAATCGTTAACACATTTACAATTCCCAACTAAACTATTGGCCAGTACCTTGAATGGACTACCTAAAAACAATCTACATACGTTTTGGTTAGCTACACTGCCCAATCACCACATATATAGCGAGCTAGAGGACCGAATTTACACAGACGCCTCTTAGTCGCACTATCAAAAGTCTAGTGGGTTCCAAATTTACACGCCTTCCCACTTAGCCCAGATAGGATGAGAACTAGCGAACCGAATTTACACAGACGCCGCTTAGTCTCCCGGTCTCTCCGACCTAGCGAACAAAATGTACACCCTAGAACGCTAGTCTAGACAAGACACCGGTGTCCGGCTAGGGCTATTTACACCAGAGCCCCGCCTGACTAACAGAATCAAACGGTCTGACTAAAGAGCGTTCAATCGAGCGGTGCGCCTTCGCTCCTTCCCTCCGACAGAGGGGGCAGATACACAGATTCAAAACCCCTTTGGGCCTACCGCACAATCGGTATACCCCTAGTGGGTCCTGCCGTCTAAAACAGCAGTTGTCTTACCTCCTCGTTCCTGAACCTGAGTTCACACTCATCGACGGGGACACCCCAGCACTTCTCACGTAGAGGCCGATGATCTCCTGGACAACGGCCCAGTGGCGCCGAGACGAAGGGAGGTCCACGCAGAAGTTCAGGGGTGCAGCCGTAGAGAACGTGGGCAAAGATAGACCGTCTCACGCCTCTGCCTCTCAGCTACCGTTGAACGATGAGCTTCCCGGCCAATGCACCAAATGATACCGGAGAAACTGACGGAAGCCAAGCACAGAGAGATGGACACAGGTTTCTTCAGGAAGGAAGAGATTCTTTATTGGATCACCGATCGGGACTCAGAGGGACTAGCGTCACCAAAATACCACAAGTTCTGAGCCCCGGACAATAGTGCAGGCTCCTTATATAGGCATATAACTCCTCCCATATTAAGCTCCACCCGCACATTCTCTTAACCAATCAACACAAATAAGAATTAACTTCCTGTTTGACCGCATGGCTTGTCCAGCACAATGGAGGAGGGGAATACTATATCCTGTATTCTTGCACATGCTCCGTACACTACTGATCGTATCTTGCCTCGTGCAACCAACTGATCGATACGTCAGCATATGCACGTACACATGCCACGTGGTAATCTCGGCCTACTAAATTTATTTTTACCGAGATTCCACCACACTTTGAATTTGTGATGGTCATATATAATATATCTCACAGAAATGTGGATCCTGGCAGATTGGAGCAGCCATTGACATTTCTGCAGATATCAAAAAGAAAACTTAACAAAGTATTTCTTGGAAAAAAAAAAAAAAAAAACAGTTGTAAAAATAGTGTCCCTGAAATTACGGTTGCTGCATCTTCTCACTTTATAAAAAAATAAGTTTAAAACAAACTTTAGGAAGGCAGGAGTTTTAGTAGGGCTGGAATTTAATTCAGAACATATTCTTAATATTAGATTTTTTGGGGGGGAGAAATTACTGGCAGTATCTGATTTGAAAAAACAAGTGCTAGTTCCAACGTAAATATAACTTTTCTAATATATTCCATTAAAAGGCAAATTATTCCCCAGAAATAAGTTGGCCATAATTACATTTCAAAAAATGTCTGGTTCGTCCTGTATCCTTTATGCTATGTGAAGTAGTACGTCCATTTCTGATATTTGGCAATAAGGGCTCCATTTTGTATTTGCTTTTGTATCACACAGCCATGTTACAATGCTGCCGCCCACCCCATGTGTTGCCTGTTAAGGGTTAATAAGTGTCTTGGGGTTTAGAAAAATACCCCTCTCTGTCTCATTAGACAGATTATTTTACCTTTAAGCTAGAAGCAGAGATTTGTCTTAAAGTGGTAGGAGATCTAACACTTGAGTGATACTATATAAATGTACATAGGGATTTGGGATATTGCACACATTTCTTTTTTCTTTGATTTTTTTATGGTATGTATCGGGGCTGATGTGTACTATAGTCATTGCTAAGAAGTGGGAATTTAAGGGCAACAATGAAGTTGTAGAGAACAGCCATTCTGATTTCATAGCAGACCTCACCAAGCACTCCACTATTTATTATTAACCTGTTAATGACCAATGATATTTCATACTTTCATCACACTTTGGTTCCTTAAGGGGTTACCAAATGAGTGATTTCATCTTTAACAAATGATGAGATTGTTTTCAGTGAGGTCGATACGGTATTGGAATGTAATCTGGGAATTACAGATAATTTGGTCACCAATCTTGAGACACTCAGGAAGTATGGCAGAATCATCGCCCCATGATCCCCTGGGAACACGGTCACTTTGTACTAAACTATCTGCATCGGCTTCACAGTGCCATATGGGAGCATGCACCCTCACCCTCACAGCGCTTGCACAATACCATGCGGTTAAATATAATTACGAGTTGTATTGCTTTGGAGCTCTGTTAGACACACCAACAATATGCAGCTTCTAGAAAGGAGAGACAGTAGGACATGAGAGAGGGATTTAGGCCCAGAATAGGGACTGCCCCTCCTATACAGGGATACTTAGGAGGTATGTACCTCCCAACATTCCTAAGTTAGGCTGGGCAGTCCTGCATTTGTGTTCCTGTTCCACCCTTACTTAGTTTATTTCCTGACGTCAGGCAAATGTCCACAGAAAGTGCAGTGTGAGCTGATGAGTCAATGTAAATGAGCTACGCAGAGTAGTCCGTGTCAGAGAGCTCCGGACATGCTCTGAGCATCGGAGGCTGTGAGTGTTCCTTTAAATAGATGGCTTGACTAAGGTGTCGGAACATTGCCACCAACGGTTTTGAAAACTCACTGAATTACAAGCTGAGTGCTAATTTATTTATTTCTTAACCCACCTTTAACTCCTTAAGGACACATGACATGTGTGACATGTCATGATTCCCTTTTATTCCAGAAGTTTGGTCCTTAAGGGGTTAAACAGAGCAGACGTCGGTGGAATATGCTTAAAATAGCATTGATTGTGTTTAATAAAGTATTGTGTTTCTCTTTTACCAGGAAGAAGAATTTATTGATTGGTGGAGCAAGTTTTATGCTTCTATTGGTCAGACGGATAAATGTGGAACCTACATCGAGAAAGGCTTCGATACGCTCCAGGTAATAAGGGTTTTCCTTTCACCTGCTTTCCATTACCTGCAACACGTTTTTGGGTCCAACTAGCCTGGTAGCAGGCCATCACTCTTCACTGGCCGCAGGTCCTTGGTCCATGCTCTATGGAATTATTGTATTTAAACTTACTGCTTCCAGTGTAAAAAAAGAAATGGGTTTATTGAGCACAATCTTCCTGTTAGCAACACAGGAATAAGGTGCTATAAAGTGATCAAGTGAACTGATTCTGTAATGTACACAGAGAATGATATAATTAACCAATAATATAAATATAAAAAGACCACCAGAGGAACAAAGGGCTACATTATGGGTACATAGTAGAGATTGCAGGAGCCCATTAAATAAACACGAGACAAGGTCATTGGGGGGCACTGAGATACCATCATTTTGCCATTTATTAAAGACATTTATATGTAGTGCGGTGACAATTTATCTTCTGTATAGTTAAAGTAGCTTTGTTCTCGCAATAATATATCAAAATATGTTTACCGGAATGTGCAGGCATGTTTATGTTTTTGGCAAACTATAAAATCAAATCTACTTCATGGTAGCAAATTTTTGGATCCCGTTTTTTTTTTACAATTTTTTTTAGAATTTTTGTCTCTCACCTGCTAGAGTTCTAATACATGAACACAAAAGCCATCATTCAAGATTTACCTCAATATTGTGTAGAATAGGTGAAAAAAAAAATATCTAAAACAATGTGAAAATAAACGATACTGGTAAAAAACAACAACACAAGGTGACGTGAAAGGTAGAAATATACGGAAGGCCTTTTTAAACTTAAAAGTCTAGTAATTTATCTCTACTTGTACATTGTCGATATGGTTTAAAGACATCTGTCTGCGTGCCGATACTGTATAATAATATAAATATTGCATGAGATTCCTCATGAGAGCTGAGGGAGGATGCATGAAGTGATCATACAGTAGATTAGAAAAATCTGCAAAAGCGATATTGTGCCATAATTTGTTTTGGCAAGTGGATAGCCCTCTTGGAATACACGACTTGATAATTACATTATGGCTACTAATGGAGAAACTGTCAGTGCTGCTGTTTATCCCGTCTTTGGAAACCCTGCTACGTTTTCTTGGCACGTGCATGCGTAGAAGCAGCATAGGAAAAATAACAGTCATGTCTTATTCAAGTAAAAACAAAAGTGGATATCAAGCCCTAGATCAAAAGAATGGAAGCCAAATGCACAGACCATATCTATCACAGAGTCCTTCTATTTAGCTGAAAGCTAATTGGACTGGTGCGTCCCTGCCTGCATAGATTACAATGTTTATTGGATTACAGAGCTGGATCAAAGATGCGTAGTGATGCCTCCAGCATTTCCATAGTAAAGCATCAAATGGGCAATATTAGCATTGGGACCAGATAGTAAGAAGGAGGTCATTGCTGGTGATGAGTCACTCTCTGGTAAGGATGGACAGGGCAGCTGGCATGCAAGTCACAGGCAGGCACTGAGTAGACTTTGGGTGCTTTTTAATTATTATTTTGCTTATTTTTTTATAGTAGGAAGTAAAGTGGTGAAGTTGGTCAACTTTTGAAACCTACGAGCAGGGTTTATTAGTGTGGATTGTGAAAACCTCTTGTACGTTTTAGGTTTGATTTCTTTTTTTTCATCTTTACGCAATGAGAAACGTTGTGTAAAACCAAACACACAGCCGAGTAGTCTCCAAAAAGAAGTATTGTCATGAGAAGGGACGGTTTTGTCCCATTCAGTGATTTTGGCAGTGATATTATCACAGGATACCATGTTCCCAATAAGTCGGTGCTAGAGTAGATGTATAAAGAAGAAAAAAAAAAATACACACACAAAAATATACACAAGTACACCTAACCAGCTCAATGGTAGGAATATGCAGAGGTACTTAACTTGCGTGTAAGATGAATACAGCTTCCCAAGAGGTTTCCCCCAAACGAACCTCAAATACAGATATGTGAATGAACAAAAATGGGATACAGCTGAATAACTAAAAAACAAAAGAATACATAGCACATAGTGAAGTACAATAACAATAATTGGATTTAACCCACAATGATTGCACTCACGAAATAGTGTAGAATAATACGCCTTTAAGACCACAATGGGCTGAAATGGTATTCGCCTTCCACGGATAGGTTACTGAATACCATTTCAGCCCATTGTGGGCTTAAAGGCGTATTACTCTACACTATTTTGTGAGTGCAATCATTGTGGGTTAAATCCAATTATTGTTATTGTACTTCACTATGTGCTATGTATTCTTTTGTTTTTTAGTTATTCAGCTGTATCCCATTTTTGTTCATTCACACAGTGCTAGAGTAGAGTAGTCTGCCAGGGCAGCGAAGGACGGACTAGATATGTATCAAAACCTATGAATTGGGAATGTGATTCCAAACAAGCAGGTGTCCACATACATTAGACATCTAGCGTAGTAAAGGCTCAAGATTATTTTCTAGATAGAAGTTGTTCAGTATTTGTATCACTAGTGGTATTCCATTAAACAGGCATGAGTGCCAACTCAGAAGGAACCCATGTGGGACTATTGCAACTTAAACTAGAGTGAGTTCAACCCTGACTGCAATCATTTAAATTCAATGAACACCAAACTCAAAGCAGTTCAAAGATACAGTTACTGAATTTGCAGAACGCTTGATCTCCTGGGGCTGAATTGAAGCTCCATGTGCTAACTCCAGCTTAAAGGAACACTGTAGGCACTAAAACCATTTAACATAGAAACATAGAATGTGACGGCAGATAAGAACCATTCGGCCCATCTAGTCTGCCCAATTTTCTAAATACTTTCATTAGTCCCTGGCCTTATCTTATAGTTCGAATAGCCTTATGCCTATCCCACGCATGCTTAAACTCCTTTACTGTGTTAACTTCTACCACTTCAGCTGGAAGGCTATTCCATGCATCCACTACCATCTCAGTAAAGTAATACTTCCTGAGATTATTTTTAAACCTTTGCCCCTCTAATTTTAGACTATGTCCTCTGGTTGTGGTAGTTTTTCTTTGTTTAAATATAGTCTCCTCCTTTACTGTGTTGATTCCCTTTATGTATTTAAATGTTTCTATCATATCCCCCCTGTCTCGTCTTTCCACCAAGCTATACATGTTAAGATCCTTTAACCTTTCCTGGTAAGTTTTATCCTGCAATCCATGAACCAATTTAGTAGCCCTTCTTTGAACTCTCTCTAAGGTATCAATATAATTTTGAAGATACTGTCTCCAGTACTGCGTACAATACTCCAAGTGAGGTCTCACCAGTGTTCTGTATAATGGCATGAGAACTTCCCTCTTTCTACTGCCAATACCTCTCCCTATACAACCAAGCACTCTGCTAGCATTTCCTGCTGCTCTGTTACATTGTCTTCCTACCTTTAAGTCATCAGAAATAATCACCCCTAAATCCCTTTCCTCAGATGTTGAGGTTAGTAGGGTATCACATATCCTATACTCTGCCCTTGGGTTTTTACGTCCAAGGTGCAACATCTTGCACTTATCCACATTAAATGTCAGTTGCCACAGCTCTGACCATTTTTCTAATTTTTCTAAATCATTTGCCATTTGACTTATCCCTTCTGGAACATCAACCCTGCTGCAAATTTTGGTATCATCAGCAAAAAGACATACCTTACCATCAAGACCTTGCAGTTTTATTGATAAGCCTTCTATGTGGAACAGTGTCAAACACCTTACTGAAATCTAGGTAAGCAATTTCTACTGCAACACCCTGATCCTCATTTTACCTCATTGAATTTTTAGTACAGCGAATAGTGCCTGGAGTCCCCTGGCCCGGTCTTTACATTCAGTTTTAAACCACTTTTGATCAGTTAAATAGTAAATAAGGTTCTATGGCCTCAAGGAGCTTGACCTGGAGCTATGGCTAAGGCATAGATTATTCCATCTAGTCATACCAATGGGCACTGTGGTGGGTTGAATGTGGTCAGCTGACACACTCAGCCAATCACAGCCACCCATTGCCTTTTCCTCATTAGTCCAAGAAGCAGAAATGGAATAGGCTACTGAGGAGAGTTGTTTAACATTAAACCAATTGAACACTGAATGAAAGACAGTGCTATGGGACTCCAGACACTGTAACCACTTCAATGAGTCAAAGCAGTTACAGTGCCTTCAGTGTCCCTTTAAAGGTACCAGCAGCACCTTAAAAAGGCTTGCAAAGCATCATGGGAGTTTTGTCTACAACAGCTGGGAGTTGAGGTAGCCCACTATGTTGTAACATGTTTGTGAGTAGCTTCCTCATATGTATCAAAGTATCCCATCTACTCTAATAAATCTGATCACTGTACTTTTATTTTTGTTCTGAACTGGCCATTAATACAATTAATTAAACAATGACAGCATTGACATATTTATTTTTGTTCCAGTTAAACTTATTTCTTCCCAGACTGTAACGTTGGCATGTTTTTAAGCCACAGTGTAGGCCAACTGAAAGACTCTACAAACATTGTTTAAATTATAAAGCCTGGTAAGCAATACTCTCCGTTAGAAAGACATTTGATCCAACAAGGTAGCTAAAAACACAAGACTTCAAGTTCACTTTGGTCCAATTTTGTCTGTTTTGGGCAGTGCATTCTTTCATTCTCCCCTGAGTTCATCCCATCAACCTCGGTGGTTTTTCCAGCAGACATGTTTTGATAAATGACCATTGTCTTGTTTGACAATTGTTGCAAGGCTAAGTTTTCTTTGTTGTGTGCCGAGTCCTGACTGGCTCAGTCCATTTTCTAGCTTTAGCGGTTTTGTAGGAATCTCACACCTTTTAAGAGCAAATGTTTTTAATAAAATGTCCTACATAGATCTGTTAAAACTCCAGATTTGACTGTACTCCTCCCCTGGTTCATGAGATACTTTGTGCGGTTTTCTTGTCTGCTGCTTTATCCGCCATGAAGGCTAAAAGGGTTCAGAAATACCTTTCAGTTCAGCCTAAAACCGTCATGTAATGGTGATTGGCTTTATGGAAATAGAAATGCCAGTTAAGCAAGGAACGCGCCAATATTAGTGTGAGAAACCTTTTTGGGTGTTGACCACACAAAAACAGAACACAACTTAATAGACTACTTGGAACGTTTGCAACAGCTGCACTTGAGCTGGCATCCAACAAGCTCTTGGCTGTCCGTACTGTAAATTAAGTATTACAAAATAATAATTATTTGGCATCGTTGCAGCTCTCTATATAGAAAATGCATGGAGAGGGAATAGCGAGGCTAAGATGCAATTACTACAATTTTAAACCCTAATAATTCATTGAAATATGCTTTATGAGTTAAAGGCTGTTTTTACAGTCTCCATTGAACAATTTCCAGGTCAGTTTGTTCTATATGATCAACCAATGACCCTCGTGATTTTACTTTTCGTAATAGTTAACATTTTGGTCACTTTAACTCTCAGCCCGCGGGTTATAGGGTCCCTTTACTAGAAGGTTAATATATTTTCTTGTTTTCAGTAAAAACTATTTCATTCACTGTCTTCCCCAAATAGCCATCCACCATGTCACTGCATATATTAGATTGTATCAAATGATATGCAATAAAATGGGGAATAGCTATTTTTTTATATGATATTGTTATTATCGATATATTCATTGAAAGACTGATATTCTACTAAGCAGGTATTAATGTTTATGTTCATTTAAGCTCAACCTGTATCATTCTGCTTAGCCACCACCTTTGTATGGCACCCCATCTACTGCCCCTGTATGAAGCCCACATCCCTCTCCTGACTTTGTATGTAACCAATATCTCTTTCTTCACCTTATAAGTAGTCCCCATCTCTTTCCGTCCCTTATATGTTTCCCCATCTCTTTCCTGCCTTTGTATGTAACCAATATCTCTTTCTTCACCTTATAAGTAGTCCCCATCTCTTTCCGTCCCTTATATGTATCCCCATCTCTTTCCTGCCTTTGTATGTAACCAATATCTCTTTCTTCACCTTATAAGTAGTCCCCATCTCTTTCCGTCCCTTATATGTATCCCCATCTCTTTCCTGCCTTTGTATGTAACCAATATCTCTTTCTTCACCTTATAAGTAGTCCCCATCTCTTTCCGTCCCTTATATGTATCCCCATCTCTTTCCTGCCTTTGTATGTAGCCAATATCTCTTTCTTCACCTTATAAGTAGTCCCCATCTCTTTCCGTCCCTTATATGTATCCCCATCTCTTTCCTGCCTTTGTATGTAGCCCTTCTCTTTCTCTTCCCTTTTATGTAGCCCTTCCCTTTCTCGCACCTTGTATGTAGCCCTTCTCTTTCTCGCACCTTGTATGTAGCCCTTCTCTTTCTCGCACCTTGTATGTAGCCCTTCTCTTTCTCGCACCTTGTATGTAGCCCTTCTCTTTCTCGCACCTTGTATGTAGTCCTGTCTCTTGCCATCACCTGTATGTCCTTGTTTAAATTGCCTATAGCCTCCTTTCTGTGTTAATTGATCTCCCTATCCCATATTCACTCACACATTCCCCATATCATATATTGAATCACACCATGTCCTCCCAGCAGCATAAAACAACCCTATATTTATGGGATTTATCTACATCTGTTTGATGGTCATTAGCCTTACCATACTGTACAATACTTCCATTTCTGGCATTTTAATTTTTCAGGTTCTTGACACAGAGCTGGAAAAAATAGATGATTATGATGGCCTGTCCGACTTTTGCCGAACCTTCAAGCTCTACAGAGGGAAGACCCAAGATGAGGCTGAAGATCCATCCTTGGTCGGGGAATTCAAGGTCTGGTGAAATTTGTGTATCTGATACAATTATAGTAAAACAGAAATTGTGTTTTTTATGATCTTCAATCACTAACCTACTAGCAGTTCTTCAGTGTTCATTAAACTGGTTGAGGAATATTATATTATTTTTGTGAAAACATCTGAATCCTATCTAGGAATGGGTTGAAGATACAGAGAGATCAAAGCACAGTAGAAAGTGTTTTTGAAACAAATGTGTAACAGGATACAGACAAATCCAGCTAACTAAAATATCAAGTTAAAAAAGCCTATGACGTATATAAAAAACAAACAATGCAAAGTACTTTATACACTTATAGAAACTTATAGGACAGAAGATGATGAAGGGGATCTTCATATAAAAAGCATCTGAAATGCTGGCAGTAAGATAATTAGGGAAGAGTTATAAATAAAGTAAGCACAAATAGCGAGTCATGGCTGGTGTTGTCTTTGTCCATATATTGTCATTCCATTACTTACACCCAGATTAGACAGATATTGTGTCTTTATCTCCTGTTCCCTTATAGAGACTAGTTCAATTGGTGACGCTCAGGTCTGCCTACTTAAATAATCTGCTTAAATAATGATTGTTGTTAATAGGCATGCTTCCTGCTTAGGTAAGGTCCTATTTTTGGAACTCCAACTTAAGCCAAATTAGATAAGATTTTGTTATGAATATATCTTTCAGTTTAATGTTTTGTGCAGTGTAATGTTAGTTATAAATGGCTCCCAGAACTACTCCTGGCGAAGGACAGTGATATAATTATAACTGTGCAATATATTATTTAACAGTTCATACCTACAAATAATACCAACTGGAAGGATTGCTGTGGAGTAGGATATACTTTTGAATATAATGTGACAGAATCCCAAATGTTTTTTTTTCTTTTTTCTGTATAAATTAATTATTTATTTGAGCTTCTTCTGTAACCAAAATGTACTATCACAATCAGGGATTATTAGTCACTCCTGGATCCCTTCTTGAGCAAAACCAGTCCGTGTACAGTAAAAAACTAAATGTAATTCTTGTTCTTTGTTTGCTACATTACTATATTCTAAATTCTTTTACATTTGAATTGTAAGAGTGATGTTTCCTAAATTTCTAATAGGGGTCCTTTAAAATCTATCCCCTCCCTGATGACCCATCTTCACCCATGCCAGCTCGCCAGTTTCGACAACTCCCAGCAAAGGGTCCTCAGGAGTGTCTCGTACGGGTCTATGTTGTCCGTGCCCTTGGGTTGCAGCCCAAAGACACCAACGGCAAGGTAAGCATTGTGACTTTAGAGTTTTCAGTACAAAGCTCACCTTTTATGGCACTAAGCTGTTTTTGATAATCATTGTTTGCTTATTGTCTAGTGTGATCCCTACGTGAAAATATCAATTGGGAAAAAGTCTGCTAATGACCAAGAAAATTACATTCCCTGTACACTAGAGCCTGTCTTTGGAAAGTAAGTCATACTAACAATTAAATTCAGGGAGGTAACATTTTTTTGCATAAATAAAGATAATGATGAAATATATTATTCAAACGTAGTAAAGTTTCCTACGGTGCTTATTATTGTGTGGAGTTTTTGGATGCACTCCCACATTTTTAGTGGTTTGCCAAAAATGAGAGTTCTGCCAGCACACAATGTCCTGCCTCTCCACTGCTGTCAAAATAATGTGCGACTTTCATTCCATATAAATTTGGACAGAAATGACAGATTGTGAAACCAGCAATGATAAGCACCTGCATTCACAACCATTGTCGATCAAAGTTGTATGGTCATTCTAAAATAGAATTCTGCATTATATTTGTGCTCCCAAGAGGGGTGGGCTTTGGGTACCATTCAGAGACTCTTTGTACCTTAACCATTGCAATAGGCTCTAGCAGTTATGCTCTGTAGAATTGTCCCTCTAACTCATACAAATAATTTAGTATTTGATGCTCATTTTATTTGTTACAGTAACTTTATACTTACTTAAACCTCTTAGTTTAGTATACCATCAGCTGTTATTGCGTTACCGTTGTACCTCCCTTATCTAACACAAGCATATTTATTCCTGATAGGGCAAATCTGATCCTTTCATGTAGAACTTACTTCATTAATCAAGTTGTCTACACACGAACATACTGCAGTAAATAAATTATGTCCGTGATTAGAGAATTTCTGTTATCTCTGGTTATCTTTGGAAAAGATATATACAATAAAATGTTTCCAAGGAACTTCTCAGGGCAAATATCCTTCCATTACTCCTAAATAACAGTCTGATTTGTCCCTGGATGAACATGCTTTCATTACTAATAATATTGACATTATTTGACATGATTCTGAACACACTACTTTGCTGACCTCTATTCTTGATGAACTGCTCATTCTTCATGGATTTCAGTCATTCCCAGTCTGGTCCCTCAACTAACTGACTCAAAGTAATCTCCTAAGTGCTTGGCTGAGAATTTTTTTTATCTTCCAGAGGACCAGGATATTTGTTTTCAACCAAAGCTATCACCTTCTATGACAATTTTGTTGAAATTGTATCATTTGGAGACCCAATGAATTTGTATTTTCATAATTTGTTTATTCGTCATTAAAACCTATATTTTTTTCTGGTAGGATGTTTGAGTTGACTTGTACCCTGCCCATGGAGAAAGACCTAAAAATTGCTCTGTATGACTATGACCTGTTGTCGAAGGATGAGAAGATTGGAGAGACCATCATTGACTTAGAGAACCGTTTTCTTTCCAAGTATGGGGCAAGATGTGGCTTACCTCAAACCTACTGCACGTAAGTAATTCAGACTCTTAAAAGACAATACAGAGGCTTCTGCCATAGCAGTTTAGAAGCCAACATTATAAGTATAACCATGAAGATATAACATCTGGGAACACTTACTTTGTCTCTGATCATTGTTGAAACAATGTTTTAGGATTTCATTAATATTTTAGACTTTGACATTCATGGTCAGAGCCTTTGAAAACCACCACCACATCACTCGTGAAGGATTTCATTTCTTAAATCAGGTTTATGTTCTTGCATTAAAAAAAGAACGAGGAGCAAAACCAATAAAAGTATTAACCAACTTTATTATATAAACAAACATTAAATGTTATTCATAAAAAAATCTAAAGAAGTATATAAACTAAATCTATTATATACTGCCTGTCTAGAAGCAATCCATAACTACACATTATTATTATTATTATTATTATTATTATTTATAAAGCGCCAGCAAATAGCGCAGCGCTGTACAATGGGTGGACTAACAGACACGTATTTGTAACTGGACAAGTTGGACACCCAGCAACAGACGGAGTGAGGGCCCTGCTCAATGAGCTTACATGATAAAGGGAGTGGGGTATAGTGACACAAATGATAAGGGTGGGGCAGAAAAGTAGGTTGTCAGGATAGTATTCACTGAGGAGTTAGTGTTTTGTTTTGATGACAGTTGCAGGAGAGGAATCAGGGTGCCGGAGGGAAAGCTGTTCACAGTTTAATTGAAATGCTTTACTGAAGAAGTACGTTTACAAAGATTTTTTGAGGGAGTGGAGACTGAGTGAAAGTCTAACAGAGAGGGGAAGGGCGTTCCATAGGAAGGGTGCAGACCTAGAGAAGTCTTTGAGGTGAGTATCAGAGGTAGGAGTACGAACAGAGGTTAGATGTAGGTCTCCGGCAGAGTGTAGGGGCCTAGACGGGACATATTTGTGTATTAGTGAGGATAAGTAGGTCGGAGCAGCACTGTGTAGAGATTTGTGTAGAGATTTGTAAGCAAGTGTCAGGATCTTAACTTTAGTCCTATATCTCACATGCATGGATTACGTGTTTCTAACCAAAGAACATACAAATCAAACCCAAAGTTCATAAGAAAACATGACAAAAAGGAAAAATAACAACAAAAAACACAATCAATCTAATGCATGGAATACCAAATCAGCCTCTGTCAAGGAATCTTAAATGGAAGTTTGGTTGTTCATTGGAAGTGTGCATTCTCTTGTCATTTTTGTTTCATATTCTTCCATTGCCTAGACCTGGGGTAGGAAACCTTGGACACTCAAAATATTGATGAATATAATTCTCATAATGCTCTTACAGACATAATGCTGGCAAAGCATCAGGTGAAATGTGGTCCAAAACATCTGGAGTACCAAAGGTTGCCTCCTCCTTGCCAGAACAGGGCTGTCCAAAAGATATATCCCCAGATGTTTTAAAACTACAGCTAAAACCATGATGCTTTGTCATTCTAAAGGCATTCTAAAGGCACGCAAAGCATTGTGGGAATTGTAGTTCAACAAAATCTGTCAATCTACCCTTTAGGCACTCCTGGCCCAGTCCATGAACTACAGCACATGTACAACTAGTGCATTCATAATCCGACAATAGGTTTTCCCTACAGTTTGACATATTCTTTAATCTTAACACTTCCTCCTACAGCAAAATTAAATGTGAAATCAAATTTATAAATTGTGATGCTATTTTATTATGAACTCGCTTCGCATTTAGATCTGGACCTAATCAATGGAGGGACCAACTACGACCTTCTCAACTTCTACATATTTTTGCCCAACAACGTAACTGCAAACTCCCAGTCTACCAAAAACATACAATATTGTTTAGGAATGAGGAATATGGGCTTACTGACCTCGGTGAGTAATTAGCCTTCTCTGTCCTAATGTATATGTTTTAACCTGCATGTATTTGTCTCATTCACAACAATTATGGAGCAAACTCAGTACGGCTGAACCATCTGCTCGTTTTTCAATTCGGATGTAAGTGATCACAATACACATTGAATTCATTTATGTAGGTTAAATGAGCTCTGAAGATATAAAAATTCAAATAGTTGGAAAGGAAACGTTTGGCTTCAGGTTATGTCAGTGCTTGCCATAAGATGTCAGCTTATCTTGTTATAGTCCGTTGATGTGCAGTATGATTCAGAAAACTGAAGTACTCGTACATCCCGGCCACATTGCTAGACATGAAATCATGGATATGCATGACGTGCATGAGAAGGAGAATCTTCAAAGAATGTAGGTGGATGTTTGCACGAGGGGAGGAGACGTGGAATAAATAGGAGGAGTAATTGCAAGGTGACGCTGTCATTAATAAAAGGGGGCATGGGATGACTTTTTCACCCGCATGCTAAATACACTCTGACTTTGTGTGAAAACAAATGGCCCTTAAATTTGATATCAGCTTATGCTACTGGCATCCATTGGCAGGATAAAAGACTGGTACTGAAATTTAAAGACATATTATTTAAAAGAACACCCACGGGGACGATGTGTTAGCCAATGTTTAAAAAAAAAATGCACTATTAAAGTGGGCAAAACAATCAGCAAAACCACTATGCTGGTGTATTGGTTGTGGTGACATTAGGATGTAGATGCCCTCCATCAATTTTTGGGGAAACCATTGACGAGCAGTTTGATCAAAACGGAGCAACCCAATATGGTATCTGCTTTTGCTAATGTAGCATTTCTATATCTGCATTAACAATATCTGTTCCATTCACAGTTTAAAGCCATTCAGTGGCTGAGATCTTGTTTTAAGAATGATTGTCATTTACACCAAATACAGACGTTCTACTACGGAAAAGTCCTTTTCAACCAGATAATGAAAACTAAGTCCTCATCCTGCTGTCAGTGTGAAAACTATAATGTGCCACATGTACTCACCGTTGTTGTATTTATTAAAGAAACACATTAAACTGCTATCCCAAGTTAGTAAATACCACTAGGTTAATGTTCATGATCTCAGATTCTGTACATCTCTATATCTCTGTGCATAGAGTGTCTGTTTCAGTGTACTATAGGGGGCGTGCCCCAATGATTATATGTGACATGTTATGTAGTATTAGTGCTATGAATATAGATCAGTGACATTGCTGTGAGTGTTGTGGAATGACACCATATCATATATATATATAATGTCATTTCAATGTAGGTTTAAATGGAAAGTGAGGTATTTTTTTTTTTTTCAATATTTGTTTCAGATGACAGCAAGTTTCCAAACCCACACTTGGGGTCACCAGATGAGCGCCTCGCTCTGCACGTCCTGCGACAGCAAGGCCTGGTGTTCGAACATGTAGAGACCAGGTCTCTCTACAGCCCTCTGCAACCTGATATCGAACAGGTATGGATGTCCCAGCTCTCACAAAATCACATGATGTTCTTCTGAGTTCTTTATAATGATCAGAGAGGTCCTTGTATTTCAAACACTAATAAAAATTAACCTATTGCTTGTGAGCTTTTTTCTATATGGCTGAGTGGGGAAAGTTTGCAATTCAAGCAAATACGTGTTCAATAGTGTAGCTTGGTGCTTTATAGGCATAATTAACTAAACAGAGAATTGTGGGGAGTTCACAAATGGTGGAACGCAATCCAAAAGAGCCTTTATGGCCTCTGACTGTGAGCATACAGGATTATAGTAAGCGCTCAACTGAAATGGTTTGATTTAGTGGAATATGTGGTTAGGAAAGTGCTGAGTGCTGAATGAGAAAACTTGTTCCCCCACCAGGTCCAAGACCATAGTAGAAAATAAACCCAAAGCACGCCAAAAACAATTGCACATAAAAAAGATTTGTATTCAAACGGTGAATCAGGAAAAATCATACAAGCAAAGTGCAATGTACAGCATAGGCAATGCAAACGGTTTAAAGGATACTCATAACCACATAAAGCCTAATATAGAGTTACTAAAACTCGAAACCCATATAGCAATGTATCCACAGGCATACTGACCTAGAGCAGGAGATAGTCAAACCCCAACGTTTCAACGTCTAGCCTTCCTCAGGGGGATCTCCTGTGAGAGCCTGACAATAAGCAAGTCTAGTATCGCAGTGCACTCTTTAGCTATTCTTCAGTAACACCCAATATTTAAAAGGGACTTCAGGCAACTGTGCTCTACGTAATGGTAATGGAAAATGTGGATCTTCATGCTGAGAAAATATCGTTCCTCCTGCGTATACCAATGGATAATGCATATCCTCATACAATACAGTATGTGATTGGCTGAATACAAGAATCTCTACCCTGGTTACAGTGTCTCTCTGTGCAGTATAAGTTCACCCATATTGTCAGACTGGCAGCCTGTGATAGGTCTCAGTATATAATATTGGCATGTTCCCGAGACCTTCTTTAAGGTCAGCATTTCTCGTTCAGAATTGGCACAGAGCATTTTATCTGAATGTACCTAATACTTCTGATCATTGAGATATGTCATCGTGAATTGTCCTCATTTTCTTTGAACATTCCCTTAATTCTTCGTCATCTTCAAGCTAACTGGTGAAAATGACCGTTTCGATAATGGCAGTTCAGTAATGATAGTTCGGAAGTACATTATCTGATTTAAAAGGTTTCTTTAATATGTTGAGGTACTGTCAGCCTTTCTAATCCATTAAGGGCTAAATGTTAAATTTTGTCTTCACAATCTGGTGATTAAATATCGTATGCCAGTGTTGAACGTCCTATGCCAAGGGCTTGTCTTATTTAGCATTGACACCACCATTCATAAATAGGAGAACTTTTCCATTATGGAAAAGTATTTTTGGAGACCATGATGTTATTACGGTAAGGCCAGGAACTAATGAAAGTATTTAGTAAATTGGGCAGACTAGATGGGCCGAATGGTTCTTATCTGTCGTCACATTCTATGTTTCTATGTTTTACAGCATCACAAATTATTGCCCATTAAGGGATTATAGCGCTTTGTTCCAGATCTCTTTAATAGTGAATAACTTTCAAACTAACCATACTTTCTGTCTTTGTAGGGCAAGCTGCAAATGTGGGTAGATGTATTTCCCAAATCCCTCGGTGTCCCAGGCCCTCCATTCAATATTACTCCCCGGAAAGCAAAACGGTAATATACTTCACCATTCCAAGCAAAATATGCCAACAATCTTTGTATATATTTGACTGTAGGTAAAAAATGGGGTTTCTATCCCATTTATATGGTAACATTATGCCGAGTCTCGTTATACACAGCCATAATATACCTAAATTGACATCATACATGCCTTTATTATACCTAACCTGATATTATACACAGTCATATTATACCTAATATAATATGTGGACTTATTATACCTGATATTATACGTGGCTGTATTATACATGATATTAAACACGGTTACACGGTCATATTATACCTAATATAATATGTGGACTTATTATGCCTAATATAATACGTGGCCGTATTATACCTGATATTATACACGGTCATATTATACCTGATATTATACGTTACGTGGCTGTATTATACCTGATATTATACACGGCCATATTATACCTGATATTATATGTGGCTGTATTATACCTGATATTATACACGGCCATATTATACCTGATATTATACATGGTCATATTATACCTAATATTATACGTGGCTGTATTATACCTGATATTATACACGGTCTTATTATACCTGATATTATACATGGTCATATTATACCTAATATTATACGTGGCTGTATTATACCTGATATTATACACGGCCATATTATACCTGATATTATACGTGGCTGTATTTTACCTGATATTAAACACGGTCATATTATACCTGATATTATACACGGCCATATTATACCTGATATTAAACACAGTCATATTATACCTAATATAATACGTGGCCGTATTATACCTGATATTATACGTGACTGTATTATACCTGATATAAAACACGGTCATATTATACCTGATATTATACACGGTCATATTATACCTAATATTATACGTGGCTGTATTATACCTGATATTATACACTGCCATGTTATACCTGATATTATACGTGGCTGTATTATACCTGATATTATACACAGCCATATTATACCTGATATTATACGTGGCTCTGTTATACCTGATATTAAACACGGTCATATTATACCTGATATTATACACGGCCATATTATACCGGATATTATACACGGTCATATTATACCTAATATTATACGTGGCCGTATTATACCGGATATTATACACGGTCATATTATACCTGATATTATACACAGTCATATTAAACCTGATATTATACATGGTCATGTTATACCTGATATTATACACAGTCATATTATACCTGATATTATACATGGCTGTATTATACCTGATATTATACATGGTCATGTTATACCTTATATTATACACAGCCATATTATGCCTGATATTATACACGGTAATATTATACCTGATATTATACACGGCCATATCATACCTAGCCTGATATTATACACGACCATATCATACCTGGGCTGATATTATACACGGTCATATTATACCTGATATTATACAGTCATATTATACCTGATATTATACATGGCTGTATTATACCTGATATTATACATGGTCATATTATACCTAATATTATACGTGGCCGTACTATACCGGATATTATACACGGTCATATTAAACCTGATATAATACACGGTCATGTTATACCTGATATTATAACTGATATTATACCTGGCCATATCATGCCTAACCTGATATTATACACAGCCATATCATACCTAGGCTGATATTATACATGGTCATATTATACCTGATATTATACACAGTCATATTATACCTAATATAATACGTGTCCGTATTATACCTGATATTATACACGGTCATATTATACCTGATATTATACATGGCTGTATTATACCTGATATTATACATGGTCATATTATACCTTATATTATACACAGCCATATTATACCTGATATTATACACGGTAATATTATACCTGATATTATACACGGTCATATTATACCTAATATTATACGTGGCCGTATTATACCGGATATTATACACGGTAATATTATACCTGATATTATACACGGTCATATTAAACCTGATATTATACACGGTCATGTTATACCTGATATTATACACCGTCATACTATAACTGATATTATACCTGGCCATATCATACCTAACCTGATATTATACACAGCCATATCATACCGCGGCTGATATTATACACTGTCATATTATACCTGATATTATACACACTCATATTATACCTAATACAATACGTGGCCGTATTATACCGGATATTATACAAGGTCATATTATACCTGATATTATACACGGTCATTTTACACTTGATATTATACACAGTCATATTATACCTGATATTATACACGGTCATGTTATACCTGATATTATACACGGCCATATCATACCTAGCCTGATATTATACACGGTCATATTAAACCTGATATTATACACGGTCATGTTATACCTGATATTATACATGGCCAAATTATACCTAGCCTGATATTATACATGACCATATTATACCCGATATTATACACGGTAATATTATAACTAGCCTGATATTATATAGAGATATATCTTGCCAAGTTTGACATTATATATGACCATATATTAGACCACATCTATGTAGTCTGAGAAAAGTCAAATATAAACAAACGAAAAGTGGTTTCCTTGAGATTATATCTCCTGGAGGTAAAACTAAATATTCCTAAAACACAGAAGTAAATGTATGATTGAAATGTTGTCCATTTCTCAGGTTTTATTTACGCTGCATAGTCTGGAATGCCAAAGACGTGATCTTGGATGATGTCAGTATCACAGGAGAGAAGATGAGTGATATTTATGTAAAGAGGTAAGTTTAGGCAGTTTAAGGTAAAGGCAATTTGCATCACTCTACTGGCTTGAACGGATGGTGTTTAACTGTGTGGGTTGGGGTTTGCTCTTAAAATGTATATTGCAAGCACCATAATCACTAGAGTGCTCTGTAGTGGTTACGATAACAGGAGTGCCCTGGCATCACCCACAATGTAAATAGTCAAACCATTTTAGAACAGCTGTGGTTCAACGGCACTGCATCCTGCCACTTGGAGAGCTGGGAGCTCTTAGTGGTGAAAGGCATAGCTATGGAGAGCAGGAGCTCATAGCAGGAGTTTACGGCTCTGCGGAGTGAAAGAGGAGAGGCAGGAAGCAGTGCCCAGCGACCCCCAAGTAATTAACCAAGCAGTTCTAAAACAGTTTGACTACTGACATTGGTGGGGCCTAGAGCTCGGTAGTGATTGTAGTGGTCAGACTGTTCCGTTAGAGTGGAGATATAATATTTTTATTTTTGGGATACTAAAATTAATTATCAAAACCATGTTGTTGTTTTTTTTTTTTTTTTTAATTTGTCCAGCTTTCAATTTATGGTTATGTAAAAGTAAGCAGTGCCCTGCTATACACTGTAATTAGCCATCAGTATGTGTGTTGGTAACTATCTGGTTGTGTGTGTTCCAAACTAGCTGGTTATGTGTCTTGGTAACTAGCTGGTTATGTGTCTTGGTAACTAGCTGAATATGTGTCTTGGTAACTAGCTGAATATGTGTCTTGGTAACTATCTAGTTATGTGTATTGGTAACTATCTGGTTATGTGTGTTGGTAACTATCTGGTTATGTGTGTTGGTAACTATCTCCTTATGTGTGTTGGTAACTATCTCGTTATGTGTGTTGGTAACTATCTGGTTATGTGTGTTGGTAACTATCTGGTTATGTGTGTTGGTAACTATCTCGTTATGTGTATTGGTAACTATCTGGTTATGTGTGTTGGTAACTATCTCCTTATGTGTGTTGGTAACTATCTCGTTATGTGTGTTGGTAACTATCTGGTTATGTGTGTTGGTAACTATCTGGTTATGTGTGTTGGTAACTATTTCGTTATGTGTGTTGGTAACTATCTCGTTATGTGTGTTGGTAACTATTTCGTTATGTGTGTTGGTAACTATCTCGTTATGTGTGTTGGTAACTATTTCGTTATGTGTGTTGGTAACTATCTGGTTATGTGTGTTGGTAACTATCTGGTTATGTGTGTTGGTAACTATCTCCTTATGTGTGTTGGTAACTATCTGGTTGTGTGTGTTGGTAACTATCTCGTTATGTGTGTTGGTAACTATCTGGTTATGTGTGTTGGTAACTATCTGGTTATGTGTGTTGGTAACTATCTGGTTATGTGTCTTGGTAACTAGCTGGTTATGTGTCTTGGTAACTAGCTGATTATGTGTCTTGGTAACTAGCTGGTTATGTGTCTTGGTAACTAGCTTGTTATGTGTGTTGGTAACTAGCTGGTTATGTGTATTGGTAACTAGCTGGTTACGTGTCTTGGTAACTAGCTGGTTTGATGCATGCCTAACTTGCTTTTTATTTACACTATCTTTCTGCTAATGTGAATTTCCAACAATACTGGAAAGTGTGTTTCCTGAATGTGCAAGTTTCTCCAAGTTCCCCGTTCAGTCAGAATTCATTCTTTATTTTGCTACTGAATCACAAGACTTTACCGATCCTTTGAAATGCTCAGAGAAACATGTTGAATTAGTTTACATAATGTCAGGGAACGTTCTGTATACACAGCCTTTCCTATAGGTGCTATTCTTTCCAAACGGGGGGAAATAGATGAAAAGCTAAGCCTTTGTAGTAATGACATGTTGCATAAGTTGTACAAATATACCTCCTCTGTTATTAAACATCTCCGCCCCGCTCTTCCCCTTCCATAGCTGGCTGATAGGCCATGAAGAAAATAAACAGAAGACAGATGTGCATTACAGGTCTATGGGCGGTGAAGGGAACTTCAACTGGAGATTTGTATTCCCTATTGATTATCTTCCTGCAGAACAGGTCTGCTTAGTGTCTAAGAGGGTAAGTCCTGGCCTGCTTGCTGGAACGTGTGTAATACAAAGCCCCGCTGCCTAAAATAAACATCTACCTTCTGTTAGCCCTTTTATAGATCAGCGGAGCTAACATCTCTTTAGATCTGTGTGACGTCTTTTAAATTCATTTTCTGTCAGTCTGTCTGCCCCTTTACAATACTTGATACGCTGCATTTTGCTTTCTACCTAAGTCTAGTTTGTGCTGTAAATACTCATGGCAATACTTATCAATATTGAAATGGAGCAATATGCGGGCAAATTAATTAATGTGGAGCTATCTCCATAGCAACTAATGGGACATGTTAATAAATTGCTCCATGCACCAGTACTCAGCAGCTTTAGTTCATTGAACAGAGCTAGACGATGAGTAGCTGCCAGGAGGAAAAGACAGAGACCTGACATGTATGTCCAAGCGTTGCACTAAGACCAAGGAAATCCCAGCCCTAATCGTGACTCTAACACATCATCATAGTGTTTGTTAAGGAAAATAAATTGTTTATATATATATATATATATATATATATATATATATATGAAACATGGGGGATGGTTGCACTCACCTGAACATGCTTAAATGGGGTGCTGCTGGGGGCCATATTATACAATAAACAATACACAAGATCCAGCGCACTCTCCTATCTACTAAACAGCAACTTCAATGTTGACAGATTTTATTAGTTTTTAAAAGTTTTTTTAAAAACACCTAATCTAGCCAAAATATATATATATATATACAGTTGGTCCTCGTTTTGCGACCTACCTGTTTTACGACGGCTGGCACTTAGGACCGTGGGGTCTTCTCCCCAGCTACAGGAGGTGGCTTGGCTTCTCGTTACCTCTCATCCCACCACCTGCCTGCTTGATCCAGTACCTTCCCACCTTATCAAATCTCTCTCCCCTTGTCTTGAACCGTCCTTAACACACATCCAAAACTTCTCTCTTTCATCTGGTGTTATCCCTGCTCCCCTCAAGCATGCTACTGTCTTACCCATCCTAAAAAAAACATCCCTAGACCTGTCTTCCCCTTCCAACTATTGTCCCATATCCCGGCTTCCTTTTTCTTCAAAACTTCTAGAAAGACTTTTCTTTACTCGTATGACTCACTCTCTCATCAATCGTCTTCAATCTGGTTTCCCCCCCTCCACTCTACTGAGACTGCTCTTATTAAAGTTACAAATGACCTAATCACAGCTAAATCCAAATGCCACTACTTCATACTAATTCTTCTTGACCTCTCTGCTACATTTGACACTGTTGATCATGTCCTCCTTCTCCAAATTCGTCAATCCCTTGGTCTCTGTGACACTGTCCTCTCGTGGTTCTCCTTCTATCTCTCCCAATGTTTGTTCAGTGTCTCCTTTTGCAATGACACGTCCTCCTCTCACCCTGAATCGGTTGGAGTCCCCCAAGGATCTGTTCTTGGTCCCCTTCTGTTCTCTCTTTATACTGCCTCTCTTGGAAAACTCATTAACTCCTTTGGATTCCACTACCATCTGTATGCCAACAACACCCAGATATATATCTCCTCCCCTGATCTTTCCCCTGTGGTCCTGCAACGTGTCACTGCTTGCCTTTTTTCAATCTCTGATTGGATGTCCTCCCGCTTTCTCAAACTCAATCTCTATAAAAATTAGCTTCTTATTTTCCCCCCTCATAATGCTGATCCTCCTCCTTCACTTTCCCTGCAAGTCGATAGTACTTGCATCAGTCTATCCTTGCAAGCTCGTTGTCTTGGTGTTATCTTTGATCCTGGCCTCACCTTTGCACCACATATCCAGTCTGTTGCTAAAACCTGTCGATTCCACCTGTCGATTTATGTTCTGGTAATCTCTTGCATGTACTACTGTAACTCTCTCGTAGTTGGTCTCCCCAAAACTGCCCCGCTACAATCGGTAATGAATGCTGCCGCCAGTCTAATCTTTCTCACCAGTTGCTCCTTCCATACCTCGCCCCTCTGTCGATCCTTACACTGGTTTCCTGTATCCTATAGGTGTCAATTCAAAATACTAACCCTTACTTATATAGCTCTAACCAACTCTAGCCCCTCTTACATTTCTCCCCTGAATCATAGATATGCCACTTCTCGGTCTCTCCGCTCTGCCGGTGACCTTCTCCTGTACGCTGTTCGCACCCTTACCGCTAACTCACACTTGCAGGACTTCTCGCGGGCGGCTCCCTTCTTTTGGAACAGCCTGCCTACCCCCATCAGACTCTTCCCTAGTATTCAGTTGTTTAAGAAGTCCCTCAAAACACATCTGTTCAGAAATGATTATGGACTCCCAGAGTAACTTATCTATACTTATCCAAATCTGTCTCTTGCTCTACTAAAAGAGCCATACTCCACTCTCAACTCCAGCTCTGCTACTTTTCCACCTTGTTTGGTGACTGTCACCCTTGCAGCCCTGTTGTGTATTCGTACCCCACCTCTTCTAGACTGTAAGCTCGTTTGAGCAGGGCCCTCGTCTACCTATTGTTCCTGTGTCACTGTATAATTGTCTCATTTATTGTAAATTTCCTCTCTTTTCATAATATTGTAAAGCGCTGTGGAATTAGTTGGCGCTATATAAATACCAATAATAATAATGATAATAATAATAATTATAATAATTATTTGTTAAACTAATTTGCATATGCACACCCAGAATCCTTTGCAGTAGTAACATCACTGCAAATTTGTGATTTCTGTGGGAAAAGCAAGTCTTATGGAGAGAGAGAATACATGACTTTGAACCACAAGTAAGCGGTTATTAATTTTTCCACGTACATCAACCCATCGCTGTCACCCATTCTCCTCAGCCAAAAAGTACACATCCTTCATTAGGCTTCCATTAATCTTATACCACATGCAATTCATTTTCTGTTAGTCTTTCTGTCCCTTTATAATACCTCATACGCTGCATTTTGTTTTCTACCTAAGTCTAGTTTCCATTTAGGAGCTCCAATACAAAATCTTCAGCCAGAACCCCAAAGTAAAACATATAATAGTGTGTAACAGGCAGCCAGTACCGTGAAATCCCAACCCTACATCCACCATTGCAGGGTCTAATGTTAGGCGCAGCAAATGTTCCTGCTAAACAGAGCTGAACACATGATCCACACATTAACATTCTATATGGAATTTAGATATCTGTCAGGCATTCACCAGCTATGACCAGCAGCGTACAGGTAATATAGCAGTAACACTTTGCATTGTGTTGTGTTGCTAATAGTGAGACTGGAGTTATTGCCACTTGGGTACAAGAATATGTTTTGTGTACCAGGTACAATCACCACTAATCTACACATTATATTCGGACACATACTTTCAGAAATGTTTATTTTTATATTTAGTGTACATATCGATAACTACTTCACTCCCCACTCTGTGTGAAGGGAGGAGGTGGAAAAGACATAGTGCTGTTCTATTAGACCCTTAGCCTTTCTATATTGCGCTGGCACTTATCTACATGTCCACAAATCGGTTGTGTTTTAATGCATAAAAATTCTTCACACTTGCGGTTGATATTTTTTTCTTTATTGTTTCTAATTTTCAAATTATTATTTTGCATCAGGGACAACTGACACTGGTAAGATGGACACATTCTCACCCATAAGTTATATTTAACTCCTTCCCTGCCAGAAATATAATTACCTTAAATCAATACCCATTCTTCCCTGTAAGAGTGACAGGCTGTTTCTGAAATCTATGCTCATGTAATGTCTTCCCTGCCAGACATCCCATGCATTGGAAATGCCATATTACAGCAACATGTACATGGACACAGCATAAATTGAGCTTAACCCAGCTTCTGTTTCAGTTACCAAGATAATTGACCCACATACATCAGTTAAAAGTGTTTAATCGATGGATTCTCTTAACTCTAACCTGGCAGTACTCCTGTGACGTCTGTCCTTAGACTTCAGGAAATATAATGAGTGATGTGCTTCAAGCACACATCCAAAGAAGGTCAAACATAGACATCATGGTCAGAGAAGATCCAGCACAGGGAAGAAAAAATATAAATATATCAATCAAGGCAAGTGGAAAGGGGAGACTATAATTAAGGGACATTAGGGATAGAAAACTGAAGGAAAAACAAAAAATCACAGTGCCCCTTTAAGCTGTAAGGGCAGGTACCAAGATACTTTGGCTTGAGAACCTTCAGTATAATTTTTATTTGTAGAAATGGATCCATGCTCTGTAATAGCTGGTAATAGCTGATAGTAAGAATGGTAGATCCTACAGTATTTAAATCAAGAGATAACATTTTAAAACATGAGAGAAAGGAAGTGATGGGAAGGAGACTAGTTGGAGACATGTTCTCTAATTCAATGGACACAGTTGAAGCTATTGGTTGACTTCTCATCACGCACTTACTGGTGGCAAAAATGTACCATTATTTATAAAATACACTTGTGTTTTTCTTTTCATTGAAGGAGCATTTCTGGAGCAAGGACAAGACAGAAAATAAAATCCCTCCAAACATTATTTTCCAGATTTGGGATAATGATAAATTCTCATTTGATGACTATCTAGGTAAGTACTGTCGTTGATTAAATTGTAATGCGTAACCCAAGCTATGTGTGATGAAATATCTTACAACTTTATTGATTTATTGGCAGAATATTGTAACTGGATGCTGCATGCATATCTATTTGGTCTAAGAGAACTGTGTTCTAAGAGAACACAGATCTGTACCTCAAGATGTACAACAGGTTTAATCAGCTAATATACAGTATATTTATGATTTACCAACTGTTGTATACATTGTTGGGTCATGGGCCCCCATTGTCATAAGACATATACGTGCAAATTTTAGTCATTTTCAAAGTTGTAATAGTCTGGAATCCCGGGTATTTTGGATGCTATTTTAAATGGACAATAAAGCAAACAAGGCATTGTCAATGAAGTTCCCAATAATACTTCCAAATATGATGCATAACATAAATGTTCACATCTACATTGCAGATTTTCCTTATTGGTATGGAAGCTAAATAGATTTTTTTATTTCATTCACAATTTCAGGCAGTTGAAGTTGATACACTGTTTCTCAATGCTTATGTGTACTACCATGGTAACCTAGGATCCATGTGGCTGCTTGTGCTTACCTGTAATATGCAATAAAGCTGCTTCATTGAATCCATGACATGTGCGCAGTTGCCTTGTCGGTATATGCGAAACCCCACCAAAACCCATTTCCAATAAAACACTGACACCAGGGTTTTGGCAAAATTATATCACAGCTTTTATTAATTCTTAACATAAATTATAAAGGTCATTGTCCACAGCAGGCCAACGTTGGCCTACACAATTACCATCCTGCCGTTTACAATTTAACCCCTTGACAATGACCCACCCCCACATAACATAATACCCAAACATTGTAACATTTAACTTAACATTGAAACATGACCATTGCCACCAAAGGGCACCATCCATTGCCACCAAAGGGCACCACAAGTGTAGGGGCATACCGAGACACCCCTACACACCCCGGTTCGGAGCTACCTACGAGCTTGAACCTACCAAACCAGTCCAAAGGCCTACCTATTAGCCCTGAACTCCAAACTTTTTCCCCATCTCACTCTTTTCTCCCCCCAACTTCACTCTCCATCCCCCGCCGCCGTGACCAAACGGGAAACACCTGAAAGCAAAGCGAGGGTGGGTGGGACAACAACAGGTAAGTGCAACTTTAGATTAAAGTGATCCTTAGACCTAAAATGGCTACTACTTATACTTCCCTTATAACTCCACCCCACTCAATTTTCTTAGACCAATCCCTAACCACTGACCCTTAGATGCCTGTCTCCTGGCAATGTCAAGGCCCACTCCCCTTACCTATGCTGCTCCATGGGCTACAAAACTGAGTTGTAGACAGAGACAACAAACAGACATGTAGTAGTTTCTTTATAATGTATCTGACTGGGGGTAATTTTTTAAGGCAGGCTGTTTGACTTCCAGAAGTTCAGCTCATGCAGTGCTGTCTGTGGATGAGCTGAGTACGTACAGTGAGGGAAAAAGTATTTGATCCCCAGCTGATTTTGAACTTTTGCCCACTGACAAGGAAATTATCAGTCTATAATTTTAATGGTAGGTGTATTTTAACAGTGAGAGACAGAAAAGGGCATGTCAAAAAGTTATTAAATTGATTTGCATGTCAATGAGTGAAATAAGTATTTGACCCCTTTGTCTTAGGACATAGTGGCAAAACCCTTGTTGGCAATCCCAGAGGTCAGACATTTCTTGTAGTTGGCCACCAGGTTTGCACACGTCTCAGGAGGGATTTGTCCCACTACTCTTTGCAGATCCTCTCCAAGTCATTAAGGTTTCGAGGCTGACGTTTTGCAACTCGAACCTTCAACTCCCTCCACAAATTATCTATGGGATTAAGATCTGTAGACTGGCTAGGCCACTCCAGGACCTTAATGTGCTTCTTCTTGAGCCACTCCTTTGTGGCCTTGGCTGTGTGTTTTGGGTCATTGTCATGTTGGAATACCCATCTGCGACCCATTTTCAATGCCATGGCTGAGGGAAGGAGGTTTTCACCCAAGAGTTGACGGTACATGGGGTCATAGGCAACATTCCTCCTCCTCCAAAACCAGCTAGTTGAGTTAATGCCAAAGAGCTCAATTTTGATCTCATCTGACCACAACACTTTCACCCAGTTCTCCTATGGATCATTCAGATGTTCATTGGCAAACTTCAGACGGGCCTGTACATGTGCTTTCTTGAGCAGGGGGACCTTGCAGGTGCTGCAGGATTTCAGTCCTTCACGGTGTAGTGTGTTACCAATTGTTTTCTTGGTGACTTTTGTCCCAGCTGCCTGGAGATCATTAACAAGATCCTTCCGTGTAGTTCTGGGCTGATTCCTCACCATTCTCATGATCGTTGAAACTCCACCAAATGAGATCTTGCATGGAGCACCAGACCGAAGGAGACTGACAGTTATTTTGTGTTACTTCCATTTGCGAATAATAGCACCAACTGTTCTCACCTTCTCACCAAGCTGCTTGGCTATGGTCTTGTAGCCCATTCCAGCCTTGTGTAGGTCTACTGTCTTGTCCCTGACGTCCTTGGACAGCTCTTTAGTCTTGGCCATGGTGGAGAGTTTGGAATCTGATTGATTGCTTCTGTGGACAGGTGTCTTTTATACAGGTAACACGCTGAGATTAGGAGCACTCCCTTTAAGAGAGTGCTCCTAATCTCAGCTTGTTACTTGTATAAAAGACAACTGGGAGCCAGAGATCTTGCTGATTGAAAGGGGATCAAAAACTTATTTCACTCATTGACATGCAAATCAATTTATAACTTTTTTGACATGTGTTTTTCTGGAATTTTTTTTTTTTTTTGTTATTCTGTGTCTCACTGTTAAAATACACCTACCATTAAAATTATAGACTGATCATTTCTTTGTCAGTGGGCAAACGTTCAAAATCAGCAGGGGATCAAATACTTTTTTCCCCTCACTGTACACTGATAAGGAAGTCATTTTTTGAAATGGCAGACTGGACAAAAAAAAATGCTTATGGTACACAATTCTAAAATACATTTATTTTGTTTGCAAAAACTATTTTTAATGCAAACTCTCAGTATATGAATAAGGATATAACCTATTAAATGTATTAACGTTTTGTTGGTGCCCAGAATGTCTCTTCAAAGCTGTGTTGGAGCCTGAAGTGTTTCTTTTAATTTCTCACCTTCTGATATAAGCAGAGCCTGAAGCTACATTTAGATAATCATAACCTGGTTTAATTTTCTATTGGTGAAATGTTTCTAGAAAATGGATACGCTCTTTATTAGATTATCCTATTATGTGATGGGTAGGCAATATAACAATTAGAAACATGGTGCTTCTAAAAGTGAATCAGATTTCCTGGATAAAGGCCAAACGTAAAACGGGTCTCGTTTTTAATAATCTCCTTCAAAACAGAATATAAAAGTGTAAAAAAATAAAAAGTCTGAATCAGACATATTGCTAGTTTTGTTGTAACACTGGGCAGAATAGAGCATTGCTTTATTGAAATGGTCTCCTTAGTACCAAAGCCAGCTTTTTCTACAGTATGGTCCCTCTCTTTCATGAGCACGCTGGCATTTTTATAGAAATCTGTGTCCATGAGATCCAGCCAACATCTGCTTTATGCATAGACGCTTATGTAAAGTTGCTTTGTGCTTGTACCAAGCAATCAGCACAGGAACAATATCAAATGTTAATTTCAAGCTAAAATTATTGTAATTGAGGTTTCTCTAAACAATAGCATCATTGCTCTTCCCCCGGTGTCTACTTTCCTGGCCTCCTTTATCGTAATATTGCCAGTTTCAGCAGTAAATCCCAAATTATTCCTCAACCCTCTTTTCCACTAGCACACAACCGAAGAGAAAAACAGAGACCCCTCTGTCACTGCTCCAGGACTATTTAGACCTATTATTATAGCAACACTGGTTTGTCGTGAACTGTATGAATTTGGAGGGTAAAGAGCTGAAGTCCTCTTTGGAACTCATTTAAGATTCCGAGAAGTAGCTTCAGGAGATTAATATTTAATTGGAGATTTGTGGATTTCTCAGGCCACTCTTTTTTTCTGTTTGAGGTTTACAAGAAATTTCTCCATAATCAGAGAGTAAGCAATACTTAAATGGGTATGTAAAGCATTCTTCCTATTACATCATTTGCTTCCATCTTTACATATGAAATGCAGTGAAAAAAGTACAGAAATCGACTCTTTAAATGGCACAGAAAAGCATATTAACATGGCTGTATTTAGAATCAAGAGTTATGTCCATAAAGTGCCTCCATGCTTATATTCACTGCACTTAGCTAAGCTCAGGTAATGTTTCTATTTAGTAAAACTCTACTCAGACTCATTTTCTTTCTAACATTCATCATATGGAATTCCAGTGAGCTGTGGCCTGCTCCATCACTTGTGAGTTGCAAAAAAGTAATGATGGTTCAGGCACTCAAGTTAAATCCAGTGGGCAGATTTATTAGAGCAAAAGAGACCCAATATTTTGGTCCACAACAGGGCCTTTGTCCAGCTTGACCTGGACCATCATTTGGCTAACCTCAGGCCCGGTATCACCCTGGGATCCAGGAGAGTGTGGTATCTATATTAGTAATTATATCCATCACTTGTGAGTGACATCTACATTGCTCTGATAATCACTCATTATTCAATTATTATATAAAGCTCTTATCCAGAACATTTTACAATTTAAAGGAACTCTATCTACACCAAAAGCATTCTAGCTTGCTGAAGTGCTTGTTTGTCAAGAGTGTGTTATCTGTTTTCATTTTACAAAGAGCGCATATTTCAGTAGAAATCAGAGAGCTAGTTCTGTTACTCCCTAGTACTTTAACTCAGTGGAGCTAAAGTCAAAAAGGCAGCAATTGCCCAGTGCACCTGCCTTGCGAAGAATTCTCACTGAGCTGCATTAGGAAGCTTGTAGAGAGCCTCAGAAAGTCTGGCCTGGGGAAGGAAGGGAGGGCTTGCAAAAGCTCCAGACAAGAGATATGTTGCATTTGCAAGCTGTTAAGATATAAACCCTAGGGAAAAAAATGCACAATTAAATACATGCAGGTTTTCATTAGGAGTATATCTACTGAACTGGGATATATTTATTTATTTGTAATTGGGCAGTTGAATTTCTATTTAAGCAAAAATAATATATAATTCTAGACACTGACACTGAAAGCCTGGCCTCGACATTCACTGTAATTCTGGCAGAAACTCCTAGAGCAGGCATAGGCAACCTTCGGCACTTCAGATGTTTTGGACTACACCTCCCATGATGCTTTGCCAGCATTATGGGTGTACGAGCATTATGGGGGATGCAGTCCACAACATCTGGAGTGCCGAAGGTTGCCTACCCCTGTCCTAGATGGTACTAATAAGGACAACATGTGAGCTTACGATGTAGAAGGACAATGTGCCGTGATAACTCACTAGTTGTACATGTACTGTTACATAGAGAGATTATATTCTTCTTTTGTTCTATGTAATGACTTTAGGAAATTTTTATTTTTACTCCTATGAACTTTTTTAATTACATGAAGATTGACATTTTTTTGATTGGCCCCAGTGGAAAGCTATTTTTTTTTTCCAGACCTTAAAATTATGATTTCTAAATTTTTACATCGTATTTATCTAAGTTATCCACACATCAATTTAGAAAAACAAACAGACAAAAAAAAAACTAAGAACAAGAAAGAACACTATAAATAATGAATTAAATCAGCACATTTACAGATAGAGAAGAATAAGTCACTGTCGCTTTTGGGGCTTTTGCACAATCAGTAAGTTAACTAAAAGTTAGCTATGGATTGTGATTTCTTTATTTTTTTTTTATATTTTTTTTCCCCTAGTTTTATCCCTTGCATGAAACTTATTATCAGTATTATGGTAAGTAAAGAGTTAATACGTTTAATTTATTCTGTTAACACATTGTGGGGATTATTTACTTTACTGATCTGGAAATGGGAATTTTAGACCGAATTATCTGAGTTCTAAACGTTCTCCATTATTATTCCAGCTAAGTTATTTTGGTCTAAGAGTCGTGGTCTTGTCAATCCTCCAGAACTCCCCGTTTAGTAAATAAGCCCAGAGCGTGAATTATAAAGTCTGGGCACATGCTAAGGAACAAATTTGGAAGTCGAATTTAGACCTACGATGAATGTTAAACTAGATGACTGGAAAGCAACTTCTAAGCTTACATGTTTTAGATTAAAGTATGTAAACATGTTATTTTCTGGGAAGAACCAATTTAAAACGAAGAAACTTTAATGAAACGATCTGTTCTTCCATGATTAGGAATAAATAAACTATTCTTTACTTACAGGTTCCATACAGCTGGATCTCAACCAAATGCCAAGACCTGCAAAAACTGCTGAAAAGTGCCAACTGGATCTGCTCGACGAGGCTATGTCTGCAGATAAACTGGTATCTTTATTTGAACAGAAGACCGTGAAAGGCTGGTGGCCATGTGTGGCCATGCATGGTGACCAGAAGATTATTGCTGTAAGTATCTGCCCTTTACCCTGATTGTCAACCAATCCCACTAATCAAGGGCATTGCTAGGTTCCAAGAGTGACCGCAACGTAAGCGTAAACCATAACTTGATGCATCTCAGCACTTTAGAATTTTTCAAACTTTGCACTCTTTGACACCTACATAGACTTAGTTCTTGGTCTCTTCCCAGACCCTGTCCTTTAATGTTCCAATCACCAACACTGCAGCTTATTGAAGTGGTTATGGTGTACTTTCTCTAAAAAATTGAGGATCGCTTGGCACCTGAAACCCATGCATTCAACATGAGAAATCCAGAGGAATTTTACTTTCTGTTTATCTGTCCAAATGAATATACAACATGTGCACCCATTACAGTGGCCTTCTCTGAGTACTAGGTGTATGGGATAGGACTTGTCCAATAGAAATGAATGTATTAATGTGTGTGTGTGTGTGTATCTCTCTCTCTCTCCCTCTCTCTCTCTCTCTCTCTCTCTCTCTCTCTCTATCTATCTATATATGAATGAATGCAGACATGTATTAATGCAGAGTGATGCTTTTGTTTGTTGTAAGTGCACGTGAATTCAGAAGTATATTTGAGTGTATTTGTTTCAATATAATATTGTATTTTATGTTAATATTCTATTTAAATCTAAAATCACACAAAGGTGTACTGTACGGGTTGGTATTTTGGTTCACTCTAAGCAGGTTTTGTTACATTTCATCAGTCTGTTATTACCAGACACTTGCACAGCTGATCCCTATCACGGTAAGGGTAGTAAATAGACCTCTGGCCTTTAAAGATTATGTAAAACGATTTCATGTGGAGAAATAATACTGTTATCTGATTGGTTGGGGAGTGCATTTCCCAGTCTGTTTTTGGATGAACATGCTGTTATTATTGGTTATTATCACTCTCTTGGATTTAAAGGCTGAAGCTTTTGCCCTCAAAGCCTCCCTAGCAGTGTCACTGCCAATAATATATGTTGTGTTTAAAGGGACACATTGTCTCTGTTTCCTTAACCCGGCAATGTAAAATATTGCAATTTTGGAGAAATTGCAATGTTTACATTGCACTGTTAAGACTGCCTCTAGTGGCTGTCCATCAGACAGCTACTTGAAGTGCTTCCTGCAGTTTCATTGAGTTACACGTGCATTAGCTTCCCCCCATCAACTGATGTTGCACATTAGGTTTCCCCCATCGGCTGACGTCTGCTTCCTGCAGTTTTACGGAGTTTGACTCTGTGAAACGAGTATGCCCAGCTTTTTGAAAAGCTTCAAAGGAAAGCTTTGAGTCAATGCTTATTCTATAAGGAAGGACTAATACGTGAGCAGTGCTCGCATCAGCTGACGTCGGCAGAAGGAGAGCCCAACCCAGCGCCAAAGGACATTGGCACTGGAATCAGGTACCGTATTTTTCGCTCCATAAGACGCACTTTTTTTCCCCTCAAAAGTGAGGGGAAATGTCTGTGCGTCTTATGGAGCGAATATGAAGCTTTACTTACCTGTCTTGTAGCGTTGGCCGGCAGCACAGGGCGCACCGCGGTACTGGAACTTACATTTCAGGTTCCGGTTTCTGGCGGGACTGAAAGGAAGTGCACACTCAGCTCAGTGTGCACACTTCCTTTCAGTCCCGCCGTAAACCGGAACCTGAAATTTAAGTTCCAGTACCGCGGTGCGCCCTGTTCTGCCGAGAAACGCTACAAGACAGGTAAGTAATTATGGGACAAGGGGAGGGGGACAGTATGGGAGAGGAGACTATGGGGAGGGGGGGGATGGAGACTATGGGGAGGGGGGATGGAGACTGTGGGGAGGGGGGGATGGAGACTATGGGGAGGGGGTGGATGAAGACTATGGGGAGGGGGATGAAGACTATGGGGAGGGGGGATGAAGACTATGGGGAGGGGGGGTGAAGACTATGGGGAGGGGGGATGAAGACTATGGAGAGGGGGGGATGAAGACTATGGGGAGGGGGGGACACTATGGGACAGGGGAGAAAAAAAATATTCTGAACAAACTGTCCCATAGTAAGAAACACTATGGGACAGTTTGTTCAGAATATTTTTTTTTCTGGGGTTTTTCCTCTAAAAACTAGGTGCGTCTTATGGTGAGGTGCGTCTTATGGCGCGAAAAATACGGTAAGTATTTACATTTTTTTTTTAAACCTTTACATTTCCAGATGGGGTCAGCGGATTCCTATAGTGTTAGGGATACAGTACAGAACTTTAATTACTTTTATATATGTTGTACAGTGTGCATAGTAAGCCTTCACTTACATAAGGAGTCATATTCACCAATGTGCTGCTTCATCCTGCACAGTGTGGGAGGGAGATACCTGGGCCCCTCCCCTGCAGAGCTGGACCCCTCCCCTGCAGAGCTTACACAGCAATCTCCAATGCATTATGGAATATTAGTAAAACAGCTTATTTTTAGAAGGCCTGTAAGAGAAGAATGAAGGATACTGATTGGATTCCTGTGATTTTAGTAATCAATTTCAAAACTGGATACATAATAGAAATGGCGACAGAAAAGAGTTAGCATTATGCCTCATGTTTCTTGACTACAGGTATCATTAATTCATTTGTTGTCCACAATATTGGATATTCATTTGGCTTCAGTTGAAATGATCATATTGCATCATGACAGTTGTTGCCAAACTAATGTCAGAATATGTTAAATGTTTAGTTATTTTTATCAGGCTCGTCTATCTATGCTGGTTTATGTGGGCTATTATTTCAGTAAATTTATGTAGGATTATATAGACTTTTCTTGTATATTAGATAAAGGATTAACCAACCAGACAGCCTTACTGTCATTTTAGATCCTTGCATTAAAAGTGGCTTTATCCTTTCACCAGTGGTAAGGAAGACATTGTGCTAAAATCCGGTTTATTTCCTTTCAACTAATTATATCATGCTCACTGTGCTAGATCTGTTCTGACATGTAGACACCTATAATTAACTCACGCTGTGCTGGAAACAGCTGTACCCGGACAATTGTGTGTTTGTATGTGTGTGTGTGTATATATGTGTGTATGTATCTGTGTGTGATTGTGTGTGTGATTGTGTATGTATGTATGTGTGTATGTATGTATGTGTGTGTGTATGTAGCTGTGTGTGATTGTGTATGTATGTGTGTATGTATGTGTGTGTGTGTGTGTGTATGCGTGTGTATGTATGCATGTGTGTGTGTGATTGTATATGTGTGTATGTATGTGTGTGTGTGCGTGTGTGTGTGTGTGTGTGTGTGTTTGTATGTGTGTGTTTGTATGTGTGTGTTTGTGTATAACTGAGCGTGTTTCCTGAGATAGCCTATTGGAAGCAGTTCTTAATGTCTGTTCTATTTGCAGACTGAGACCTTGATTTGGAGTTTGTTCCTTTTTTTTCAGAGCACCAGCCTATATTACCTCTACAGATGTTGACACAGGATCATTCCTCTGTTTTGATATAAGATCTATTGTTTTACACTCCGAGCTGTGATGTTAATTCGGCCCTGCTCAGTGTTAGTGTGATGTGTGAATTTATTATGGAGATCGCTGTTTACCTTCCCGTTCAGACCTGCTCTGCTTCACTGTCCTTCTCACATCTGCTTCCTGTCAGAGCCATTCTGCATTTATCTGGCAGAACAAGTGCCCCTAATCCTCCACATCCACCTTCTCGTGTTTGAAAGACTATTTTTACTCCGTTATTATGACGTCTTTTTTTTTCTTCCACTTCTTTTGCCTCAGTCCTCATTCTGTTTTGTGTCCTCTTCCCTTCCAAGATGGTTGCCTAATAGCTGTCAAGATGGCTGCCTAGTAGCTGGCAAGATGGCAGCCCAATGGCTGCTTACAAGAGGTCCTGGCAGGGGACAGCACTGCATTGATCTGCATCAGGTTCATACTCACTTTGGCAAGAATGCTTTAGTGCAATAATGGGGTCTAATAATGAAACAAAGCCTTATCCTGGGCCCCATTTGTAATACTTCATCTTTAAATACAAATCTGACAATTATTGGCAATAATATTTATAAATCGATTATTGGTTGATCCCTTGACATCTCAACCTTTATTCTAAAGAGAGCTGCAGGGTTTGGTTAATTTCTCAGGAAAAGTGAGTTTCCACACTATATACAGACGTATAAGGACATTAGTGATTAACAAGTGTTAATGAAGAACCTGTCTGTATTCAAAAATCTTAAATCATTTTTCTAAGCTTTATACCATTTTCCAATGTGTTATAGCCATTTCTTCACAACCCCCAAAACTGGCATATTTATATGTTTACACTATTGTAATATTATTCTCCTTACTGATTTTATTTTGCCTTTCCCCCCTTTGTTTCAATATTTTAATATCTCCTGCTTGTTTCTGTCTTTGATTCGCATTTAATGCTCAATGACCTGCTACCTTTAGCTGTCTGTGAGATCCGCAGAGATAAATGCTTTCTAACTATGCACAGTGGCCGTGTTAAAGAGTTGCCTCTTCACAACAATAGTCTACTATAGCACTTATCATTTTATGTCAGGGACTCAATTTATTTACACAACATCCGCTTGGAGCCATTTTCCTCAACTGGAAGATTCGCTCAGAAACCAATTTTTCAATTGTGATATACCGTATTTTTCGCTCCATAAGACGCACCTCCACCTAGTTTTTAGAGGAAGAAACCCAGAAAAAAAATATTCTGAACAAACTGTCCCATAGTGTTTCTTACTATGGGACAGTTTGTACAGAATATTTTTTTTCTCCCCTGTCCCATAGTGTCCCCCCCCTCCCATAGTCTTCTCCTCTCTCCCATAGTCTTCACTCACCCCCTTCCCATAGTCTTCATCCACCCCCTCCCCATAGTCTTCATCCACCCCCTCCCCATAGACTTCATCCACCCCCTCCCCATAGACTTCATCCACCCCCTCCCCATAGACTTCATCTCCCCCCTCCCCATAGACTTCATCTCCCCCCCTCCCCATAGACTTCATCTCCCCCCCTCCCCATTGACTTCATCTCCCCCCTCCCCATAGACTTCATCTCCCCCCCTCCCCATAGACTTAATCTCCCCCCCTCCCCATAGACTTCATCTCCCCCCCTCCTCATAGACTTCATCTCCCCCCCTCCTCATAGACTTCATCTCCCCCCCTCCTCATAGACTTCATCTCCCCCCCTCCCCATAGACTTCATCTCCCCCCTCCCCATAGACTTCATCTCCCCCCTCCCCATAGTCTTCATCCACCCCCTCCCCATAGACTTCATCCCCCCCATAGACTTCATCCCCCCTCCCCATAGACTTCATCCACCCCCTCCCCATAGACTTAATCTCCCCCCCTCCCCATAGACTTCATCCCCCCCTCCCCATAGACTTCATCCCCCCCTCCCCATAGACTTCATCCCCCCCTCCCCATAGACTTCATCCCCCTCCCCATAGACTTCATCCCCCCCTCCCCATAGACTTCATCCCCCCCCTCCCCATAGACTTCATCCCCCCCTCCCCATAGACTTCATCCCCCCCCTCCCCATAGACTTCATCCCCCTGACCATATTCTTCTCTCCCATACTGTCCCCCTCCCCTTGTCCCATAATTACTTACCTGTCTTGCAGCGTTGGCCGGCAGCACAGGGCGCACCGCGGTAGTGGAACTTGAATTTCATGTTCCGGTTTCCGGCGGGACTGCAAGGAAGTGCGCACTCAGCTTGTGCACACTTCCTTTCAGTCCCGCCGGAAACCGGAACATGAAATTCAAGTTCCATTACCGCGGTGCGCCCTGTGCTGCCGGCCAACGCTGCAAGACAGATAAGTAAAGCTTCATATTCGCTCCATAAGACGCACAGACATTTCCCCTCACTTTTGAGGGGAAAAAAAGTGCGTCTTATGGAGCGAAAAATACGGTAATTAACTTTAAAATGAATTCTTCAAAACATCATCATTATCTTCATAACAGTATTGAGTCCATCTCCACCACGGGTAAGCATCTTATTTTGGGAAGCTGCCCTGAAGCGGGATTAATAAATATTCCTATCAATGGGGATCCAGTGGAATAATAAAGTAACATAGGGACATATTACATTATAAATAAAACTACCGCAGAGTATGAGCCTTCATATCACATGATCTCTTGCTCCCATTGAAAAATAATAAAAAACATCTTCCTGGGACCGATGTAACTGTATGGAAGCTGTTAATTTGCTGACAATGAATTTGAAGCAAATTATATTCATTTAGAGGTGAGTATTTTTCAGATTTTATTTTTTTATTTTTTTGTGGTGTTTATTTTTCACTCTGTTCATTGCCGTGAAGCTCTGAAGTAGCTTTTCAAACTGCTTTGCTAAATGCATCACGTTGCTAAATGTTATCACCAACCTTGTTAGTGTTTATACCTGGCCCTTGTTCAATAGAAAGGATTCTCATTTTTTTAACTTTGTCCTTTGTGGTTTTTCTCCAGGGAAAACTTGAATTGACTTTAGAAATTGTAAATGAACATGAATATGACGAAAGGCCAGCGGGCATTGGCCGTGAGGAACCAAACATGAACCCACGGCTGGAAGAACCAAAGTATGAAACCATTCTTATATTATTCCAGATTTGTACCAAGAACCTGACCACGCATCCATTGTGTGGCCAGGCACACACCTTTCATTTCAGGGTCCACTATAATGTTTTGCTCATGTAGGTATGGCCTGCATCTGGTGACATTCACTTGTAGGTTCTTTTTAAATCATCTCAACCCTAGGCCCCAGAAGCCCTGGTAAAACTGAGCGGTTCATTTCTTAATGTTATCATGCATCCCTGACTTTGACAAATCATCACTTTAACTGATACATAGCAGCTTTGCCTAGCATGTTAATAAACTGTCCTTATAGTTCTTAATGGACCATAATGGACGCTCCTATAATTTCACTATATTATTGCGATCCCTCATCCAAAGGATAGGGTGCTTCCATCGGGGATATAGAGAGAGTCAGGAAATTATTTTGTCTTGTCTTGTAGAAGCCCCAAAAATGTAGGCTTGGAATTGGCTTATTCAATACATAACCCAAGCTTTCTCGTTAAAAGCTTTGCTATAAAAAAACTAAATTGTTGTTGTAGCCTTCTGATATTTGGGTGGTAAAAATGTTTTATTAAAACTCATTTCAAATAAGGAAAAATCCCAGATCCGCAAACAGGTATTTTAATTAGATCTTCAACTCTGGAAAAATGATTAATTATTTTAAAAAGTAAACAATGTGGAGAATTGACAGACACTATTTGCACTGCACTCATGAACTTCCAGAATCTTAAGCTTCCAAATTGGTCCTCATCTACTTTTATTGACCAACACAACGATGATAGCTAAGAATTATCATCTGGTCTAATCTCATCTTTTAATGGATAACCATTTACCAATTGGGTGTACCTTGATGCTTAACATTGTTTTTAATTTAGCTTAACCATATTATTATTATTATTATTATTATTATTATTATTTTATGTAACACAAAGTCTGTCTGTGTGTGAGGATCACACATATCTCTTATAACAATGTTTTTTTTTGGTCATAGACGACCAGAAACATCATTCTTCTGGTTCACATCCCCGTATAAAACCTTGAAATACATCCTGTGGCGGAGATACAAGTGTATCATCTTTGTTGCGATCATCGTCTTCCTGCTTTTGCTTTTCTTTGGAATCTTCTTGTATGCTTTTCCGGTAAGACATTTATTCACACTTTTATTATTGTTGATAATGTATTAATCAAGTTTCATCGCATTCTATAACTCTGTAGTAAATAAACACAAATGCAAATGTTCAATATCCAGTAATAATACAAGTTGGAACAAATGAGATGAAGGAAGATAAATAAAATATGTTACATAGATACATAGTGATATAGGCTGAAAAACACTCAAGTCCATCAAGTTCAACTTTTCACAAATGTTTTGTGAAAAAACTAATTTGATGTGATTTTCAGTTGTGCCACAACATGGGGAATAAAGCCTTCTTGGCAGTCAGAATTCTCATTTGAATCATCAATATGTTAGTCCACATACTAACTAGTATATCTTTGTTTATTTAGTTTTACAACATGCATCAAGACATTGTTTAACATTTCCTTTCTTCAAGTTTAAATGGGTGACCTCTTGCCCTTTGTGAAGTCAATGTTTGTGTGTCGTAGTTGGTCTTAAGATTCCGTTGTCCACAAACCCTTGATTTAATTACAGAACAGATAACCCAGATTAGTGCAGGATGAGGCCAAATGGGTTCTGCTTTGCCGAATGAAACACCTAAACCATCAACACATAATTTAGATCCAAAATTGCATAAGAGATAATTCAGTTGGTTAATGTGCCAACTGCATATGCACCAAAGTAGCAGCTATATTACTGGGAGTTTGACTCACTCTTTATCCTGCTAATCTAAATACGATTAATTAGTTGCTGATTTCCTTTAATCAGATAGCGTGGGACAAGCATGTTGAGCCCTCTTGGTGAAAAAGCACTGAGGAAAATATAAACATTTTCTAGCCAAAAAATTATATATATTTAAATGTGTTTTTCGATTGGCCATAACATATTTTTTCTGTTAGTGCATCAACATATGTTATAGAAATATTAAATATAAGCCTGTAAAGCACTTTTTGTGCCATCTGTGACTCCATATTTTCCTTATAAGCATGAGCGTAGGTAAGTTTGACGAGCTGCTAATATCTGTCCTGGAGTGTGACAGAATAGATTGCTCTGCTTAGTGAATACCCATCGTATGTGGTACTTCAAACGGAGATTTCATGATCACCCATGAACAAATTAAACTTTCATCATGTGATACAAGTTTATTAAACACTCTTGTGCCTGGATTCAATTTATTTCATTACGTAGTGGCTACATCTGGGCTTCTCTCCAACGGTCTGTGCCACCCGCGTCTACAGTGCTCTCATATCTTACTCATTCGGGTAGCACTCTGTAGATAAAAGTGTAATTCTTTACAGCATAGGTTTCTGTGCTAAACAAAGGCTTAATACGATTACGCAGAGTACAAACCAACCATCCGATTTCCTATGTGGACGCCGAACCTTGTATAGCCCACATACCTTGTGTAGTAAATAGTGAATTTCATTAATAAAACACATATATGGCATCTGGAGATTACAGAGGTTAGAATGTAATCTACATCCTCAAAACAGTTAATTTACAGATTGCTATCATGTTTTTACATCTTAAATTTGTAATAAGTAATTTTAGCCTTATTTCTAGCCACACAGATAAAAACCAACATTGATAGCTGTGGACGTTATATTACAGAGTGAAATGTTATACCTTCTGTGCAGAAGTATTACGTCCCTTGCAATCGATGCATTTAATACTGCAGTAATACTTGTAATTTATACTATACTCCAAGTGGGCAGCTGTATATTGATTAGCAAGTTGCCATGAGCACTACATCCATTGTGGTACCTTAGTGCTCCTGCAGTGCTGGTTTTGTTTTATGAGTAACATGGTTATTTTAAGGAAAGGTGGCTGGTCTCAGTCACAATGTGTCTATCTGTCTCACTGTCATACATGGGTGTTCTGCTGATTTAGCAATGTCCAACCAATCGTCAACGAACCTTCATCCACTCTTCAAGCATCTCCATCCACTCTGCCACCATTATCCAGTGGTCCCCACTTAATCCTTACATGTTCCCTTCTTAATAGCAGCCCAATCCCATTCACTCTCCCCCCTAATCTTTCACACACAGTCGCTGCCTCTTCCTACCACCATGCATGGTTTACACGGAGGAAAGAAAGAGATTACTCAGATCATAGCTCCAGGGCCGGATTAACATAGGGGCTGATGGAGCTGCAGCTCCAGGCCCAGGCCCATGGAATAGGCCCATTGATTTAAAAAAAAAAAAAATTTTTTTTTTTTTTTTTTTTTTACACACTACTCTTACGTTTGCCACCTGACTGGTATTTTACTGGCACAGCCGGTATTTGAGGCTGCCTGACCATGCCGGTATTGCAGTAATACCGGCAATACAAATGAAGGTATTTTTCTCAGAATAAATAGAGATTACTCTGCAATACCAGCACCGGCCAGTAGGGGTCACTGTGTGTGGAGAGAGGCAGGGATAGGAAGTTACAGCATATCCCTGCCTCTCTCTACTACTCACTGATCCGTGGGGGAGCAGCTACACAGCAGAGTCCAGACAGCAGCTCTACAGTAAGTGAGGGATGGGGGAAAGGCATCAGGGACACATGGAGACACTGAGACACTAGGGGACACATGGGGACACTGAGGCACTAGGGGACACTAAGGGACATATGGGGACACTGAGACACTAGAGGACACAAACACTAGGACACATGGGGACACAGACACTAGGACACATAGGAACACTGAGACACTTGGGGACACTGGAAAACATAGGGACACTGAGACACTAGTGGACACTGAGACACTAGGGGACACTGGGACACATGGGGATGCTGAGACACATGGGGACGCTGTGAGACATAGGGACATTGGGAGACACTGAGACATTGGGACACGGAGACACTATGTGTCCCCATGTCCCCCATGTCCCCCAGCCAGTGTCCCTAGTGTCTCAGTGTCCCCAAGTCTCCCAGTGTATGTGTCCCATGTCTCTCAGTATGCCTAGTGTCCCCATGTGTCCCTATATGTCCCAGTATCCCCATGTCTATGTCCACAACTGTCCCCATGTCTTCCAGTGTCCCCAAGTGTCTGTCTCCCAGCCAGTGTCCCCTAGTCTCCCAGTATCTCCCAGTGTCCCCTAGTCTCCCAGTGTCCCCTAGTCTCCCAGTGTCCCCTAGTCTCCCAGTGTCCCCTAGTCTCCCGGTGTCTGTGTTCCCATGTCTCTGTTTCCCTAGTATCTTAGTGTCCCCTAGTGTCTCAGTGTGCCTAGTGTCCCCATGTCTCCCAGTGTCCCTATAGGTCCCAGTGTCCCCATGTCTATGTCCACAACTGTCCCCATGTCTCCCAGTGTCCCCAAGTGTCTGTCTCCCAGTGTCCCCTAGTCTCCCAGTGTCTGTGTTCCCATGTCTCTGTGTCCCTAGTGTCTTAGTGTCCCCAAATGTTTCAATGTCTTCATGTGTCTGTGTCCCTAGTGTCACAGTGTCCCCATTTCTCCCAGTTTCCCTAAATATCTCAGTGTCCCCATGTCTCCCAGTGTCCAAATGTCTCCCAGTGTCCCCATGTCTCCCAGTGTCCCCATGTCTGTGTGTTCCCATGTCTCTCAGTGTCCCCAAATGTTTCAGTGTCCCCATGTCTCTCAGTGTCTGTGTCCCTAGTGTCTCAGTGTCCCCATTTCTCCCAGTTTCCCTAAATGTCTCAATGTCACCATGTCTCCCAGTATCCCCATGTCTGTGTGTTCCCGGGTCTCTCAGTGTCCCCATGTCTCTCAGTGTTCCCGGGTCTCACTGTGTCCCCAGTATCCTAGTGACATGGGGGACACTGAGACATTGGGACACTGGGAGAAATGGGGACACTGAGGCACTGGGAGACTAGGGGACTGGGCGACATGGGGACACTGACACTGTGATACATAGGGATACTGAGACACTGGGTGACTTGCGAGACTGAGACACTGGGAGACAGGGAGACATTGGGAGCAATCCATCTATACAGCAGAATCAAACTGTGAGTAGTTTGTTGGTGATTTTACAGAATTTTCTCTGATTTCACTCCTTGTGATTATACAAATAATCATCTCCTCATAAAGATAAATTGAATCAATGCATCTCTATGAGGAAAGTTCAGTGTCTGCATGCAGAGGGTGGAGACACTGAATGGCAGTGCTGCAGTGCTGCACAATACGCAGTACTGCCCCAGTAAAGCACCTCTAGCAGCTATCTAAGGAGTGGCCAGTGGAGTTATTTTCTCTGAAAAGACAGTGTTTACTGCAAAAGGCCTGAATGGAATTATTCTACTTAGCAGAAAAAAATACAATAAGTGGTAGTTGTTCTGGTGACTATAGTGTCCCTTTAAGTTTGGAAGCTTAAGAGGGATGTATGGGAACAAAACTTGTGTGGACTGGCTGACAATAAAATTAGTTTAGGTAATGCAGACGTTGGTCTCTCTAACACTGTGGCATGTCCCCTTTCTTCTACACTCACTACATACACCTTTTCTCTGTCTCAGGAGTTTCTGCCTGCTAGTAAGAAGGTAAGGAGACAAGTGGACCAGCGAGTGCTAGGGGACAGTCCTTAGAAAGCATGGAGTGAGTGCATCATTAGACACATTTATGTCAAGCTCAGGGTGCTGCCTGCATAGTATGCCCTTAGTTGGACAGCCTGCATGATTGGCGGGCAGCCTGACATGCATTCATGCCAGGCTGTCCTTCAAATTCGTTGGACAGACATGCCCCCTTTTTGGGCATGTTCTCCCCTTTTGGCAGGTCTGGTTACGTGATTCGCACCAGTGGCCCACCCTTTTACCCTGCCCATTGACTGCCTGCTTCACTGGACACTGCTGTTAGGGGGTATGGATTTACTTGAAAGATGAAAGCATAAATTAGAAAGAGTGCTGCAGTGCTGCACAATACGCAGTACTGCCCCAGTAAAGCACATAGAGTATGTGTTTTCTTATAGCTGAATCCTTCCCTCCAACACCATCTCCATCAGATACATGACGCTTGGGAGGTATGACTGTTTTTGTGTTTTTGGTCGATAAGATTCCGTAATTAGGCCCATCATAATTGTCAGCACCAGGCCCACTGTGCTCTTAATCCGGCCCTGCATAGCTCTACTCGTGTCCCAACGCAGGCATATTAGCATTTACCTCTGAATTGAACTCTCAGCACGCCCATTTTATTTGCATGATTTTCATTGCAGTTTCCGATATATTTACTTTGGCTAGGAATAATGAGTTGGAATAATAAACATGCACACCACACTATTGCAATAGTTTCTTTTAGTAAAATAATCCTTTTTATCTTGGTGAGAGTGAATGCCAATGTCCAAACATCCTCTCTTCTGGTAACCTTCATCTTAAAATATGTTTCTGTAACATAGTATGCTAAACTTTTTGAAATTACAATTCTCCATTTTCCCACTAGATGGAGCCTGTAAACTTCTCATGAAGTGACTGTAAATTACGGTACACTGTACTTTGAAACATACTGTATGCACATATTAAACTGAGCTTGGGGTGTACGCAGATCTTTTCCTGCCTAGTCGAGAGAACTCTGGTTCTCTGTACATCTTCTTAGAAGCATGGAGGAAATATATGGGAGTTCCGTATTAAATGTGTTTATCTCACAAATGCAAATCAAACGGTGATAAATATTTTTAAACAAAAAAACTAACAAAAAAACTGATGACAAGACTATTGATTAAAAAGGACTGTATGGAGCATATTTATCTGATGAAAAGCAAGCGCTATTCTGTAGCGCAGTTAAAAAGATGCAATCAGAAAATGTCAGAACATTTAGCAGTTAGTCCCAGTACCTATTTTTTACCAAAGTCCATTGTAATTAACTTGGAATGTAGTGATAAATCATGCTGGGCTGTGAGTGAAGAACCACTATGGAGAATAAAGGAATTGGATCTTGTAATGCATTCCCCTTGTAGATGACAATCCTCTCTGGTAAATGGGTACATGGAATAGGTATAATAACTATCAGAATTCAGACCCATGCCTCTGTGCTAACCTGGGCGCTATTTCACACCTGTCTCTTTCTTTTCTACACAGAACTATGCAGCTATGAAACTGGTGAAACCCTTCCAATAACTGGCCTTATTAACAGCGGGAATGATCTATCGATGGACGTAGTCTTCAGGGATATCTTCTGCCTGAGATATGAGATAAGCTTCAACACTGTGAACCAAAACAAGCCTCTACCTAGATCTACCTATGCATCGCTCGACCCCTATGTGATTTAGCTGATTCCAGACTGTATGAGCTCTGCTGGAAGCTACATCTACTGGCAGGATTTATAGTATAAGGATCGTTCATGTCAAATTGTCAATAATTCTGTTTCCTCACCACACAGAGGCAGTACAGTCATTGGCAGGGGTTCATAAAATCTGACTGTGTATGCACGTGACAATGTACCCTGTGATCTAATAGTTGCAAGAAAATAGCCAAACCTAGAGCAAAGGCAATTTTTTTTATTAACATATAATGTACATAAACACTGGATTTCATATCGGCTAGGCCCATCTAGTTTTTTATTTCAATTTCACATTTATACTACAGAAACCCACAAAGTTTCCCAAGTATTATAAGGTTATATATATACACTAGTATTTTGTTTCTTTTGTTTAAACATATTTCTCTCAATGTAGAGACCTAACTACACATATGGACTTAACAACATTAGTCTCTCTCTCACACACACACACACACACAATCGTTAGTCCCTCACACACACACACAGTCAACCTTGACCAATCACATTGCAGTAGAATAGCTATGGTTAGCTAACCAATATATCATGGAATCTAAATTTCATAGCTGAGATTGCACATCCACCTTCCCTTGGTGAATATTACATCCTGGTGCCCTGGAAGTATATTCTTGCATTAATTTAGACTTGTCTCAATATCCATTTAATATAGCTTTTCTTTAATCATGTGATATAAATGAATTTTCAAGATTTGAACATGATAACCATAGTTATTTTATGCAGGTGAAATTTAGGGATAGGTGGTTTAAAGATTTTATTGGGATTCTCCATCTGAACAGGAGGTTCTGGGTCTAAGGTCGACTGGCCAGATATTGCACCAGGCATGATAGCCATACATGGGTACAATCTGGGCCAAACAGCTTTTCCTCTAGGCCTGGAGTATGTGGGTTGGTTCCTCCTACTTCTTGCCTTACAAGACCTGTTCTCTGTATACATTTGCTCCTATACACTTCCCCTTGTGGTGTGACCCCCAACCTAATTGCAGAGTATTCAAAGTATAGTATTAAGAAGTGGAGCAATATCAAGCAAAATAAGCCCCTCTCCCACATGCAACAAAGCTTTCAAAAGGGAAAACATACTTATATTTCTCACTGGATGGTACTCACTCCAATTCATATTCAGCATGCCAATTGCAGTGTGTTTTAGCTGCTAATTCTGTAGCAGGATTGTGAGGGTTAAGTTACTGCTTAGACCATGAAAACTCCATTATTGCACATACAGCGTAATACACTAAATATCTTATTATATAACCAGAAGTAGGCTTGTTGTAATTATACCACTAGGAATAAACTTGTATTTAAAATTCTCTTGAAAATCCGAAGAACATTCTATGATTCATATGAATAATACAGTGTGTGTATATATATATACGTGTGTGCATATACCCAATCATATAATATTTCCAGGGGAAAAAGTTAATTTCCTGTTTAAATCCATCTCTTATTTCAGTAGAGGTTGTCTATGAGAGAGATTAGATATTTGTAATGAACTTCCAATCATATTAAACTCACACAATCCTCCGTCAGAAACTCCAGTTATCTGGTTACCTGTGATAGGAACATACCACCTATGCAAACTATTGATAGATTCCTGTACATTATTCACATTAGGCATTTTTCTTCAAGGCTGGTTTTTTTTTCAAGGCTGTTGTATTTTAATGTCACCTAATTATTTTTTATTTAGGTCCTTGGCTTTTGTCTCCATGCGCTGGTTGAGTTTGTTTGGCGTCTGGTAGTTCCATGGAAGGAATTAGATTATTTAGCTATGTTATTTCTGCACTTTACGATATAACAATGTGCCTTTGTACAAAGCTGCGTTGGTAAATAACTATCCTACCTTTAGGATAGAACACAGTTATCCACAAATGGGTTGGCAAAGTAATTAGTGACTTACGGTAATTTTTGGGTTCTAAGTTGTGCTTCTTCAGCTGAAATGCATAAAAAAGGTCTGCTTATAAAAAGTGCAATTATCAAAGTTTGCCCTATCTATTTTTCCTATGCAAAACCTCAATGTATACACATTTAATTGTTTCAGTGCTGCCTAAGTCACAAATATCGGAACATTGCATGGTTTACAAAGAGCTGGTGCTATGATTACGTCATACCTCGTCACAACATTGGGAGGTATGTAATCAGGGCATCTGGGTGGGCCTTCAAGGGAGCTTCAGTGAAGCAAGTTGCTGCACTGGTGACACCCACAATGGGCAGGTGCAACCTGAGAAGCGGGTGGAACATGTCAGCTTGGAGTTCAGAATGCCGGGTTGGAAGTCCTTCGACCTACTGCATAAAGCGCTGTGCTGTCTGGGGTTAGTTAACTGGTATCCCTGGACCAGGAAAGCATGGAACTAAATCTGGGCTGGCATGAAAGGATCCCAAAATCTGGACTGTGCGCTAATCTTCACTGATTTTACCCAAAAGTGATATAGATGGTGACATCTGATGAGGGTTTGAAGACCTTTCATGGACAAAATATTATATTTACAGATACATATCTGATGTAATAAATCTAGTCAGATGGTGAGATAGCCAAGTGATTCAGGTGCTTCAGGTACAATATCTCAAATTACATGTTTTGCCATGAGGGCCCCAGATACATTCTTAGAAGACTGAACTCAGCCCTTCATACGTCCAACCCATCAATGTATAATCTGCTACTTTCTTGAAAACGTGCAAAATCTAAGTGTGTGTTTTCTGGTTAAATGATTTGATAGTATTAGTATAGTAAAATAGTAATTTGATAGTATATAGTAATAGTATTAAACGCAGTATTAGATATTGTGTGCCTTAAATTGGTCCTGTCATCTTCTTTCCACGTAGCTTCTCTGTACGAGGGTAACAGAATGGATATTTTTGTTAGCTATTTTCACAATGTTGGATTGTTTACAAGATAATTTGTTCTTCACTCATTTATTCATGAAAATTCATATTTTAAATCAACATTGAAATAGTGTACTATATTGCCAGGAATTCAAAGTGAATTTCCAGTCTAAGGCTACATTAGCTAAACTGGGGAAATTGCTCAGGCCAGCAATGCCTGCAGTTCAGCTAGTTTGCCCTTAAATTTATAGTTTACATATACCGTGTCTGTGTATATGGCATAGCTTTAAGACACACTAAAGTTTAAACTCGGGGTAATCAATCAATAGATTTCCAGCCATTAGTGTTGGAAGCTGGAGGGTAGGAGAAAACGTCACCCCCCCAAGAAAATTGAGTGTAAGGTTTGAGAATAGTAGGGGGGAGGGTAGGGATGTAATACCGCCCCCTTCCAATTCATAAAGGTGTAGATCACATTTTGATTTTTAAGAAACATGAGAAACACATTTTCAAGGAGTAGCTTAACACATATTTTCTAAAACAATTAAATTTTAACCATAAGATTACTAAATATCAGTGGACAGATGTTTATTGAACAATTGCTTATTCAGTATTATCGCATATATACTAAAAGATGAGGCCAGGTAGCTTAAATAGGCCTATATCCCATTGTATCAAAAGCATCCCCAATGTTACTCTATCAATTTGCCCATAAGAACTGCATAGTTTAAAGGGACTCTGTAGGCACTGTATCTGCTTCATATCATTAAACTGGTTATAGTGTCTGGAGTCCCCTGGTATCGTCATTTCATTAAACATTTAATCGGTTTTAATGTTTTTATGTGTTAATGCTAAATGAGAATCCCCCTCTGTGCTGCTTTGGCTACTGAGGAAGTATTTGCCTGAGCAGCAATGGGCAATCGTGATTGGCTGATAGTGTCAGCTGACTGCTTTTAGCCTATCAGAGCTCTAACTTGACAGTATGAAGGCTATGAATACTAGGAAGTGTATAATCTCTGCCTTAGCCACACCTCCAGAAGGGGTCGGACTGTGTGTGGCCAGGGACCCTTATTTAATGTTAAATAGCTCTAATTTGGTTTAACGCTGAATGTAGGCACAGTGCCAGGGTGCTCCAGGAACTATAACCAATTCAAAGAGATTTAATAGTTAGAGTGACTGCAATGCCCCTTTAATGTATTGTTCCTGAGGGTGCATGTTTTGTATGAACGGTTGCCCTTGCTCCATTTACTTTGATAATCAATGATGTTTTCGGTTGTTGGTTCCTGACGAATATTGGTGCTTTAATTTAACGACCGCTAGTGAGTTCATTTGCTATGGTTTAATATAAATGAAGGGAGCGTATTACACAGGAAATACACCTAACTAAATTGCCAGGTATACTCTAAAACTCACTCTGGACTGCAGCTTTGGTCATGCAGAAATCTCTCACTATGGCTGACCCATCCTAAATTTTGATTTGCTTTGTTTTGTGGGGTTGAGAGAGTACATTTAGCAACTCAGCTGTCAGCCCACCACATCTCATTATGGGATTACATTAAGTGGTATTTTCTGTCCTTGTAGTGAGTTGAGAAACTTTGTGCAAAATGTAAACCGAGCAGATCTGGGGGGAAACAAAAAAATCAACAAAATCCAACAGTCATTCTCTCATACACACCGCAAGCATCCTGGAACAATATTCACAGAGTCCATTTTCACCAAAGCTTTATATTCTCTAGTCTATTTCAAGCAAATTCTCACTAGAAAACTCTCCTGCATAATACCTTTTTTTTTTGCCTGCAGATATACTGAATTACTTTCAAAGAGCAGTCACATTTCTTGAAATTATAGGAAATATATCTTGAACTTGATAAATAAACCAAAGATACTACTTAGGTTATTTTCTAAACTGGAGATGACAATTTTTTTAGGTCAAACGGCAAGCCGAGATCTATATTTGATCTACAATGTGCAATTTCCTTGTCAAATCTCTACAACAATTCCTGGTTTAGTAAATAATCCTGAGATACCTAATATCGTTTACTTTTTTGCTTTGATGTTGCCTGAACCGTTGATATTTTTGCTATATCTGTTACTGTATTTCAGATGAATACCGTCCGGTTAGTCTGACATTTTTATGGTTTTGTCATCAGGCAGAATAATTGCGATCTCTCTCTATTTCAGGAATGTATGAATGTATCTATCAAGCTATCAGTACCTCATGAACACGTATTTGCAGTTTTCTTCTCTATATTTTACGTCTTCTGTAACTTAAATTGTGTAGCTTTAACTAATAAAAGAAGCCAGAAGGAACACGTGCCTTTTTACTTCTAAATGTATTCGAATTTTGCTTTGTTGATGTGATGCTTGTGTTAGTCGAATGCCGGTCATTCTGTCGCTGAGCATTTATGTCAGTGTGGCGGCCCTGTGGCTGACAGAAAAACTACTGTTATTATGTTGGTAATGTTATATTTTATAAACTTAAGTGCCATTAAATTTTCAAACCTGACTTTGGTGTTTTTGTTAAATTGGTTACGTTTTTTTAAATGCAAAACATGTTATTGTCATTGTCATAAATGACTACCAGAATTAAAGGGACACTATGGGCACCAAATTAAATTTAGGTTAATGAAGCAGTTTTGGTGTATAGATCATGCCCCTGCAGTCTCACTGCTCAATTCTGCCATTTAGGAGTTAGATCACTCTGATAATACAACCCTAGTCACACTTACCTGCACAGCCTTCCTAAAGTCTCCCTGAAAGAAACCTTGCTATTTTAGGTTCCTTTACTGCACAGTCTGTTTAATGTAGAATTTCTTATCGCCTGCTCTGTTAATAGTCTCATAGGCCCCACAGGAGCCTCCTGTGTGTGATTAAAATTCAATTGACTGACCAAGTTATAAACACTGCTAATGCAAGTTAACATCTGATTGAAAATTATGCAATTTTTCTCAATGCAGGCTGTGTCAGTCACAGCAAGAGGAGGTGTGACGAGGGCTGCATAATCAGAAACAAAAGTGATTTAACTTTTAAACAGCAGATAATTGAGCAATGGGACTGCAGGGGCATGATCTATACACCAAAAACTGCATCATTAAGCTAAAGTTGTTTTGATGCCTAGAGAATCCCTTTAATGGAAGTCTCCAGACATCAAAAGTGCAAGATCTCAGGTAGGTGGATATGTCATTAACTGTCTAGCCCAGGTAAACCTATTGGTGTGGCATTGGGACTGTTATTTGAACTTGAGTTCTGCAGCTCTTAGGCAGTGATGTTACTAGTGCTATAACCACCAAATATAGAGAACTGATTTATTAAATTTGACCTCCTAGATACGCAATGAGTAACATCACATAGAACTAAGTGGAACCAAGAGCATTCGAAACATCCGAAACACCCAGTGCTTCACATATCCGAAAAGACCTGTACTCATTTAGCTTATCTTAACTAGCATCTAATTCTGCGGTTCTGCAGAACATGATACAAAACTATAACAAACGCACATTTCCAAATCATAATAAAATCTATAGAGAGAAATGCAAATATATCTTGTAAAGGTTTTCTGAACGCAACAATTTCCTTATTAAATAAAAAAAAATATCAGCAATGTTATTACAGGGCGAATTAAACATGTCTCAGAGCTGTAATGAAAGCTTTATATATTGCAGAAACAATACTACTATATTATAGCGGTTTCCCCCGGCATGCTAATGCCGACACTCAAAATTGGATTTCCAATGAATCATTTTTGTCTGAGACAAAAGAATGTATAATAAGAGAGGTTTTGGAATGAATCTGGTGCATGGGAACAATTATTATTATGTGTGGTTTTGAAAGCATTACATACTGTCATTGATTGCATTTGATTGAAATGCTTATAAACTAAGAGGCAACGGGAATATCTTCAAAGCATAGCAGAGTCACTGGACCACGATTTGAAGAACCCAACAGAGCAGTGGAGGGGTGAAATGGTTTTAAGAAAATTAAATGTAGCGCCGTTTATAAATATGACTATTTTAAAAATTAGCTTCCTGCTAACAACCTCTTCTTTCGATTTCTACATAACCATAATTAACTGCATAAAAAAAAATAATAAACAATTTTCGTCACTCACTGCATGTATAGGAGGCACAGGGCAATGTCCAATTTTAAATGTAGTAATACTTTGACAGAGATCTGATCTTGGTCTGAGTACGGTTACATGACTAGTGTGAATGCATGGGACTGTCAAGGAGGGCAGCTGGGGAGTTACCCCAAGTCCACTAGCAAACAGGGGTTGTGGATTGAAGCTACACCATTCTTTTGTGGATTGAAATGGCAGAAAATACAAAGAGATATCTGTTTCTCAGGAAACCGGACAATTCAGGACACTGCACCCAAATTCTTATCTTAACCCCTTGCGTTCCGGTGCATGGATGGGATAATGGGAGGTTTTCGATGTCCTACATTTTATTGTGCAGTCTGAGGGGTCAAACCATCTCTATTTTATATTTTAATTCATTTCATCTATTACTGGTGCACAATGTCTGATGCTATTTTTGGTCTGTCTGTGTTTTGAAATGAGTTATTATACATACGAGCACACACACGGCCATTTTTATGGCAGTTCCGTGTGTATTTTTCATGACATCAATAGGCAACTCTCTTTGGTTTCACTGTTAATGTAATTTCCAATTAAAACCCTTATTTCACTGAAAATGTAGAGGAATGTGTTCAGTGTATGAGAGAGCAAACAGGTTGTTATATAAAATAATTGTACATACTATATGAGGTAATGTGGCCTGCACTGAACACTCTGCCATGCGTTACATTATGGAGCTGAGTGGGTCCTGAACTACTGCACATATACTCGTCAGAGACACCTGCGAAATGAAACCAGCTTTATTGGTAGTGAGGCCGAAAGTTGCAAAGAGACCACACACATGACGCATGAACACATGATTCTATATGCATCTAATTCGTTTTTTTATAATTTAGTTATGTATGTTTTTCGTAATGTGCATCTACTTACCTGATATTTGCTGAAAATAAAATATGTGAGGTGTTCAGTAAATAATAAAGCGTTAGCCACTAAAGTGAGAGTTGTCAGGGATTCAAAGTGAAATTCAAATGTAAGGATAACATGGTTGAATTGATACAGTTCTCCAAGTCAGCTGTACTTCCAGTTGAATTCCAACATTCTCTCATCAGTGAATAGCCCTGATAGCTTATTTGGTGCTGTCCTACTGAATGTCTGACACTGTAGCTTGTTCCTTCCTATAGTTTGTTCCATCCTTAAAATGCCACCCAAACATGTCTTTCAATTAATATTTCGAAAACAAAAATGCAAATGGTTTACTCTCGTCTTCGTCTAACCAAGCTATAGTAGGTTTAGTTGGAATTGACACTTGAAGATCTGCAAGTGCTTCAGTACAAAGACATCCATTTTGGAATTACATCACAATTTTCAAGCACTTTGTAACAATTACTAATAAAAATTTAAAAAAATCAGGCGGGAGTGAACATGTGATGTCAGCAGCCAATCAGAGTCTGGTATTTGCAGAGCAACTCCCAGCATTCCCTGGGCAGGAAACGGCAAGTGGTTCTTCGAACCTTCTGATGAAACCTTTCTGATGAAGGTTTATAACATTTTTTTATCATACTGTATGAGAGTGAATAGACTTCTGCCCAATTATATATCTAATGGCAGAGATCCTTTAACATAGAGGCCACGGTGTTGTGAGTGATGGAAAATGTATTTTGATACTGAGCAATGTCTAATTGTAGAAGGTGTTTTCATTTTAAGGGCAATGTTATGTCTTAATATCGTGTGTTTGGTTATCATGTGTTAATTCCCTTGATATGATTACCATGGTTTCTGCTTTTTAATGAGGTCTATGACATTAGCCTCGTTTAGCTCTTGTGTTAGTATAAAAACAGTAACAAACTGAATTTAAAAAAACAGTGCATTCAGAAAGTATTCAGACATCTTTATCTTTTTTTTATTTTTTATTATGTTGCAGCCTTATGTTATTTTTAAATAGTTTTTTTTTACATTAGTCTACACTCAATACCTCATTATGACAAACCAAAAGCCAGTTTTTTTTTTTAATACTTTGCAAATTTATTTAAAAGAGTGAAATATCAAATTTTCACAAGTATTCAGTCCCTTTGCTATACATTTGAAATCGAGGCAGTGGCGGGACACCCAGGGTTTTAAAAGTACCATAAATCACAGGGGGCAGTGCAGCTGCACCGGAGCCCTCCATCTGGGAAGCCCCCCCCGGGTGACCCTCACATTTGGGTTAATTTTCTTTGCACTTCTCATTAGGAGCCCAGTCAGGCCAGCAGGCAGAGAGAGAGTGAGGTCAGGTTGGTGCCATACTACTAAGTGGTTCTGGTGACAAGGACATGTTGCTAACAAGGGTGCTTCTCAAAATGATCACAGGACCTTTTGACCGTGGTCAAGTAGATCACCATCAGCTTCCCGTAATTGGGTCAAGAAATAGTAAAACGTAGCAGAGGGATAGGGGAACAAGAGAAGTGTTAACGTTAGAACCCAGAGAAAGATCTTTGAGATGTTTATACACATTGATTGGAGTCCACCTTCGGCAAATTATTTGGAAAGGCACACACTTCAATGTATGAGGTCTTAGGCTGTAATTGTATATTACAGCAAAAATCAAGCGATGAAGTCAGGAACTACTTGCAGAGCTCATATACAGATCTGGGGAAGGTTGCAAAGCATTTTGGCTGAATTGAAGGTTCCCAAGAGTATAGTAGACTCAATACTTCTTGAATAGAGAAGCTTGAAATAACCATAACTCTTTTGAGCAATATAGAAAAAAAGGTCCATGGTAAGAGAGGTGACTAGGATCCCAATTGTCACCCTGGGTTAGTTTCAGATATCATGCGTCGAGATGGAAGGAACTGAGAAAGGTCAACCATCACTGCAACACTCCACCAACCTGGCCTTTATGGCAGACTGAAGCCTCTCCTCACTGCAAGACAGATTAAAGCCTGCTTGGACTTTGCAAAAAAGCACCTAAAAGACTCTCACACTGTGAGAAACAGGATTCTCTGGTTTGGTGAAATGTACATTGATCTGTTTGGTCTCAATTCAAAGCATCATGTCTGAAAGGAAACCAGGCACCACTCCTCACCCAATCAATACTAAATCAACGGAGAAGCATGGCATGATGCTTTGGGGGTGATGTTCAGTGGCAGGGATTAGGAGACTGGTTAGAGTTGAGGGAAAGCTGAATGCAACAAAAGCTGAATGCAAAAACCTAGTCCCAATTGCCAAGGACCTCAGACTGGGCAGATTGTTCAAGTTCCAACAGGGTAATGACCGTTATAACAGCCAAGACATTGGAAGAGAGGCTAAGAGGTAACTCTGTGCACATCCTTTAGTGGCCCAGCCAGAGCCTAATCTCTGGAGAGACCTGAAAATGGCTGTCCACCGACAGTCCCTATCGAGCCTGACAGAGCTTGAGAGGATCTGCAGATGAATGGCAAAAACTACCTAGATCCAGGTCTGCATAGCTTGTTGCCTCATACCTAAAAAGACTTCAAGCTGTAATCGTTGCTAAAGGTGCTTCAGTTAAGGGTCTGAATACTTATGTAAATGTGATATGTGTCAATCTGATTTTCTTTTCTTTGTTATTATAGGATACAGAGTGTAGACTGATGTGAAAAAAAGAATAATAATTTAAACAAGTGTAGCATTAGGATGTAACTGTAAAAATTAAAAAAAATGAAGGGTCTGAATATTTTCTGAGTGAACTGTGCTTAGCTGCCTTAAATTGAGTATGTTTATGCAATGTAACGGACCGTTTCACTTACAAGAGGATAAAACCCAGTTTAGGCGATAATCCCCTTTCCAGATGCACAGGCAGCTACTGCAAACACCATTCTCCCGACTGGAACCACACGAACACTGGAACAGCTGAACAAGAAAAGCAGACATCGGCTTACACTCTTGGCAGTCAGCATACAATCCCATTCCCCCAAAGACCGAGACGACACATCGCTTTGAGGGTTAAGCAAGAACTCTAGACTGGGACACCCAGTCTGGCTTTTATTTCCAACTCACACATACAGGCCACACCCAGGGGGAGGCATAAAAGAACCAATGACAGAGATGTTACCTCCCACACATCCCCTCCCCTTAGTGTGACACATAATCCCATTATGCATACAGAGTAAAATATACTTTTACACAACTTTCATAACTTTAAAACCATACATCACATTCACATAAAAATACATATCCACAATCAATCCATTCAGGGGAACAACATATTAAAAAATGGCATGAATCCGAACAGGGGTTTAAAAGTTACTAAAAGTATCTTTTGGGCCCTGGCTTGCAGCATGGCACAATCTGGCTCAAACAGAAGTAAAACATCCCCCACAATGCATCCCGGCTTCCTCCCTTCTGCCCTGGAGATAATTGGAGAAGTAATCCAATTATCTAGGACTAGAGTCAGACTCCATTAACCACATGGTTGCAAAAAGACAGTAAAAGACATAAAATTACATACTGATACATTTAACACATAACACACACATTTCTACATATCCCCAGTTTAACTGAACACATAAATACCTACATAATATTTAAGACAGTATTACTGTGATATGTTACAAAGTCTTAAAGGGACATTAGTCCCAAAAGTCCCAATATGTCCATCGCTGATTTTAAAGGGCCAGTAGCAGCAATATAAATTATTACATGCCCAAATATAGTGTTTATAGAGCAATATGTCCATGGGCCGTAGTCGCAGGGCAGGAGGCTAGCAGCCAGGCCTCTCCAGTTCACAGTGGCGAAGCTGGTTTCGCCACATTTCTCCCCTTTGCCAATTAGACTAACAGGGTACCTGACTTTCTGCCGGTCAGTGCCCTGGTTAGTCCAGCAACCCACCCACAAAACAGAAATAACAGAGCAATCCACCCACACTAACCAGTTACTACATCTGGGTGAGGAAGGATTTTGTCCAAGTTCTGGTGTTTCACCACCGCTGGGTGGGAGACGGGTAGGCTGCCTTGGTGGGTTGCTGAGGGGGCAGAGACCAGCGGTACTCTGTCCTGTTGCCAGCACTCCCACGGGAGTAGTCTGGTGGGCGCCTGGTTGCTGGAGACTGGCTGTCTCCCCTTTAGGTGCACAGCTCGACTGCCGGAGGGGGAGACCGACTGTCTCCCCTTTGGATCCATCACACTGAGGCTGGGGAACAGGACCGACCGTCCCTATCCCTTGTGCTGTAAGTGCAGAGACTACGGTCCCATCTGCACAGTTGTGGGGCTTAACATCTCCCCTTGGTGGGTTAGGTTGCCGTGGGAGAGAGGGTGTAACAAGTTCCTCTCTCTGGATGGCAAACTGCCGCTGGGGAGAAAGGATGGCACCTTCTGCTCCCTGGGGTACACACTGCCGCTGGGGAGGAAGGACGACACCTTCATCTCCCTGGGGTCCACACTGCCGCTGGGGAGGGAGGACGCTGCTCTCCTCTCCCTTCACTTCACACTGCCTTCCTGGCACATCACTTTGTTGCTGGGGGGCCGGAACAACAACCTCTGCCCCCTGTAACTCAGCCTGCCGCTGGGGAGGATGGACGACACCATCCGCTCCCGGAGACACACACTGCCGCTGGGGAGGAAGGACTGCACCTTCTGCTCCCTGGGGCACACACTGCCGCTGGGGAGGGAGGACGCTGCTCTCCTCTCCCTTCACTTCACACTGCCTTCTTGGCATATCACTTTGCTGCTGGGGGGCAGGAACAACAACCTCTGCCCCCTGTAACACAGCCTGCCGCTGGGGAGGAAGGACTGCACCTTCGGCTCCCTGGGGCACACACTGCCGCTGGGGAGGGAGGACGCTGCTCTCCTCTCCCTTTATTTCACACTGCCTTCCTGGCACATCACTTTTCTGCTGGGGGGCAGGAACAACAACCTCTGCCCCCTGTAACTCAGCCTGCCGCTGGGGAGGAAGGACGACACCTTCATCTCCCTGGGGTACACACTGCCGCTGGGGAGGAAGGACGACACCTTCCTCTCCCTGGGGTTGCTCACAGGACCAGTCTAGGAACTCTGCTACCTCGGGTACTGCTGGTTGCTGTTGGGCGGGAGGACCGGTTGTCTCTTCCCAGGCCTCATTGATGAGTCGCAGGTAATCCCCCTCCAGGTTCCATTCCTTGGTGACCAAATATCGTAGGTCTGCCTCGAGGTCCATAGCGCCAAAGAGACCCAGCATGTTCTCTCGGATGCCGTACAGGTCCCAAAAACGATAGTCGGTATCTTCCCCAAAGTCCTCGTCACCACTATTATCCCAAAATAGACCGGGGCCAGTGTATTCTCCGCCTTCTGGGAACTCATACTCTGCCATCCTGGGGACACACTGAGCCGCGTACCACTGTAGCGCCTGGTACGCGTTGTCGAGCGTCAGTTCTGCGTATACTAGAATCTCGAGTCTAGTCACCCACTTTTCTGTGGTCTGTTTTCTCAGGAGGGGCATCCGCTCTGCCATTCTAGCCAGAATTCGCTGCCTTCTGCTGCGGCGCCGATCCCCTCGTGAATACTGTACTTCTTCTAGGGCTTCGTCCCACAATCTGGCTCTGGCCATATCTCTGTACCTCATCATGTCCTCCTCTGGGACTACTCCAGACCACAGGCCTACGTAACTGGACATTTCATCCTGAAGCTTCTTCTCCATTTTCTGAGTTCCTTTGTAGATAGGGTCGCTGTACGGATACTAGCGTTGCCCTCAATTTGTAATCCAGAAATAGTGTTGTCTGTAGCTGTCCCTCTGGTTGTAGGAACGATCCCGCCGCTTGCCACCAATTGTAACGGACCGTTTCACTTACAAGAGGATAAAACCCAGTTTAGGCGATAATCCCCTTTCCAGATGCACAGGCAGCTACTGCAAACACCATTCTCCCGACTGGAACCACACGAACACTGGAACAGCTGAACAAGAAAAGCAGACATCGGCTTACACTCTTGGCAGTCAGCATACAATCCCATTCCCCCAAAGACCGAGACGACACATCGCTTTGAGGGTTAAGCAAGAACTCTAGACTGGGACACCCAGTCTGGCTTTTATTTCCAACTCACACATACAGGCCACACCCAGGGGGAGGCATAAAAGAACCAATGACAGAGATGTTACCTCCCACACATCCCCTCCCCTTAGTGTGACACATAATCCCATTATGCATACAGAGTAAAATATACTTTTACACAACTTTCATAACTTTAAAACCATACATCACATTCACATAAAAATACATATCCACAATCAATCCATTCAGGGGAACAACATATTAAAAAATGGCATGAATCCGAACAGGGGTTTAAAAGTTACTAAAAGTATCTTTTGGGCCCTGGCTTGCAGCATGGCACAATCTGGCTCAAACAGAAGTAAAACATCCCCCACAATGCATCCCGGCTTCCTCCCTTCTGCCCTGGAGATAATTGGAGAAGTAATCCAATTATCTAGGACTAGAGTCAGACTCCATTAACCACATGGTTGCAAAAAGACAGTAAAAGACATAAAATTACATACTGATACATTTAACACATAACACACACATTTCTACATATCCCCTGTTTAACTGAACACATAAATACCTACATAATATTTAAGACAGTATTACTGTGATATGTTACAAAGTCTTAAAGGGACATTAGTCCCAAAAGTCCCAATATGTCCATCGCTGATTTTAAAGGGCCAGTAGCAGCAATATAAATTATTACATGCCCAAATATAGTGTTTATAGAGCAATATGTCCATGGGCCGTAGTCGCAGGGCAGGAGGCTAGCAGCCAGGCCTCTCCAGTTCACAGTGGCGAAGCTGGTTTCGCCACATGCAATATTAGGAGTTAACTCTCCTAATATAAACAATAAAATTATTGTTATAATCCAAATATTGGGGGGGGGGGAGGGGGGGAAGCCCATTGATCCACTACCTCTTAATGGAGGGATGCCCAATTCCCCTGCTTTCCCACATCTATACCATCAGCTTTAAACCTTAAACAAAAGAATGCCAATGTATGCCACCTACCAATAAAAGCAGTCCCAATACCCCCCACAACCCCCAGTATTATAATAGGGAGAGATCACCTAAATTGCCAATTTGCTGTAATGGTAGTACAGGGGGTTATGGGAGTAGAAAGGTAGGGTAATAATAGTATTATGGCTCCTCTGACGAAGGTGCCATTAGAGCACCAATATGCGTGTCTGGACTTTATTTTTATTTACTCTTTCACTTAGCACTTTACTCACTATGCACTAAGCTTGATTACCACTTTTGTTTTTTATTATTGTGAGGATGTTCCAGGTGGTTAAGTTAGGGTTTACCTATTTATAGTAGGAGATAGGAGACCCCATTGCAGCCGTTTATACAGGGACTTATACCATTGGCATCCATGAAGGTGCTATAGGATATCCGTATCAGGCATGAATGGAACCGTGTGGGTGCAGCAGATTATATTATTTCAGTTTTTTTTCACCCTTGAAGGTGTAGTAATTGGAGGGTTTTGGGCGATTGTATTTAATAGTCCAGACAATAGATAAGTGGACTTTTTGCAGGATAAAGAGCAGCATATATGTATAGAAATATGCACTTGTAAGCCTCCAGATAATTGCTACCTTAGATTACCGTCTTACTTACCTAAGCTGTGTCTAAAGTTACTTACCTTCTCCCTCCATCTATCTCTCCAGATCTTCCAATATCATCTCGCTTTGTATACTTATCTTATTATTATTACCCTACTTTTCTACTCCAATACCCCTCTACTACTATTAAAGCCAATGGACAGTTTAGGTGACCTCTCCCTATTATAATGCTTCCTTTTTTCAATTAAACTCCCCTCTCCTTTATCAACGATTGTTCCAGCTTATTTGGACATTGTAATTATGAAATGACTCTGAAGGGATGTTTATAGAGACACAATATATCACCTGTTGGCTTGATTGTTAGGATCACTATATCTAATTAACATATAGATACAACTGTCAGTTTATTGTTTATTTTTGGCAATGGATAATAAAGCCTGTTATATCACTGAATAGACGGTTAACTGGTTATTTTTTTATATATTGCAGCAATCTTCTCACACATTGTTTACTGTTGAATACATTTCATTCAAATAATTACTTTGTTTTATGAAAAACCAAACCAGGGATTCTCACATGAGGTTTCCCTCATTTCTATCTTTACTATAAGTGTAAAGCGTTGAGTGGAATTGGTCACACCCCCACTGACCAACCCCAGTCCAGGATATTCTCGTTGGATGGGTGTTTTAGTCTATTCATTTTGGTAAGTATTAAAATAGTTGCAGGGATTTTATTTAAACACCTCCTTTTTCATATACAAAATGTAAGACAAGAGGGTACTCTAAATGGTTATTTGGTTATTTTGGGCTATATTGCAGTAATCTTCTCACACATTGTTTACTGTTGAAGACATTTCATTCAATCAATGACTTAGTTTTATGAAATACCAAACCAGGCATTCTCACATGAGGGTTCCCTGATTTATATTGGAATACTTACGCTAATCAGCAATTAAAAAAAATATTGACTGAGAAATGTGACCATTATCTGTAGAATACCACTGTATGCACCCATGCAGAATATGTTTTAAAGGGACACTATAGTCACCAGAACAACTACAGCATAATGTAGTTGTTATGGTGAGTATAATAGCTCCCTTCATGCATTTTCATGTAAACACTGCCTTTTCTGAGAAAAGGCAGTGTTTACATTGCCCCTAGGGACAACTCCAAGTGGCCACTCCTTAGATGGCCACTGAAGGGGCTTCCTTCTCAGGGCTGCACAGTGAGCAGCACTGCTGTTCAGCGTCCCCACTCTCTGCATGGAGGCGCTGAATTTTCCTCATAGTGATGCATTGATTCATAGCATTTGGCCCGCCCCATGCCAATTTTAGCCAATCTAATGCTTTCCCTGTGGGACAGCATTGGATTGGCAAAACAACGGTCATTTTGATGATGTCAGAAAGGGGGCAGAGCCAGCACCGGCGGACACTGGAAATAAGGTGAGTTTTAACCTTTTATAGGGGGCTAAGGGGGGGGGGGGGGGGTAAGCCACCCAAATGGTGGGTTAAACACTACAGGGTCAGGAATACATGTTTGTGTTCCTGACCCTATAGTGATCCTTTAAATGCATTCAATAGCAATAATAGTAATATTACTTAAAATAAACATGGCGTGTATTTATTCACTTCGACAGCCAGACATCTTTGTTGAAAGAGGATTGCTCATGTTTTACGGCAGTGCTAATATTCTGTAACCCCCCTGGGGATTCCCCCCAGATGATGTCACATTCTCCATTATTTGTAGTTTTGGAAGATGGATACCATGGTATTTCACCAAGGTAATTCTTAAAGGACAAGTCCGATAAAATCACAGAATCATTGAACAAAGGAGTTAATTATATGAGCAATTTAGGTCATTATATTCCATTACATGTGCACTTGGCTCAGTGCTAGAACTTCTAAAGACAAATTACTCACATCCTATTTTCCAAACTGTATCTCATGGTTCAACAAGAGCTGGAACACAGAACAATCAACTGGTATAATCGCGACCCTTCTTGGCAAGATGACTATCAAGCGGTACCTTTGATTACAGAGTAAGATTATGCGTTCAATATGACAGACATTGAGCTTGTAGAACTTGGCCAGTATTGGAGACTCTCAATGGGAGGCTAAAGGTGATGGAAAGTCTTCCTGTTCAGTACAATATCCGTCTACCTTTAACTTTTCGCTATTGCTCTTAGACGTTTTACTGTTATTAGTAGTTATTTTTCTTTTTTTTTTTTTTTTTTTTTTTAGGCTATGCGCCAGAATTGACTTCAAGATCTAAGCAGCCTTTGGCATACCTTACCAATAAAAAAAATCTCTAATGAAGAAAACGAATATTTTATTCATTAGTTCCCTGAATGTTTACAACAGGGCGACACAAAGATCCCATTGATTAAATTCTTTTGACGGGAGCAGCATTGGCTACTGTTATAAGTGGTAGCGCAAAACCACACAAAGATTAAAGAGCACACGCAAGGGTCGTTAATACAAAGCATCTTACTCTTGCCTGTGACAGCCGTAATACTAAGTTTTAATCATTTAAACTCTCTAATGGACATGGCATTGTTTAAGCCTGGCACAATTAGAAGGGAATCTGGTTTAGGTTTATGCAATATAATACCTTGTTGTTTAACAATGCAGCCGGTTGTCTGAATTGTAATTTTTCTAACATTGAGACTAGTCCCAAGAGAACCAAGCCCCTGTTGATTTTAATGCAAGCTCTCGGCAGGGATGCCCAATTTAGGTTATAGCCAGGCAATTGAAAGATTATAGGTTATACTTTGTATAAATTGCTGAGTGATGTGTAGTACAATACATGCCGGGTCATAACTTTTTATAGCAAAAGCTCAAAAAATAACAAAGAATTTGTCGACCTGGTTTTAAATACTCAACTTTCGTTTCTTGTAGTTTGGTGGTTTAGAACCGAGCCAACTTAACTCTAGAGGTGCGATGAAACGGTGAAGAGTTTACCAGTCAGTGTGTTAAGGATCTGGCACTTAAATGGTTAACCTCGTTTGAAACGTTAGGATAACTATAAAACCCTAACATCATTTATTGTGCATTCTTAAAATAAGTTAGAATTCAATAATGACAATCCTTTGCGAAATTTGGAATATTCTAACCCTCCCTTCGGTTTCGAAATTTGTAATTTCCTTAAACCAATGTTAGTCATGGAAGAAGGAGACTTTAAAGGCGCTGTATGGAGGATAATGAGGGATTTTATGAGAATCGAACTCTATTTGATCAGTTCTGAGCATTTCTGCCAAGGCATGTCTTTCCGCTCCTGTAAGAACAGATAGCTTCTTTCAAAACGAAATCTAAAAAAAAATGAAAGCTCCATTTCTTCCAATAATTATGACCATCAAAAAGATGGCATGATCTACGTGTTCATTAAAGTGGACTTGCCATCTGAAAAAATGTCTTTAGATTAAATGGTATTATAAGATCAAATCACACTATATCTTATGCTAAACATATTTAAATGTGTCTGGAGATTTTACATTTATTTTATTGGGTTTTAAAACAGACTTGTATCTGATATGGTCAACTTCAGGTAATACATATAATAGATTCTATGTGTTGGACTAGTGACGTCACCAGTAAATGAAGCTTTAGATGGTAATTTGTTAAGGAGAGAATTCAAAGTGAATTTTAAATTCTCTAATTTAGCAATGCTTCCAGTTTGGTTACTTTGGAGTTAGATTTGAATTTTTCTTTGAAATGACTTTGAATTCTCACTTTTGTGAATAACCCTGTAAATCATATCACACAGATGGACTAATATACATTTATATATGAGACCTCACATCGTTATAAATTAAATATATATATATAAATATGTTAATCAGCTATTTCAGCATAACGCTGTGCACAGTAAAGTGAATTGCACTCACATTTCATAGAGCTATTCCAGAGTTTTACACTTAGTAGAGAAGTAAAGAAAGTTCTCAGGTCTGATAATTTCACGTGACTCTGCTCTAGAGGCGTAACTAGAAACCACGGGGCCCCGGTGCAAAAATTGCTCTGGGCCCCCCACCGTATACGTCTCCAACCCCCCACACATCCCCCCCTCCACACACACACACATGCAGACACACTCATAGGCATACACATGACACACACACACTGTCATGTATACATACATATGTAGACACACACATACATACATACATACATACAGACATACAAAACACACATACATGCAGACGCACATACACACACAGACAAACACACACACACACAAAGATCCATACATACAGACACACACATACACACAGACATGTAGACATACGCACATACATTCACACACATACACATACATACAAACACACACACACACACACACATACACAGACACACATACATACAGAGACACATACATACAGACACACACACACACATACACGCACACACATACAGACACACACACAGAGACACATACATACAGACACACACACATACATACAGACACACACACACACACACAGACACAAAGACACACACACACCGACACAGATACATACAGATGGACATATACACACACACACACATACAGACACACACACACACACATACATACAGGCACACACATACATACGGACACACATGCACTAACACACATACACACATGCAACATGTTTAAGTCACACTCCTGTTTCCTACTCTTTAGATGCAGGAGGGGTACTTCCTGGGGGTCCAGTGGTGGCTCAGCCTGATGGGAGTCAGAGTTCCCACTCTGACTCCCTCCTCTCCCGTGTGGCTCCTGGTGGTTGCTGGGAGGAATGACAGGGACAGTCACTTCCTCCCTGTGCTCTGACCTGTAATGTCTCTGAATAGTCCTGCTCCTGCCCATACCCCACTCACACCGCTAGAATGAAAGTGTTCTTCTCTTGGGTGGTGTCCAGCCTACTTACACAAGTGTTGAAGTGCCCTATATGAGCCATAGGTTAAGGTCGCACAGTTGTTATGAAGATGCTTTCTCCCTGTACTTACTGGGGACATATATCTGGTGTCCTCATAAACTGAATACCAATGAACTGACTCAAATCCAGAATTGTGGAGCAGTATCTCAAGGTCTGCTTAATGGAACCTTGGATTTCCTGCAATTTATTGGCTGATCATGATGTGAGTTGTATAGATAGCCATTGGTCAGTTTAGCCCATTTAAGCATAATTTGTAATCATAGTAGCAGACTATACATTACCCTATCCTACATTGACATCCTGCTGGGTCTTTGAAATAAAAGGACTTGGAACAAAAACCTGCGGTCACTGGGGATTCTGGGAGATAAATTGTTGACACGATGGCAGGCCATGTGAGATCATGTGAGTGTGTGAGTTTGAAAAACAAAACCACATGTAATATTGCAAAAGTGGGTATCATTTTCCCTAAATAAAACCGTTGAACTGCATGTAACACTATGCTCAAAGGTAATTACACGCTCAGCACTGCCAAGTCTGATGTTGACTTGTTAACTGTGTCCTGCTGATGTGGTACAGGGGGCTACCGTAAACCTTTGGGGGCTAGAAGAATGCTGAGTTTAACATCTCTTCTTACTTCGCATGCTGCGTTTAGGCGTTTTTTCTTACTTGCTTCAAAAGACCCACATTCAGTGTGATTCTCAGTACTTGAAGCCATTTATATAGCAATCAGCACATGCCAAGATGCACAGTCCAAGCATTGGGGAGAGACAATGAAAAGCAAGGAATTCACAGAAACGTGGGGGGTGTTATAAATGACCGGAGCAGTAATTTCTCTTGGGTGAGCCAGATAACATGGTGGGGATGTTCCATGTGTGATAAAACTATTCTATTTTTCTAAACATATATACTTTGTGTATTATGGTGTGCAGGACAATCAAAAAGAGAATATAATGCAAAAGAAGGTTTGCAGACCAGTGTAGGACCCACTGAAAATCCTCACAGTGTATGCCAATTTCCCTTTAAGACATCATTGGTACATGGTCCCTTTATAAACAAACTGCAAGGTCCTTTTCTATTCATGTGGGGTCACGTGGTGTCTCTAGCTCTTCCCATCCAAGGTCCAGTATACACGTTTCTGGTTCTCTTAGTTCTATATGCCCCAGTAGTTCTCAAAAACAAATTCTAGGGCTTGGATAGGAGCAGACCACATGGGATCCAGGTCTACCATGATTTTAACATTATGTTCTAGATTAAGCCGGGTCCTTATGCGTCATGGTTTCTTGTAGACTTAGCATCGCTAATTTATGATGTGCTCACAGAAATTGTATCTGGGCTTTTAGAAGACTTTTTTAGGACTCATATAGTATTCTTGTATGTTTCGTATGTTTTCGTATGTCTAGTTTTTAAAGGGGAACTGTCACTTGACAGGATTTTTAATATTATGCTTGCTTTGACATATATATATATATATCTGTGAGGTGTAAAAGATAAAAACTAACTGTAGACACCTCTTCATACTGAAACTGTGATCATAACTCCCTGTCAGCCAGGCTATACGCTCTGTCCTTTGCACCTGTCGGTCATCATAAAAATAAAAAAAAACATACAGAGAATCGGAGCATTCGTTTAATATAAATTTGAATTAAATTGAGCATCACATGGAAAAAAAGGTTAACATAAGTAATAGATAAGGTTACATTTTTTTTCCGGTAATGCAGATTCTAGAGAAATTACAGTTTCTATTAAATAAATTTAGTGCATTTTCTAGGTTCTGGGATAATGTCATATAATTGGAGAAAATACAAGGAATATTCCAATGGTTTCTGTGGTGATAACCCAATTTTTTTCGAACTTGACCCCAGAACTGTTCTTTTTACATATCATTGCATATGCTGATAAACCATCGCACCACTGGAGGCAACGTGAGCTTTATCTGCACCACACATACATCCACATCAAAAACGGAAGGATATGTGTGATCTTCAGCTATCATCGCAAGATCCCATCGGTAAAATAGGCTAACAACACAGACCTGAATTAACAAAAACTGATTCTAGCACTGTAACCGGGGCACATGCTTGGAAAAGTAGGGATATTTGCCATGTTGCAAACAATCTGATTCAGATTCAATCTCTAGTTACTGAGGATAATAATGGTTACATGCAATTTTGAATTAATGGGTTATTGTGAAATTTGTGGGAATATTTGAGTGAGGTGGCCATAATCTCATGTGTATTAAAGTAAAAAATGAAAACTGTGTATTAAATTTCAAACAAAATGTGAATACACACTGAAAAGGAAGCCGAGGAGCACGCCTTAAATCACTGACTCAGGAACGTTGTCACATTGTAGCTGGAGACCCAGGTGACCTAGTCAGCCATGATAGATGACATTTCAACTCACAGCAGTATCAAGCAATTCAATGGAAAATATAATGAGAGGGGATTCATGTAAAGACAACAGTATGTTTATTAAAACAGCTATGAGTACTTAGTATAGATGGAACTCCTAGGTTCTCTCAGCCTGACCATCGCAGAAGTGCACGCAAACACTCTATAAACACAATTACATTTTCAGTTTTTTAGTATTAACCTTTTTATTGAAGAATTTGTTATTTTACTATTTTATTGTAAAATGTGTGCTATAATAATGCTGTTTGGACAACATTAAAGAAAAGACTATCTGGATCAATTATTGTCCATCAATGGGCTAAGTTTCCAGAGGCGAATACCTATTGTTAGAAATTCATTTTGGGGGGTTGTATGACATTTATAATCAGCGAGGCACAGAAGTTTTCTCTTCTGTCAAATAAATAAATAATAATAATAATAATAATAAAAAATAAATAAATACAAATAACGGTTATCACTAGGACTCCTTAGTAACAGCAAATGGTCTGAGAAGTCTCTTATAATTTAGTTAAAAATATGAACATTTATTTTTTTGGGCCATTTAGTATTCCATTAACTTTTATCTAATTTGTGCCAAATAAAAAAAATACAAGGTAGACTTATTTTACTATTAATGGAGAGTAGTGCATAATGTGGAAATTATTCAAACATTTAATAACAAAATGTGTTTCAAATATAAAAATGCAAATTTTGAGGCTTCTTTTGCATTATTGCCAAATTTCAATTAAAAGGAACAAGACGTGGCTTTAAAAAAAATAATATGTGCCTCGTCTTCTAATCAATCAATAGAAGACTAAGCTTAAAGTATTAACCACCAGCTCTTATCCCGTCCCACATACACATTCATCGTATAACTCATTGGGCATGATCTAAAGAATTCAGAACACGAAGAAAACCAACAATGTACAAACCATCTGGTTTTGGGTGTGATGTTTCAGGTTTAAAAAAATAGTTGAGATAGACAAACATTTGGTTAATTTTAAGAGACACTGAGTGTTCTTAGTGTTGATACTTGATAAATGAGGTGAGTGCAGCCAAACTAAGAGTCCAAGAGCTTCTTGCAGATGTCATAATAGGACAAGAACTGGCTTTCAGAGCAAAGAATATGTCAGCAAGTACGGGCACTTAACGGAGGCAGGAAACCAGAATTCAAGCAAAATAATAATTGGTGTATACATGATTATTAATTACCCTGAAAAATTTGGGTTGAAGGAAAACAGCAGTATTTATTAAAGGAAAATGTTAAAATAGAGCTAATGAAAATAAAACACGTTGAAGTAATTAAACATAATTATATATCACTTTTTATGTTCATGTGTGTGTGTTATTATTGTGCGTTTCTTAGACAATACAGCAACACTGACATACATTCTCCAACCAGTTCACTCCAGAGATAGGAGAATAGATCAGGTTGGAAGCACTGACGTGTCCTAATTTCTGGCTGAAAGCATTGTACGACTGATACAAAACGAATAAAAAGTAAAAAAAAACATTTTTTTTATGAAAAAGGAATAAAAAGGATTGTCAAGAAGCAAATAACATCAGTAGGGGGAATTAATCACGATGGGAATAAATCTTGCCTATACAAACTGAATTTGGGTACAGTACCTTTAATGAACTCTAGATGGTTTATAATTAGATGTTAAGTAGATCTATATATATATTAAACAGATATTGATTATATCAGTAAGCTGAGGTGTGAAACACATTATTATGATCTGTACATATCCATTGCTGTACCTGCCAAGCTTTACTGTAAAATACAATCCATAGATCATTAAATATTATGGTGTCACCTCTGCCACAGTATAAGTCCAGGTTTTACCAGTCTTCAGAAGGCAATCTCTTGAACTGTTCTGTTCGAATATGGATCTCCATCTGCAGTCTTTTGTGATGGCTCTGAATATTTGTCTTACTAGATGCCACCACAATTTGTATCAAAAACACATGAACCCTGGTTGACTTTATGGTGTAGAAGCCGTGGGAGTATCGTTTGGTAAAGACTATTGCAGATAATGCCTATCCTGGGGCCCAGCTCATATCCACATTGGATAAACACTAATTATGATTCATACACAACAGCTTCTGCGGCCAGCTGGCAAGCCTTCCAAATTGAGACGCTTGTGTTGTCCAAAAAGACAGTTCCTGTGTTCTGGCCACCCACAGCAAAGCAAAACTATGCAAAGAGCAGATTGTGTGATCTGTCATTGAGGAATTTGGCAGACATCCTCTTCCCAGCAATGGAAAGGAGGTTTCCCTTCCGTGGGTTACCACTTTGTTATTTATTATTTAAAAAGGCAATTTAATTTCATCTCATGAATTAGAGACTCATAAGCTTTCCATCAACTGTGGATAAATATATTGAAGGGTCACAATGGGACATTTTTCATGAATATACTTTGGACGATATGATCATTTGTAAGAGTGTTGGATCATGTGTTTCGAACCTATTTGCTTTCTTTGAGAGTGTGGGACGGTTGACCAAGGAAACGCGATGGTGGTTCCGTTTATTTAAAGTTTAGGGATTTATGTGATCTGTTGCCAGACAGGATGTTACTGTAAAAATCAGAAATATAGAATTTGAGGATAACATGTGTAGTGTGAGAAAAACCGGTTGAAGAAGAATGTTTAAGTAGCATAAAAGGAAGTTTTAGAAAATAAGAATAGTAAACACATTTAGAATTCACTATAAAGATGTTGTTGAATTGTGGGGACTGTATTTAGTGTAAGAAAATGTAAGGGTGTATGGACATTACACAATTATATAATAATGTAGATTGAACAAAAATTAAGTCAACCTTTAAAACGTGCCTGCCGCTGCCTTATTTATTTGCACAAAACAGTTGAGGGTTTCAGTATTGTTCAATATCCTGCAAATATCTTGAGGTCCACAAATGTCATCTGTGGTTGTGGTTGATACACGTGATACATTTTTAAAATTGATCATTTTAAGTGTTTTAAGTGGTTACTTCAATCATCATAACCACGATAACCAGCTGTAGTGGTTATAGTGTCAGGAATGTCCTGGCCCAGTCACTTATTTGGCTTTCTCCCTTACCTGGGTCCCTTCCATCTCCATTCATTGGCTGAGATTATCAGCTGACCGCTCTAAGCCAATGGTTGACATGCTATGCAAGGCCATTTGCACAGAATTAACATTAATCTAAACAGAACAGAACTTAGCTGGCTGATGACACCTCTATAACGATGCCGGAGGTGGAGTTACACCTCCCATAGCAGAGGTCTTAAACCTTCCTACTGTAACACTGTGCATACATACTCCATGCACCATGACCACTTCAATGCACTGGAGTGGTCATGGTGTTCGAAACAACCCTCTAAGCACTAGGAAACGTTAATATCACCATCCATAGAAAAAAGTAAAAAAAAATAACTCAAGTCAGAATATTGTTTAATTATCTTCAAACACCATTGTAATCGATGGGAGGAAGGTGTCTTTCAGAGAAGCTTATAAAATAGTGTTTTGTTTTGGTTTTTGTACTTTTTCTAAAACACGTGAAGCGATTAAAACATCTCAAATAAGATATTCTCTGAAATGGGTTAGTTCAGAACATCGCTTGAAGACGAAATGGTAATCTAAAACCTTTATTAAAAAAATCAACCTTATTTACTGGATTTCTACACTCCAATGCTGCCAAACGTTACACATCTCTCTTCTAAAATAGTACGAGAGCACAAAACAACTCATATTTTACGCTCTCTGACTTGTTTTTCACTTCAGCTTTGTCTGCTCCATCAGAATTTCAAGTGGTTTCCACTTACTAACCAGCCCAGAGTTAAATTTTATGTGGAAAACTGTCTGCGACACTACCATCAGTGTTATTGTGCAGAGTAACCCAATTTTGGGAACGTTTTAAGATATAAACATAAAACCTTACAATGTCTGGCATTGTCCACCTTTGGATTCTCTACTGTCTCACATCATTTTTCCTTAAAAATAGATTTTACGAGAACCGGTGATGTGTTGGTTACTGGCGTTGCCTAAATATATATATTTAACCCTACTTTGTATGTCTGCAAAAACTATTGTCTGTGCTTTACAATGCATTTCATGGAATTTCCAGACAATTGAAATTAGTTAAATTAAATGCATTTACTCCATCTCACAGCAGCCATCTTAAAAAAAGCAAAAAAGCAAGATGAATACTATTAAAACCAATTTTTTTTTATGTTGGATGTAATTGTTTTAGTTCGTTTGCTCTGTTTATATCTTGTGGTTTAACACAAGCTATGACTTTTCTTTGTTTAAAATGTATTAACCCTGACTTGATGTTAGTGTATATTTTGTTTTATATTTGTTTAAAGATGTACAATATCTTCTAGACATCGAGTGTAGCTTTTGTTTTTTTACAGATCGTTTCTTGTTTTTTTTTTTTTTTATAAAGCACAATTTTCTATAGAAAGATAAAATGAAGATGTTTTGCACCGCACAGCCTTCAAGCAAATATTGTGCTAGTACTTTGCTGTTTATAGTTTTAGCCCATGAGAAAATATAAATAAATATGAGAATCGTCACCACAGGACGCCACGGAATATTCCTGCTGATAGTTCCACTTTACCTCATAAATACTCGATTTCTATACTTTGCACTGTATAAATATTTTCCAAACATACATAAAGATAAGATAAAAATACGTCCTATTTGTGGGTATTTCTTTAATTGCAGTATATTTATCCTGATGCTTGATTTTTCTAGTAATTTGGAAAATCTATGTACTGAGCGTGGTTTTCATATAAGGTACATTATAATGTGTGCTAGACTTGTGCGTTTCTTTTGGCAAATTGTAATTCGACCCAATTTATGCTGATTGGCAGGTTGTCGGAATTCCATTGGTCAGAATCCCCGCATAGACGTATGTTTGTTTCAATTGGAACTCAGAGTTCTGTCAGTGCTGACAATAATTTTATTTTGTTCACAGATTAATTGAGTGGTGACCAATAGAGAGGAAAAAAAGAGGAGCAGCATAAAAATAATCTATATTTTGGTTGCATTTGTTCTGTATATGTATATGTAAGTAACGCCAAGCCTGCATAGCCAGTCAGTAACCAACCTCATGCTGACGAGTTGCATTAACAACGAAACAGCTGTCCATGAGTGCTTCACTGGCTTTGCTTCTCTTCCTGAGTTGTGTTTCAAAGCTGTTGTATACTCCTAGGAATCCATATATAAAGTGCAATTATGAGGCAAAAATGTGATTCTTTGTTGAGCTCTTTTGCATACACCTACCCAGAATCCCTTGCAGTAGTGAGAGCACTGTTAAAGTGAGATTTCTGTGGGAAAGGCAAGTCTTGCTTTTAGCATTGACGATATTTGGATAATCTGAGCCTTCGCATGGATGACTATCGGACTTCTAGAATTACAATGTATTTTTGCACTAAATGTGCTGAATTGTTCAGCCACGCGCAAGTCTAATGTGTATTATTCAAATCTCTCATTATCATTATTATTATTATATTCATATAGCGCCAACAAACTCTGCAGCGCTTTACAATGGGTGGACTAACAAACATGTAGTTGTAACCAGACAAGTTTGACTCACAGGAACAGAGGGGTTGAGGGCCCTGCTCAATGAGGGAGTGGGGTAAAGCCCTACATACGAAATATAAACAAAATGAAAGGGCAAATGCATTCGCTTTTTGTTTTGTTTTGTTCATTTAATAGACTCCGTGCTGCAGGGGAATTAACCCCCACTGCACGGAGAAATAACAGTGCGCATGCGCAAAAAAACAAACAAACCAAAAAACAGCGCTACCAGCTCCCTCCTTGTAATAAATATTAATTCCAACCCCCCAACCCCATTAAAACCTGTGGGGGGTCACTATGACCCCCATATTAATAAAAGGGAGGTTAAATCCTTCTGCATGCCCCTACTCATGGCATGCCCCGTGCCCCCAGGGTGGGGAACACAAATAACAAAAACGGGGGAACATAGTACCCCCCCGCACCTCCACCCATGACCCGCGGGTGGGGGCTATTAATATAAATGGGGGGAACTAATGTCCCCCCCTGGTCCCCAACCATGAGTGGCGGGTGGGGACCCTAAATAAATAATCTGTTATTATGGTTTGATATAAAGTCTCTCTGGTGCAGCCCTTATTTCCCATAAATAATGGGGGGAACCTAATGTGGTCCCCACATTACATCTAAATAGCTACTTTTTACATGAGTACATGTAAAAAGTAGCTATGTAGATCTAAATAGCTACTTTTTCATATTGCAACATTGTTATTGTTTTTGCTATAACTTTTGGTTAAAGGGACACTATAGTCACCTGAACAACTTCAGCTTAATGAGGTTGTTTAGGTGAGTGCTACAGCTACCCGGAGCCTTTTTCTTGTAAGCACTGTATTTTCTGAGAAAAGGCAGTGTTTACATTGGAAGCTTGGAACACCTCTTGTTGCAGTCAATCAGACGGCCACCAGAGGGACTTCCGAGTTCAGAGGCCCTAAAAAGGCCTCTCGTCCGATGCATTCTGGGTGAATACATCAGACGGGCTATCAGCACACAAAGCACTGTGAACGCGCTTTGTGTGCTGATAGCCTGTCAGCACTGCTGTGGGCGTGGCTTCAGCTGACAGCTGAAGCCCGAACCCACAGGGACGCTATCTGGCCACAATAGTGGTTGAAGGGGGGGAGACCTACTCTCCTTCCCCCCCCAGGCTCCCACCCCTGTGCGGCGGGTGGGGGCCCTAAAATGATCAATAAGGGGGGGGACCTACTGCCCCCACCCCCCGGCCCCCACCCCTGAGCGGCGGGTGGGGGCCCTAAAATTATCGATAAGGGGGGGGGGACCTACTGTCCCCCACTGGCCCCCACCCCTGTGCGGCGGGTGGGGGCCCTAAAATTATCAATAAGGGGGGACCTACTGTCCCCCCCCGGCCCCCACCCCTGTGCGGCGGGTGGGGGCCCTAAAATTATCAATGGGGGGGATCTACTGCCCCCCCCCGGCCCCCACCCCTGAGCGGCGGGTGGGGGCCCTAAAATTATCAATAAGGGGGGGAAAATGCATTCGCTTTTTGTTTTGTTTTGTTTTGTTTTGTTCATTTAATAGACTCCGTGCTGCAGGGGAATTAACCCCCACTGCACGGAGAAATAACAGTGCGCATGCGCAAAAAAACAAACAAACCAAAAAACAGCGCTACCAGCTCCCTCCTTGTAATAAATATTAATTCCAACCCCCCAACCCCATTAAAACCTGTGGGGGGTCACTATGACCCCCATATTAATAAAAGGGAGGTTAAATCCTTCTGCATGCCCCTACTCATGGCATGCCCCGTGCCCCCAGGGTGGGGAACACAAATAACAAAAACGGGGGAACATAGTACCCCCCCGCACCTCCACCCATGACCCGCGGGTGGGGGCTATTAATATAAATGGGGGGAACTAATGTCCCCCCCTGGTCCCCAACCATGAGTGGCGGGTGGGGACCCTAAATAAATAATCTGTTATTATGGTTTGATATAAAGTCTCTCTGGTGCAGCCCTTATTTCCCATAAATAATGGGGGGAACCTAATGTGGTCCCCACATTACATCTAAATAGCTACTTTTTACATGAGTACATGTAAAAAGTAGCTATGTAGATCTAAATAGCTACTTTTTCATATTGCAACATTGTTATTGTTTTTGCTATAACTTTTGGTTAAAGGGACACTATAGTCACCTGAACAACTTCAGCTTAATGAGGTTGTTTAGGTGAGTGCTACAGCTACCCGGAGCCTTTTTCTTGTAAGCACTGTATTTTCTGAGAAAAGGCAGTGTTTACATTGGAAGCTTGGAACACCTCTTGTTGCAGTCAATCAGACGGCCACCAGAGGGACTTCCGAGTTCAGAGGCCCTAAAAAGGCCTCTCGTCCGATGCATTCTGGGTGAATACATCAGACGGGCTATCAGCACACAAAGCACTGTGAACGCGCTTTGTGTGCTGATAGCCTGTCAGCACTGCTGTGGGCGTGGCTTCAGCTGACAGCTGAAGCCCGAACCCACAGGGACGCTATCTGGCCACAATAGTGGTTGAAGGGGGGGAGACCTACTCTCCTTCCCCCCCCAGGCTCCCACCCCTGTGCGGCGGGTGGGGGCCCTAAAATGATCAATAAGGGAGGGGACCTACTGCCCCCACCCCCCGGCCCCCACCCCTGAGCGGCGGGTGGGGGCCCTAAAATTATCGATAAGGGGGGGGGGACCTACTGTCCCCCACTGGCCCCCACCCCTGTGCGGCGGGTGGGGGCCCTAAAATTATCAATAAGGGGGGACCTACTGTCCCCCCCCGGCCCCCACCCCTGTGCGGCGGGTGGGGGCCCTAAAATTATCAATGGGGGGGATCTACTGCCCCCCCCCGGCCCCCAACCCTGAGCGGCGGGTGGGGGCCCTAAAATTATCAATAAGGGGGGGGACCCCCCCTTATTTTTAATTTTAGGGCCCCCACCCGCCGCTCAGGGGTGGGGGCCGGGGGGGACAGTAGGTCCCCCCTTATTGATAATTTTAGGGCCCCCACCCGCCGCACAGGGGTGGGGGCCGGGGGGGACAGTAGGTCCCCCCCTTATTGATAATTTTAGGGCCCCCACCCGCCGCACAGGGGTGGGGGCCGGTGGGGGACAGTAGGTCCCCCCCCCTTATCGATAATTTTAGGGCCCCCACCCGCCGCTCAGGGGTGGGGGCCGGGGGGTGGGGGCAGTAGGTCCCCCCCCCTTATTGATAATTTTAGAAAGCGAGCTGAGCTGTCAGTCAGACAGCTCAGCTCGCGAACGCGCATTCTGCGCACATGCGCGGTATAGCGCTGACTATCTTCATAGGGCGGCATTCAATGCCGCTCTATGAAGAACGCGATTGGTGCAGCGCGAAGCCACGCATGCGCACCACATCGCGATGACGCTTCTCTGTGAGAAGCGTCCTATTGGGCCCGCGAAAAAGGGGGCACGGCATTGCTGGGAGCTCGGCGCTGGAACGGAGGTAAGTTTTTAATATAAAACCACCTCGAAAATTATTTTAAATAAATGTAAGTACATATAAAAGCAAGAAGGAAGGCTGGGGGACCTGTCTTTCTTGCTTTTATATGTTGACTATAAAGTCCCTTTAAATGTACTCTTACCATAGCTCTCTATCACTTCTATATAAAATACACATTTTTATATCCAGTTTTAAATGACAGCTGTTTAGGCACATGCCCCTACTACATGGGTGGACCTGGCACAGGTAGGGGTATGCGGCAGGATTTAACCTGTGCCAGGTCCCCCCATGCCGCAAGTAGGGGCATGCAGGAGGATTTAACCTCCCTTTTATCAATATGGCCACCCTACTGATTAATATTTAGTTTGAAATGACAGCAAGCAGCCACTGGCTGCTCACTGTTTAGGCGACATACCCGCAGGCCACGAGTAGGGGCATGCAGAAGGATTTAACCTCCCTTTTGTTAATATGGCGGTCATAGTGACCCCCAAAATTTTTAATGCAGCAAGGGGGTAGGAATAGTTATTTATTACAAGGAGGGAGCTGGTAGTGCTGCCGGCTCCCTCCTCATTTTTTTTTTTGCGCATGCATTGTGCTATTTTCGTCTTAATGGACGAAAACAGATTGGTTTTTAACGAATTTCATTCGGAAATGAATGGTTTGTGGAAGAAATTCGGGATTGACTAATGAAATTTTTATTTAGAATGAAATCATTCCTACGAAACGAAAATTTTACTGGTGCACATGTCTAATAGTATTCAATGAAGACTTAGTGTGGGTTGTTGTTTTTTATTTAAATTACAGTTGTAGGAGATGAAAGGCTTTTGTGAAAAAGTGAGTTTTTACTGATTTTTTTTGAAGGAGTGGAGACTATGTGAGTGTCTAAAGGAAAAGGTAAGGGAATTCCACAGGAACGGTGCAGCCCTAGAGATGCGCGCATCAGAGGTGGGAGTACGAACAGAGGATAGACGTAGGTCTTCGGCAGAGCATAAGAGCCTAGACGGGACATACTTGTATATTAGGGAGGATAGATAGGTGGGAGTAGCATTATGTAGAGATTTTAAAGCATGAACCAGAATTTTATATTGAGCCCTATATTTTATGGGAAGCCAATGCAGGGACTGACAGAGGGGTGAGGCCTGGGAGGCGTGGGCGGACAGGAAGATAAGCCTCGCCGCCGCATTCATTATAGACTGCAATGGGGCAAGTTGGGAGCATGTAAGACCACTGAGAAGCTGATTGCAGTAGTCAAGGTGAGAGAGGACAGTGGAATGGCCCAGCACCAGCCCGTTAAAGAGGGGTAGATGCGCGCAATGTTTTTGAGATGGAAGCGGCAGGATTTGGCGATAGACTGAACATGAGGCGTGAAGGAGAGGTTGGAGTCAAGGAGAACACCTAGGAAGTGAGCCTGCGTGGTGGAGCTGATGGAAGCACCATTAACGTGGAGGGAGACAGAAACGGGAGTAGCAACACTTGAGGGAGGATAGATCAAAAGTTCTGTTTTAAGGAAGTGGGCGGCCATCCAGTTAGAAACAGCAGAGAGGCAGTCAGAGACACTAGTCAAGAGAGTCGGGTGTAGCGGAGAGCTGATATCCCTCAGCTATTCTCCACTGACGATCCCAGGAAGGCTCAGGAACAAGGCAATAGTAAATCCATAGGCAGAGTTTCCAGCAGGCAAAATAACACAGCGATATCCCCACAGCAATCTCAATAACTGGACGACACACAGTTTCAGAAACAGAACTGCTGGCTGGTACATCCAGCCTGCCTTTTATTACAACTGTACACAGACAAGCCACACCCAGGGGTAGGCATAAAACAACCAATGGTATCTTGGGTACAACCCACACATCCCCTCCCCTTAGTGTGACACATAATCCCATTATTGTACAGTTTCAAACATAACTTTTACACCATATTCATAACTTCTATAATATTTGTGCTACAAACATAAAACATGCATTTTCAGAATCAGCAGCCTTTAATTAGTAATCCTCTCAAAAATCGTCCCAATCCCTCCAGCAGATCAAAAGTTAGTTGGAGGTCCCTTTATGACCGACCGCAAACACATTTTCCTGCCCAAAATAGTTCCATAGATTTGAGCTGTGCGGTCGGTCAATTCCTGGCATAAAAATGTCTAAGTCCCGTTCGAAGTGCGGCCGGTACTTCGACGTTAGTCGAAGTGTCGAAGTGGAGTCGATGGTACGGGTCGGCGATGTTCGGAGTTAAAATGGCCGCCGCCACGTGGTCCTTTGTTCGATGCCGTGCACTTCGACGACTTCGACAGCTTCGACGGTTACTTCGGCACTTCGACGGTATCCGAAGTGCCCATTTGAAGTAGCAACACTGCCCTGAGGTAATCCAAGGGCCAGGCACAGTGTTTGTCTTTAGGGCCAGGGTAAGGTAGATGAGGGCAATCCACAATACAGGGAGGACAGCCACAATAGGGTTCCGCTACAGCGGGGAGAGATTTGTGCGTCATCCGCATAGAAATTATAATGGAAGCCAAAGGAGCTGATGAGTTTACCAAGGAAGGCAGTATAGATTGAGAACAGTAGGGGACCAAGGATTGACCCTTGGGGGACACCAACAGAGAGGGGTTGGGGGGAAGAGGAAGAGCCAGAAAAAAAAAAACACTGAATGAGCACTGGGAGAGGTAGGATGAGCACCAGGATAGAGCAATATCTCATAGACCGAGGGTACGGAGGAAGAGAAGAAGCTGTTGAAGATCAACAGTGTCAAAAGCAGTGGAAAGGTTGAGGAGAATCAGGATAGAATAATAATCATGAGATTTTGCAGTGAATAGCTCGTTTGATACTTTGGTCAGAGCCGTTTCAACTGATTGAAGTGGGTCAAGTAGAAAGTTAGACTCGAGGAAGTCTGTCAATCTCACATACACAAGTCTTTCAAGGATCTTGGATGCAAAAGGCAGTGGCGAGACAGGGCGGTAGTTGGACGGGAAGTTAAGTTCGAGGTTGGGCTTTTTTAGAATTGGGGTTACAGTTGCATGTTTGAAGGGTGATGGAAATATGCCAGAGGAGAGAGAGAGATTGAGAATTTTAGTGAGAGGCAAAGCAAGAGAAGGAGACAGAGTATGGATGAGATGGTGGGAATAGAATCAAGGGAGCAGGTGGTGGGGCGGGAGGACCGGAGCAGAGCAGAAACCTATTCCACTTTAGTGAGTGCGAATGAACATAGAACAGCAGCAGGAGTGAGGTTGGGGGAAGTATTGTAAGGAGAAGGTGAGAGATGAGAGATTTCTTCCCTGTTTGTAGAGCTTTTGTCAGTGAAGTGTCTTGCAAAATTTATGGCAGTCAGGAGGAGGAGCTACACGGTGCAGAAGAGAGTTAAAAGTGTGAACTTTTTGTAATAACCGCTTTTGTTATATTTTTTGTTAACATTCATATGTCATTCAAAAGAATTCACGCAATGAGTAAAACATACTGAGAGTGGGGGCTGTGTTGCAAATTAGACCAAGTCACCTATTACAAAATGTTATTTTTCATAGAAACACATCTTCTTGTAATTAAAAAGGAGATAATTAGCGTTCGATTTTTGTTGGTAAACATTATTTGTTTTTTCCTGTTTAGAGTAGACTGGATATATGCAGACTTTTTAAGAACAGTGTCATAAATGCTCCCTTCAATAGGAGTTGTGAAGAGGTAAGTAGAATCTGTTTTACATTGTACTGGAGGTTTGTTTAATGCTTTGTTGCATGTACCTAGATAACTATTAACTATAACTCTTTTTTTAGTCATACAATACTTCAGTATACTGAATACTGAAGATAATTAAGCAGATTTGTTCGGTTTATCGAGTCCACTACTGGTTGATGTATCATGCTTTAGGTTGGTGGTTGATCTTATGTAAGCGATTGTACATTTTGTATCATATTTTCTAGCTATCTGGAACTGTGGTCCAACGACTCCTGGAAGACTAAAGTTGAATACCTGTGATTTAATATCCTGACCAGTGTAACCATTTCAACCAGGATTCCATGATATAGATCGCTATGAGATGGCGATAAAATCACGTGTCTGTTAAATCTATCATAACATGTTGTATAGGCATTGTCTGCCCTCACCTCTATTTTACTTGAATTCATTCCTTGACTTGTATGATTATGTTTTTATCATATAATAAAATGGTGTAAACAAACATGATCTCTGCCGAAAATCTCTGTCAACCTTTTTATGGGATTGCTGATACAACAGAAAGCCATTGCTTTAGGTCATTGGGAGAAGGTAGAGGATTTGTGTGGCACCACCTGGACTTGAGATTTTAGACCTCAACAATCTGAAATATAGCAGAGCTAGGCTATTAAATTAGTTCTTAACATTATAATAACGCATTAAACACACTTCTTTAACGTGCTAATCCTACAACAGCCGTTCATTTTGTTTCTTGCATATGGTGTGAAGAGAAGCCATGCATTGCATTCCATATCAGAGCCCAATGAGTTAAATGTCCTTGGCCCCAAAGCAATTAAGCTCCCAGAACTCTCGGTTGGGTTTCATGAGCGCATAGCTGATTATCTGTTATTTATATAAGTTCCTGCTGGTCCACAAATAGTTGTTACAAAATAAAACTAATGAGTTTGTTAGTGGGGCACTGGGCTAGACTTCCTCTGCTTTGCCCCCATTTCCCATGTACTTGAAACAAATAATTAAGAACAATCGTAAATAGAATTACTCTGTCTACCAGGTAACATAAAGAGGCCTCAAAGTTCCCTGCCCGGCTCTCGAAATTACTCCACAACTTGTTTTCACTTTGTTAAGTAAACATGCAGATTATTATTTCTTAGATCCAATTAGTCAGCAAATGGCGAACACTGTGCAATGTAGGGGTTATTAAGCGGTGTAACGCTACTATTATTCTGAGTACAAACTGCTCTAGTAGGTAGATTTTCATACTACTAAAAATATTTCCAAAAATAGAATTTGAGAATACTGAAATAGTTTTTTAGGCTATCAGTACTCCAATGACAATGTTAAACCCAAGGACTAGTATAATACCCCTTAAAAAAAAAAAAAAAAAAAAAAAAACTGTATATGTATACATATATAAAAGCAACATATATTTATATAAAACCATGTCTTAGAAAGACACAAGAAAATAAACAGTTAAATCTGAATTTATTTGGAAACCCTTTAACATAAAATAATTTGAAACCAATATTTTAATTAAACAAATAAATAAATGTGACTATACCTCTATGGAACATACTTTGAACCGTTAAAAGGTTGTCTATACCACTCATGAATTCCAGTTTCCATCCACATGTTAAATCAAACATTTTTCCACGTTAAACCTGTTTGTTACTATAAATTTAGTGTGACCCATCTACATTTTAGGTTGTTCCTCCACTGTTTCGGTGAGGTCAACACCCAGAATATCTTCAAACATGAAAATGCAGTTTTCTTGCAAAACCAGAAAAATGTTTCACTTCATCACAATTCAGAAAAATGAAATGTTTAATAAAAACAAAATGACTGATTGTGAGTTTGTGATGATTTACTGACTGCGGGCTTGTCTACATGATTGTTGTTAAAAAGCAGTAAATGGAAACACTAAGCACTATTAGGGAAAATGTATTCATACTTACCGTAATTTTCTTTTCCTGGCTATTATTCATGGCAGCATTTAACATATGGGGTTAGCTCCTCCCTCCAGCCAATAGGACAGGAAAAACAATTAAAGAATTCAATTATCCCTGAGGTATAAGAGATCCCAGAAGACTAGGTTCCTCAGTCTAGTAGCAAGCTGATCCGACATAATAAAAAATGGGTGGGCAACCCAAATGCTGCCAAGAATAATAGCCAGGAAAAGAAAATTACGGTAAGTATGAATACATTTTCCCTATTCCTGGCTAATCATGGCAGCATTTAACATATGGGGAATACCCAAGCAGTAAATACCACTGGGAGGGAATAGATGCTCAGAAATATTTATTTGCTTTGAGAAGAACATTTAGGACCGAAAGGCCAAATTGCAGATTAGAATCCGAAGAAACATCCAGTTTGTAATGACTAATAAACGTCCCTATAGAAGACCAATTAGCAGCTCTGCAAATGCTCTCTGGTGATACTCCAGACTCTGCAGCCCATGAAGTAGCAATCGATCTGGTAGAGTGTGCCCTTATATTCTTTGGAACGGGAACTCCTCGGACCTTATAAGCCCTTGAAATAATGGAGACAGTCCAGGAACGGAGAGTAGAAACAAAGGCCGCTTCGCCCTTACGGGAGCCCCAAGGGACAATGAAGAGTTGAGGAGACTTCCTCCATGCCATAATCCGTTGAATGTAAATCAAAAGACACCTCTTAAGGTCCAGCATGTGACACTTTCCTTCCATCTCGTTCGACGGATTCTGAAAGTAGACTGGAAGAACGATCTCTTGGTTCAGGTGGAAAGGAGAGACCACCTTAGGCAGAAATTCCGGTCTGGGACGGAGAACGACCTTGTCATGATAGAAAGTGGTATAAGGTTCTTCTTCCGAAATACCTCTTATGTCCGTCATTCTTCTAGCTGAAACCAATGCCATTAGAAGCAGGGTCTTTTGAGTCAGGGATAACATAGGGATTTCGTCCAATGGTTCGAAAGGTTGTTCCATCAAGGCCTGTAGGACCAAAGGTAAATCCCAGGGACACTTGAATGCCCGGATCGGTGGTCTGATGCTAAGAACTGCTTTCTTAAAGCGTATTACCATGGGGTTTACAGCCCATCTGACACCTGACGTGGCAGAGATAGCAGAACAATGCACCTTGAGAGTGTTCAGATTTAGACCTCTAACCAACCCAGCCTGTAAGAATCCTAAAACCTGAGAAATAGAAGGTGACTTTAAATCCTTCACATCTTCATGAAGCCATTCCACGAAGGCCCCCCATATCTTATAGTACGTAGAAGAGGTAGACATTTTCCTGGAACGCAACAAGGTGGAAACAACATCTTCAGGAAAACGCTGTTCGCTTAAGGATTTCCTTTCAAGAGCCATGCATGAAGACGCAGCTTGTGTGGCTCCGGGTGTACTAGAGGTCCTTGGGACAGAAGATTCCAGAAGACTGGAATTTCCCATGGTTTGTCTATCGACAGACTCTTCAAGGGGGGAAACCATGGACGATGGGGCCAGAACGGGATGATAGCTATTATAGTTACATAGTTACATAGTTACATAGTTAGATAGCTGAAAAGAGACTTGCGTCCATCAAGTTCAGCCTTCCTCACATTTGTTTTTTGCTGTTGATCCAAAAGGCAAAAAAAAAACCCCAGTTTGAAGCACAATTTTGCAACAAGCTAGGACAAAAAATTCCTTCTTGACCCCAGAATGGCAGTCAGATTTATCCTTGAATCAAGCAGTTATTACCCTACATTGAAAGATTATATCCTTGAATATTCTGTCTTTGCAAGTATGCATCTAGTAGCTGTTTGAACATCTGTATGGACTCTGATAAAACCACTTCTTCAGGCAGAGAATTCCACATCCTGATTGTTCTTACAGTAAAAAAACCTTTCCTTTGCCTTAGACGAAATCTTCTTTCTTCCAGTCTAAACGCATGGCCTTGTGTCCTATGTAAAGTCCGGTTTGTGAATAGATTTCCACACAATGGTTTGTATTGGCCCCGAATATATTTGTATAATGTTATCATATCCCCTCTCAGGCGACGTTTTTCTAAACTAAATAGGTTTAAATTTGTTAACCTTTCTTCATAGCTGATATGTTCCATTCCTTTTATTAATTTTGTAGCCCGCCTCTGCACTTTTTCTAGTGCCATGATATCCTTCTTTAGAACAGGTGCCCAAAATTGCACAGCATATTCAATATGTGGTCTTACCAGTGATTTATAGAAGGCAAAATGATATTCTTGTCCCGAGAATGAATGCCCTTTTTCATGCATGACAATACCTTACTGGCCTTGGCCACTGCTGATTGACATTGCACATCTTATCTTGCATTGTTCTTTGGAGATTTTCTTCAGGAGGGCGGGAATGAGCTGGATCGGAGGGAATACATATGCCAGCTGAAACGGCTATCTTGATGAAAGGGTGTCTTGAGCATATGCCAGAGGGTGAAATCTCCTTGTCATAAAGCATGGAAGATGAGTATTCTGAGCAGTAGCCATTAAATCCACCTGTGGGAGCCCCCACTTCATTACCAGTTGTTGGAAGGCCAAATCGGATAGCTTCCATTCTGTCTCCTTCACTTGATGTCTGCTCAGGTAGTTCAGGGAACCTGAATCCTTTCCGAAATCTTCGTCTGAAGAATCGTGATTTTCATGGGGATATTCACATCTAGGACGTTTGCCTTTGTGTGATTCAGCAATGTCTTCCGCCACTGCTTGTTTTATCTATGAGGCTATATCCTGGGAAGAGGTGGATGCTTGTGGAGGCTGCTGGAATTCAGATTCTCCTGCAACTCGAGTCAAACATCTTTTACATAGCCTGCAGTTATCCAAGGGTCTGGAGCCACATCCAACGCAGGCTGCCAGTTTATCCCTTATCCTGGAAGGAGATCTAGGGCCTGTCTGGTCTTGAGGGCTGAAATTACAGAAGTCAAGAGACTGTACCTTCTATTGCACTCTTTTTATTATGGAAAAAATACATAAATCAATGCTCACCAATGACCTAGAATCGCTGATTTAGCTGAAGTGGGAGAGTGATCCATTTTAAGAACCATTTAAGATCCATTTTAAAGTTCAGGCTGAGAGGAAAAAAAACCAGATTGAAGAAAGGATATTTCAACAGAAAAAAAAAAACATTTATACCAAAGGTATCCTGAAAAGGGAGAAAATGTAATAAATAAATACCTGCAGAGAGAGGGAGCTTGATTCCCAGAGAGCAGTAAGTATTTATTGAGGGCTTTGAATTTCGCGGCAAAATTTAAACCGCACATTTTTCCCTTTAAATAGAAAAGGCACGCTGTGTCTTTAATCGCGCATGCGCGATACGCCGCGAGCGCCCGGAGACGCCATTTTTTATACTGGCGAACAAAGGGCTACTCGCGTCCACTTACCATTGCGCATGTGCGGGCGTCCTGATCCGCCGAACCGGAAATCTGGCGCCAGAATATGAAGATTCACCTGCAGGAACAGGCATTCAGCAGTTCTCAGGAGGATGCCAGAGGAACACTAACTCCTCTGGCTACCAGGGGTCCCCAGCTACTAGGAGGTGGGTTGCATGTACCTGGTCTTCCTATAGAGGGAGGCTGACCTCTTAGGGAGTAAGGCTGAAGGACATAGCCTGGTGAGCATAAAATAAAGTATCCTTGTAATAAATACAAGCTGTCCTGACTGGCTAGGAGGACAGGAAAAAAAGACTGAGGAGCCTAGTCTTCTGGGATCTCTAATACCTCAGGGATAATTGAATTATTTAATTGTCTTTCCTGTCCTATTGGCTGGAGGGAGGAGCTAACCCCATATGTTAAATGCTGCCATGATTAACCAGGAAAATGATATTATCTCATTAAATTGGTTATGGTGTCTGAGGTCTGGTGTCTTGTCTTGTCCCTCCATTCATGGTTAAACCATTTTTGAGCAGATTAACACTAAATAAGGGTCCATGGACACCCACAGTCCATCACCCACTGGAGGAATGGCTAAGGCAGATTACACAATTCCTTCTAGCCATAGCAATCCAGAGCTGACTGTGATTTTGCAGTCACTAACTTGTCTTTTCTTCTTTCTACCTACAGGATTTAAGTGTAATTCCTAGTTAGATAGCAACTGGTGCTAACTGTTTAGCATGTAAACAAGGGTCTGCTAAGTGTTTAACATCTACTATTAATCTGCATGGGAGTTGTTAACACTCCTAGTTCCATTCCATTTCAAGAGTTATCTGTGCTAAAAAAACATGCTTGGCAATATGTGTAAAAGTTGGAATAACAATCACCACTACACTATTGTGGGTATCTCCCTCACTGACCAATAAAACACACAGAGTAAAATGGCGTAGAGGTAAAATAGAATCCAACACCACCAAAAATGGAGCGATGGAAGAATATGCACTGACCCTTACTTAAACACTAGGGTATATATGTTTCTAATCCAAAATTGCTTTTTGATCTGTAAATGCTGGGGAGTTCCTACTCTACAAGAATCCTCACCTTTGGTATCAATCTTGCTCCAAGGCTAGAAACCAGGATGTGATACCTATTGGAGAAATACTTCAAAGCAATTGACTTGTGTACAGAGCGAAACTGTGAATCCAGCCAATCATTTTTTCCAAAGACAGAACGATTGTCATGACAGACGAAATTTGTCAGTGCAGCTCGGCCATATCACAGGAACCGAATCAAAACAGCAAGCCAAAATGGCATGAAAATGGGCCAAATAATGTGATGTTAATTATTTACATAATATAATATTAAGTACATTATCATTTTCCCACCGTTTGGTTCACAGAATATATGTTCGAAAAAGTAACTAATAGACGAAAAAACAGTATGGGCAATACAAATGTCTATATTTCTATATCAATATTCTATATTTATTAAATATATAAAATATAAATATAGATTTTTTTTGTAATGCTTCTCTTGGTTTTCCCTCTATTGCTCATTTCTCACGTGAATAAAATAAACATGTAGTGATTAACCTAGCCATTAATCAGCTTATATCTCATAAATCATCCCTTTTCTTTGTACCACACGTTAAAATCAGAATATTGACGACCCCTTCCCTCCCCCCGCGAACATATTTGGCATTGCACAATTCAGTTAGTCTGTAATGTTGGTATATTCCGGTCAGGATTTGGTAACAACCAAATCACAGTTGGGTCTAAAACTAATCTACAAATCTGTAAAACAATTAACACCCTCAATAGCTCAGTCTGGGCTGGACAAAAAAATAGACCTCTACCAAGTAGGGAGATCTGTACATCACTCAAAACGGTAGAAGTTGAATTCAAAACTTGCAACGTCTTTTCACCCCCCAGGTCCAGTGATGATGGTGAGGATCCCCTCCTTCCATATATTCTAGAGTAGATTTCCTTTTGTTTTTTATGGATGTGCGCCAAGGGTTAGCATGAAGTACTCTCAATGCCTTATTCTCTCTGTTTTTGATGCGGTAGAGGAAACTGATGAAACAAATAAAGATGAGGTAGCTTCCATAGTACTATAATTACCCTCTTCATTCTCAGAAAAACAAACAGTGTCTGTGTTACGCCTGCCTGTCAGTTCATCTGATCTCCATGGAGGAGACATAGAGTGGTTAACCTCTCATTTAAGGGATTTTCCTATTATGTTAAAAACGTCTTATGTGAAGGACTGCTCCTGCTCTATTTTGAGAGACTTTCAGGCATCACAGCCAGCTGAGTAAAGGTTTCTTCCGACTTCCACCTCCTGTACAGCCTCCGTGCAAATGAGCATTGATCAGAGTTACTTGTGTGGGAGGGATGAGACTGAGAGTAGTCGTTTTGGCCCCTATTGTCACTGTGTGAGGGTTCCCCACATTCTCTGCACAATGTACTAACTGCTTTACTTCCCTTCAGGGTCCTGGTGCCTCTAGGTAGGGTCCTTTGAGAGCTCCACTTGAAATCCCATACCAGGTTTGAGGCTGCTTCTGTTCATGGAGAAATATTTCTAACGTTTCAGAACTTTGTTAAGACTACAATTTCTGACCTGGCTAGCACTATGCTCAACGCGTTTCGTCCCGCTTTGTTCGGGACTTCCTCAGGAGCTGTGGGAAGTCCCGAACAAAGCGGGGCGAAACGCGTTGAGATCCACAGCTCCTGAGGAAGTCCCGAACAAAGCGGGACGAAACGCGTTGAGCCTTATTCACCATCCAGTCGACGTCCAGAGACCATAACATCATCACCACTGACCGAGTTGCAAGTATTTTCAGCCTTGGAAGTCGCGACCAGGAGCTGTCTAGTCTATCTTTTACTTAGCTTTTGGTCAATCTAGTGGTTGATGCAGGGCATTTGTTCCTAGGTCTTGTAATAGGACTGTATATTGTTACCAACTTTTGCACTGGAGGTTATTTATCATGTTTTTATATTATACTTTTATATGGATTAACTGCACTGTGATGCAGAATAAATTTCACTTTTTTAAGAGATCTCTCTAGTTTTTATAGAGTATTATTTCTCCACTATTTCAAAATCCCCTACAGGACACTGTTATTTCCTTACGCTCAGCGCCCCCATTAGGTGGGATTCATTCCACCTTCCCCTTTTCTTGTCTATTTTAGTCTTTACAGGCTTTCAGAGTGTGCCTGGAGGGAGGCAGCTTTTCGTTTAAGGTTATCCTTTGTTTCTGGTTCTTTCTTTATTTTGTTTCTATTATTGTTATCATACTGGTCTGTATCACATGTTGATGCTAATTTAAACCCTTTCTAGTCTTAATTCTAAATCTAAGCATAGTTAATGCTAATTGCATGTAACCCTAGCACTAACCCTAGCCCTAACTAACCCTAGCACTAACTAACCCTAGCACTATCTAACCATAGCCCTAACTAACCAGAACCCTAACTAACCCTAGCCCTAACTAATACTAGCCCTAACTAATACTAGCCCTAATTAATCATAGCCCTAAGTAACCCTTGCCTTAACTAACCATATCCCTAATTAACCCTAGCCCTAACTAACCATAACCCTTACTAACCCTAGCCCCAACCTACCCAAACCCTAACTAATCATAGCCCTAACTAATGCTAGCCCCAACTAACCCTAGCACTAACTAACCCTAGCCCTAACTAAACCTAGCCCTAACTAACCAAAGCCCTAACTAATCATAGCCCTAACTAATCCTAGCCCTAACTAACCCTAGCCCTAATTAATCATAGCCCTGACTAACCCTCGCCCTAGCTAACCCTAGACATAACTAACCATATCCCTAACTAATCATAGCCCTAACTAACCCTCACCCTAGCTAACCCTAGCCCTAATTAATCATAGCCCTAACTAACCCTAGCCCTAACTAACCCTAGCCCTAATTAATCATAGCCCTAACTAATGCTAGCCCCAACTAACCCTAGCCCTAACTAAACCTAGCCCTAACTAACCATAGCCCTAACTAATCATAGCCCTAACTAGCCCTCACCCTAGCTAACCCTAGCCATAACTAACCATATCCCTAACTAATCATAGCCCTAACTAACCCTCGCCTTAGCTAACCCTAGCCCTAATTAATCATAGCCCTAACTAACCCTCGCCCTAGCTAACCCTAGCCCTAACTAACCCTAGCCCTAATTAATCATAGCCCTAACTAGCCCTCACCCTAGCCATAACTAACCATATCCCTAACTAACCCTAACTCTAAGCTGTTTATTAGATTGGCCCCAGGCTTATTGATTGCTATGAGAGCCACACTGTGATGACAAGCCTTAACTACCAGCTGTAACCGGGGTCCTGTAATCGGCTACCGGTGTTAGTGCAGAGGCTTCCAGTAACAAATTGGTACAGGCCAAGTTCCTGGTGATCACCGCATGCACCATTAGATCTATGGGTCCCTGCAGTGAATGCCAGAGACTGGAATGCAATCACTAGGGCCAATTTTCCCAGTGATGGCATGCCTGCGCGGAACCCCGGAACGCTATTTCTGTGATGTCTAACTTGTAAGATATTCAGAAATAGCCCAGATCTTAAAAAAGCACTTCTGACCAAACTGTCCGCCCTTGTTCACTAAGTGCATAATGAGAACTATGCAGTGTGCCAACATTGTCAGTAAGGGGTTAATCTCCTCTTCTAGAGAAAGGTCCTCTTTTAACCGGCTTGCAGTTCCTAGTACTTGTTACATAAGTTCCATTCTTTGACCCGGTTTTATTAATAGTATTACCTTGTGCAGTCAGAAGCTTTCTTCTTGAGGTTTGTTAAGCTAACTTTAATTGCTAGCCGGCTGCATTCTATTGTTTGCAGGCCCCAGACTGACCCTCATTAGTTCCCACATAAAACCATTTTTCCTAAACAGGTTTATATGGCCTCTTCACCTCCCAAGCCAGCAGCCTGTCTGCTACAATATATGCTTTATCACCACATTTGATTTTTTTTTCTGACTAATTTGCAAAGCACATTAATTACTTCCATGTCTCGATTTTATTGGCAATAACGCCAAACAAATAGCATTTTTGTTGAAATGAACCACAAACCCCCATTAGGCAGATCGTTCTACCAGTGAGAAGAAATGTACTTTACAAGTTGTGCGATTTGCCTTTTAGGCAGATGTCTACTGATATTTGACTATTTGTTACGAATATGTCGGGACAGAGTATTGCCGTAATTTCAAAAAAGGACTTTCTTTTCTGTTTTTTTTTTGCGTTGTTTTTATTTAGCATAATAAATGTGGCTATCTGTTGTATTTTTTTTTTTTGTAGAATATGTCCTGTATTAAAATAATTTCTCTCTTAATGTAATTGTTATATTTGTATATTTTTCTGCGTTGTGCCAGGATCCTAGATACATTCTAATGGCTTGCTCTTTGCATACAGAGACAGGGGTCCAGCACGCTACATATCCACCGCCCTCTCAAAAGAGAGTCAATCCGTGCCATCTCGGCAAGCAGCAAGCTTCCTTACTGTAGCATAGTCCAGAAAGTGGGCCTCCAATACTGATTTATGGATGGAAGTCTCATGCAAATAGCCATTTGGGGTCAGTGATCTCTTTGAGTGATGCAGTGATTAAAGGGACATTGTAGGCATCCAGACTGTCACGGCAAGGGTGCATAATTTATTATTACACTAAGTCTATTCTGAATCCTCTTCTTTTTAAATCCACCGCTTTCCATTTAGTTCCGGTGTGCTCCTTCCGGTTTGTGGAACGCAACGTGCGTACCAGCGCACTACGTGGGTGCGTCTCTAATATTGCATTTGATTTGTACTGGCAATACTGCACTATTATCCTGTATTTTTTGTATTGTTACAGAGATACATTGGACTTCAATTTATTAGCTCCACCTTATGTACGTATATTACCCAGATCACTTCAGCTTATTGAAGTGGTATGGGTGCATGTGTACCAGGTCCCTTAACCCTGCAAAGCTAACTATTGCATTTTTTAATAAAGTGCAATAATTACCTGTGAGGGTTAAATCCACCTCTAGTGGCTGTCTAGCAGACACAAAGAGCAGAAAAATAGGCCAATCAGTGTACTTAAAACTATACACATAATATAAAGACACATTGCAATACACTGATTGTCCTGCCATTTGGTTCACAGTGAGAAGACGTAACCAATAGAGGATAATGAGAAGGGGCAGTAAATAACGATGTTTATTATATATGTTACTTAAATATGTAGTATATAAATATAGTTTTCTTTACTGCTTATTTTTCCCCATCTTGTACTCATCTCACTTGATCTGTGAATAAATCCAACATTTAGTGTCTCTGTCCCAGCTATAAATTACCTTTTTTTCCCCCCATCAACCATCTCTCTTTTTCTCTGCACTATGCGTGAAACCCCGAATCCCGAATGCTCGGCCATCGTGATAGTTGTTTGCGCGGTTTATTGTGGCCCTTTGGAGATAAAATATTTGGCTGAGCGGTCAAACGCCCCAAATAAGGATAAATCAAAATTCAGCCAAATCCGAGTATACGAGTCTTCGTGATTCCAGTCTTTCCTGGCTGAGCTTAAAATTTCCTGACTTTATTTTTTGGATTATTCTCTTATCCTGTCAAGTGATCAGACCACTGCCCAGGGGTGTCTTTGCATCATCACGCATAAGCAATATGATTTGTAAATGGGGTAATTCTGAGGTTAGCTGAGTGAATTGTGAGAATAAAGAAAAAGGTCTAAGCTATGGAAGTTGATAAATTTATTGGCTTATAATTTCTGAGCTTTAAAAATAAAGAGTCATGAAACAAAATAACTACTTTAAAAAAAAAATAAAACAATAATAAAGTTTTGATAAATGGTGGTCTTGTTAAAAAAAAAAAAAAATGTTCATGGCAATAACATTATTTTCTTGAAATCTTACCAGTGAAATATTTATGGACCTCTCACTTTTTTGACCTTTGGATTTCCTAAAACGAGCTACAAAAAAGAACCCTGAGCAAACAGAATAACCAAAAGTTCAGGGTTATTCGCTAAACCTGGATTTTTTTGTAGAAATGAAAGAGAATTGCAAACTTGCTGAGTTGGCAAATCTTTACAGTTTAGATATTGTGTCCTTTCTTCCCCTTGACAGTTCTCTACAATTCTTCATTTAGTGAACAGACCTGTGTGTGTGTGTGTGTTTGTTTACTGGTTATGATAAAAAAAAATATTCATAGTGATAAAAGAGAGGTGTTAGAAGCATGCACATAATTTGGGCTACCTCTATTGCCTACTGGCCCAAACCCAGAAGGGCCCTCTTGAGAAACCGATGACTCAGTTCAGAAGTACATTGCTTGATAATAGGAATAATATTTACACACTTATCCTTCATTTCGAGAACAGATCATTTTAGGCTGCATTATATCGTTTTATTACCCGGATTACTTCAAATGATACTTTTCCAACATTTTTGTTGTAAAGTAAAAAAAAAAAAGAAAGGCTTTTACATTTTTGCTTCTTGGATTTTTTCACACTAACTCAATCCAGATGTGCCCCACTCGCAGATTAATTTGTTTGCTTTATCCATTCTCATTTAAAATTGTAGCAAAAATGATTTTCATCAATAGAATTTCAAAGACCAGAATTCTATCATCACAAAAAAAAGGCCCTGGTGATCCCTCAGTATATAAAATAAAACATTATGTTCCATAACATTCGTAAGTAATAAATAAAAAAAAAAACGAAATTGTTCAGTGGGGGTACTGCCTTCATTTATTGAATAATATTCCATGTGTTAAATTACAATAATCTGTATGGTCACCTCTAAAGCTAAAAAAAAATAGCTCATAGAAATAACAAGTTTATATTAGCTACTCTTTGGATACAATACAACAACAAATACCTACATTAAAAAGCCATAGAAAATGTCCCAAAGTAGATAAATGGCGCCATTAGGGTTGTCTCTTCCAAAGGCATCTGTCCAGAAGAATATTGCTTACTACAGGAACATCAGGGATAGATCTCCGATTGTCCCTATGTGCACCTACATACATAAAAACAAGGAGATAACACCTTAATTGGTTATGTGTCCACTAGTGGGCCCTTCAATCCCATTCTGCAGTTTAGAGTATTGGACTTTCTGAATATTCGTTATATGTTTAACATTTTTATTATTTAACGTTAATATTATCTCTTTTCTTGTGCCTACAATCTGCATCTCTATGCGTCGTGCTATTACAGTTGTTACAACCCAGTGATTGGCGGCCATTTTGGTTACATGCTCTGCACTATGCCCTTTTTGGCCGCAGTTGTAACAAGTAAAGATTAGAATTGTTCTTCATTCAGAACCTAAGAGTCAAATTGCTTAAATTTTACATTTTATGATCAGTAGAGCTAGCACAGTACTTTTTCAGTATCTTCGAAACTTCTATATTGTATCCTGTATTCTACAAAAGGCATTTTTACATCACCTTGTGTGAAATGAAAGGCAAATGGCTTAAACAATACAGGAACACCTTTCAGAATGATCACAATCAGCAATCTGTCACTCAATATTTCTCCCACATTTCTTAACATTGTAATGGCTGACTTTGCACGTATGACACAGTCCGTCACATTCTCATTACCTTTCTGAAGGAAAGTCATTTCAATATGAAAGCAGGCCATTCTGGGCTTACCCTTGCCTGCATAATAATCTCTCAATATTCAAAGCACTTTTCTTCCAACATCAGTTGCCTCCCTCATTATTAAAGACAGACTCTTATCATTAGCTCACCATATGCCTCCCCATTCTTACATGTGTCTTCATCTTCATCATCGGTATCATCCAATTCATTTAGGATAGTTTCTTTAACCCCTTAAGGACACATGACATGTCTGACACGTCATGATTCCATTTTATTCCAGAAGTTTGGTCCTTAAGGGGTTAAAGGGACCCTCCACTGCCCAAATACAAAATAAATTAAAAAACACTGTTTAGTAGATATACCCAAACTAAAAACCTGCATATATTTAATTATGCATTTTTTCATTGAGATTATATCTAAAAACAGATTGCAAAAGATGCAGGTCTCTTGTCTTCAGCCTTTACAAGCCCTCCTCTTCTAACCCCGCCCAGACTTTCTGTGGCTGTCCAATCACAGATTTCCCAATGCAGCTCAATAAGAAGTCTTTGCAAGGCAGGTACTCTGAGCAGGGCCGGCGCTACCTGTAAGGCGGACTAGGCAGCCGCCTAGGGCACCCCTTGAGAAGGGGCGCCGCCAGGAGCTCCGGTCCCCCTCAAGCTGCAGCCGCCCGAGCGCTCTGCAGAGAGCCTCAGGCGGCTGCAGCTTTGCCCAGGCTGGTGGGTCCATGAGGGCGCACCGCCTGGGCGCAGCCAGAGGAGAGGGGCTGACAGGAGGGAAGCGCTCAGCGCTCCCTCCTGTCACTCCCTCACTGTAGCGTGGCCGAGCCCTGAATGGTCCGCGGGTACAGGGAGCATCTGTCTCCTGTACCCGACCGGACTAACAGGAAGTGAACACTGAGTGTGCACTTCCTTTTAGTCCGGCCAGGTACAGGAAACAAAAGCTCCCTGTACCCGCGGACCATACAGGGCTCTGCCACGCTACAATAGAGCTAGGGGAGGGTAGGGGGATTGTAGCGGTACTTACCTTATCCGGGGGCCGGACGCGGTCCTCTCTTCAAGCCGCGCGCGGTCCTGCGGCTGCACGAGCCGCGCGCGGCTCGTCCGACTGTTCTGACAGGAAGGCGGGCAGTGACCGCGAGAAGCGGTCACGTGTCCCGCCTGCAGCTAAGAGCGCGCCGCGAATCTCGGGCGCGCTCTTAAAGAGACAGTGGGAGCCTAAATTGCAAAAAGGCTCCCATTGGCTCCTGTCATGCCAATCACCCCATACACTTACCTGTTGGGGGAGTGGAAGTGACAGGAGCCAATCACATTAGTTTGAAGGCTACTTATACTTACCCTTTTCCCTTAGTTCCTTGCCCTATCGTGGTTTCTGCTACAGTTCCCTTTAGTGCTTGTTGTGTTCAGTTGTGTTTCTCCGTATTTGACCTTGGCTTTGTATTCTGACTTCGTTTTCGCTTTATCCTATTCTGTACTGTTTGCCGGCTTGCTGATTCCTGTGTACCAGTCCCCGGCTAGTTTTCGTTTACGCTGTCTCTTTGTGCCCTTGACCTCGGATCGTTCCTGACTCTGTCTTATCCTATTACGTCGAGTCCGGCCACTCTAAGGTCCGGTAGACGTATCTCTCCTCTGTACTGTCATCTGTTAGGGCTGGATCCTGCGTGTAGGGGTATATACTCGTTACATTACGATAGGGCCATGGACCCCGCAGATTTAGCTCAACAGATGGCGACCCATGAGGCTAGATTTGTAGAGCAGGATCACCGTATGGATCAAATAGCTCAGGCTCTCCAGACGCTCTTAGCTAGAACCATTCCAGCAACCGCACCTAACCCTCCTGCACCCCTGCTTCCTGAAGTATCGACTATGCCTAACGCTACAGCACATTTAACGCCTCCTCCTAGGTATGGAGGGGATTCTAAGACATGCAGAGGGTTCATTAACCAAATAGAGTTTCATTTTGAAATGTATCCACGTTCATTTCCCACAGAGAGGTCTAAAGTTGGGTTCTTTATGCACCAACTTACCGACAAAGCACTTGAATGGGCAAACCCTATTTGGGAGGCTAATGGACCTATGGTGCATAACTTTCACAGTTTCCTAACAGCTTTTCGCAGAACTTTTGATACTATGAAAAGGTCTAAGAATGCCGCTAGAGCATTAATGAGGGTTAAACAGGGTTCTAGGTCTGTGGCTGATTACGCTATACAGTTTCGTACCCTTGCCTCACAGGTCGATTGGACCAATAATGGGTTAACTACGGCCTTCATGGAAGGTTTATCAGACTCTATATTGGATGAGGTAGCAGCTAAGGAGCTTCCTATTGCCTTAGAGGACCTTATTGACTACCTCATCGATATAGATAATAGGATTCGTGACAGGCTCTATACTAAGAACAGGAATAGACGTTTTGTTACACCTATTCAACCCAGAGTTAATATACCGGAGAGTGTTAAAGTACCTGAAGAGGAACCTATGCAATTAGGGGTTGCCAAACTCTCAGATACTGAGAAATTACATAGGAGAAGGGAGGGACTCTGCCTATATTGTGGTAAGAGAGACCATATGGTAAAGGAGTGTCCTCTGCTCCCGGAAAACTCTCGCACCTAAGACCTTATAGGGGACTGGCCTTGGGTGTGATTTCTAAGTCTCCTACTTTGCCTCCTAACCGACTGCTTCTCCCTGTTTCTTTACATATGGGAGAGAGTTGTATAGTTGAAAACATAGACGCCCTGGTTGATTCTGGGGCAGCCGAGAACTTTATAGACTCTGGTTTTGTAAAGAGAAACAATATTCCCATCAGAGAGAAGGAGATACCCTTGGCCGTTGAGGCCATAGATGGTAGACCATTGATATCTTCTGTTGTTACTCACGAGACTGCACCGCTACACATGTACACAGGGGTTCTACACTATGAAACCATTCGGTTCCAGGTCATCACCTCTCCCTCTTCACAGTTGGTGTTAGGGTATCCATGGTTACGTGCCCACAATCCAATTTTTGACTGGGAGACAGGGCAGATAAAATCATGGAGTGAAGCCTGCCATGAGTCATGTACTATTGAAGTCACGCCTGTGAATTCTATTAACGTTCCTACTGTTCCTCCTTTATCTACGACTATACCCTCTCAGTATTTAACTTTAAAGACTGTCTTTGATAAAAGAGAGGCTGACAAATTACCGCCTCACAGACCCTACGATTGTGCTATTGATTTGTTGCCTGGTACTATACCTCCTAAGGGCAGGGTGTACCCCCTATCGGTTCAAGAAAACCGTGTCATGGAGGAGTACATTAAAGAGTCATTAGACAAGGGATTTATTAGAAGATCCTCTTCTCCGGCTGGAGCGGGGTTCTTCTTTGTATCAAAGAAAGAAGGTGATTTAAGACCTTGCATTGATTATAGAGGTCTTAACAAGATCACCATCAAAAATGCTTACCCTATACCTCTAATAACAGAATTGTTTGACAGGCTCAAACATGCTACGGTATTCACCAAATTAGATCTTAGAGGAGCATACAATTTGATACGTATTAAAAAGGACCACGAATGGAAGACAGCCTTTAACACTCGGTCAGGTCATTATGAGTATACTGTCATGCCATTTGGGCTTTGCAATGCCCCAGCAGTGTTCCAAGAATTTATTAATGATGTCTTAAGGGATTTTATTCACTCATTTGTTATTGTGTACTTGGATGACATTTTAATATATTCTACAGACATTCACGCTCATCACAGACATGTTACAACAGTTCTGAAGACCCTTCTTGCTAATGGTCTTTATTGCAAATTAGAAAAATGTCTATTCGACCAGTCCGAGGTCCAGTTTTTAGGGTATTTGATTTCCGCCGAGGGTTTTCGGATGGATCCCCAGAAGCTCGCTGCAGTCATAGAATGGCCTCTGCCGCAAGGTCTGAAAGCCATCCAGCGTTTTCTGGGGTTCTCTAATTATTATAGACGTTTTATCAAAGGTTTTTCGTCTATAGTAGCGCCTATAACTCGTATGACTAAAAAGGATGGCAATACACGTGTCTGGTCTACTGAGGCACTTCAGGCTTTTGACTTTCTTAAGACTACGTTCGCCTCTGCCCCTATTTTACAGCATCCTGTCCCCTCATTGCCATATATACTTGAGGTTGATGCTTCCGATATAGGGGTAGGTGCTGTCTTATCCCAAAGAGAGTCTCCTGACAAGCCATTGCATCCTTGTGGCTTCTTTTCTAAACAAATGTCCAAGGCAGAGAGGAATTATGATGTGGGTAATCGCGAACTCCTTGCTATCATTTTAGCACTCAAAGAATGGAGACATTTGCTAGAAGGAACTAAGGATCCTATTCTCATATTTACAGATCATAAGAACCTATCCTACCTTAGCGAAGCTAAAAGATTGTCTTCAAGGCAGGCTAGGTGGTCACTGTTCTTGTCTCATTTTAATTATATAATCACCTATAGGCCAGGTGACCGGAACACTAAAGCGGACGCTCTGTCCAGACAATTCGAGACTATTGACAAACAGGAGATTGATGTCACTCCTGTCATTCCCCCAGACAGGATAATAGCAACTACTATATTGTCTATTTCCTCGTCCCTCTTGCAGGCCATACAAGCGAAACAAGGCATGGCACCCAGCGAGAGGCCTAATGATAAATTGTTCGTTGACATTCCCGAGAGACGGGATATTCTGTCACTTTATCACGATACTAAGACTGCTGGACATCCTGGTATTTCCAAAACAGTGTCAGCCGTTTCTCGGTATTTCTGGTGGGATACCTTACGTAAGGATGTTACTGACTATATAAGTGCTTGTACTACTTGTGCATGTATGAAAACCTCTCGTAGAGTTCCTTGTGGGCTGTTGCATCCGTTGCCCGTTCCCGAGAGACCTTGGTCTAATCTATCAATGGATTTTATTGTTGAATTACCCCCTTCGAATGGTAACACAGTCATCATAATGATAGTAGATCGGTTTTCCAAAATGGCTCACTTTGTGTCTCTTCGCAAGTTGCCCACTTCCAAGGAATTGGCTCTTATCTTCGCTAGAGAAGTGTTTCGATTACATGGTATTCCCTTATCTATTGTATCCGATAGGGGTAGCCAATTTATTTCCAGGTTCTGGAAAGCCTTTTGTTCGGAGATGGGTATTTCCCTCTCATTTTCTTCCGCTTACCATCCCCAGTCTAATGGAGCTGCTGAACGTGCCAACCAGTCTCTAGAGCAGTACCTCCGTTGTTTTGTGTCTCACCATCAGGACAATTGGTCTGACCTGCTTCCTTGGGCTGAATTTGCTCAGAATAATGCCAGTCATGATTCTTCCGGCAAAAGCCCTTTTTACGTTGTCTATGGCCAGCATCCCGTTGTTCTTCCGGTTGCATTCTCCTCTCAGGGCATGCCAGTTCTGGATGAGCATTTGGCTGGTTTGCGTAATACTTGGGAGCAGGTTCAGCGTTCTTTGGTGGACTCTGCTGCCCGCCAGAAGGCTCAGGCTGACAAGCATCGCAGAGCGGCTCCTTCCTATGTTGTGGGGGACAGGGTTTTGCTTTCCACACGGAATATTCGCCTCCGGGTGCCTTCTATGAAATTGGCTCCCCGCTTCATTGGTCCTTATCGCATTATACATAAGGTTAATCCCGTTTCTTATGCCTTGGGTCTGCCTAAGAATCTGCGTATACCCAATGTATTTCACACCTCTTTGTTGAAGCCTTACGTACACAACCGCTATACCCGGCATACTCCCCCTCCCCCTCCTGTCTCTGTGGAGGGTCATGAGGAGTTCGAAGTATCTGCTGTTATTGACTCTCGTTTTCTTAGGGGTCGGCTTCAGTACTTGGTACATTGGAAGGGTTATGGGCCTGAGGAGCGCAGTTGGATTTCTGCGGATGCTGTTCATGCTCCCCGCCTTGTACGTTCTTTCCATTCGCGTTTTCCTGCCAGGCCTGGTCCTGCCCGCCCGGAGGGCGTGTCCTCAGGGGGGGGTACTGTAGCGGTACTTACCTTATCCGGGGGCCGGACGCGGTCCTCTCTTCAAGCCGCGCGCGGTCCTGCGGCTGCACGAGCCGCGCGCGGCTCGTCCGACTGTTCTGACAGGAAGGCGGGCAGTGACCGCGAGAAGCGGTCACGTGTCCCGCCTGCAGCTAAGAGCGCGCCGCGAATCTCGGGCGCGCTCTTAAAGAGACAGTGGGAGCCTAAATTGCAAAAAGGCTCCCATTGGCTCCTGTCATGCCAATCACCCCATACACTTACCTGTTGGGGGAGTGGAAGTGACAGGAGCCAATCACATTAGTTTGAAGGCTACTTATACTTACCCTTTTCCCTTAGTTCCTTGCCCTATCGTGGTTTCTGCTACAGTTCCCTTTAGTGCTTGTTGTGTTCAGTTGTGTTTCTCCGTATTTGACCTTGGCTTTGTATTCTGACTTCGTTTTCGCTTTATCCTATTCTGTACTGTTTGCCGGCTTGCTGATTCCTGTGTACCAGTCCCCGGCTAGTTTTCGTTTACGCTGTCTCTTTGTGCCCTTGACCTCGGATCGTTCCTGACTCTGTCTTATCCTATTACGTCGAGTCCGGCCACTCTAAGGTCCGGTAGACGTATCTCTCCTCTGTACTGTCATCTGTTAGGGCTGGATCCTGCGTGTAGGGGTATATACTCGTTACAGGGATAAATTCAAAGGGAGGTGGGGGGGGGTCTAAATGGAAAGGGAGGGGGGTAATAAATTGACAGGGAGGGGGGTAATAAATTGACAGGGGGGAATAAATGGAAAGGGAGGGGGTAATAAATTGACAGGGAAGGAGAGATAAATGGAAAGGGGGGGTAATAAATTGAAAGGGAGGGGGAGTAATAAATTGACAGGGGGAATAAATGGAAAGGGGGGTAATACATTGACAGATGGGGGGAATAAATGGAAAGGGAGGGGGGTAATAAATTGAAATGGGGTAATAAATTGAAAGGGGGAATACATGGAAAGGGAGGGGGGGAATAAATGGAAAGGGAGGGGGGAATAAATGGAAAGGGAGGGGGGTAATAAATTGACAGGGAGGGAGGGGGAATAAATTGACAGGGAGGGGAGGGGAATAAATTGAAAGGGAGGGGGGTATTACATTGACAGAGGGGGGTGGGAATAAATTGACAGGGAGGGTGGGGGGAATAAATTGAAAGGGAGGGGGGAATAAATGGACAGGGAGGGGGGGTAAATTGACAGGCAGGGTGGGGGGAATACATTGACAGGGAGGGTGGGGGGGGAATAAATTGACAGGGAGGGTGGGGGGAATAAATTGAAAGGGGGGGGAATAAATTGAAAGGGAGGGGAAAGAAATTGACAGTGTGGGGGGGAAGAAATTGACAGGGAGGGGAATTGACGGGGTTGGAAGGGGGAATGAGAGTGGGGAGGGGAGAATAGATTGACAACGGGGGAGACGAGAGTGACAAGGGAGGGGAGAGAAGAGAGGGACAAGCAGGGGAGAAGAGAGTGACAAGGGAGGGGGGAGAAGAGAGGGACAAGGGGGGGAGAAGAGAGTGACAAGGGAGGGAGAGGGGGAGAAGAGAGTGACAAGGGAGGGAGGAGAGATTGACATCCATCACACACACACAATGCACCCCTTGCAAACAGAAAAACACACAATGCATTACACACACAGACACACACACACACACACAAGCAATGCAACCCTTACACACAATGCATTCCTTACACACACTCAATGCACCCCTTACACACACTCAATGCACCCCTTACAGACGCACACACTGCATCCCGTACATACACAGAAACACACCTTGCAGCCCTTACACATACAAACACAGATTCACACAATGCATTCCTTACACACATATAAGGACATCCCCTACTCCACCTCCTGTGAACAAACTCATTGGTGGAACATGAAGGTGGACCTTGGGAACCAGACCTTGAGCTGTGTAAAGGGCGTTAAAAAAATGGAGCTGCTTCCCGTTCTCCCAGAACATTTATTTTTGTGACCACAGTTACAAACAGCCTCCAGAGAGCCTGTTCTACACCAGACCAGTGGAGCCAGACTGCAGCTAGAGCCCATCATCATCCTCATCTGGTTGTAAGTAGGCAATGTAGTATATTATTCGTGGCGCTAATCTCTAATTTACCTCACAATAAAGAAACACTATAGTCCCCAGAACCACTTCAGCTTAATGTAGTGGGTCTGGTGTCTATAGCCTGTCCCTGCAGGCCTTTTAATGTAAACACGGCGGCACTGCAGCACTTGCGTTAGTTAACGGCAGATCATATGGGTGGGGCATTGTGATGTCATATGGGGGGCGGCAAACTTTACTTTTGCCTAGGGCGGCAAAAATCCTTGCACCGGCCCTGGCTCTGAGCAATTGCTGCCTCTTGACTTCAGTGCAAATAGGCTAACCAAACCAGGAAGTAACTTGACCAATTGTCTTATTGGCAGCCAGAGGGGTGTAACCAGGTTAATTTATAAAAGTGTCAATGTCTATTGAAATCTGCACTTTTTCCAAAATGAAAAAAAGAAGACACACTCTTCACACGTAAATCTTTTCATCAAGCTAAAGTGCTTTAGAGGTCTGGAGGGTCCCTTTAATCCCTTAAGGACCAATCTTCTGGAATAAAAGGGAATCATGACATGTCACACATATCATGTGTCCTTAAGGGGTTAAGGTTCAGTAACTGCTGGTGTTCTAAGAACTTTGTTTCCCATAACTTGTGGTTCTTCTCAACTCTGTCAAAGCACAGTCTGCTCCACTGGTTTCCAGAATCCTACTGGGCCAGTACCTTGTTGCAATCTGCGTGCTGAAGGTAGGATAACCAGGTAAGTGCACACAATAATGGAGGTAAACACCACACATAGTTTAGTGCCTCACTGCTCCACACTCAACAGGGGTAGCAGCAACTTTATTGTACCACAGACAAAGAAATACATTGAGAGCATGCTAGGATCACATCCTCAACAGTGTGGGTGGGGGTTTGGCCAGAAGCGGGGCTTTCCTGAGAAACATGAGCTAACTTAATAAACACAAACTATGTGATTAAAATGTAATTTAAAACAAGAACAGTGTATCTTATTAGCTCTACTACACACTCAAACACACTGACAAAAATAAGACAACGACATTTTGGCCCAAAATAAGTGCTGTCCTTCCTATATAGGGACAGTTGGGAAGTATGTGAAGTTGCAATGCAGGGGCAAGTCTGGTAGGAGTCACAAGAGCATGTATTGGAAATTCTGTTGTTGCAGGTGTACATTTCCTTACAAGATATTTCCACTGAGTGCAGATGAATTGCTTAATGATGCGTGTTTCTCTCTCTTAAAGAATCATCTAATAAAGAAGACATATTTCCAAGCTTTTCATATCGGTTCCGCAGTAAACAGGTGAGGAGATAATTACATATAACAGAGCATAACTAGCGATGTCACCTAGCAGGAAGTATCAAAAATCTTCACCAGCAAGCTTCCAACAGCTTCCTTCTTTTGTAACTTCTTATAAACTATGGGGGTGGAGGAATGCATTTTTAACCTTTTAGCCCCTAGTCCCAGGTGGGCTTGTAAAATGTGTGTCCCTGTTTCTTCTCTGCAGACAAACCTGCCTCTGCTGAAGTCATCATGTTGAAGACCAATCAAATAATAATAATCTCCCATTTCAGGACAGTCACTATGCACAAAGGTCAATTTCTAACCCTTTACAATGAACATGTCTTTTCGACATGTCCAACTGAACTCTGCTACTGATTTGCAATAGTCAATAAATACCAAAACTTTCACTGATTTAAAATTCTGATCATATCTGTTTAAACAGGTAATTTTCCTAGGAAGTGACAATCTAAATACAAAAAATGATTAAGTCTTTTTTACACCTTGGATTAGTGAGAGGAACCTGGAGGAACCTAGTGCAAGACTCCATTAACAGAAGATCCCTGTTGGCTCTGGTCAAAGACCAATTCCTAAAAATGTTCTTGGGTTGTAATTCTTTTGATCCAAAGAACCTGTCGAAGTTTAAATGAATATGTTTCACTATAACCCCACACAGTTGGTTAGCAAATGATAGCCATCTAGGTATACATTTTTTTATTTTAATTTTTACTAATCTATCTAGACTTCTACATTTATATTTGCCTCTTGCTTTAACAATTTCTGTTTTGTAAAATAGCCCAGAGGAGACATTTCCAAAATAACCATTGTTTCTTTATAAAAACCCATACACAGAGGAAATTCTGCCAATGAAAATGAAAGGGAAAGGTACAAATGTTATAGAAGTTCTTTGAAATAAAAAAAACAAAACAACCTGCCTAAAGCCTAATCTGTACAATGTCCCTGGAATCGAACCATACAGAAGACCTCAAATCGCATTATATTGAAACAAGACTTATGTAAAGTTTGACACATCACAATTATACAATTAGACTTGGTTTCAGTTCCAATTGACTTCCATCCAAAGTACATACACTTGGTTACAATTGTACCTGCAGCTAACCCAAGAAGCATTGAAATATTGCAGTCAGCTCGATAAACTTTCAGATAAACCAGAAATAGAGATTTTTAAAGTAATAGATGGGGACAACACATGGGGGAAAAAAAGCAAAAATAAATTACATTATATCATTGCAATAGTGATGTATTATATCACTACAATAGTGGTGCATTATATAATTGGTTGTCACAGAGGTAAGAAAGGAGAGAACGAAGAGAATGGTACGGTCAGAGGAGGTACAGGAACCAATAACTGAGAGGAACCAGTACTGGCTTGAGTTTTGTGTGAAGGAAAGTTTTCATTAAAAGGTTTGTCTTCAAGAGTTTAAAAAAAAAATGTAGAAGACAGATAGGGACATATTGGGAGTTGAGTGAGCAGTTTTAGGGAGGAATGATGATGTTTTGAGATTTTATTATGAGGAGTAGATTTTAAGGATGCTTGGACAGACCATTCTTCCCCCACTGTTCCTGTATGCCTCACGTGTTTTGTTAAAAAATGTTGTCTTGTTTTTCGTGTTGTACAATGCTGAAGAACATGTTGGCACTATATAAATAATTGTAATAATATAAGATAGGGGAAAATGGAGTGCTGGTAAAAAAGAAGCAATTGAGTTTTTCAAGGAAGGCTTGAGCCTGACAAACTCGGCCATGTTAGGGTCACTAAAACCCTTTCAGTTAGTACGTAGATACATGATGAGCTGTATCATACAAATATGGAGGAAAGAGAACATCATAGGGTAACCATATTGGTTACAGCAACCCATTTCAGATAATAGTCTCCACAATTACTTATAATATAGTTATGACCCTTGCTGTAATAAAATAATATATAATATAATAATATGTTTCCATGTGAATGAATAAAGACAAACTTTATAACATGAAACATAAAACTTTTCAGATATTTATACGAACAAAAAAATATGTAACAATTTTACTTTAAGTAATCACTGAAGATGGAGATGTTTATGAAAAAAAAAAAATAATAATCCAAAAATGGATTTTAATGTAAATTGTACAATACAAAAGATTGTTTTCATAGCAAAATGACAATATCCGGGTCTACAGTAAGAGATGGTGTAAGATGTCCAATATACAGATCCCCAACTACAACCTCTAAATTGATGTTGCATCTATCTTTTACTTTTGTTCCTCATGCCATATTCACTTTTCTGTTACATTCTATGTTACTTGTGTCCACGTTATGACATTCCATTATGTGTTCTTTGTCTTTTTTTGTTTCCATCTCTCTGCTGTGAAGTCACATACTCTCCACTTTCCATTGCTTTGCTGTCACATTCTCTGTTACTTACACCTCTATATCTACATCCCAATTCTATGTTGCTATTCTCCCTTCTGACAGTCTGTGTTTCTTTCATTGTTTCCAGTGACACTGTCTCTGCAGTACTTACTGACCTCTCTTTCCTGTCTGTTTTACTTACCTTTCCCAGCTCACACATTCTGTTCCTCCTATCACTTAGCTGTCCGTCTCTGTTACTAGTATCTCCCTCAGTTTGTTTCTCTCATATAATTTTGCAGCTATATTCCTATTTACCTTGCTGCTCTCTTATTTACTATCATCTACAGACACTATTCTGTTTGTTTTGCTGGTAAGGACAAGCGATGGATTCCATGTGAAACCAAGTGCACATTTATCTCTTTTAATTACAGTGTTCATGATGGGATTGGTAGTAAAGAGGCTGCAGAGCCATTGCTGGCCTGTATCCGAGATTCAGATAATCCGTTGTTAAAAGAATTTCATATCTTCTTATTAAATCCATTTTTATTCATTGTCAAGCTTGCCGATCCTTTACACAGTCTGCATGCAGATTATCCACCTGCTATTACCCTAATCTGGATAGAAATCTCTCAGAAGTTGTAATGGCCAATGGAAAGTGACAAAGGTGCACACAAGGCTGCACCGAAACACGCGTCAGGTTTTTTTTTGTTCTTTATTCTTTGGACGGGCACTTTCTATATCTATCTGTTCTATTCCTATTACCACTTTATGATAAACTTGGAATTTTCAATTGCATAAACTCAGTACGATGGACGAGTTGTTTAGCCTATATATGTGATTCCATAGCACCATCATAAGGGTAGATAGATATTTTCTACCTCAATAAGGACTACAGATTAGAATATTGCAAACTCCAGTCTATAGACATTTGTTTAGCCCTCTCACTGTTTAGCGATTATTGGATTTTTTTTACCGCCATAAATTTAGGGGTAACTTTCAAATATTGATTTATTCTGATAAGGATGCTAAAAATAGGCTCAACTAATAAAGTCCTCTTTAAAACTTTAAGCACAGCGATGATCTTCCAAAATATTTCCTAACGGTTTATATCTAGGTCAAGGAGTAGCCCCATAAAGTTAGTCTCACACTAAGTATTATTTGGGAATTTTATTTCACTCTGATGGAGATTCTCTAAGTCCGATTTGTATATAGGTCCATACTACGATCACACGGTATAGAATACATTCATCAATTCCAGGCTGCATTTATCCTGGTGATAAGGAAAAGTGCTTTTTTCATTCCAAATGGAAAGTGAACCCCGACATTTTATTTTATCTTTACAGGGACTCTTGCTAAAACAAAATCACAATATAAAAGCCAGAGTGACGAGAGTAGCAACAGAAAAACGAAGTAGTAGTAATCAGTTGGACATCTTGACCAGCAATCTGTCACCGTCATTCAGTAAAGTGAGAATTCCAGGGGATTTCGAGTAGCAGAACTGACATCACAGAATTGTTCCAGCGTGGCTAGTTTGGCCTTACATTTATAATTCACTTTGAATTCTCACGTTAGTAAATAGCCCTGTGTGCCTTGCTAACTTCTTATCGAGGGCCAACCGAGTTATATGTTAAAACGTGTTACTCGCACGTGGGCTAACACTTGACGCATTGCAGCTGCGCCTACAATCATGAAACCCGAAATGTTCAGTTATGGATGCGCCTCCCCTACACGTACATCACAGAAATAGTAATAATAATAAATATTTCTGTCGAAATGTACTAGCTGAATAATTATTCTGCCAAACCACTGGTAATTAGCTGTTTATGTGGAATAAGGAATTGGTTGGTTTAACTTTCCAGCCAGATAATGTTTTTTAAGTGATTTTAACACAAAGGTAAACAGTTGCTCCCACACAGTAGTGCTCACCGCAGATATAACTCATTCCTTCCATCGGACGGAGCTCTTATGTAAAAATAGCCATATATCGATATGAAATGAAATTTCTTCCACTTGAACTCCTGCCAAAGCATATAGCCTGGTCTTAAACACCATTGTGAACCCACTCGGCCCAGCCCACTAATTTGCGGTAACTTTATACTAACATTGCCTTGTTGTTCACTGGGGGTAAAACACTTGATTCTCTGTCCTATAACTCCTAAGCAAACGTTTACATTTTCTTTTGTATTTTTTATGCATTGTTTTTACCTAAAGGCACCGAAAGAAAATCTGTATTGCTCACTCCTCTGGCATTCAATGGGTTAATGTTTTACATAGTAAGGTCAGCATGCTATTCACCCCTCTAACACTGAAATTATTAAAATGCCAACAGGAACAGTATTTTACACTCTACACTATGCCCAATAGGTTAATGTTACTCAACAAAGGGGTTTTCTCATCAGTCCAGCATTCTAGGGGTTAATGTCACCTGAATACATAATCGGTGCCGCTGGCTACAATGACATTTAAAGTGGGGTACTTGCCAAAAACAATACTTTGCACTGCTCCAGGAAGCCACAAGTTACTAATATGGTACTCATTGCTCTGGCACTGAAAACGTTAATGTCTTAACCCAAATGTATCACTCACCACCTTAAAGGACCACTATAGGCACCCAGACCACTTCAGCTTAATGAAGTGGTCTGGGTGCCAGGTCCCTCTAGGTTTAACCCTTTTTTCTATAAACATAGCAGTTTCAGAGAAACTGCTATTTTTATATTAGGGTTAATCCAGCCTCTAGTGGCTGTCTCATTGACAGCCGCTAGAGGCGCTTCCGCGCTTCTCACTGTGATTTTCACAGTGAGAAGACGCCAGCATCCATAGGAAAGCATTGAGAAATGCTTTCTATGGACTGGCTGAATGTGCGTGCGGCTCGGCCCAGAGCTGAAGAAAGAGGTAAGTTTAACCCCTTCCACCCCCTAGAGCCCGGCGAGAGGGGGGCCCTGAGGGTGGGAGCACCCTCAGGGCACTATAGTGCCAGGAAAACGAGTATGTTTTCCTGGCACTATAGTGGTCCTTTAAGATTAAAGTGTGAAAAATCCAAAGAATGTCCATATCAATGCATTGGGATTGAAATAGTTAATACTGCTCACTGAACTGACAATTATATAAATAATTTATTGTTAATTTAATGCAATGTGATCATCATCATTATTTGAAGAGGGTTAACATATTATTAACATATTATTTAAAGGGGCACTATAGTCACCCAGACCACTTCAGCTCAATGAAGTGGTCTGGGTGCCAGGTCCCCCAGGTTTTAACCCTTCAGAGCAGTTTCAGAGAAACTGCTATGTTTACATTGCAGGGTTAATCCAGCCTCTAGTGACTGCCTTCCTGACAGCTGCTAGAGGCGCTTCTGCGACGCTGGATGCAAAATGGATGGATGCAAAAAAAAGCGTGCAGAACGTCCATCGGGAGCTGACATCGGCGAGGGAGGAGAGGTCACCAGCGCCGAGGGAGCCTGGCGCTGGATTAGAGTAAATTAGAGTTTTAGCCCCTTCAGCACCACAGGAGGGGGGCCCTGAGGGTGGGGGGGTCCTAAGGGTTATATAGTGTCAGGAAAACAGGAAACCGCTCAGTTTCTTGATACTTACAAGGTTAAAATGTCACCATTCTGATGTGGAAAGGGTTAGAGCATGTTACGCAAATCAACCAGAGCTTCACAGCCCTCTGGTACTCGCTGAATTAATTTCCTCTTCATCAATCAGGCTGTAAAACACAATGGGTTAAAGATTTATGCAATGTGGTGATCACTAGTAGTAGTCTGCCATCGCAAAGGTTAGCAAGTTGCTCCAAGCAGTGTGCAAACAGTAATCAGAAGTCACCCGTTTAACCCCTACATGTCAAAGGCATATCGAATTATATCATGATTGTCCATGAATGGGTTAATGGATGTTACCTACAATACCTCACACGCTCGTCCTGTGCTCGAAGTGTCAGGAGAAGACTGATGGAAACGGTGCACTTAAATGAACGGGGGTTTTATTTTTTGAACTTTAATTCAGCGACTGATACCACAGAGGACTGGAGAGGATCCAGCCATTCTTCCTCCATCCAGGAAACTCAGCAAAGCTTTGGAGGTCATGTTGGCCTGATTGTCATCTTGGACTGGTTGCATTTTATAACATGGCTTCTGGCACAGGAACGTGACAGAGTGATGTGCTAATAAGAGATGGGGAAGAAAGGAGGAGACGTGTCTTCATTATTGCTTGCTCAGCAGCACATGGAGTGGTTTCACAAGCTCGGCAGGAGGCCGGTGATAGGTGGCCAGAGGTTACTGAATTCCACGTCTCAGAACTTCTACTGAAAATTCACATTGATTGGCTCGTCCTTAGCTTGTTTGAAATAATCATGTTTCTCTTAGCTTAGAACGCTTAATGTTTGGATTAGTAAACTGTAATATACACAGTGTGAAGAGAGAGATTGAAAGTTATAAGGACCTCATCAGGCCTCAAACTTTCTGTATATTCACAGATTTTTACTATGCTTGAATGGAAATGTTCCACTCTGTGTTTATTTAATTGTGTACCAGAGGACCTCGTAATCTGAACGTAAACTAGTCGTTGATTCTATGAACTTTGAAATTGCTGTTTAGTGAATGAGTGAGTGCGATGAATCTTGTATGTTGTAAACTAGTCTTAAACAAGATTTGGAGATTTTATTAACTTAAATACTATTTATTATTGTTCATAAAGAGCCAACATATTCTTCATTGGCGTAGAGTTGGGTACATGACAAATACAAGTAAAAGATGACACACATTTAGAATTAATTTAACCTGCAATTTAAAAATAGCAACACACTTGCATTAGGAGCTTCCAGTCTAAAGATGACAAGTACTTGTAGAGAAGAACTTCCATTTGTCTCTGGCTATCACATCTTTGTCACATGCCTTGACTTTATTGGTTGCCGTCATATTGGCTGGTTAGAGTAAGCATTGAAACATAGAATGTGACGGAAGAATAAGAGCCATTTGGCCCATCTAGTCTGCACCATTTTCTTAGTATTTGTCAGTAGTGATAATGTCACTGCCTTAAACATGGAAAACCAAGGTTTGAGTCCTGGTCAAACCACCTCAACAGTAAGTGTACCTGGGTAGGACATCTAACGATACATATCCACCTACCTCAAATGCTCATAGATTGTAAGCTCATTTGACCAGGCCCTTCTTCATATCACCTCCATCCTCTTCATATTTGTGGTCTGATTGATTAAGGCTACCTCTTTGAGAAAATAGTTCCTTCCTAGTATTGAAAGTGCTGCTACAGATGTTCGGTTAAGCAATGTAGTAAACGACTAGAGTGCTGTAGCTTTGCGAAGCATCTGCTGAACATCTGCCACCGCTAGTAGTCCACATTTCGACAAATGTTCTGTTCTACATTGAGCATCATGAAATATTATGTTAAACATTCATGCTTTTTCTGGTTCACAAATGTTCAATGTACATGGATTGCTCATAAATTGGAACTTTAAATGTGTGTGCTTGAGTTTGGGAAATTAGTTCTGGCCTTGTACCCATGTTCTCTACCAGAAACTGAATTTTACGTTCTTAGAGGGTTCTACACAGCTAGGGGTATCTTCACTGAGCAGTAAATATTGGTGAGTTGATACCTGATTTGATAAAAATGAGACCCAAATAGCCAAAATGGAAAAATCTCCAGTTCGGGTTTTCATTTGACTACATTTTGAAACTCATAAGGTTATTCACTGATGTGAGAATTCAACATTAATTTCAAATTTAAGGTAAAAATAGACAAACTGGAAAATTCTCCAAGCCATCTAAACTCACATTGAATTCTAACTTCAGTAAATAACCTTGTTAATTGCGACTGGACCTCTTCTGCCCATTTGCTGGTGAATGTATAGGAATGCAACTACATAGTGGCCAGTAGGTGGTGCTGTTGCCTAGATGTTGCCCTGACTTGTCTATGGGTTTTTTAGTGGGACACGGAGCTCTTAGTATGGTACGTGTCATGTTTGATCAGTCGCTACACTGATTCTTTCTCCAAAGCTACTGGACTGAAGTTCTTGTGTTTTCTTATTTGTTAAAGGGACCAGGCACGGCACGGGCATGCGTCTTTCTATTGAAGACTATAATATTATGTTGGTCAAGTCATTTAGGCAGTAATTGGTTTTATCTATTATCAAGTCTAACATTTATTAATAATATATAAGATTCTCAGCAGTAAACAGGCTCCATAGCAGTATACACAGGGCTTCAGACCTTCATATAGACAGTAGCCTGGTTATTCGCTAAGGTTTGAACCGAATTGTGCGAAATTCAAAGTGCATTTTAAAATTTAAACCAGTATAGCTGCGCGGTAAGCATAGCTAACTTGGAGAATTGTTTTCCAGTTCAGTTATTTTGGAGTTAAAGTTGAAATTCACTTTGAATCTACTTTCAATTCCTCCCATTTCTCCCTTTACTGAATAGCCCTGTATAGGTATGTCTGTGTGGAGGGGGAGATGGGGACTGCGGTGTGTGTTGGGGGAGAAGTATGTTAGGAAAGTGATATGAGCTATTGTGTGTTGGGAAAGATGGGGAAGATTGTATTTTGGGAAAGACATTTAAAATAAAAAAGTGAACATTACTCCCCCCCTCCCTCTTGCTTACCTTGGTTGATGGAGGGGAGAACATTAATCCCTGCTGTTCCACTGGGTGTCTGCACCTTTAGCGGGTGATGATCACGATCACTTGTATTACTCCTTCTTGTGGAGTGGTGCAATGGAAACATGTGACAATTCTTGCGGGAGCAATATATGTGGTGTAAGCCCTTCGGGGTGCAGCTTACAAGCTCCATGTAAGTAGCCAAACTGTTTTAGAATGGTTTGACTTCTTATCTGAGATCTATTGGGCGTCACTCCCTACCTTATGATTGGAGACACCATGGAATTCCTGGCACCATAACTACTACAGCCTATCGGTTCCAAATGGGCAGTGCCATGCATGGTACAGGAATCAGGTAATAGTGTACTGAGAGCACAGGTAGCACATATTAGCCTCCGTATCCTCAGATTGGTTACCCTCAAATCTTATCTGACTCACTCAGGAGCTAAACGTCAGGTTTTAGTAAACAGACAGCTTAGTGAATAGGCCTTTTGGATTGGGGCCCTAAATTCCGGCCTGGGAGTGAACTGGAAATTATCAACTCCTGTCTCTGCCTCCCGGTCCTTCCATGTTATGGATAGAATAGCAGAAATACACACCGCGTTCCACAGGCAGTTAAGGAGAGCTTTCATGCGTTAGGTAATGGAGAGGTCAATATCTCTCCAGGGAGAATTACTTGAACAAAAAATGTTCCATACACACAAACTCTCCACTGGAGGTTTTATTGCTGACATATCTGACTTGTTCTGGTCTCATCTGCTCAATGTTTGTAAAACATATACTTTGCTAATAACTGATTTGTACACGAATTAAAACACAGCAAGTTGTTTTTCTTTTTATTTCTTGAGAGAGAATCTAACCCCAGATTTCTTCTAAAGCCGTTAGGACAAGCAATGTGTCTGCACATTTCCCCCCAGTATAGCAGGTTACCATAAACCAGTGGTTTTCAACCAATTTGCCGTGGCACAATGGTGTACCTCAAACCATCTCAGATCGTGCCACAAACACATTGACCTAAAAGATGTAACGGGCGTGATAAAGGCTCTTTCATGAGCTTAAATGTTGCTATCGTTGCTACAATAAACCTGCAATTGCTGGAAGTCTTGTGTGATCTGTTTTTTGTAAGCTTTAGATTTAATAGCATCAGCGAAAAAAATTATGTATTCAGCCACGATTAAAGGTGGTCGTATACTCAGCTACAATCTAAATGTGATTTAGAGAAAGGAGAAAAGTGGATGTAGCTTACACAGTAAAATTAACAATAAAAACACAGTAATGGAGTGTAAAAGGTGTTCCCCAACACCCCAAAGTCAAAATAGTAAAATAAAGGTACTTGAGAACAACAGGTGCCAAATACACACACCACTCCCTGTGTACCAATATAAAATAATAATACTTATACATGTACAGATGTATGTAGGAAATATTCCATGTAGTAAATTCCTATAACAACAAAAAATAGTACGTAGTATAGACTGTATATACAGATAGAGAGGTATAAAAGTGATTGAATACACTCACGAATTCCAGAGCCGTGCCAGGCTCTGTATATAATGCCCAAAGGTGCCTCAGAAGGCTATATGGAGAATCTTGAATGATGTCCTCCAAAAGCACGAAAAGCAGCAAATGATGATATAAAAATAAACAAATTTATTTCAAATAAAGGTTAAAAGATGACTGTGCAGGTCCCATATGGGTGACACACATATGGGACCTGAATTTGTGTGTCACCATATGGGACCTGCACAGTCATATTTTAACCTTTATTTGCAATCCCTGTGATTGCGTCAGCCGAGGAAGAAGCAGCGACGTGGGACATCGCCGCTGCCTCAGGTAAGTCACTGAAGGGGTTTTCACCCCTTCAGCAACCGGGGATTGGGGGGTGGGAGGGAGAGTGGACCTGCAGTGCCAGGAAAACGGATTTTTTTCCTGGCACTGGAGTTTCCCTTTAAGCTATGTTATTCCATTATCTTACCTTTATGGGAATTCATAAATGTTTTATAATAATTAATTATAGGCAATATTCTTGTACTTATCACAGTTGAATGCCTAGGAGAGTGCGTTGGAATAGCACTAAGGCTAATCCTCTTGTAAGTAAGGTAAACATTACTTTACCGTTACCGTTATTTCATTTTCATTAGTCTGTCATGTTCATTATGAGTATTCTTATTATCTAAGTACTCCCTCATCTGAATTATGACGAACAAGCACCTATTCACATTAGGTATGTTACTTTACTTATTTAAATGTTTCCATGACATCATACATACATATATTACAATTAATTTATTCCATCTACAGGTTCCACACTGTGCTCATTACGCAAAACCCCGGCAATGCCTGGTTCACTTAGATTATGGGCCATTCCAAAAATCGCTGCTAGACCAAGGAAAGCAGACCTGTATCGGTTGATTACCTCACAAAACACTGTCGTTTCTAAACCTCGGATTGTTTATTGATTGCCTAACAGGGCTTAATTGAAAACAAATCATATTGTTATAGGGATTTATCAGTAATGCTGAAAGCTAGAGATCCTAGGTTAAATGAAAATGATCTATCCCGAAATTCATTCTAGCATTTGGTCACTTCAGAGACATTATCTGATCCTCTCCCACAATGCAGGGAGGAACTAGATTTGTACTTTCACAAATTGGTGGATTTGGGGCACAAACATGGGGGTTTCACAGTCTATGACTATCATAAATATTTTTCAGCAGATTTAGCAGCAGATTTAGCTCAGTACAGCATTCATACAGATTGGTGTCAACTAGATACTGAGCCTTTCTGCTGTCACTTCACAATCCTTACACCTCCATCATGTGCAATATGTGCGTCCAATTCATTCCACTAATTTGTGCCCGAACAAGGTGCCCGAACTGTTCATTTCCTAAACAATGACAAACTGAAATAAACATTGACAACTTGGCCTTCTACATGACCTCTTACCCCTCTAATTATTTACGGGATGTTTTTTAATCATGGGTTCTTCACAATGGATTGATACTTGGCCCATATCACTACCCACAGATACACTGGAATGCATGGACTTATGCATAAACAATTTTTTATTTAGATGACCTCCTCATGGTAGACATTACTTCGAAAATAAATTAACAACAGTCTAATTCTGGATCCTTTCATTCATCCCCCCCTCCCTTTTCATGTTTACAAATAAATCATATCGGTATTCCCACAGGCAAATTTAATAGCAACAGGGAATGATTATTGACCCATTGGCTCATCATTTGCTATCCACATTCAGCATTAATTCTCTAATTCCGCTCAAATACTTTTTTCTGCAGTATACAATTGTTGACAATACCATACAAGCTATCTCGAAAGCATGTAGAACAGCGTGGCTCAGTAAAACAGATATTTTCAATGCCTTCAAGATGCTCCCCATCCACCCATTTTAGTTGCACCTACACGGTATACAATGGAGAGACAATAACTATTCTGCAACTAGACTTACATTTGGGGCAAAGAGCAGCCCAAACTATTCAACATTTTTGCTGATACCCCCTGTTTGCTCCTCCTCAATATAATGAGATGCCCAGAGGGTATTCACTACCTAGACAACTTCTTAATGGTTGAACCAGGCAACATTATAACACAGAGTAGTCCCTGTAAAAGTTCAGCGAATCTGGGAAGACTTGTTCAGATTCCTTGCACAAGCTTCCTGTTCACGCAGGGATCTACAGTCCCTCCTGGATTCACTGATCTATGCATTATGCATAATCCCGTAATTCCATTCATTCATTTCAAGGTTTTTTTGCCTCCTGCAGAGACCAGTATGTACTCATATTAAGACATTCCAAAATCAAACAAACTGATCCTCCGGTAGAAATATCCCTTTATCCCACAGACAACAACTGGTGCCCAATTAAAATTCTGGACCACTACTGCCATACTATCACAGGTCGTCCAGGTAAAACGCCACTTCTGACATTACACGATAAACTTCTCACATCAGCTAAATTCATATTTTACACCAGAACACTATTCATGAGACCCGTCTACATTTTCAGGTCATTCATTTAGAATTGGAGCAGCATCAGCTGCCTCTAGCCGAGATTTTCCAGTGCATATAATTATAAGACTAGGATGCTGGAAATCCTCTGTTTATAATAGATATATTCCTCAACCAGAGAAAGAATTATGGAAAGCATTTAAGAGTTTGACTATGTAATTGTATTATGTAACAAAGTGAGCATTTTTGGGTTTCTTTTTGCCCACTTTACTTACAACATGGTACGAGTGTCATATTCCCTTCGGCTCTATGTGAACGACTGCTTACACTCCCAGACGAGATTCAACAAGAAGACCCGGAGGGAGAGCAGCATGAAGAAGAACAAAAAATTACAGATCCCCCCCCCCCCCCGCCCTACCCCATAAAAGATTTGGGGCTATAGAGCCCGACATTCAGGGCTGTAGCCCCCTGTGGTGGAGTCAGAAGAAGGGTCAAGGGGGTTTTTGTTTTAGGCTCATGCCCTAGGTACTCTTTGGACCTACCCCTAGGTTGAATGCAGAGCATAAATGTGTCTTTTAAAGTCTCAATATTATTATATTCTCATCTAAATATTAACTGCCATAAACGTTATGTTCCATAGCATAAAATGCATCCAGCATTTAGTCCTCATTCTCTGTCATATAAATTTGTTGCATTTTGATTTCTTGGCAATTGTAAAGGTAAAAACCTTCAGAACACCCTGTGCCTATATAAAAATGCAGTGTAATAACAATAAGAAATTTCATTTTTTACTTGAAAAAGAACCTAAATGGCAGTGGGTATCTCCTTTCTCTGAATTCTCTTTCCTTACTACTTTTCGGCAACAAGTGGCCAGTGGCCTACTGTTAGGGACCTGTTTTAAATGTCCTTCGGCGTGTCAAACAGCATGTACAAATTCAAAGCAAACCTGCTTCCCATTCGATGAATATTTAGAGAAAAATAAAGTGAAGAAGGCAGATTGTCTCCTGCATGTTTCGCAGTGGGAGTTTTCCAGTGGAAAAAATTCAACTTGCATGTGCACACGGAATAAATAATGCAATCGTGGTTAAATACGGGGGTGAACAGATATGTAGGGTTCCTATTGGCTTCACCACCAGTGCATGTCTCCAGCCTTGTTCTATGCATTTTGCACACTTGAAAGATTTGGTCGTGGGGATCCATTTGGTATACGGCAGGGAAGAAAACATCCATGTTCCGAAACCCAGACATTTATCATGCCTGCTTTTCCAGTAAGTGAGCAGGATTATGACATCATCAGTAGGAGACCCCTATTACCCAGCATGTGCAGACATATCCTGCTTTCTGTCAACTTCATTTGGATAAGACACAAATCCTGGTAAAAAAAAACCAAAAACCCAAAACATGAATCCCTTATAAAGAAACAGTACAACCCCCTGCAACTGCAACACTTATTGAGACACCACTTAGCCGCAATATTTCCCGCGTAACCAGTTTCCATCTCTGGCAAACTCTGTAGCTCCAGGACCTGGTGTCTATTAATGTCTATTAATCTTTTTAGTATCCAAGTGAACCTTAACATTTCTGTTTCATAAATGTTTTATGCCAATTTTTGGCATCTGGCTGGCAGAGAATATTGAGAGTTGTAGTCTGCAGCAGCTAGAGGGTCTCAAGTTGCCTTTCCATTCTCCAATGGCACCAAACATGTCTTAGTTAATCAGGAATCCTCCACCGACAACACACCAGAAAATGTATTATTGTAATATCCCTGATTCGCTGCCTGTATTTAATGATGATAATGTAAATCAGAACTCAGTTCTTCGCCCCATCTGGTTCTTATTTCCCTGCAGGTACCCCACATTAATAATATTGATATTACCTGGGTAGGGCGCGCTGTGTCCTCTCTGACCCTACCGCTGACATCTGGTTACCCTTTCCCTTCTAAAAATCTCCTTACCTTAATCATTAACAGCAAAAACAAGGCTCGTTCTTACCCCTGATGCTTCCAATGTGCCTAAAGTCTTTTATTACCCTAACACATTTAATTTTTTATGTGACTCTCTTTTTCAGGCCACTTGTAAACTCATTATAAATGTCCCCCTTGAGCTGTTTCCAATAAAAAAAGAACATTTTCCCCACATGTATGTCTGGCTTTTGATTCCATGCTAACCTTCTGCACGGTTTATGTGAAGACCGAGGGTGGGCTTGTTATTCCGTAGCATATTTAAAATGAGGATAAAAAAAAAGAAGAATTTAAAAAAGAAAAAAAAAGAAGGTTCAAAGGCATGTGTCGGCTCTGTGTGACCTTGTAGTTATCACCGCTGAGAGACCACGAATATCACATGCCAACCTAAAGTCTATATTGCATTCGTGTATGTATGACTCCCTTATAGAACATTTGGAACTTAGGAAATGTGCAGCCCCTCCAACCAACTAATTAACTACATATTGAGTTAACATTGTTAGTGTAATTTGAAAAGTTTTTATTTATTTTGTAAAATATATATTTTCTTATTGTCCAGTCTGCCTTGTAATTACTGAATATTAATAATTCCCGCACTTCGGGGTCATCCGGATAGCTTTTCCGAATCATTTGCAAAGACAAAATTGATCTGACCCGAAACGCCAGGTGAACGAATTTCAGACCACCCGAAATCATTTTGTATTTGCTGTGCACAAGTCTACTAGCAATGTCTGTCTTTCTGAATCACTATATGAATACTTAAAAAAGAACAAAAGGTTTCTCATCTATGTCAGAATGTATTCATTTTCACTTCAATAAGTTAGATTTGCTGAAGTAGTTTTATTTATTTATTTATTTTTGCGTCTTGTTTTGTGTTTTGTTTTCTTTAACACTGTATTGCAAGTTTGTAGTGACAGGAAAAAAGAAAAAAAGAAAAAAAAAGAAAAGAAAATAAATAAATAAATAAATATATATATATATATATCTGTTGGATAAATCCAGCACGCTGGGTCCTTAAGACAAAATTCTTCTCCTTTCCATCAATACATAAAAAGTCGACATTTCAATGTGATAGTGTGTGTGTGTTTTGTGTAATTTATTAGAACACATAAACGCTTTTATCCAAGAGGTAAAATGGTCCTCCTGGAAAAGCAGGTCAAGGACAAGCACAAGACAGTTATCCTTGGAATTCCTCTGAAATATAGCTGTACAATAATATCAGAATAACTAATTAACCCCTTAATACCACAGCCAAATGTACACGTTGTGAACAAAACAAAACGTAAACAAAACCTGGCATTTGCGCTAAATGTCTGTCCAACCGTAATTCACCTCTTTCATATTAAATGCACCCCCCCCTTATTATATATCATTTTATTCAGGGGAAACAGGGCTTTCGTTTAACATTAAATATTTAGGTATGGAACATAATTTAATATTAAAAAAATATTAAAAAAATGGGAGAAAATAAGAATTTTTAAAAAAAATTTAGTTCTTCGTAGCATTTTAACTGTGACTGTCATAATACTGTTTGCTTTTACTTTTAAATTCTTTATTTTTTCAGTGCATTTGATAACAGTAATGCAATTTGACCAAGCAAAGGTGAAACTGAAAACAGTGTATAGCATTATATCACAGGTGCTTGGTTTTTGCGAGCATCGCACTTTTTTTTTTTCAGAACAATCATAACAGACAGTTACATGTCAGTGGTGCATGTTTGTGGGTATACATGTGAGGGCTGTAGTACTGAACATGTGGCTTGGGTTACTGTGCTCAGAGCGACATGAGGTTGGGGGGGCCTGTGTGACCCGAGTGTGTCAGGAGGGTTTGATTCGGTCAAGCCGGGCGCTTCATGACATCGGTTATTGTGGGCGTTGTGCCAGGCTAATATAGATGTCGAAGCGTGTGCCGGGACCTAAGTTGTGAGCTAGCTACATGTGTTATGTACATAGAGTGGGTGCTCCTAACCAAGGGAGCTGCGGGGGGGTGGTGAGTGAGTTTGCGGCGTACCGTCCCTCTCTTGTGCTGTTGTACGTGTGGAAGGGCTGGTGTATCATCTCCCAGGGGAGCTATCTCCTGTTGGGTTGACTCAGTAATGAGCCGCTATGTCTATGGGCATATGTATGTATGTAGTGTTGACAAATAGGAGGAGAAGACATAAAGTGAACTTATCGGAGAAAAAAGAGAAAATAAAATAAAACTTTTCGTTGGCTCAAGAGATCATAGGACGAACTTGGTGAGGAAACAGTTCCAGGGGACGTTAAAGCCTCTGCCGGCTTTTGCGGTTCAGGTCCCGGTAAAGTTCGAGGTGCCTGCTCTTGGGGTAAATGGTTCAACCGTATCCGGGTCCCAGGTTGTTGTGCCGGTCGCGGCTGGTCGAGCTGGTGTCTGCGGTGTGAGGCCCAGGGTTGTCGAGATTGCAGGGATTTCTTCTGGGGATCGTATTAGATGGGTGGTCCCGTTCCTGTTTACTTGTAAGGTGCCCAGGGGTCCCCATTTATAGGATATTCCAGCGGTACATAGTTGAGATGTCAGGGGAGCCATGGTCCTGCGCCACTGCAATGTAGCTTTAGATAAGTCTTGGTAAAACGAGAGGTGAGAGTTCTCAAATTGTACCGGAGCTTTTCCCCGCAGGGTTGACATAATGCGGTTCCGGTCTGCGTATGATACGCATTTCAAGATGACGTCCCGTGGCGTTACTGTGGTACTTTGTGGATTCCTGGCAATTCGGTAGACCCCATCTAGAGTCACCTTCTTAGCGGCCCCCGGTGGTAGTATGGCTGCCAGTAGCCTCCGTACATAATGGGGTAATTCCTCCGCTGTTATCTCTGCGGGTATTCCGCGGATTTTAACGTGGGTGCGGCGGTGGCGGTCCTCCATTGCGGTCAGTTGCATAAACATAGAGTGCTGTGTTCCTTGGAGCTGGCGGACCGTGTCGCCAAGCGTTGTAATCGCTGTTTGTACCTCACGTATAGTGCCTTCTGTGGCCTGTACCCTGGTGGCGACTGCCTGGATCTCCCTTTGAGCTAAGGCCCTGTCTGCTGCTATCATACTGTGCAGGTCTGTTAATAAGGCCTTGAGGTCGTCCTTTGTGGCTGGTGCTGATCTGCCCTGTGAGCGCTTGGGAGGGCTGTGTCATAGCCTCAGGTGTCTGGCTGGGCCCTGTGCTCTGGGCCTCCAGCGATTGCTGGGATGAAGCTGCGTCTGGGTGTTCCCCTGTCTGGCTTGCTTTGCCCTGTGGGGTTTTTTGGAGCATAGCTCCGATGTCCCTACCTTCAGGCTTCTGTGATCGTCGGCCCATGGTACAATCTGGAGGTGGAGAGGGTGAGTTACGGGCGTACCCGGGTGTGTTGTGTGCCAGTGGGCCGCCCAGGAGTGTCTCCAGGGAGAAGCGTGGCGGCTGCAGGTAGGCCGCAGCCTTGCGTTTTGGCGTGGGTCGCCCTGTGGGATACCGGAATGGCATCAATCAGTGTAGCGTTTCACCCTGGGCGGGATGGTGAGGTGCCCGGTACCGGGTGGTGTCAGGGTTCGACGGAATGTCCCGGTTTAGGCAGTGAGTGTCGGGAGCCGACAGATATGGCGTCCGTCTTGTCCCGCTAGCAAGCTCCGCCCCCCAGGTCTTCAATACTGTTTGCTTTTACTGCAATACAATACACATATTTGTATTCAGCGATGTCTCACGTGTAAAACAGTACCCCCTATATACAGGTTTTATGATGTTTTGGGAAGTTACAGGGTCAAATATAGCGTGTTACATATTTCCTTTTTTTCACATTGAAATTCGCCAGATTGGTTACGTTGCCTTTGAGACCATATGGTAGCCCAGAAATGAGAATTACCCCCATGATGGCATACCATTTGCAAAAGTAGACAACCCAAGGTATTGCAAATGGAGTATGTCCAGTCTTTTTTTAGTAGCCACTTGGTCACAAACACTGGCCAAAGTTAGTGTTAATATTTGAAAATGCAAAAAACTAATTTGAACGCAAATTTTGGCCAGTGTTTGTGACTAAGTGGCTACTAAAAAAGACTGGACATACCCCATTTGCAACACCTTGGGTTGTCTACTATTGCAAATGGTATGCCATTATGGGGGTAATTCTCATTCCTGGGCTACCATATGGTCTCAAAGGCAACCTGGCAAATTTTAATGTAAAAAAACTGAAACGCAAGCCTTATATTTGACGCTGTAACTTTTGAAAACACCATAAAACCTGTACATGAGGGAGACTGATATACTCGGGAGACTTCGCTGAACACAAACATTAGTGTTTCAAAACAGTAATGTGTATGTGTATATATATATATATATATGTATATATTTTTTTTTATTCATTTTATTTATATATAGGTATATATATAGTGATATATACGTATATACTTATGTATATAGATATATATATATTATTTCGTTCTACATGTATTTTGATATCCATATATATATATATTCATTTTAAAATACAGTTAGAACGAAATTACGCATGTATATATATTTTTTATATATTTATTTTTTATTATTTTTTTAATTTTATTTTTTAACGTATATATATATATTTATTTATTTTTCGTTATATATAAATATATATATAATGAAAATTCTCTATATATTTAATCAATATCATTGTATGTGTATTTTGATATATATATATATATATATATATATATATAATTATGTATATATTAATATTAAAATACACGTAGACAGTGTATGTATATTTATGTGTATGTATGTATATGTGTATATATATATATATATATATATATATATATATATACTTAGATCATATATATAATAAATATATATATGATCTAAGTATATATTATTTATTTTTACACTGATTTAACTTATTTTATTTTCAGGCAGCAGGGGGAGTACCTGTCATTACAGGCACTCCCCCTGCTGGCATTGACATGGACGGCTATGCCGTCCATGTGATCGCGGGGTCCTCGCAAGGAGCTCGCGATCACATGGCCCAGGGGGGCCGAAGAGGACGGAGGGGGACTCCCTGGGCTCCCAGGTAAGTCCCCCATACCGCGATCGCAGGCGTGGGATCGCAGGCGTGGGATCGCCGGCGACCGGGTAAACACAAAAGATTGCAGGGCGTTCTATGCCGCCCTGCGGCGTTTAGAGCCACCAAAATACGGTCGGCATAGAACGACCTGCGGTCTTAAGGGGCTAAAAGTTCACTATAAGCACCGTATCCCCATCATTTTAATCAAAGTGGTTGATTTACATTGGTTATGGTGCAACAACCCTAACCCTGCATCCTTTTTTTTTTAAATAAAAAATTTAAATCTGGATATAAAAAAACTTATTTTTCTGTGTCTAATGGCACCTGCCTGAGCTATAACTCAGCCAGGTGGAATACTCTCGTCCTGACTGGCATATCAGTTTTCTTCAGTATAAGAAGATTGCCAAGACCCTGAAACTGAGCTGCAGCACGTTGGGCAAGAACAAACAGCGGTTTCACAGGACAGGTTTCACTCAGAACAGGCTCCACTCAGAACAGGCCTCGCCATGGTCGACCATAGAAGTAGAGTGCACATGATCAGCGCCATATCCAGAGGTTGTCTTTGGGAAGTAGACGTATGAGTGCTGCCAGCATTGCTACAGAGGTTGAAAGGGTGTGGGGTCAGCCTGTCAGTGCTCAGACCATATGCCGCACACTGCATCAAATTGGTCTGCATGGCTGTCGTCTCAGAAGGAAGACTCTTCTAAAGATGATGCACAATAAAGCCCACAAACCGTTTGCTGAAGACAAGCAGACTAAGGACATGGATTACTGGAACCGTGTCATGTGGTCCGATGAGACCAAGATAAACTTATTTGGTTCATATGGTGTCAAGCGTGTGTGGCGGCAACCAGATGAGGAGTACAAAGACAAGTGTGTCTTGCCTACAGTCAAACATGGTGGTGGGAGTGTCATGGTCTGGGCCTGCATGGTCTGGGCCTGCCTGGTCTGGGCCTGCCGGCACTGGGGAGCTACAGTTCATTGAGGGAACCATGAATGCCAACATGCACTGTGACATACTGAAGCAGAGCATGATCCCCTCTGGGCCGCAGGGCAGTATTCCAACATGATAACAATCCCAAACACACCTCCAAGATGATCACTGCCTTGCTAAAGAAGCTGAATGTAAAGGTGATGGACTGGCATCTGTGGGGCATCCTCAAATGGAAGGTGGGGGAGCGCAAGGTCTCTAACATTCACCAGCTCCGTGATGAGTGGAAGAGGACTCCAGTGGCAACCTGTGAAGCTCTGGTATACTCCATGCCCATGAGGGTTAAGGCAGTGCTGGAAAATAATGGTGGCCACACAAAATATTGACACTTTAGGCCCCAATTTGGACATTTCCACTTAGGGGTGCACTCACTTTTGTTGCCAATGGATTAGCCATTAATGGCTGTGTGTTGAGTTATTTTGAGGGGGCAGACAATTGACACTGTTATACAGGCTGTACACTTACTACTTTACATTGTAGCAGAGTGTCATTTATTCAGTGTTGTCACATGAAAAGATATAATAAAATATTTACAAAAATGTGAGGGGTGTACTCACTTTTGTGATATACTGTATATATATATATATATGTAGTTAATACAATGTTAAACAAAAATCTGCACACAAGTCAAGCCATAAGACTTGCTTTTCCCACAGAAATCACAAATCTTCAGTGATGTTACTATCGCAAAGGATTCTGGGTGGGCATATGTGGTGTCTGTGGTAAAAGCAAGTCTTATGGCTTGACAGGTGTGCAGATTTTTGTTTAACATTGTATTAACTATCCACAGACTTCAGGTGAAAGGGGTTTTCAATCACAATTGATGCTTGCACCCATAAATATGTAAAAAAAAATCCAACGTATGGAAATGAAAACAGGTGCCCTAGTGAACCCTAAAGGTTAAAATCTCTTGTCTTAAGGTGAAATCTTAAGATGAAAGGAACCTATTGGAGGCATGCTTTACAGGAAACTTAGAGCAATATAAATGAGATATTCCAGTGGTTACCCTGGATTACCAAGAGTCTTCACCATATTCTTCCAAATTGGAGAAGTACCATGACAGGTGATGCATTAGAGTCATGTTTTTTTGTATTTGCACTGTGGGGAGTTTTATCGTGTTTGGTCTCTCTCCTCAATCTTTTTGGTACCTAGCTGTTTGTTCTCAGAGAGACCTCAACATCCAGACCAAAAATAGCACCATACTGATGAGACCCTTTAAGGTTAGTTTCTGGTCACCGATACTTTTAAATCATAGCGGATGCTTTGGTTTTACAAATTGCTTTGTTAAAACCAGTGTCCATTGCTAAGGGTATCTGCAGAAATACAGAGTGAAGTCTGGGACATGATGCCTGTCTGTGCTCACTTGCAGGTCGATTTGGGTATTCTGGTAGAGTTTCGGATAATAAAAATTAAAAATAGTTAGGCACACTCCAAATGTTAATAAAGTCATTCTCAAGAAGGAGCTAAACAAATGATACTGGGTGCTCACTCACACAAGGTCCCATTCCCAAAGGACCAAAAAAGTTACAAATTCTATCCAAACAAGGAGCAAACCATAATATATAATCAACAATCTTTATTAGATGGGTCCACAACAATTGGATATCTCATCATACATATCAATAAACCCAAACAAAAAACAAACATTGCCATACAGATGGTACAGAGAAATGACCAGAAATTCTAAAATTGCATATGAGCAAAATATATTGTAAATAATTTGCTGAACGTCAGTGTAGTAAATAGCTATATGCAAAAACATAACATACAGGGATATAATTTCTAAATTAGTGGGGTAATAGCTGCTTGATCCAAGGAGATATCTGACTGCCATTTTGGGACCAAGAAGGAATTTTTTCCTAGTTTGTTGCAAAATTGGAAGCGCTTCAGACTGGGTTTTTTGCCTTCTTTTGGATCAACAGCAAAAACATATGTGAGGATGGACGCAAGTCTCTTTTCAGCTATGTAACTATGTAACTATGTAACAATGTAGATACCAAATCATAATAACACACACATAAATATATATACAAAAGACAGATGCATCCCACAGGGTAGAAAAATCAGTCAGCAAGCCCCCAACGTTTCGGCAAGAAGAATGCCTTTATCAGGGAGGGAGTTTTGGAAACACGATTTTTCATGTGTCTATGCCTAAGAAGGCCCCTTTAAAGTTCAACTTGAGATATTCAGGTGATGCCTAACAATACCTTTTGTATTCCTTGTTGCAGACATGGCAAGGTGTTAGACACACTCTAAGATAAGAGAATACAGATAACACTTACTCAAAGACTGTAAACCGCTTGTGTTTCAATGAAAAGTATGCAAGATCCCCTACAAGCCAACATGGATCCACTTATTGATTTCAGGAGACGGTGCATTCTTTATTAGTGTAATGAAATTCAGCTTCAAAGTGGAAACAATCTTGGTGGAATTATTTCCTTTAGAGAATGAATGTGCATGTGATTATTTTTATGATGGGTATATAAATAGCATAAAATAATATGGATGCATCTGTTTCCGTTTCACAAATGCACTCCCCCCCCCCCCCCCTTCTTTGCAACCACAGCACAAATCGTTTTTGACAACTAAGGTTTGAAAATTTGCGGACAACTCTTTTCTGGTCATTAATGCTGAAGACAATGAACTGTTAAGCCAGAATTTAGGGAATATCTTTCCAAATTGGCAGGGGAAGGTAATAGAAGGGATTTGTTAAATGGAAGAGGTTGTAAAATATATACATTCTTCGTAGATAGAATGACGGAGAATTTAGTGGCAGGGAGGTTAGTAGGGGTTGTGAATCAGTAGTGGATGTGTTTTTGGCATAATGATGATTAATGTTGATAAATGGTGTAACATGACATGATTCATCACATAAAAGGCTTATTTCCATTCTCTTAAGTAAGTTTGGTCTTTTTTTTTTATTTTTTGCTCAGCAGATACATTTTTTTATATAAATCTTCTGTTGGCACAGAATCGAGAGAAAGAAAAGTTGTAAAAGGATGAACATCTCAGTTATAAAGAAATCTGCATTCTTTATTAAAGGCCAGCAAGGTTTTGTCATGTATAAATAGGGGCATAAATTCTCGAGATGAAAATATAATTTTGCCTCTTTATAAATCGCTGGTAAGACCACACCTTGAATATGCTGTGCAATTTTGGGCACCTGTTCTAAAGAAGGATATCATGGCACTAGAAAAAGTGCAGAGACAAGTTACAAAATTGATAAAAGGAATGGAGCATTTTAGTTATGAAGAAAGGTTAAAAAATGTAAATCTCTTCAGTTTGGAAAAACGGCGTCTTAGAGGGGATATGATAACATTATACAAATATATTTGGGGCCAGTGCAAACCATTATCTGGAAATCTATTCATAAACAGGGCTATACATAGGACACAAGGTCACACATTTAGGCTTGAAGAAAGGAGATTTCATCTAAGGCAAAGAAAAGTTTTTTTTTTACAGTAAGAGCAATAAGGATATGGAATTATCTGCCTGAAGAGGTGGTTTTATCAGAGTCCATACAGATGTTTAAGTTGCAATTGGATAAATACTTGCAAAAACATAACATACAGGGATACAATTTCTAATTAGTGGGGTAATAGCTGCTTGATCCAAGGAGACATCTGACTGCTATTTTGGGGTCAAGAAGGAATTTTTTCCTAGTTTGTTGCAAAATTGGAAGCGCTTCAGACAAGGTTTTTTGCCTTCTTTTGGATCAACAGCAAAAGCATATGTGAGGAAGGCTGAACTTGATGGACGCAAGTCTCTTTTCAGCTATGTAACTATGTAACTATGTAACTATATATATATATATATATATATATATATATATATAGGTAAAAAAGTTCAGAGGTGCCCAATTTTCCTTCTCAGCTTTTTCTTGGTTTTTCAAATTTTTTCAATGATGGGCAGAAACGTTCTCCCTGGCAAATTCTAAAATCACACCTTGCATTAAAGGAACACTCCAGATATACAAATCACTTCAGTTTGCTGATATGCTTTGGGTGTCTGGAGTCTGTCATATTTGTGACTTTTTATAAAAGTTCTGATTTCAGTATAAATCATCACTTTTGTAAAAAAGCCAGAAAAGTTTTGTTTTGCTTCTATTAGCTCCACAGAGGTGACAGAAGTGGTAGGCGTGCTACGCTAGAGTGCACCTACCTTCCCCCTTGAACTACAGCTCATCGAGAACCTTAGGAAACCCGTGATCGGTTGTGTCAGCATGTTATCGCACACAATGAGAAGCCTCTGATTGGTGAATTCCCCAGCACAAACTGAAATGGAAATACGTGTTGGGAGAGAGGGGAGGGGCAAAGGTTGCAGAGAGCAGGTCATCCAATTTTGCAAGCGGTTATATTCATATCCCCAAAGAAAAATCACAAAAAAAAAATATGCATGTTTTCTTTGGGGATGCATCTACTAAATCGTTAAAATGAAAATCAATGAAGTGTTCCTTTAATGTAATCAGTTATTCACAGCAGTTCTGTTGGGATACTTTTACATAATTCCTGTAAAATATGTTTTTTTTTATCCGCATAAAGAATTGATATGGACGGTAGATTTGGCATCCCCATGTAGCTCTTTTCCCATATATTTTTCCACCAGTTACTGTTCTAGTCTGCAACACTTCTAAAGTTCCAAGACATTAGCAGAGACAATATGGTCTTATGAGCACCAGAGAAGATTATAAAATGTCAAATGTCTCAGATGAAATAAATCAACTAGCACTGACAACTGCATCAGACCATATACATAATGACCAGATCCGGCCATATACATAATGACCAGATCAGACCATATACATAATGACCAGATCAGACCATATACATAATGACCAGATCAGACCATATACATAATGACTAGATCAGACCATATACATAATGACCAGATCAGACCATATACATAATGACTAGATCAGACCATATACATAATGACCAGGTCAGACCATATACATAATGACTAGATCAGACCATATACATAATGACCAGATCAGACCATTTACATAATGACCAGATCCGACCATATACATAATGACCAAATCAGACCATATACATAATGACCAGATCAGACCATAAGCATAATGGCTAGATCAGACCATATACATAATGACCAGATCAGACCATATACATAATGACCAGATCAGACCATATACATAATGACCAGGTCAGACCATAGACATAATGACCAGGTCAGACCATATACATAATGACTAAATCAGACCATATACATAATGACCAGATCAGACCATTTACATAATGACCAGGTCAGACCATAGACATAATGACCAGGTCAGACCATATACATAATGACCAGATCAGACCATATACATAATGACCAGATCAGACCATAGACATAATGACCAGATCAGACCATTTACATAATGACCAGATCCGACCATATACATAATGACCAAATCAGACCATATACATAATGACCAGATCAGACCATAAGCATAATGGCTAGATCAGACCATATACATAATGACCAGATCAGACCATATACATAATGACCAGGTCAGACCATAGACATAATGACCAGGTCAGACCATATACATAATGACTAAATCAGACCATATACATAATGACCAGATCAGACCATTTACATAATGACCAGGTCAGACCATAGACATAATGACCAGGTCAGACCATATACATAATGACCAGATCAGACCATATACATAATGACCAGATCAGACCATTTACATAATGACCAGGTCAGACCATATACATAATGACTAGATCAGACCATATACATAATGACTAGATCAGACCATTTACATAATGACCAGATCAGACCATATACATAATGACCAGATCAGACCATAGGCATAATGACCAGATCAGACCATATACATAATGACCAAATCAGACCATATACATAATGACCAGATCAGACCATATACATAATGACCAGATCAGACCATATACATAATGACCAGATCAGACCATATACATAATGACCAGATCAGACCATATACATAATGACCAGATCAGACCATATACATAATGACCAGATCCGACCATATACATAATGACCAGATCCGACCATCGACATAATGACCAGATCAGACCATAGACATAATGACCAGATCAGACCATTTACATAATGACCAGATCCGACCATATACATAATGACCAAATCAGACCATATACATAATGACCAGATCAGACCATAAGCATAATGGCTAGATCAGACCATATACATAATGACCAGATCAGACAATATACATAATGACTAGATCAGACCATATACATAATGACCAGATCAGACCATATACATAATGACTAGATCAGACCATATACATAATGACCAGATCAGACCATAAACATAATGACCAGATCCGACCATATACATAATGACTAGATCAGACCATATACATAATGACCAAATCAGATCATATACATAATGACCAGATCAGACCATATACATAATGACCAGATCAGACCATATACATAATGACCAGATCAGTTCATAAACATAATTACCAGATCAGACCATATACATAATGACCAGATCAGTTCATATACATAATTACCAGATCAGACCATATATAATGACCAGATCAGACCATATACATAATGACCAGATCCGACCATATACATAATGACCAAATCAGACCATATACATAATGACCAGATCAGACCATAAGCATAATGGCTAGATCAGACCATATACATAATGACCAGATCAGACCATATACATAATGACCAGATCAGACCATATACATAATGACCAGGTCAGACCATATACATAATGACCAGATCAGACCATATACATAATGACTAGATCAGACCATATACATAATGACCAGATCAGACCATATACATAATTACCAGATCAGACCATTTACATAATGACCAGATCCGACCATATACATAATGACCAAATCAGACCATATACATAATGACCAGATCAGACCATAAGCATAATGGCTAGATCAGACCATATACATAATGACCAGATCAGACCATATACATAATGACCAGGTCAGACCATAGACATAATGACCAGGTCAGACCATATACATAATGACTAAATCAGACCATAAACATAATGACCAGATCAGACCATTTACATAATGACCAGGTCAGACCATAGACATAATGACCAGGTCAGACCATATACATAATGACCAGATCAGACCATATACATAATGACCAGATCAGACCATTTACATAATGACCAGGTCAGACCATATACATAATGACTAGATCAGACCATATACATAATGACTAGATCAGACCATATACATAACGACCAGATCAGACCATATACATAATGACCAGATCAGACCATAGGCATAATGACCAGGTCAGACCATATACATAATGACCAAATCAGACCATATACATAATGACCAGATCAGACCATATACATAATGACCAGATCAGACCATATACATAATGACCAGATCAGACCATATACATAATGACCAGATCAGACCATATACATAATGACCAGATCCAACCATATACATAATGACCAGATCAGACCATATACATAATGGCCAGATCCGACCATATACATAATGACCAAATCAGACCATATACATAATGACCAGATCAGACCATAAGCATAATGGCTAGATCAGACCATATACATAATGACCAGATCAGACAATATACATAATGACTAGATCAGACCATATACATAATGACCAGATCAGACAATATACATAATGACTAGATCAGACCATATACATAATGACCAGATCAGACCATATACATAATGACCAGGTCAGACCATATACATAATGACCAGATCAGACCATAAACATAATGACCAGATCCGACCATATACATAATGACTAGATCAGACCATATACATAATGACCAGATCAGATCATATACATAATGACCAGATCAGACCATATACATAATGACCAAATCAGATCATATACATAATGACCAGATCAGACCATATACATAATGACCAGATCAGACCATATACATAATGACCAGATCAGTTCATAAACATAATTACCAGATCAGACCATATATAATGACCAGATCAGACCATATACATAATGACTAGATCAGACCATATACATAATGACCACATCAGACCATATACATAATGACCAGATCAGACCATATACATAATGACCAGATCCGACCATATCCATAATGACCAGATCAGACCATATACATAATGACTATATCAGACCATATACATAATTATACAATATACATATACGCAAATCTACCTGATCTCTCCCCGTCCCTCTTGACTTGTGTCTCTGACTGCCTCTCTGCTGTTTCTAACTGGATGGCTGCCCACTTCCTTAAACTAAACTTGACCAAAACTGAAATTATGGTCTTTCCTCCCTCAAGTGTTGCTACTCCTGTGTCTGTCTCCCTCCAAGTCAATGGTGCTACCATCAGCTCCACCACGCAGGCTCGTTGTCTAGGTGTTCTCTTTGACTCCGACCTCTCCTTCAAGCCTCATGTTCACTCTATCGCCAAATCCTGTCATTTCCATCCCAAAAACATTCCGCGCATGCGCCCCTACTTAACGCCAGATGCGACTAAGGTGTTGGTCCATTCCACTGTACTTTCTCGCCTTGACTACTGTAATCTGCTTCTCAGTGGTCTTACGTGCTCCCAACTTGCGCCGTTACAGTCCATAATGAATGCGGCGGCGAGGCTCATCTTTCTGTCCGCCCGCACCTCCCATGCCTCACCCTTCTGTCAGTCCCTACATTGGCTTCCTATAAAATATAGAGTTCAATTTAAAATTCTGGTTCTTGCTTTCAAATGTCTACATAATGCTGCTCCCACCTATCTATCCTCCCTTATACACAAGTATGTCCTGTCTAGACCCTTACTATCTGCTGAAGACATACGTCTATCTTCTGTCTGTACTCCCACCTCTGATGCTCGCCTTCAAGACTTCTCGAGGGCTGCACCGTTCCTGTGGAACTCGCTTCCCTCCTCTGTTAGATGCTCACCCAGTCTCCACTCCTTCAAAAAATCATTAAAAACCCACTTCTTCATAAAAGCGTATGAATTAAACTCTTAATAGCTCCCAACTGATTCCTCTTCTGCAACTGTCACTAGTCTAATACTATCCTTACCTTTTGTGTCATTTTACCCCACTCCCTCTAGCATGTACCATTATTGAGCAGGGCCCTCAACCCCTCTGTTCCTGTGTGTCCAACTTGTCTGGTTACAACTACATGTCTGTTCGTCCACCCATTGTAAAGCACTGCGGAATTTGACGGCGCTCCATAAATAATAATAATAATAATAATAATAATAATAATAATTACCAGATCAGACCATATACATCATGACTATATCAGACCATATACATAATAACCAGATCAGACCATATACATGACCAGATCAGACCATATACATAATGACTATATCAGACCATATACATAATGACCAGATCAGACCATATATATAATGACTATATCAGACCATATACATAATGACCAGATCAGACCATATACATAATGACTATATCAGACCATATACATAATTACCAGATCAGACCATATACATAATGACTATATCAGACCATATACATAATGACCAGATCAGACCATATACATAATGACCAGATCAGACCATATACATAATGACCAGATCAGACCATATACATAATGACTATATCAGACCATATACATAATGACCAGATCATACCATATACATAATGACTATATTAGACCATATACATAATGACCAGATCTGCTGTGACTTTCCGATCTCTAGAAAGATTATGATAGCTTACCATCAATATTTACTTGGCAGACTCTTGAGATACTAATATTTTCAAGGTTCCACCAAACTTTCATCACCTTGAAGAGTCTTCAAAAGAACATTACACCAAGAGAAGTGTGTCTTTGACTAAGCATGACTTTATGGCAAAATGCATTCGGTGAGTCACTATGGCATTTAATAACTCAGCATTTTCCTTCACGTGGAACCTCATGTCTAGTATTTTTTTTCATAAAGGAAGTGTTACTACAGTGGATGTTGTCTTGGTGTTCCACCCCTGAGCTTGGACCTCTGCAAATAATTACCAAATATTAAATATTCCCTTCTATATAGAAATTGCTGTACTTCGTACAGAATTTTGATAGATCAGAAAACTTATTCACAGCATATTATGGACGGACATCTGACCACTGAGCTATCTCTTCACCTATTTACCAGAAATCCCCAGGACTGTTCAAACTCGATGTCTGAAGAAGTTTTAGAAGAACAATCAGAGCCTTTTTTCTTTTGTTTTATTTAAACATAATTAAACATCACATTTTTCTAAATATGCTTTTTTTATTTCCATATTTGAAATGTACAAGAGGTTTCCAGTAATTGTTTTGTCGTTTATAATCATTTACTAGTGTAATTTTGTAAATAGTCACTGCACAGGCCCGGGGCATGTGAGCCACATCAGCAGAGGTCACCTGATATAATGGAAAGACTTGACCTCAGCAATCTCCAGATGCGGAGAGGAAATTGTAGTCAAAACAGTTTCACACCATCTTACCTAGTGAACCGGAAAAGAGTCCAATAAAATAATTAGTTTTTTGGAGATGGCTGGAAAATAATAAATCTTTCTGGGCCTTATCCTATCTGTTCTCTTTCCAATTACACATGAAACCAGACTGATAATCTAGGGTGTTTCTCTTAAAGCTTTGCGAGATTTCCATTGCTAGATTTTCTCTATATAAATAATGGAAATATATTCTATTCCCAGAATGCGTTTGTTCCGAGTTCCATTTGTGATGTGCGTAAGATTTAGTGACCTATTTTTCTGAGGGTGAAGAGAGGTGTAGCAATGAGGAGTGGGTCCCTTTCATAAATACTTAATGTGCCCCTCCACTACCACTAATAATATTTCTTGCCGCTGCTATTATATACTTTTACAAGGAATTAAGATGTGGATTTTCACTGCTCTGTCAGACATTTAAGGTGCGAGGAAGTTAGATATAGAAAATATGCTACAGATAACGTATATATCATCTATCCATCTGTACTTCCATCTGTCCCTCCTTCCATAAAATATATCCGTTCCACCTTCTGTTGGTCCACTTTTCCATTTATCAATCCTGACACCCATACAGTCAGGGAAAATGTATTTGATCCCCTGCTGATTTTGAACGTTTGCCCACTGACAGAGAAATGATTAGTCTTTAATTTTAATTGTAGGTGTATTTTAACAGTGAGAGACAGAATAAAAAAAAATAAAAAATCCAGAAAAACGCATGTCAAAAAAGTTAGAAATTGATTTACATGTCAATGAGTGAAAAAAGTATTTGATTCCCTATCAATCAGCAAGATTTGAGGCTTCCAGGTGTCTTTTATACAGGTAACAAGCTGTACTTTTTTTCCCTCACTGTACATCCACCTGACCCCTTAATTATCCATCCATTCATCCATCCATCCATGAACCTAAAGTGGGTGACATTGTTTCTCTTGTTGGTGGTAGTGTGTAGTTAGAGCATCTTAACAGAGCTTATATCCACTTCTCCTCCTAGTTTCACTCAGTTCTACACCCTCTTTAAATTATTTCATAGTACTGGTCTGAAATCCATCTATTGTCTAAGTGTTTCTTTAAAAGTGGTCTTCACTCATCTCTCAGCACGTTGAATTAGGGTACCCATTAGGGTACCTATTAGGGTACCCACCTCACTTTGCCACCTGATGTGATGCCTTGCAGCATTCTGGCTACATTGTTGATGGACAACATCCAGTTCTATTATAGCATCACAAACATTATGCTGTGCATCGTTACATCATTAACCCCTTAAGGACCAAACTTCTGAAATAAAAGGGAATCAAGAAATGTCACACGTCATGTGTCCTTAATGGGGTTAAGGCTGATGAGGGTCACTCCTCTCATAGCTGCTTTTATAGCTTACATTCTGTATGTGCACTGTATCACTATGAAAGGAAGGTAACCCCTCATAAGCAGGAGGTGTAATGCCACAATCGGCAGCATCATTGGGGGGTAGTGATGTCGCGAACATAAAATTTTCCGTTCGCGAACGGCGAACGCAAACTTCTGCAAATGTTCGCGAACGGGCGAACCCGGTGAACCGCCATAGACTTCAATAGGCAGGCGAATTTTAAAACCCACAGGGACTCTTTCTGGCCACAATAGTGATGGAAAAGTTGTTTCAATGGGATTAACACTTGGACTGTGGAATGCCGGAGGGGGATCCCATGGAAATCCCATGGAAAATTACACAGTTGATGCAGAGTCTGGTTTTATCCATAAAGGGCATAAATCACCTAACATTCCTAAATTGTTTGGAATAACGTGCTTTAAAACATCAGGTATGATGTTGTATCGATCAGGTAGTGTAAGGGTTACGCCCGCTTCACAGTGACAACCAAACTCCCGGTAAATTCCCCGAAAGGTGACAACAAGCCCCCTGTATTTTTTTTTTAAATGTACACTACTGTTACACCAGATATGAGTTGCACTGGTGTGACACTGTGCCCTGGCAGGCCCTGAAACGCACACGTGTGAAGGAAACTGACTGCTCTTATTTCACAGTCAAATTTCTAGCTTTTTTTTTAATGTACACTATTGTTACACCAGTGCTTGGCCCATGTCATGCCTACGCCCCTAAAACATTTGTGTGTGGGGGTGCTGGAATGACGTGGGCCAATGGGAGCCTGAATCAACTTTTGGCTCCCACTGCCCCTTTAAGAGTGAGCTCGTGACTCGAGCCGTGCTCCTAGTGCCAGGCGGGCCACGTGACCGATCACTGTGGTCAGTGCACGCGGCTAAGTCAGAAGAGGAGATCAAGCCGCATGCGGCTCGTGTGGAGGCAGGAGTGATCCAGCCACGCGCGGCTCAAGCTTAGGAGCCAGGTCTGTCCCAGGATAAGGTAAATACAGCCACAACCACTTATCCCAATCACACACCTTTCCTAACGTCCTATCCCATTAAAAGCATATTACCGCGTATTTAATAAAACAGATAGACCCCCTACTTCATCCAGGTTACCGATCGATGGTTCGATATTCTGAGCCCTCTCTGATTTACTGTACACGACAATTCGATATTCCCACAAATTTTATATAGCATTTTATGTTTGTTTGAGACCACCTTAAAAATATTGGATATCGCTAATGTAACGGATCCACTGGCACCCCGACTGGGTACCTCCGTTGAAAGATGCTCCTAGCGCTTCCAGAGGACTCCAAGCACTCCACCAGACACCATGAGCACCGCAGGCTGCAGCTATCTCCCTTCAGAACGAAGCAGGAACAAGCTCTTACAAGAGCTCAGTAATTATAGCAAGGGAATATGCCTAGCATAGCAATCCCTTGTAGCAGATTCCCCCAATAAGAGACAGGACTCAAGTTGAGGGTAAAAATAGAACTCTCTGGCTGCTAGCTTGCAGCCCTTTTTATTAGGTGCTCCCATGAAGGGGAGGGACACACACAGTAACGTACATTAACCAATCACACAATAGTTACATCCCACACATAGCCCTCCCCTCTACCTGTAAACTAATTATCTGTACACACAGGAAAATACAATTATCCTAGGTAGGGAAAATACAGTTTTTACACAACATTCATAACTCCCAAAATATACATCACATTCGCATAAAAATACATATTCACAATCAATCCATTCAGGGGAACAACATACTCAAAAATCATACGAATTGGACCAGGGGTTCAAAAGTTAGTACAAATGTGCATTTGACCTTCTGGAAGCATGGTTTTTAGAAGCTCAAACTAGTTCCCCAGAATCCTCTATCCTGGAGACAATGGAGAAGCTGATTTAATTATATCCAGGGACAAACACAGCCTCCATTAAGCACATGTTACCAGCAACCACCAAAAGACATAAAAATACATAACTCCTGTTATACTAAACAGAACCCCCACATTCAACCCATCCCCAGATGGCTTGGATCTGAGCGCTCAACATATCCAAACAGCGTTTAGATGCCACAAACACAGTTCAAACGCCATGGGGTTTAAGTTTCGTATGGGCTGATGAGAGGGCCCATAATCCTGGGGCAGCCCAATAACCCACAGTATGCCCAAATACCGTGCATAAAGGGCCAAATCGCCCAGGGACCGTAGTCACAGGGTAAGAGGCGGGCAAGCAGCCCCCTCCAAACCACAGTGGCGAAGTGGCTTTCGCTACATATCTTCCCATTCGGGGGTAGACTAACCAGGTACCTGACCTTCTGCCGGTCAGTACCTAGATTAGTCGGGCAGCCCACCCATAAAACAAAATTAGCAGAGTAGCCCACCCACAAAACAAATTTAGCAGTGTAGCCCCCCCACAATAAAGAATTCACAGAATGGCCCACCCACGGTACATAGTTCACAGAGGGTCTAACCCACAAAACAAATTTAGCAGTGTAGCCCCCCCACAATAAAGAATTCACAGAATAGCCCCCCAACAATAAGTCATACTGGCCTGTAGGTCCCAAGTTGTGGGGTGAAACTGTGGCACCCTCGGCCTTGCTGGGCAAATGGCTGTGAGTACTTGGGGGCCAGATGCCCGATGTGCTCTGCTCCGGGGTCAGAGCTGGGGTAGTCTCAGGGTAAGGAAAAAAGGAAGGACAGAGGCCAGCGGCGCTCTGCCCAGTTGCCAGCTCTTCCGCTGAGGCAGCCTGTAGAAAGTCAGGCTCAGGGGAAGGAAACAAGGGAGGACAGAGGCCAGCGGCGCTCTGCCCAGTTGCCAGCTCTTCTGCTGGGGGGTCAGGGAACAAAGGAGTTGACTGGGGAGGAGAAATATCACTTACCTCCCCCTGGTACTCCGGCTGCTGCTGGGGGGGGAGGTCGATGCTCTCCACTTTCTGTAACTCCAGCTCTAGTTGGGGATCTGGGCCGGTTGCCCAGCATCCCTGTAGGGCCGGTGGAGAGATCTCGGTCCCATCTCCACCTGCCTGCAGGGGGTCCTCCCAGGACCAGTCTATGAGGTCCTTTACCTCGGGTACCTCTGGTTGCTGTTGGGGAGGGAGACCGGTTGTCTCTTCCTCCAATAACACATTCTGCCGCTGGGGAGTGAGACCGACTGTCTCCCCTCCCTGTAAAACATACTGCCGCTGGGGATCTGGGCCGGGTGCCCAGCATCCCTGTAGGGCCGGTAGAGAGACCTCGGTCCCATCTCCACCGGCCACCTCGGTTTCTTCCTCGTCCCACTCTACCTGTGGCTGGAGTTTCTCCCAACGTGCCCACTGGCCTTCCCTCAACGCCCTGTGTTGTAGGTTCCGGGTCACCATGTCCCACACGAACCGCACGTATTTCTCCTCTGGATTGGGTCCGTAAAACTTCAGGCGCAACCCTACCATCGTGCCAAACTCTAGTACGGAGTAGCTATACGCCATGCTTGCTGTAGCCACTGCTGGTTCCATTATGTTGCTGAAGATAGGGACGCTGCACAACTCCACACGTTACCGGTGTCTCTGAGCTGCTTCTCCTCGCACTAGGACGCCATCCCACCGCTTGCCACCAATGTAACGGATCCACTGGCACCCCGACTGGGTACCTCCGTTGAAAGATGCTCCTAGCGCTTCCAGAGGACTCCAAGCACTCCACCAGACACCATGAGCACCGCAGGCTGCAGCTATCTCCCTTCAGAACGAAGCAGGAACAAGCTCTTACAAGAGCTCAGTGATTATAGCAAGGGAATATGCCTAGCATAGCAATCCCTTGTAGCAGATTCCCCCAATAAGAGACAGGACTCAAGTTGAGGGTAAAAATAGAACTCTCTGGCTGCTAGCTTGCAGCCCTTTTTATTAGGTGCTCCCATGAAGGGGAGGGACACACACAGTAACGTACATTAACCAATCACACAATAGTTACATCCCACACATAGCCCTCCCCTCTACCTGTAAACTAATTATCTGTACACACAGGAAAATACAATTATCCTAGGTAGGGAAAATACAGTTTTTACACAACATTCATAACTCCCAAAATATACATCACATTCGCATAAAAATACATATTCACAATCAATCCATTCAGGGGAACAACATACTCAAAAATCATACGAATTGGACCAGGGGTTCAAAAGTTAGTACAAATGTGCATTTGACCTTCTGGAAGCATGGTTTTTAGAAGCTCAAACTAGTTCCCCAGAATCCTCTATCCTGGAGACAATGGAGAAGCTGATTTAATTATATCCAGGGACAAACACAGCCTCCATTAAGCACATGTTACCAGCAACCACCAAAAGACATAAAAATACATAACTCCTGTTATACTAAACAGAACCCCCACATTCAACCCATCCCCAGATGGCTTGGATCTGAGCGCTCAACATATCCAAACAGCGTTTAGATGCCACAAACACAGTTCAAACGCCATGGGGTTTAAGTTTCGTATGGGCTGATGAGAGGGCCCATAATCCTGGGGCAGCCCAATAACCGACAGTATGCCCAAATACCGTGCATAAAGGGCCAAATCGCTCAGGGACCGTAGTCACAGGGTAAGAGGCGGGCAAGCAGCCCCCTCCAAACCACAGTGGCGAAGTGGCTTTCGCTACAGCTAAAAATCATGATCACTATATATTTTCTCTACAAACCTCTAAAATGAACCAAACTACTCATCCATCCGCTATACCACTTTATCCCACCTAGAACTAGTGCCCAGTTAAAATACTTGACTCTTACTTACCCACACTCAGTCATGCCACACACATTTCACCACTACTCTCACTGAATCCCTCTGACTATGGCTAAATTAATCTTCTACATCAGAACACTACTCCTAAGATTGGGTTGTATCCATGTCTCGGGTCTTTCATTTAGAATAGGGGCAGCTTCGGTCTCCTTCAACACTGACACTCCAGTGCATATTATTAAAATATTGGGAAGATGGAAATCCTCAGTCTACAACCGATATATTCCTCATCCCGAGAAAGAAATGAGGAAAGCTTTTAAATGTTTGGCTTTGTAAATTTGACGCAATAAGTGTGTTTTTCTTTAATACCTTTTCACCCTCTTTGCATGAACCCGATTTACATATATTACTAATATGTTTCTGAACATATATATTATATTATTCACTCATTCACTCACTCACTCTCTGGGCCGGCCTAAGGCATCATGCTGCCTAGGTCCAACGATAAATGACTATGGGGGATAATGTATAATAAACACAGGTTACTGGCTATGGGGGGATAATGTATAATAAACACAGGTTACTGGCTATGGGAGGGATACTGTATAATTAACACAGGTTACTAGCTATGGGAGGATAATGTATAATAAGCACAGGTTACTGGCTGTGGGGGGATAATGTATAATAAACACAGGTTACTGGTTATGGGAGGATAATGTATAATAAACACAGGTTACTGGCTATGGGAGGGATAATGTATAATAAACACAGGTTACTGGCTATGGGGGATAATGTATAATACACACAGGTTACTGGCTATGGAGGATAATGTAAAATAAACACAAACAGAAAAAAAAATACAAACAAAATAAAAAAAAAGAATACAGCTTCAGAATGAATCTAAATTGTATGCTGTCTAGGAGGTGGGAGGATCTGGGAGGGGGGGTCTGCTGCTGATTGTCTGGAATGTGTCTGCTGACTGTGAGGTACAGGGTCAAAGTTTACTCAATGATGACGAATAGGGGGCGGACCGAACATCGCATATGTTCGCCATCCGTGGCGAATGCGAACATGCTATGTTCGCCAGGATCTATTCGCCAGCGAACCGTTCAGGACATCACTATTGGGGGGTCATCAGCCAGTCCAGAACTAGAGTTCAAGTCAATTCTGTGCAAATTTCATTGGCTAAAGTCAACTAACTGGCTAACTTTAATTCTGTGCTTCTCTGCAGAAGCCGTAGGTTCATCACCGAACTAAGAGGGAGTGTCGGAGCCCAGCTAGGTCGCAGATAAGGGGCAATACATTGCTACATTGAACTGGGCATCACATTGAACTATTGTATTGGAAATTGGTCTTCGTATTGTTATGTCCCACAAAGCACATTTTTTTGTAATTTGCCCTGTAAATTATAATGACTGCTACTCTATAAATTGCTTCACATGCAGCAATGATGATTACATGTGAAATAGTAAGTAGATGGACGCAATATTTTTGAACAGAGTATTTAAATAGAAACCCATTAGCAATCATACAGCATTTGGCACAACCCCACCAATAGTGGGCTACTGATCCAGGTGAAAAGCCTTTATGAGAATGATTTAATTTTATTGATTTGAGAGGTGCTGTCAATTCGCATTAAAAATGGTGAGTGTAGTGGCTCAAATTTATTTTTATGGATCAAATAAGAAAACCTAATTGGGAGATTTATCAAAGTGTCTGTTCTATAAAGTGGTACAAAAATTAAAATGTGTAGGAGTCACCAAATGCCTAACTTTTAGAATTTTAGATCATTTTTTTTATAACAGAACAGTTTGGTAAATCTCATTTTTGTGTTGTGGGGGAGGAAAAATAATTTCTGATTAAACTACAACTTTAAAGTAATTGTCGTCTTCTGAATCTGTTAAAATGCAAACTTTTCATTTTAGACTTTAATTTGCTATTGATGTAAAATAATAATGAACAGCAATGTGTCATTTTCACTCTTTTCTACCTTTTAAAAGTAAAAATGAATATAAAGCAGATCAAATAAATACATTTTATGATATTGTCATTTTTTTTTATTCTTCACCAATTTTAATTTACAGCTTTTATTCTAGGAGTCACGTTTTGCCAGCAGATGGATTTGGAACCAGGTTAAGTTGCCAAATGCATGACTTGTGGAGTTAAGCTCTAAGGACTACAGCCAATATCAGCGACCTGGAGCTAGAGTTTGCGGTAAATTGTGTTTCATGGCTGTACTAGGCATAACATTGCATTTTATGTTATTTTTCTAAAATGTTTGAAGACTATATTTTAATTTTAGCTAAAAGATTTCCAGTTCAGGGACATTTGTTTTTATGAAATCCCCATTTGGAAACTGCATTGACCCTCAAGACCCAACGAAAATACTCAACGCTGCAGAGAAGTCCTTTTTAAGATATTGTCATATCTTTCTTTTTTTTTGTCCGGAAGAAGAACAGTTTAGTTTGAAACATTATTTAAGTCTGGTATCCAACAAAACGTTCATGATAAATTGTTAAGTTAAGGGTAGAAGGAGTTAATTCCTCAATCTCAATGTGAAGCCATGCATATTACAGAGACACTATTTTTGTATGTGGTAAACAGCTGACCCTATGACGTGTCCCCAAGAGTGGACTATCATTCGGTATCACATTGAGACTTCCAATGGGTCAAACAGTTAATAGCTCCGATGGAACTTTCAGTTTCTCTAGCTTTCAGAGCGAATTGTATGATCAAAGCTACCACTGGACATTGTGGACAACTATTGTGGACCATATATCCTTGGAATTGGAAGCTGAATGATAAACCTGGATAAATTATTGGAATGGAATCTATAGAACTATTCTTTGGGAAGTTTGATATATTCCTATATTTTGAATAACAATGTGATACAGCATGCAAAATCAGATCTTTATGTTTTATTTTTCAACTGTATTTTCTATTTTTTCTAATTTAATTCATACTAGTGTATGTGTTAGTTTAACATTACAGCCGTATATCCTGTTTTGTGAAATAAAAGATATATTATGTAGAAATAGTTTATGCTCTGTTACCTAATAAACAAGTTTCCATTTAAGTGCAGGTTATATTATACATCGTCAGTAAATCGAATGTTGGGTTCTAAACCACATAATCTTCTTCCATCTTACACTCTTTTCACCTACCTTGATAAACCTATATTATTTGTGTCCTGGAATATTTTGAGGAACATGTTGGTCTAATGTGATCACACCCTTTCATTTGTAGAAGATTCCACAAAAGTAAAGGTGGACGTTTTTTCCGGGAATAAATTACAATCTTAGATCAAAAGAAGGTTCCACAGAATATTTTAAGATATCAATTGGAAATTCTAAATTAAAAAAAAAATCTGATTCCTGTAATCCTAAAATCTACATCGATTTCATTCCCTCGCTCTGGAAACACACAGTTTCTTACAAAGTCCCGTGGTTGACCTTGAATATACTTGTGTATCGTAAACAGATCACCTCATAGGCACCTCTGCACCCAGTTTGGCCAGGCTGTCTTTTATAATTTAATGGCTACGTTCCTGTTATTAATTTTGGTGCTCTTCTTTCTACTCATTCCAATTCCATCATATTTGTATTTATTTTGTCATTTTTTGTGAGCAGTGCCCAGAACTGTACTCCGCATTCCATATGAGGTCTTGTGTAGGATTTATATAGTGGCAAAATAACGCAGCCCACCCTTAATTCAATATCCTATTTTGTATGTGATCATTTTTAAGTTGCTTTTGCAGCTGCTACTTGACATTTTATGTTTTTGCTCAGCCCAAAGTCCACAAATACTCATAAATCCATCTACAGCAAAGATTCTCCTAGAATATTACTTTCATAATGAGCATGTGTACTCCTGCTTTCAATGCCCACAGTTCTGCATTGGTACATGTCGAACCTCATTTATGATAGGCTGACAGGTCTTTCAAATTAAAATGTCAGTTCTACTGTGTTTTATTCTTCCATGTATTTGAAAAGGGGGAGCTAGAGTGCCCGAAATACAGCTTTGTATTCCTGTCACTTATAGTATCCCTTTAACCCCTTAAGGACACATGACATGTGTGACATGTCATGATTCCCTTTTATTCCAGAAGTTTGGTCCTTAAGGAGTTAAAGCAGTGATGGTGAACATTTTTGAGCCCAAGTGCTCAAACCGCAAAACAAACCAACTTTTCTTCCTCAAAGTGCCAACACGTCAATTAAACCTGAATACTGAGGTTTAAGTTTAGAAAAAACAACTCATGCAGTTGTCTGAACTAATTAATATCTTTTGTTTTTTAAAGGAGAACACAACAACAGAGAGTTCAATGATACAAACTGTTTTTTAACCCCTTAAGGACCAAACTTCTGGAATAAAATGGAATCATGACGTGTCACACATGTCATGTGTCCTTAAGGGGTTAAAAACATCAATTCTAGTAAATGAAAACACACTGGTGTTCGGTGGTGCTTCACCTTATTAAGGACCTATTGCCACCTACCACCTGCAGTTTGCTCGCATCTTACATGCTGCTTTGGCACAGATTATATCCGTCTTACATCCGGTTTTGGTGCAGCTCTGTATGTATGTCAATGGACATGCATTTTTCATCAGGTTTCTGTCCGTCCAGCTGCACCAAAACTGCATGTGAACTGTGCCAAATATATATACAATGGGGCTGTTCTGATTTACTAATAACGATTTATAAAACTAAAATGTAATTTAGACCAAGAACAATGTATCTTATTTACACAGACTGATTTCTAAACACATTTAGTGTAGTTTAAATACACATTACTGGGAGGATTATTGCTGTGGGGCTCTGTTATACAATCAGACACATTACTGGGAGTATTATTACTGTGGAGCTCTGTTATACACTCAGACACATTACTGGGAGTATTATTGCTGTGGAGCTCTGTTATACACTCAGACACATTACTGGGAGTATTATTATTGTGGAGCTTTGTTATACACTCAGACACATTACTGGGAGTATTATTGCTGTGGAGCTCTGTTATACAATCAGACACATTACTGGGAGTATTATTACTGCGGAGCTCTGTTATACACTCAGACACATTACTGGGAGTATTATTGCTGTGGAGCTCTGTTATACACTCAGACACATTACTGGGAGTATTATTACTGTGGGGCTCTGTTATACACTCAGACACATTACTGGGAGTATTATTGCTGTGGAGCTCTGTTATACACTCAGACACATTACTGGGAGTATTATTGCTGTGGAGCTCTGTCATACACTCAGACACATTACTGGGAGTATTATTGCTGTGGAGCTCTGTTATACACTCAGGCACATTACTGGGAGTATTATTACTGTGGAGCTCTGTTATACACTCAGACACATTACTGGGAGTATTATTGCTGTGGAGCTCTGTTATACACTCAGACACATTACTGGGAGTATTATTGCCGTGGGGCTCTGTTATACACTCAGACACATTACTGGGAGTATTATTGCTGTGGAGCTCTGTTATACACTCAGACACATTACTGGGAGTATTATTGCCGTGGAGCTCTGTTATACACTCAGACACATTACTGGGAGTATTATTGCTGTGGAGCTGTGTTATACCCTCAGACACATTACTGGGAGTATTATCGCTGTGGAGTTCTGTTATACACTCAGACACATTACTGGGAGTATTATTGCTGTGGAGCTCTGTTATACACTCAGATACATTACTGGGAGTATTATTGCTGTGGAGCTCTGTTATACACTCAGGCACATTACTGGGAGTATTATTGCTGTGGAGCTCTGTTATACACTCACACATTACTGGGAGTATTATTGCTGTGGAGCTCTGTTATACACTCATACACATTACTGGTAGTATTATTGCTGTGGAGCTCTGTTATACACTCAGACACATTACTGGGAGTATTATTGCTGTGGAGCTCTGTTATACACTCAGACACATTACTGGGAGTATTATTGCTGTGGGGCTCTGTTATACACTCAGACACATTACTGGGAGTATTATTGCTGTGGAGCTCTGTTATACACTCATACATATTACTGGGAGTATTATTGCTGTGGGGCTCTGTTATACACTCAGACACATTACTGAGAGTATTATTGCTGTGGAGCTCTGTTATACACTCAGACACATTACTGGGAGTATTATTGCTGTGGGGCTCTGTTATACACTCAGACACATTACTGGGAGTATTATTGCTGTGGGGCTCTGTTATACACTCAGACACATTACTGGGAGTATTATTGCTGTGGAGCTCTGTTATACACTCAGACACATTACTGGGAGTATTATTGCTGTGGAGCTCTGTTATACACTCAGACACGTTACTGGGAGTATTATTGCTGTGGAGCTGTGTTATACACTCAGACACATTACTGGGAGTATTATTGCTGTGGGGCTCTGTTATACACTCAGACACATTACTGGGAGTATTATTGCTGTGGAGCTCTGTCATACACTCAGACACATTACTGGGAGTATTATTGCTGTGGGGCTCTGTTATACACTCAGACACATTACTGGGAGTATTATTGCTGTGGGGCTCTGTTATACACTCAGACACATTACTGGGAGTATTATTGCTCTGGAGCTCTGTTATACACTCAGACACATTACTGGGAATATTATTGCTGTGGAGCTCTGTTATACACTCAGACACATTACTGGGAGTATTATTGCTGTGGAGCTCTGTTATACACTCAGGCACATTACTGTGAGTATTATTGCTGTGGAGCTCCGTTATACACTCAGACACATTACTGGGAGTATTATTACTGTGGAGCTCTGTTATACACTCAGACACATTACTGGGAGTATTATTACTGTGGAGCTCTGCTATACCCTCAGACCCATTACTGGGAGTATTATTGCTGTGGGGCTCTGTTATACACTCAGACACATTACTGGGAGTATTATTGCTGTGGAGCTCTGTTATACACTCAGACACATTACTGGGAGTATTATTGCTGTGGGGCTCTGTTATACACTCAGACACATTACTGGGAGTATTATTACTGTGGAGCTCTGTGAAACACTCAGACACGTTACTGGGAGTATTATTGCTGTGTAGCTCTGTTATACACTCAGACACATTACTGGGAGTATTATTGCTGTGGGGCTCTGTTATTCACTCAGACACATTACTGGTAGTATTATTGCTGTGGGGCTCTGTTATACACTCAGACACATTACTAGGAGTATTATTGCTGTGGAGCTCTGTTATACACTCAGACACATTACTGGGAGTATTATTGCTGTGGGGCTCTGTTATACAGTCAGACACATTACTGGGAGTATTATTGCTGTGGAGCTCTGTTACACACTCAGACACATTACTGGGAGTATTATTGCTGTGAAGCTCTGTAATACACTCAGACACATTACTGGGAGAATTATTGCTGTGGAGCTCTGTTATACACTCAGTCACATTACTAGGAGTATTATTGTTGTGACATTTAAAGACATTTCTTATATGTTGCGTTATATATAGAGAGGAGGTGTGACATGTTTCATGAGTATTACTGCACTTGATCATAGGTACAATGATTAAGTGCCATGTTAGGGCAGGGAGTGGCATTAGGACCAGCATCCAGAAACAATGTACCTGTAAGGTAATAGTTTTACTGCTTTTTGCTTCACATTATTGCGAATTATCAGCTTTAGATTTGGACTTTGAAAGCAGACAAGAGCCTGATCTGACTCAGAATTACAAGTTTAATAGCGAGTTTGGACTTTTATTTCACATTGAGTGTAGTTTAATCAACAATAGGGACGCCTTTCATTGAAAGGAAATTTTAGTGTTCCTTTAACAGTAGTATTGTAAGAATTGTAAATCTTCAATAAATGAGACGTTATATCAAGGTTTTGGTTGGATATTACATTCTGATGCAATATCTGTTTCCCTGTTCACACTAAATTGGATTTGGTTAAGAATTCAAGCTACTGAAAGAAAGTTCTCAAAACAACAGCACATGGAGAGACAAAATAGTATAAAAATAGCCAGGTGCAAACAGGACCGGTGCTAGGATTTTTAGTTACACAGGCGAAGATGCATTTTGGTGCCCCCCCACCCTCGTTTAAAATAAGGTTCATACAAACACAGAAATAATCATACAGAGACATACAGACAGAGACAGACAGAGACATACATGCATACAGAGACATGCAGGCATATAAAGACATACATACAGAGGCATACCGTCATACAGACACATACATACATACATAGACATACAGAAACATACATACAGAGACATCCAGGCATACAGACACATACACGCATACAGAGACATACCGTCATACAGACACATACATATATACAGGTATACAGAGACATCCAGGCATACAGACACATACACGCATACAGAGACATACTGTCATACAGACACATACATATATACAGGTATACAGAGACATACAGGCATACAGACACATACGTACAAAGACATACAGGCATACAGACACATAGATTTGTACATACAGAGACATACAGGCATACGGACACAAACATTTGTACATACAGAGACATACAGGCATACAGAAACATACAGACTAAGACATACAGGCATACAGAGACCTACATACATACATACAGAGACATACATACATACATACACAATTACATACTTACATCAGTTCAATCTTGTCCCCTGGATGCATGCTGTCTGGCTCCTTGGAGTCCTGTCCTGCAGCCCAGCCCCATCACTGGGCGCCAGCCGCGCTGTGTGGTACACAGGGAGCAGGGATATGATGTCATTCATATCCTCGCCCCCTCCACACAGCCTGCGCCCTACACCAGGGTAGGTGTAGTGGCGTACACATGACCCATGGGGCCCCAGTGCGCAAATTGATCCGTGCCCCCCCCCCCCCCTCACGCTTACTCTGCGCGGGCCTGGGCCGCAACACATGGCGGCGGGCACCTGGTCGCAGGGGTTGCAGGGCTGTGACCCCTGCGACCGCGGTATGTACGCCAGTGCATGCAGATGCACACACACTTAAAGGACCACTACAGACACCCAGATCACATCAGCTCAATGAAGTGGTCTGGGTGTCAGGTCCCTCTAGTTTTAACCCTGCAGCTGAAAACATAGCAGTTTCAGAGAAACTGCTATGTTTCACCGAGGGTTAATCCAGCCTCTAGTTGATGTCTCACTGACAGCCGCTAGAGGAGCTTCCGCTATTCTAAAACACTGAACGTCCATAGGAAAGCATTGAGTAATGCTTTCCTATGGGCGGTATGAATGCGTGCGCGGCAAGAGCATTCGGAGCTGAGAGGCGGAGGGATCCCCAGCGCCAAGGGAGTCCGGCGCTAGAGAAAGGTAAGTGCTGAAGACACACACACACTCTCACGAACAGATGCATACACACCTGACAGACACACTCAGCGACAGACATACATACACACTCACTTACAAAACATACACTCTCACTGACAAACACACACTCACTAACAGACATCAAACAGACTCACTAATACACACACAAAAACACTCAGTAAGAGACACACAGTAACACACTCACTGACACTCACTAGCAGACACACTCACAGACACACACTGACACTCACTAGCAGACACACACTGACACTCACTAGCAGACACACACTGACACTCACTAGCAGACACACTCACCGACACTAGCAGACACACTCACCGACACTAGCAGACACACTCACTGACACTCACTAGCACTCACTAGCAGACACTCACTGACACTGACTAGCACTCACTAGCAGACACTCACTGACACTGACTAGCACTCACTAGCAGACACACTCACTGACACTAGCAGACACACACACTGACACTCACTAGCAGACACACTCACTGACACTCACTAGCATTCACTAGCAGACACACTCACTGACACTCACTAGTAGACACACTCACTGACACTCACTAGCAGACACTAACACTCACACTAACACTTTTCTTTTCTGTCATGTTGTTTCTTTGCTATTTAATGCAAAATAAATCCATGTTCAGTATATACATAAATCCAACTCACAGTACCTAAATAAATTACATTTTATATACATTTAAAAAAAAAACACTCACACTAACACGTTTGTTTTTTTAATTTAATCCCCCAGCCTCCTTACCTTGTTGGAGTGCTGAAGGGATTCCCTGGGGTCCAGTGGTGCTGCTGGGCTCCTGGGCGGGCAGGTAGGCAGGCTGGCAGGCGGGCACACGCGCGAGGGAGCACTCTCCCATGTGTGCTTCCTCTTCAGCTCCCTCGCGCACCGCGTAGGGATGCCGGCGCCGGAAGATGACGTCATCTTCCGGCTCCGGTATCAGTATGCGGCGCGCGAGGGAGCTGAAGAGGAAGCACACATGGGAGAGTGCTCCCTCGCGCGCCCGCAGAACCGGGCGCTCGGCCACGCTACAATAGGTCGTCGGTTGTAGGGGAGCGCAGTGCGCTTCCCTCCTTCCGGTCAGCCTGATTTTGCGCCCCCAGGGCCGGTGCGCCCTAAGGCGGCCACCTGGGCCGCCTTACGGTAGCGCCGGCCCTGGGTGCAAACCATATAAACACTCCCTCAAATGTTTCAAATATCCAAATGTCACCAACCCCCCCAACGTTTTGGCACCAACTGGTACCTGTGATAAAGGCAGCCAGTTGGTGCCGAAACGTTGGGGGTTTGGTGACTCGTGTTTCTGTCGTGTGGCTTGTAAGAATCTTTTTGGTAATTTACCGTTACTTTATTGTATTTGCCCTTGTTTCTGTCATTATGTTTATTTTTCTTGAATGTTTTCACTTTGGTACTTTTTGTACATAATAAAGCTAAGTTTTTTGAGATTGTTATAGTGTGCATTCTATATTCTATAGATAACTGAAAGAAAGTTCTACCACAAACTGTCAAAAGATTTCCCTAAAATGTATCATCACCTCCTTTCCCTGACTGGTGCGTGGTCAGATCTTTGTCTCAGGTTATTTGTAACATAAACTAACTATACAGTCACTATCACTTGTCACGTTAATTCGGATAAAACAATAATTACACAGACGTTGCTTGTAATGTATATCTTGATGGTACATTTCACTTATATAACTAACAATTTGGGGGTAAAGTTCTGAAAGTGGGGCTATCACCGTAGAAACGAATGGAATGTTCATGTTAATTGCTCCACTTTTAGAACCTTAGTAATTGCTCTTGACATCCTCAGTGAGGAAATGTCTGGCTGAGCATAATGAGTGCTACCATCAAAACCAGCCACGTTTTCTAATATCAGGTGCAGCCTATCCAGCTTTCTGTGTGATACTTAACACCGGGCTTCGCAGAATCCTACAGACCAACTAAAGGCAAGGGGCCCACCCAAGTCTTAACAATATTAGAAGCAGAAAAATAGCTGTCAAATTTCATTTCCCCATATTTTACAAGGGCGGAGATTTACTCCCACTCTTTGAATGGTTTTGACAATTCCTTTCCCACCAGACATGAAATAGTAAAAGCTTTCTATTGTTACTGGGTACAATCCATCAATGGACACTGATGGGGGAAACGATTGACCAAATTTCATTTCACAAGTATCCTGTTCCTAATAAAAATGGGTATATTTGGATTCAAAACATTTTCAGATTAGAAATAAAAGTGGAAAAGTGACTTATTTTAAGATAAAGGGCTGTTGAAATAATTGTTTCTGAAATGCTTGTTATAATGATTCCTTGGCAAGCAGTCTGCGTGCCTCGATTCAGACATATAAAACGGGAACTGTTAAAACATACTGTAAAGAAACGACTCTTTAAATAAGTCGATTTCTGGAGGTACAGTAGGCTTTGTTAAAAACAATGTTGTAAATAAATTTTGCCTTGTTTAATTTATTGGTATGACATTTGTTTTTTTGCAATGATTTGAAAACTCTGTCATTTACAACAGACATTATGATTTTAACATACTTGATTAACATTAAAGTATTTAGGAAAAAAAATGTTCGGCAACGTATGCAATTTCATTAGGTGCATATGAAGGTACATGGAGAAGAAGAAAACAAAAATAGTGCAATACATTAAACCTCATGCTTTTTTTGTTATATATTTTGGTTTGGATTTTAGTGATAACCTTAATTTAGTTTTGTGAATAACCGGTCTCCCATTGCCTCTGAAAAGGAGAAAGCAATGAATCACTTTTCACTTACCAGTGGTAAACTTACCTCTTATAACGGAATCCTGCCCGTAGTGTTCAATCCATCACAACATGCACTACAACATCTACAATTTCAGACAAATACTCCCAAACAAGTGCTTTGATCTCTCTTTGACATATCATGGTTCTAATTTATTGTGAAATGTGCGCAATTATGTATCTAATAAAAACTATATCTGGTTTGAAATGGCTTCTCAACGTGATCATAATGCATTTCATATTTTTGTGTGTATATATAAATATATAAATATATATATATAATTATTATTTGTTTTTTTATAATTTTCTAAATTTTTTGTAAAATAATGCAAAATGGTCAAGATTTGTGATATATTTTATTCTATATATTGGTGTTTTAATACAGGATGTTTTTTTAATGCCAACATTCACTCATCATAAGAGAAGCTAATTTTTGTAATAGTCTGCAGCACAGCGGGGGGAATCTTAAAGAAAGGTTTTTACATTCTGGTAGATATAAGATATTGTCATCTGATAACGGTCAATGCAGATTGGCTGTTGTACAGCTAATTAGATATAAGAGTCTGTGCTAGATCCAAAATAACATTCAGAAATTTGTCAAAAGCAATGTTGTTCATCCCCTGCGACAGTGGGTATAAAGAACAGCGATGTGCAAGAAGCAATTTGTCCAGTGCTTTCTTTTCCCTTTCCCACATCAGGAATGAGCTTTTAATACAAGGTTTAATACAATTAGAATTTGTCCATATCTTTACTTCTCTTCTACGTTGGAACTCATGGTAGCAATGTAGACAATCATCTTGGCCTACAGCGTTCTAAATGGCCTACAGCGTTCTAGATGGACAACCTATTTAGAACTTTTTTTCTCTTCCTTCACAGTAGAAGGAAACGTGGCCAATTATTTTGGAACCCAGAGTCCATTGATCAGGAGAATTTTTCTTCCTGTGGCAATGTGTAATTCATACAGTATTCATAGACAAGATCGTTGTAACTTAGCCAGTCATCTTGGGGTACAGTCTATTAAGAAAGATCCGATTTATCTAGAACCTTGTTTCTCCTCACTGAGCAGCGCAGAACAAAGATACTGTAGCCCCAAGAAGAAAGTGCAGCTTAGCAGAGGGGGCCTTGACAGGGCTTGGAGGGGGGCTTAGGTGGAGCAGGGTTGGTGATTGACAGATCAGGATTCTGGGTAGGCTGATATAAATGTCGGCCATTTTATAACACCTCATTACTAATTGACTTACCAGGCTGAATTGGTCCCTCCCTGCCTCCCTTTAGTGTTGTGTTTTATTCTACCCGCTTGGTCACAGCGGCGGGCTAGTGGAAGGAAAGTTAAGGGCGTAACAGGCCTGCTTAAGCAAGCGTAGAGCAAGAGTAGTGAGTTGGCTGTTTCAATATGGACTGGTTACCTGTTGGTAAGATGTTGGTGGGTTTCAAGCTCATTGGTAGCTCAGAACCCAGGTGGTGTAGGGGTATCAAGGTATACCCCTGCCAGGATGGTGTTGAAAATGTTGGATCTTGTTTTGTTATACTTATATACTTGTTACACCATGTTATGTTATATATGATGGGTCATTGCCTTGCTAATTGATATGTGGAAAAGTGATAATGTTGGATGGCTGAGGATGTGGGGCTGGGCAATGACTTTTATGTTATTTATATATTATCGTTATTATTAATATTATATATTGTAAATAAACGCTGTGGACATATTGACCCATACCCTAAAGTGTCAGTGTTTCATTGGTGTGGGTTGGTCAGCTCCTCCAGCCCATATGGTGACAATGCACCTGTCATGTATATATTACATTATTCTTTCTTCAGACCAAACATGTCTATGAGAAAGCTGATATATATCACAGCATGTAAGCAAGCTCTAGCTCGTTATTGTCCGTATCCACACACTAAGTCTTTAAAGACAACAAAGAGCTTTATTCACTTAGAAATATTGCCGTTTTCCTTTGATGACATTTTTTGCATAGGAACCAGTAATACAGTTTTCAAACAATTGATTTGGATATTTCATAACATAAAGAGAGCAGTGGAAGGGAGTCTTGGATCATTGTATAACCTGGAACTAATAATATAAAATAAATTGTGCGTGCTACAATGTTATGGTTTCAAGCTGTACAACAGAGCCGGAGGGAAGCAATATTGAAGTGGGTGAAATCTTCCAACACTCAATAACATTCTCGGGAGAAAAATGATATATTTATCTTAGATTTTCCCAATTGGTTGGAAGTGCTCGGTTAATGCAATAAACTGCTTTTATTTTGGTTGGCAATATTGTCAAGAAACATCTCCAAAACTTTTTTTGAAGGCACTTCAATATGTTTAAATATTATATTTGTGAGTAAATAACTAACAATTAAATAGATGACAATGCATTTTTGAAAAATAATTTGTTGATCTTAATTTATATGTACCTACCTATTATAGATAATTCTAGTTGTTATAAAGTCCTATTTATATTCTCTCCCAACCACATGGAGAGAAGGATACCATACTGTGTTTGGTTAAGTCAACAGACTTGTAAACAGCAGAAAAATTTGGTTCGGGCCGAGCCACTTATTCGGTAGTAAAATCTAGTTTGATCCATCGAGGAATTGTCCATATGGTGGTTTGGACCATCCGAATATCATACATGGAAAAATTCTCAGAGAAATTTTTAGAAAAGACAAGAATAATGTAAAAAAAAATTTATAATGACGATTTGATTGTTTTTCCTTTTGTAATCGTATAATGAGTCATTTTGAGTTGAAAAAAGGGAATTAAAAAAAATGTTTAATTCAAAGTCTGTGGACAATCAGTGCAGAGGTAACAGGCATAATCACACCCCGAGACGGAGCCAAGGCAAGGCGACACCAAACCACCACAATGAAAGGAATTTGAAAACATTACAACCATCACATTTTATAATATTTGGTTCTTTTTTAAAAGAGTTAAAAAATAGACTGGCCACTTAGTGTTTGAATGATAGCATTGTGAATGAACATTATTATTGACTCTTTGGCAATCATTGAAGGCTTACTCCAAGCATTATAACCAGTACAGGCCAAATACAGCCCATTTAGCAACAGCTTTCCCCCTACATGAATCCCATCTTGGCTCTGGTGCTCCTTTGTGGTCCAGTGACGCGATTCTGGCTTTTCCAGAGCTGCAGAATCCACAAGCAGCAGTTGCCATTCATTGGCTGAGAGCATGGGCTGATTGGTCTGAGTAGCCCAAGTTGCACAGAAATGACATTAGCTATCCCAGACTATAGTTTCACGCTTGCTAATTACACGCCTATGAAGGAATTACACCTCCTGCAGCTAAGGTATTAATCTCTGCATGTGCTGCTTTTATTATTATTATTATTATTATTATTATTATTATTATATTATTTATAGAGCGCCGTCAAATTCCGCAGCGCTTTACAATGGGTGGATGAACAAACATGTAGTTGTAACCAGACAAGTTGGACACACAGGAACAGAGGGGTTGTGGGCCCTGCTCAATGAGCTTACATGCTAGAGGGAGTGGGGTATAGTGACATAAAAGGTAAGGATAGTATTAGACTAGTGACAGTTGCAAGAGAGGAATCAGTTGGGAGCGATTAACAGTTTAATTGATACGCTTTTATGAAGAAGTGGGTTTTTAATGATTTTTTGAAGGAGTGGAGACTGGGCGAGCATCTAACGGAGGAAGGAAGCGAGTTCCACAGGAACGGTGTAGCCCTAGCGAAGTCTTGAAGGCGTGCATCAGAGGTGGGAGTATGGACAGAAGATAGACGCAAGTCTTCAGCAGAGCGTAAGGGCCTAGACGGGACATACTTGTGTATTAGGGAGGATAGATTTTCACGTTGAAACACTACACATTCAGACTCCCAGCACTATTACCACTTCAAATCACTGAATTGGTCATGGTGTTTGAAGTTACCCCTTAACATGATGCTAAGTATTGACTATGAGATTAGAAGCTCACCTTGTGGGCTTTGACCTTGTATGTGTATAACCCTGCATTAATTTGCATTTGTGCATTCGTCTTGCATAACTTATCCATTAATCTGTCCATTTTGGATATACTGATCTGAAGTGGGTTTATGAATTTACCAACACGTTCTTGATATATTGTCATTTGTTATGATGGCTCCCAATAGTTGCTTTGCTCACTATTTGGTTCCATTCTCGCCGTGTTTTCTGTTCAGTGTTATTCTCAACTCTTCTGGAACTCTTAGATGCTCCCTTGTTAAGAGGTCCTTTCTTTTTCACCTGTCGGTGGTCATTTGCGTGAAATCCAGCTAGCTGTACACTTTCCATCAATCTATGCTTTTTGCTGTTCTTTTGCTAGCAGTTTAGATCTGGACTTCCCATATGGGTGGAATCAGTCTGAATGGCACACGTGAGCAACAACATACAGTTCTTATATTCTGTGTTTTTGTTTTTTTCTGTCTTCTCTCTCTTGATCTAGCCTGCCTAGGACATGGCCAGGTAGCAGGGAGTATAAAGAGGTCTTCAACTAGCATACAATGCTAACATCTAGGATTCATTAGCACATAACAGGGGGTGTAAATTGGTTGGAGTCAAAGGAAAGCGGTCCGTTGTTAGGCAGCAAGTCATACATAACAGTCTTAAAGGCACACTATAATCACCAAAACAACTTTAGCTTAATGAAGCAGTTATAGTGTATAGATCATGCCTCTGAAGTTTCACTGCTCAATTCTCTGCCATTTAGGAGTTAAATCATGTTTTTTTTTCTGTTTATGCAGCCCTAGCCACACCTCCCCTGGCTGTGACTGACACAGCCTGCATGAAAACAAAACTGTTTCATTTTCAATCACATGTAACTTACTTTAAAATTTGTATCTCCTGCACTGTAAATTGAACCTTATTTACATACAGGAGGCTCCTGCAAGGTCTATCAAGCTATTAACAGAGCAGGAGATAAGAAATTCTAAATTAAACTGAATGTGTGATAAAGGAAGTGTAAACATTAGATGACTCTTTACAGGAATTGTTTAGGAAGGCTGTGTAAGTCACATGCAGGGAGGTGTGACTAGAGCTTCATAAACAATGTGATTTTCCTCCTAAATGGCAGAGAATTGAGCAGTGAGACTGCAGGAGCATGTTCTATACACCAAAACTGCTTCATTAAGCTAAAGTGTTTTTGGTGACTATAGTGTCCCTTTAAATCCTCTGGGAATCCTCTGCTCTTCTCACTCTAGTTACAATTGTCTGAGTTGTAAATAGTGCAATGTAACGATGGAATAATAGTCTTTTTAGAGTGTCTCTGTATTATATGTTATTATTATATTATATTATATGACAGATGAACATTACAAACATGGAGCCATTTCCCTCTCATTTTGTTTCAACAAAAAAGTTATTTAGACTATAATACTGTCTTCAAAGTACTTTGAACAATCCATCCAGTTCACATATAAAATCATCTCTTACATTTTATTAAAATTTTAGTCAAGGATAAATATCCTTGCGGAAAACGAAAATTATATTAACAGCCACTCTAGGTTTTCATTTTTTCCCTTTATTACACTTAAATTAGAGCCACTTTTAACTTTTGTTTTCATCTCACTCACAACTCGGCACTACACACAGAGAGCTATTGGCACTAGCCAGTTAAATCATGCCTGGCTGGTGCTTGGCATGTCTGTGTGACTCAACAGACAGTTATAGGTTGACAGATTGTTTTATTTTAAACACAGAAATTGGACCCCGCTCCAGGCTTCTCATCGGCTGATGATTTGCACTGTTGACGTTAATTTTAGGACAGAACAGTCTGGACGTAGTATATGCAGTAGTTTGGGGTTTGAAGTTTATGAAAAACCATGCCAAACACAGTTTGACAGATAAAGGTGGTCATTTGTGCTTTCCAAGTATGGCAAAGTTCCACCTATTGACGAGAAGACCATTTTTTTCTTTTTCAAAACCAGCTTTGAAGCTCAGATTAAAATACTTCTTTTGTTTTATTTTGTTTGACCAATTTACATTTCAAGTCTGAGAGGTATGCTTGATGCCCTTGGGTTCATTCTCCAATCACCACCCACAGAAAATAAAATACTTAATACTTTAAATGTCAGAGAGTAGAGAGAAGTATGGGGCTAAACTATACTCGACGCATGGCAGGCAGCTCTAAAATAGTCAACTATGGTATTTTCTAGACTGAATGAGCAGACATTTCAGTCCACACAAACCAGTCTTCAGGTTAGCAACATCATGTGCAGTTATCAGAAATATCACTCAAAAACATACAAAGAGAATAATACAATGACATGAATTATCAATACACATAACATGTCTAGCCAATTATTCAATATCAAAACTGCTTCTGATAAGCAGTGCTGTTTCCATTGTGCAATCCCCATACCAATAGTGGCTGTGAGACAGACAGTTACTAGGGGCTCCAGAATAAAATAAATTCAATAATTAAATCTCTTTTACACTTGCTGTCAGCATGCAAAGTATGCTGGCTCTGAGCACTCATAGAGATGCTCTGGACTGATTGGTCAAGCCTTGCGTGCACTGCATGTCCACGATGATTCTCCATGAGAAGGAATTGGTTGGACGAAAGTCATTAGTTTTGGTGTTCTCACTGTAGGAGAATTGAGCTGCAATGAGGAGCCTGACTCAGCACTGGAAGAAAGGTAAGTTTAATAGAGATTTTTAAGAAAAATGAGGGCCCAGTCATTGGAACACATAAAGCAAATTCAACGCAGAAACAATTCAAGAATTCTTTATTTAATGATCAATTTATTATTATTTGCACAAGGAAACCGTACTGGAGAGTTTGGAGATTCTATGAGTTTCATAAAGAGCTTCTAAAGATCACAAAGACAAGCCTATGTATTCGGGAAACAAAAATAAACTTATAACTTACTCTATTTATTTATGTTATGTAGTGATGTCGCGAACATAAAATTTTCGGTTCGCGAATGGCGAACGTGAACTTCCGCAAATGTTCGCGAACGGGCGAACCAGGCGAACCACCATAGGTCCTCCTACTTCAAATTTGGGGCACTGCAAGTGCAATCTAATGTGCCACCAGATAGGAGTAGTGTGTTAAGTAGTACTGTTCTTATCAGTTTAATCCCTGTTATGTCCCCTATCAGGGGACGTGTATATAAGGCATCGATTTTAGGAAGCGGGAGATGGAAAAAGATGCTTGGTTGGTCCTCCTACTTCAAATTTGGGGCACTGCGCATGCAATCTAATGTGCCACCAGATAGGAGTGGTGTGTTAAGTAGTACTATTCCTATCAGTTTAATCCCTGTTACATCCCCTATCAGGGGACGTGTATATAAGGCATCGATTTTAGGAAGCGGGAGATGGAAAAATATGCTTGGTCGGTCCTCCTACTTCAAATTTGGGGCACTGCGCGTGCAATCTAATGTGCCACCAGATAGGAGTAGTGTGTTAAGTAGTACTGTTCTTATCAGTTTAATCCCTGTTATGTCCCCTATCAGGGGATGTGTATATAAGGCATCGATTTTAGGAAGCGGGAGATGGAAAAATATGCTTGGTCGGCCCTCCTACTTCAAATTTGGGGCACTGCGCGTGCAATCTAATGTGCCACCAGATAGGAGTAGTGTGTTAAGTAGTACTATTCTTATCAGTTTAATCCCTGTTACGTCCCCTATCAGGGGACGTGTATATAAGGCATCGATTTTAGGAAACGGGAGATGGAAAAAGATGCTTGGTCGGTCCTCCTACTTCAAATTTGGGTCACTGCGCGTGCAATCTTATGTGCCACCAGATAGGAGTAGTGTGTTAAGTAGTACTATTCTTATCAGTTTAATCCCTGTTACGTCCCCTATCAGGGGACGTGTATATAAGGCATCGATTTTAGGAAGCGGGAGATGGAAAAAGATGCTTGGTCGGTCCTCCTACTTCAAATTTGGGGCACTGTGCGTGCAATCTAATGTGCCACCAGATAGGAGTGGTGTGTTAAGTAGTCCCCCCTCATCAGGCCTTTTTTAGTCGAATGTATCGCCCACTGTCAGTCCCGTTGGGATCCATCCCTCATTCATCTTAATAAAGGTGAGGTAATCTAGACTTTTTTGACCTAGGCGACTTCTCTTCTCAGTGACAATACCTCCTGCTGCACTGAAGGTCCTTTCTGACAGGACACTTGAAGCGGGGCAGGCCAGAAGTTCTATCGCAAATTGGGATAGCTCAGGCCACAGGTCAAGACTGCACACCCAGTAGTCAAGGGGTTCATCGCTCCTCAGAGTGTCGATATCTGCAGTTAAGGCAAGGTAGTCTGCTACCTGTCGGTCAAGTCGTTCTCTGAGGGTGGACCCCGAAGGGCTGTGGTGATGCGAAGGACTTAAAAATTTCCGCATGTCCTCCATCAACAACAAGTCTGTAAAGCGTCCTGTCCTTGCCGGCGTGGTCGTGGGAGGAGGAGGATTACTTTCACCCCTGTTAGATGGCCGTTGTGCTGTGACATCACCCTTATACGCTGTGTAAAGCATACTTTTTAATTGATTTTGGAACTGCCGCATCCTTTCCGACTTGCCGTAATTCGGTAAAATTTCAGGCACTTTCTGCTTATACCGTGGGTCTAGTAGCATGGACACCCAGTACAGGTCGTTCTCCTTCAGCCTTTTTATACGAGGGTCCCTCAACAGGCACGGCAGCATGAAAGACCCCATTTGCACAAGGTTGGATGCCGAGCTACTCATGTCCTGTTCCTCGTCCTCAGTGATCTCTCTGAAGGTATGTTCTTCCCCCTAGCCACGTACAACACCACAGGTGCCAGATAGGTGACAACGAGCACCCTGGGATGCCTGTTGTGGTTGGTCTTCCTGCTCCTCCTCAAAGCCACATTCCTCCTCTGACTCCTCTTCCTCACAATCCTCTTCCAGCATTGCCGCAGGTCCAGCAAGCGATGCTGATAAGGCTGTTTCTGGTGGTGATGGTGACCACAACTCTTCCTCTTCCACTCATCTAAGGCCTGATCCAGCATTCTTCGCAGGGCACGCTCCAGGAAGAAAACAAATGGTATGATGTCGCTGATGGTGCCTTCGGTGCGACTAACTAGGTTTGTCACCTCCTCAAAAGGACGCATGAGACTACAGGCATTGCGCATGAGCATCCAGTAACTTGGCAAAAAAAATTCCCAGCTCCGCAGAGGCTGTCCTAGCACCCCGGTCATACAAATACTCGTTAATGGCTTTTTCTTGTTGGAGTGTTGGAGTGTTGAATTCCAACGTTTCGAGCTATCGCAAATCAAGCGCCTCACTGGCATGTTGTTTCGCCGCTGGATATCGGAAAAGTGTGCCATGGCCGTGTAGGAACGCCTGAAATGGCCACACACCTTTCTGGCCTGCTTAAGGATGTCCTGTAAGCCTGGGTACTTATGCACAAAGCGTTGTACGATCAGATTACACACATGTGCCATGCACGGCACATGTGTCAACTTGCCCAAATGCAATGCCGCCAACAAATTTCTTCCGTTGTCACAAACCACTTTGCCGATCTCCAGTTGGTGCGGAGTCAGCCACTGATCCACCTGTGCATTCAGGGTGGACAGGAGTGCTGGTCCAGTGTGACTCTCTGCTTTCAGGCAAGTCAACCCCAAGACAGCGTGACACTGCCGTATCCGGGATGTGGAACTGTACCTGGGAGCTGGGGGGGTGCCGTTGATGTGGAGCAAGACGCAGCAGCAGAAGAGGACTCAGCCGAGGAGGTTATGGAAGAGGATGGAGTAGGAGAAGTAGAGGAGGTGGCAGCAGGCCTGCCTGCAAGTCGTGGCGGTGTCACCAACTCCACTGCAGAGCCACGCATTCCATGCTTGGCAGCCGTCAGCAGGTTTACCCAATGTGCAGTGTAGGTTATATACCTGCCCTGACCATGCTTTGCAGACCAGGTATCAGTGGTCAGATGGACCCTTGCCCCAACACTGTGTGCCAGACATGCCATTACTTCCTTTTGCACAATCGAGTACAGGTTGGGGATTGCCTTTTGTGCAAAGAAATTTCGGCCGGGTACCTTCCACTGCGGTGTCCCAATAGCTACAAATTTTTTGAACGCCTCAGACTCCACCAGCTTGTATGGTAAAAGCTGGCGGGCTAAGAGTTCAGTCAAGCCAGCTGTCAGACGCCGGGCAAGGTGGTGAATTTCTGACATTGGCTTCTTACGCTCAAACATGTCCTTGACAGACACCTGACTGTGGGCAGATGAGCAGGAACTGCTCAAGGCGAGAGACGGAGGGGCGGATGGTTGAGAGGGGGCAAGGAGGACAGCAGTGGTTAACGTGGCTGAAGATGCTGGACCAGGAGGAGGATGGCGGCTTTGAGTTTGTGTGCTGCTTGTACTGATGTGTTGATCCCATAGGCGTTTGTGATGTGCAATCATGTGCCTTCGCAAAGCAGTTGTACCTAGGTGGGTGTTGGACTTCCCACGACTCAGTTTCTTTTGGCACAGGTTGCAAATGGCATCACTGTTGTCAGAGGCAGACACACAAAAAAAATGCCACACTGCTGAACTCTGCAATGACGGCATTCTGGTGGTGGCAACAGCATGCGTTGATTGGCGTGCTGTCTGGCTGACTCCGGGTGCCGATGCATGCTGTCTGACTGTGCCACTGGCTCCTTCCGACGACCTCTCCCTGCTTCCAACTCGTCTCCTCCTCCTCCTCTCTGTCTCCCCATCTGAACTTTTCCACATCCACGGACGCATCGTCATCATCAACCGCTTCACTTGTATCTGACAACTCAGCAAAGGAAGCAGCAGTGGGTACAACATCATCATCATCACACCGTACGTGTGTAATGCTGCCTGACTGAGACATATCCCTGTTATCTACATCAGTGTGTCCCAACCCAGTCCTCAAGGCACACCTACCTTTTCTAAAAACACCTTAGACAAAACTGGGTAATCCTTAAATCCTGGACTGGTAGGTGTGCCTTGAGGACTGGGTTGGGAAACACTGATCTACATCCTCTGGCAATAATGGTTGTGCATCACTCATTTCTTCCAACTGATGTGTAAATAACTCCTCTGACATACCAAGTGAAGCGGCTGTGGTGCTAGTGTTGGTGGTGGCGGCAGGCGAGTGGTAACTTGAGAGGTGCCAGAAGCTAAGCTGGAGGAGGATGGTGCGTCGAGGTTCCGAGCGGAAGCTGTAGAAGATTGGGTGTCCTGTGTTAGCCAGTCAACTATGTCCTCAGAACTTTTCAAGTTCAGGGTACGTGGCCTCTGAACACTGGGCATTATTCTAGGGCCAAAGGGAATCACAGCACAACGACCATGATGGCCCCTGCGGGGTGGCCTGCCTCTGCCTGTCATTTTTTTTTCGATTAGTGGTACTATGCGTGCAAGCTACTGTGACAACAGATATGAGTGGCACTGGTGTGACACTGTGCCCTGGCAGGCCCTGAAATGCACACTCGTGAAGGAAACTGACTGCTATTATATTACAGTCAAAAAAGTTTAGTTTTTTTTAAATGCAAGCTATTGGGACACCAGATATGAGTGGTGGCACTGGGCAAGTGGGCACAGTATACGCTGTGAGCCTGACACACACGCTGGCAGACAACTAACTGCTATTCAATCTATTACAGTCAAAATGTTATTTTATTTTCAAAAAATGTACACTACTGTTACACCAGATATGAGTTGCACTGGTGTGACACTGTGCCCTGTCAGGCCCTGAAACGCACACTCGTGAAGGAAACTGACTGCTATTATATTACAGCCAAAAAAGTTTTTTTTTTTTTTTTTAAATGCAAGCTATTGTGACACCAGTGAGTGAGTGGTGGCACTGGGCAAGTGGGCACAGTATATGCTGTGAGCCTGACACACAGGCTGGCAGGCAGGCAACTGCAATTACATTACACAGAAAAAAAAAAGGCAGACTGATGTTCTAGCCCTAAAAAGGGCTTTTTGGGGTGCTGTCCTTACAGCAGAGATCAGATGAGTCCTTCAGGACTATAGTGGACCCTGAATACCCTAGCCTAGCTATCAATTTCCCTATCAAATCAGCAGCAGCTACACTGTTCCTACTCTCACTAAGAATGCAGCTTCACAATTAATGTAAAATGGATGCTGTCCAGGAGGTGGGAGGGTCTGGAAGGGAGGGTCTGCTGCTGATTGGCTGGAATGTGTCTGCTGACCGTGAGGTACAGGCAGGGTCAAAGTTTACTCAATGATGACGAATAGGGGGCGGACTGAACAGCGCATGTGTTTGCGGTCCGTGGCGAACGCGAACAAGCGATGTTCGCCAGGAACAATTCGCCAGCGAACAGTTCGGGACATCACTAATGTTATGCTATGCATCCAGTTATATAAGAAGGATTTGGGGATGACCGCAGACAAGTGTAGCAGGAGTGTGGATGGAAGCTATGAGCAGCAAAGGTCACCAAGGCATTTTCAAGCTTAAATATATGCATGCTTTTTAATAAAATAAGAATTGTCAGGGATTCAAAGTGAATTCAAAGAGAATTTCACATTTAAGGCCTAAATTGCCAAATTAGAAAAAAATATATATTTCCTGTGATTAACCCTGATAGCTTTTTTTTTTTTTTTTAGAAATTAGTGTGACGATCTCACCTGAATGGAGATACACATTTACCTATAACTGGGAAACAATATTTACTCGATCGTCGTGCTTCTAGTTTCTTGATCATTTCTTTCTACTGAGGTCATATAATCTCTGAATCCAGCTGCTCTTTTAGTTTGAATCACATTTACTTTGATAGCACCCATATTTTACTTTGATTATCGAAACACCCAAACTCCTGCTCTGCTGCTTAAACACACACGTGCGATCGGGTCTGTGTGCAAGTTGCACACATTGAAATAGTTGAACACGTAGATTATATTAGACGATTAAACACTTTCATGAATGCTGACCTTTATCAGATTTGCAAGGTTATTTGACTCTAGTCCATATGAAATGGCTGTTGATGTTCTCCAGGTGAATGATGGTTGGGTAGCGATTATGCATGGCAGATGTGATACACAGGTGGAGGTAAATGTTTTTCCTACAGCTGTTATGTAATAAAACGGTGCCTCTTTAGAGAGAGTGTTTATAGACAGAATTGTTTTTCTAGAGATCAAAGATGATGGAATTTTGGCACTCAAAGCACGTTGTAGTCATTTCAGGAGCAAATAACATCTACAAAACACTCTCTTATAGTTTTTATAATGATTATTTAATTTAAAATATTATTATTCTGAGGAAATACCATTAAAAGTGACTGAAGCGTGAACCTCTTCTCTTGCTGTTGAATGGAAGTTAAAATTGTGACTACTAAGTGTGGCTTATATGAGTTAGAAAACTCCCCGCTTTATCGATATAGGTTATAGGAAGTGTGTTCCTCTGACCTGGCACTGATGGAATTTGGGTTGTAAGCGCAAAGAAAGAGGGTGTCCTAAATTAAGTTAAACTGCTAATACTTAGATATTTAGTAAATACAAATAAAAAAAAAACAAGTCCTGTGCTCAAACTTCCACTACTCTTGGGCGGCAGCAACGACCACAGTACACATCAGCCCCAATACATACAGTAAAAACCAAAGAAAAAGTTACCTGCACTCGCCTTAATCCCTATGTATATTTAGACAAATGGAGGTCATTTAGTTACTCCAATGGCCATTGGAGGGAATGCCCGCCTGCCAACATCAAGGCAGACCCCCCCTAAGCGGGTCCTAACACTGACCCTTCAGCCTGCTTCCTTGAGCTTCTGACAAAGATATCTCCAATGAGACAGAGACTGGTGTTTTTTCTATACACCCCTATATACTTATTAACCCTTAATAGGGAACACATGGGATGGGCAGCAGCATTGTAACCAGGCTGTGTGATACAAAAAGTGAATACAAATACAAAAAGAGAAGTCCTGCGCTCACTCCCATCACTACTGGGCCGGCAGCAAGGACCACAGTACACATCAGCCAAAATACATACAGTAAAAACAATCAAATGGCCATTAGAGGGAATGCCCCATTTGTTAAAATATACATAGGAATTTGTGAAGAGCGCAGGTAACTTTTTTCTTTGTTTTCTTTTACTTTTATATTTAGGTTTAATCAAATCCCTTCCTTTGAGCACCCCCTAGACTTGCCAAGGTGAGAAATGTCAGTTCTGTAGAATCATTTTTTTCTGAAGATAGAAACTTTTTTTAGGAAACCCAAAATTTGGTTGGGTTATAGTTTGGCTTCACCAAATGTTATTTTAGAAACTGGATCCAAAGAGTGTGAATATGGGCCAATCAGTGCTTTATTATATATATATATCATTAATATGACATTGTTTATATATTTTAAAGTACACTGATAGGAGCATTTCCGCACCATTAGGTTAACAGGTCAAGTGAGAAAAAATAACCAATAGGCTAAGAGAAGAGGAGCAGTGAAAGAACAACTCTACATACATTAGATATATATATATATATATATATATATATATATATATTACACATGTAATATAATAATAACAAAGTATTTAACCAGGAAAGGTACATTCAGATTACTCTGGTTTCCAAGTACGTCCTGGGGATGTTACCTTAGCCCAACATCCAGGGGTTGTTACTATCACCCAATTTAATGGTACTCATTTTATCTACCTCGGAAGGATGAAGGGCTGAGTCAACCCTGCCGGGATTTGACTCTGCGACCCAAGGGTTAGAAAAGATTCTGCTGATGCATTAGCCCACTGAGCTATATCAATATATAGATAGAATGTTTTACTCCGCCACCTGTTTTTTCCCTATGGCTCACTTTTAACTTGATCTGTGAATCAAATAAACATTTATGGAATGTCTCCTAGCCATCAATTATCTTTTTTCCCCATCAATTATCTTTCTCTTTTTTTGCATCAATGGTGGAATTAAGAGTATTGACTCCTCCCTAAACATGTACAGCATTGCGTGGCTTGGTTAGTCCCCAATTCCATTGTATTTTGGATTTCAGGAATTCTACAGAGCACCCAACTGGCCCAAATTCGGACAAAATGCAATCTGGTCCAAAAGGTAGAAGGGCATCATTTCCTTTCATAGATATGATATAATCTGTAATATTTTGCTATCAATAGAAGTTTAGCCACTAAACACTAAACTGTAGTGAATTAAAAAACACAATTGCAAAATTTAGGTTAGATAACTAAGCCAGTTGAAGTATTGTTTCAAATAAGCTATTTTTGCCTAAATTTTAGGATCTTTAGTGAAAGAAAGTTTTAAATATTTTGTGTTATTTCATTTTAGATTTTGGGAATTAGCCAAACTAGCTAAATGAGCTTTATATTTCCTTCAATCTGATTAGTAGTAAGTAAAATGTCGAAATATATATTTCGTAGCACTGTATACTGTATTCATTCGTTGCTCTGATTTTACAAGCTATCACTGTGTTAGCAATTAAAGCCGCTAAAAAATCGTTTGCAGGTAAATGAGAAAACCAACTCTCTATGAAATCCCTGTAACATCTGCTAACATCTGGCATCCAGAGAACCTGGTTTCAAAGGGCAAAATAGAACACATCTTTGATTTAAACACCTAGTTGTACGAAATGTCATTTAACAACCTTTTTATGATATGGAATAAAGAAAGCAGAGTGTTGCATGTTTATTGGAAAATACCTTTGTAATGTCCTGCTCTAGGCGTTAGACAAAGTGCTCGATATTGGGTTTTTTTAGCGTCCTGGTGGAAATCTCTTTAGATCTGCCAAATATATGAATCCGTTTATTAAAGGAAAAGAAAATCACTGACGTGGTACATTCAGAGAACAACTTTAAAAATCCCAGAACATAACTTTCTAATCGTGTTATCATTACAGGAATAAAGTAAAAACGTGCGTAATGAAGCTCTGTAATGTGGCATTCTTATTAATATGTCTTAGCGATTTGTAGACTGTCACATGTCTAGTATTTGGAAATTGACTACTAATTATGGTGCAGGTAACAACTTCCTACCCAACCCCGTCTATACACGGGCTAAGTTTAAATTTGCATTTCACACCAAATGCAAAAAATGAAATCTAGTCCAAACCCGCTTACCTTTATCAGAGCTCACTTGGTGTCAGATTAAGATCAGTTACTCTGCATAATTTAGATTTAAATATGGTGCAATTAGACAGAGAGTGTATTTAAGTTTATGATTCTTTAGAAAAAAACTGTACATTAAATTAATGTAATGCTGTTTCATGAAAATATCATCATTGATGACTTGTGAAAATATAGTCATATAACTCTTTTATAAATAAACAATATAGCTTACCTAATGTGTAGTGACATGGAAGAGGTAAGGCAATGAGAGGCAGATTCACGGTAAGCAGATTGTGCATTCACGTTGCGAAGGATGCTCCGTATCTTATAATGAAATCATGAACTGGATGGAACACACTTCTACGGCAACCAAAGAGAACATCAGACTGTTTCTGCTGACCCTTTGTACGTTATCAGCTATAAGTGTTTTTTAGTATCACAGAAGAAACAAGAAACTGTTATTATAGTGATTAATCAACTGACATATTACCTAACATATACAATGATACAAATACAATAATTAAAAAAATATATTTTAATAATTAAAGTGTAGCGCTAGGTAAAATAAATAGGTATAGCGTGGCTTGACAAACATATACATATTTGTTTAATATATTAGATAAAAACATGTTAAACACCCTTCAGTTGGAAACACTATTTGGGTCCTTGCAGGGGGAGTGTTTCGTTCTAAGACGCCATCTGGCTGGTGTCGTTGGGTAACTTCTGCAGGCAATCTCAGAAATTGCTGCTGTTTTGTGCAGCATTAGTATGCCGCAAGATAGTAAGTGGGGGTTACGTTACATCATATCCTGTAGTAAGGTCAGTTAAACACCATTTAATAGTGCGTTTCCTGCTATTTTCAGAGCCATTATGCTCTGATTAGTGAAGTACACTACTATGAGACTACTCCTAAGTGTAGCATTTGGGAAGACAATATATGTAAAAAACACAAAATCAAAGAGTGTTGCAGAGAAAAACCGCTAGACCCACAAGTAAAGAAAATACATGAAATAACATGCAGAATATATTGAACATTCCAAATAAAATTACACAAACTCAAAAACTAAATACTGGTGAAGGTTCAAAGATACTCCCTCAATTGGTATACAACATCAACATCAATATGACATGTGGAATAAGAGGGAATAAAATAATATAGTATAGTAATTTATTACATTCAGCATAAAATCAACATGTTTAAAACCAATGATAGACAAAAATGCAAACCAACAAGTAATGTTTGCTCCCTTGTGTTTGCCCTGAGTCAGTAAACCTCCGGTCAGACTAAGGAGAGGTTCACTCTAGGCTTCTTCACAGGACCCTGGTGGAGAGTCACCAAGCCTCAATTCCTCTGGGAAAATCCTTTGGTTATCTCTTCAATATTTTTGTCTATTTTCTGGGGGAGATACAGTGAGGTTGCTGTGGGACACACTATTTATATATATTTTTTGTCTCTAGGTAGTCCTTTGAAAGATTTTTTGATCAATGCATGTAGAGCACTTTGATGTCAAGTGGGACATACAACAGCACGGCTACAACTTTGAAAATAATTTATATATAGCTTCAAAAAGGAAGCAGGATCATAAAACACAGGAAAGCTGAGCAAAGCAGACCTATGGCTAAATTCCAAATCTTAATATGACAAATTGATGTGCTTTTTGATTTATTTTGACAACATCACTACATCGTTCATACCCAGTTCCTGTTTCTGATTCCTCTATTCTGTCGTTCTGTTCCACCAGCTATTCAGGCACTACATTTACTGAATGTGGATGGTGAGCTTCCATTGCGATCAACCAGCCTGAAATATATGCAGTAATTTTGGGCCAGCTTAGATCAGTCGCTCTGGGGATCCATTTTCAGCAAACCCACTCTATACTTGCACTGTGTAGCTTTTCTAAAGCTTTTTTTTCAAGGAAAAGTCTTGTACAACTGAAATGCTGACTTGTAGTTTTATGGTGCAAGAAGATGGTCCATAGAGTGCCGAGGGTTCAATTGTATTTTTTTAATTTACCCAGGCTGTCATGCTTTTATAGCAATATTCAAACATCACCCCACACCAGTACAGTGACAAACACGTTTTTTCAAAACAAACTCTCTTCTGTGTAAAAATGACCTAAACAGACAGAAATATTTGCATTCATATTGAACAAAATGTTCTACTCATTAAAGACAAATTCAGTAGAAGAAGAAGGTTAGTGACTGAAGTTCTCCTTGATGGACGGTCCAAGAAGCCACATTTATGAAAACAAACATATTGAAAAAATGAAAACTGCTGGACCCATAACAATCCCCAACTGTGATATAGTTTAGATTTATTTTAATGATTTAGGCCAGGGGTCTTCTACACTGTCCTTTACCCTCACAGTTTTTTGGATGCCTTTTAGAATAAACATGTACTCAAATGATGATGGTTAAGTATGGATCGTGAGACGAGTTTGAGAACCCCAATATCGACTCTCATGCTGCTCAGTGTGGCCATTGGGTAAGTTTAATAAAAGCATATAGTCATTGAATGCTAACAAATATACATCACTCTGCCGAGCAAGTTTCTAATGCTTATTCAATGTAATCTATTCTTCTAATGAATAATCTTTTTTCTTACTCTCTCTCTTTTTTTCCCCCTCGTAATATAGTATGAGTGGTTGAGCTGAATATAGCAGTTGATGACACATCAGCAGAAGCACAAGGGTTCCTGTATGATGGATAGGAAACTTTTTGTCCGTGAACTTTGGCAGAAAGCGTTTTCCATTTGTGTCAGAGAAAAACATGTCTGTGATCATTTTAGAGGAGTTTTTCCGCTATTAAGTTGTGTCAGTAGAGCAACCAAAGGTGAAAAAGCCATCGACGCCTCCAGAGAACCATTAAATAGTCTTAGTACAGGTGTCAAAATCCCAAGCTAGCTTTTCATTTTAAAACCTCCTGTCAAAATTATTCAGAGTGGATTATAATACATTTCGAAGTATGTGATGGATGTTCACATTTGTCAATAATGGTAAAATTCCTGAACAAATCCAATATGTGAATGCCATCATTTACTTTATAGGGAATATGTAATTATTACAAGAAAAAAATACTTGAACTTTGACTGTTTAGACCATAGCTGTAAAAATACTTGTACAATATCCCGCTGATTCAAGTATTATAATTGTATGTTATGAACCACAACATATAAGATAGTTGCATGTTTCTTGGCTCGGAGGGACAATTCTGGTTGCTTTTGCAGTATTATACTGATAGGTTCCTTAAGTCTCACTAATTCTACTCCCACTCATCTGGCTACTATATTCAGAACATCTCCTCCCACACATGTTTAAGTAATACCATCCCGTACGCACCAGGTGGAAAATGCACTCTTTGGGATTCAACCAAGAAGGACCAAGATGCAAAGGAGCAGAAATCCAAAACACAGAGATTTTGGATTGATCATGTCATAATTTACACATATTTTGCTTTCCTTTCATTTTTTAAAACAGACATTACAGTGTGTACTGTACCCAACACAATGCAACTAGTATCTTAACACTTTTCACTGTTTCTAGATTTTATTTCTAATAATAGAAGATAATGCCAGTTGCATGTAGTATTTACACGTTTCGGACCACCCCGATCTGGTAGCAGGTCAGACGCTGCACACTATGAGCGTGCGTTTATTTGTGTACAGTCGTGCCAATGTCAGAACGGAGTGACTCTAAGTGCTGATTTAGTCAGCATGAACAAGCACATTAAGTACCCGAATTCGGCGTTCGGCCAAATTTGGGTCTTCAGGTGCTCCAAGGTGATGCCAACCAATAGTGTTAGTGTCATGGCTATATAAAGCCTTAGTGACCAGACCGTTTTTAAATTTTCTTACCGTTAAGGACCAGGGCTGTTTTTACATTTCTGCGGTGTTTGTGTTTAGCTGTAATTTTCCTCTTACTCATTTACTGTACCCACACATATTATATACAGTTTGTCTCACTATCAAATGGTCTTTCTAAAGATACCATTATTTTTATCATATCATATAATTTACTATAAAAAGAATTTAAAAATATGATGAAAAAAAACAACAACTAACTTTGACCCCAAAATCTCTTATGCATCTACACTCATGCTAAATAGTTTCTAAATGTTGTCCTGAGTTTAGAAATACCCAATGTTAACATGTTCTTAGTTTTTTTTTTTTTTTTTGCAAGTTATAGGGCTATTAGTACAAGAAGGACATTGCTGTTTCAAAATATATATTTAAAAAAATTATCAATAGTGACATTGTATCTGTCATAAATATCTGAAACACACCTCACATGTACATATTTTTTTAAATAAGACAACCCATGGTATTCAATAAGGGGTATGTCCAGTCTTTTTTACTAGCCACTTAGTCACAAACACTGGCCAAAGTTAGCATTTATATTTGTTTGTGTGTTAAATATGCAAAAAAACAATTATGAACGCTAACTTTGGCCAGTGTTTGTGACTAAATAGCTACTAAAATAGACTGAACATACCCCATTTGCAATACCTTGGGTTGTCTTCTTTTGCAAATGGTATGCCATCACGGGGGTTGTCACGAACGGACCCTACTTAAAGAGTTTGCGTGACGTAGTTGTGGTGGTGAAAGGGTTAAAGTTCACTATTTGTCTGCACTAGACCAGAAATAATGACAAAATCCTCCTTAACATCACCCACACTTAAACATAATAATATAACTATTACTATTTTATCGCTGCCACCACCAAGACAATTTATAAATGGGGTGCCTTGGTCCCCCAGGTAATTTAATAATAAAAACCCACCAAATACAACTTGGTAACAGTTGGTAACTGATCCATAACATTTTCTGATTTTGGGCAGAATAATGGGACAGTTTTCAAAGTGATCACAAACCAAACATCACATACCATTTTGCTACTGATAAGAGCATTGGTTAGTCAAAACGTTTCTCCAACCACAAAATAAACAGTGCTTTCATAAACACTGGTTCTGGGTAGAATAACCATTTCTGAGGTAATCCACCCCTCTAAAAAAATATATATATATATATACTAAAACTCACCTCTGTTCCATCATTGAGTACACATTTTCCCCTCAGTCTGATGCACCTTAGGGAGGGAAATCAGGGAGGACAGACTTAGCGGAAGACAGGTTTGGCATGACGGGAGGTGCAATGCTGCTATTGGCTGCATGGCACTAACAGGCTATAAATTTATTAAATTATTGATAACACCACTCAAGCTAGACTGTGATCTCTGAAACTTAAGTGTATGATATAAACTATAGAGGCATGTTTCAATGATCTGATATTAGTAAATTATGAAACGTACCAGAACTGTGTGATTGTGATTGCTTCAACATCATCAATTGCTCATTGACAGCTGTTAATATGTTATTATCAAAAGTGGGATTGTAATTTCCTAGAGTTGATAAATTATTTATGTTCTAGTGTTGCTGATATATTTTGCAAATTGTCCTCTGTCTTTGGAACAAAGTTGAAAAGGCCACCTACCTACCTAGAAGGCCACCTACCATAATTTAGTGACCGTGTAGATAAGAACCAAGGAAGGAGCTGGAGAGGAAAGACCCACAAGCTAAAATAAGGAAAACTATCCAAGGTACAACTAACACCATACAAAAAATATCTACCTTTATTTTGTCTGTATTTGAACAAAAGGCACATGGAAAACACATTAAATAATAATAAAAAAATATATATATCTTATTTCAAGGTGCACTCCAAGAGCATAAACCACTACAGTCTGCCATAGTGGTTATGGTGCCAGGAGTGTCTTTGCATCCTTACAAGTAAATATTCAAAATGGTATGACAACTGGCCTGTTGTCCACTGGTTTTCATTCACCTCTTCCTGTTGGAGCTGGAAACTCCTCCCCGGAGCTTCTGTTTGTTCCACCGATGTAAGCCCTTCAGTCCTGGCTTAGCTCAATGCACGTACATCGGAGAAGGCTAGGTTTTGACTGCTTACCCTGTAGTGCATCAAGGCAATCTTGCAGGGCTGTCAGTGTTGCTTTAATTAGATAAAAGTATACATTGTCAGCCTTAGTATGATGGGTAATGTAAATGCCTTGAAAACACTTCATGTTATATTCCCAAATATCTGGTGCCTTTCTTACAAAGTAGTTCTCCTTCTCTTACATAGTTACATAGTTACATAGTTACATAGCTGAAAAGAGACTTGTGTCCATCAAGTTCAGCCTTCCTCACATTTGTTTTTTGCTGTTGATCCAAAATAAGGCAAAAAAAAAAAAAACAGTTTGAAGCACTTCCAAATTTGCAACAAGCTAGGAAAAAAATTATTTCTTGACCCCAGAATGGTAGTCAGATTTAACCTCGGATCAAGCAGCTATTACCCTACATTAAAAGATTATATCCTTGAATATTCTGTTTTTGCAAGTATGCATCTAGTAGCTGTTTGAACATCTGTATGGACTCTGATAAAACCACTTCTTCAGGCAGAGAATTCCACATCCTTATTGTTCTTACAGTAAAAAAAACCCTTTAATTTGCCTTAGACAAAATCTTCTTTCTTCCAGTCTAATCACATGTCGTGTCCTATGTAAAGTCTGGTTTGTGAATAGATTTCCAGCTTCTGTCAGAATAGTTCAAGGGTAGGCAACCGTCAGCACTCCAGATGTTGTGGACTGCATCTCCTATAATGCTCTTTGTCAGGTACCCTGCTCCCACGCTGCACGCGGCATCCTTGCTTACCTCATCACAACGAGCAGTGTCATCTGGTCCCTGTCTCCAGACTGGCAGTGTGTCTGTCGCTGCACGCTCCAGAGCAGCTTCCTTATATGTGTGCTGCACCCGGTCATGTGTCCCGGCACACAGTAATGACCTCAGAGACCACAAGGTAGGAAAGAAACTCTTCCCACGTGTTGTGGTTAACACTAATTGGAGGTTAGCCAATCAGCCACACCCTGTGTGTATATAAGGTAACCTCTCCGTTGCCTCAGTGCCCTGTTGTGGTCTTTGGTTTACCATTGAGCATTGCACTTGTTATTTGGATTTCCTGGTTACTGATATTTGGGTTTGTCTCTCATTATTCCGTCTCTCTGTTTCCCTTGATCTCGGTTCATGTTTTGACTATCCCTTTTTGCATAACCCGACCATTCTAAGGATCGGTATTGCAATTCTCTCTACTCTATCTTGTCTGCGTGTTAGGGTTCCCTAGTGAACGTTACACTCTTAAAGCCATAACACTAACAAAGCATCATAGGAGGTGTGGTCCAAAACATCTGGAGTGCCAAAGGTTGCCTACCCCTGGACGATAGTTAATATATGCTCTTTATTGTCTCTTTAGACAGCTTGCGGTACTTTTGGTTTTCACCTCTTTGGGTTTAACTCTGACTTTTATATTATCAAGCGACTCTTTCTAAATGTGGCCTCCTGTTAATCCTTACACTGCGCTGGGTGAGTGACTTACCCCTCACCCCTCAAGCACAATAATCTGCCCTGCTTATCCCCTCCAGCCATCCTTTCTTACTTACTTTGGTGAAGGGCAGTCAGCAATTAAAGAACTCTTTGCCACTAAGAGCTATTGGTGTGCATTGCTACTGTAATGTTAGGATGTGAACTGTCCCCTACTTTCAGTGGAAGCAGGAAGAAGAGTGGGAACCAGGGCAGCTAAAACCATAAATATATTACTGCTTTTAGTTTCTTCAAAAGTGAAGGCAGCAGGGTTCTGTAGGGAAACTACATCCAGAAAAAGAGTTACTCATTTATTTTTAAAAGTTTATTATTGTGGGTTTTATGTTTTTTTCTTTTTTTTTTTGTCCTTTTTTTTTGTAACCTACATAAATAATAAAGTATAAATTAAAAAAAAAGTTTTAATAATTTTCATATAATATTTCCTAATAAATTAATTCTAAACGTTTAATAAAGTGTTTTTTAAGGATTTAATCTTAATATTGCTGAGATATTCTGTTTGATGACCTCAATATGTCCTCCTGGTTCAAAATGCTTTGGGGGGCTTATCTTACATGATTGTTACATTTGAATAAATAGGCATATACATATTACTGGAGTCATTGCTCTTAAATTGACTTTCAAAACACTGATCCACATCATTCCAAAAAATCCGCAGCTTAAAAAGGTATTTGCTTATGTCAAAGGTCATTGGGAGTCAAGCCTATAAATTTAGCATATTTCTAAGAAACATTGTACAGACCAGGAGGTAATGTTCACTGTGGAATGTAAACTAAGCATATTCAATTTCTTTAAATTCACATAATGCCTACAAGGTAGTGCCTGCACTTCCGACCTCATGTCCGTCAGAGCTTACTCCCCAGTAGAAGTTACAGGATCATAACATATATCAGGGACAAGCAAAGTTGAAGAATCCCAGAAGATAGCAGAACATCAGATTTCATGTCTGTATAGATAATTGTCTGGAACGTAAAATTACTAGTACTGATCTCTGAGTAAAATCATTACACATGGACGGCATCTGAAAAACATTAGCTTCCAGGAGGAACAGAGGAGTTGAGTAAGTTAGAAAAACAAAAAATATAAGTCGTGTTTGCATAGGGTGCAAGAAATTTCCCAAACTACACCAATAAATATCAGCATACTCTTCATTTTTTCTTATAGGTCAATTGAGTAAAGGTGTAAAGCAATACGTTTACCTAGTTTGGTTTCCTGTACAACCTTTGCTAAGTTAGACTATTTTTTCTATATTTATAGGGATGCAATGTCTTGTATGATAAATCGGGACAAAAAACAGTGGATTTCATAGTTCATGGAAGTGACCCCCAAGTGACCTTGTGGTGGCCTCTTCTGTAATAAGATTAAAATGTCAAAGATGATCTGCCTCTGATCTTCCCATAATAACAGTTTTCTGGCCTTACAGAAGTAAATAGAATAAAAGAAGATAATGAACGTAAATGCTAGACTCAGCATGGGGAACTGAGTGCGATAATTAAAGTCTCCACAGTATTTACTGACATGGATGTGGTCAGGCTCCAACAGATGTTAGAATTTGGAGTTACATCTCTCCAAAATATCCCTGTGTGCTCAAATGCCGTCACAAATACTTTTATACATTATCTTAATAGACAATCACAAGATCCGTCCAAAGCAATCACTGTTGATTGGTTTCAGCTATGCAGCTGCTAATATGTCCTCCGTGCTCTGAAAAAGGACGCTCATTTATTTGAACCATCTTGTTCCATAGAAGTGGACTAAAGGATTTTTTTATTTTTTTGCTTGCTCTATAGCTTAAATGCAAAATATAGTTGCTACCTTTCTCATCTTGTATTATTATTCTTGGTATTTATTTAGCGCCAAATAATTCTGCAGTGATTTACAATATTAGGAAAGGGTGGGACATTTACAATACATGAGACAAGTACACAATGATGAAAACACAATAGGTATGATGAGGGCCCTGCTAAAATGAACTTACAGTCTAGAGGAGTTGGGGTACAAAAACACAACAGGGCAGCAAGGGTGACAGCCACCAAACAAGGTGGAAAAGTAGCATAACTGGAGGTGAGAGTGGAGTGTGGCTCTTTTAGGAGAGCAAGAGACAGGTTTGGATAAGTATAGATTATATATTCTGGGAGTCCATAAGCATTTCTGAACATATGTGTTTTGAGGGACTTTTGAAACAATTGAAGACTAGGGGAGAGTCTGATGGGGGTAGGCAGGCTGTTCCAAAGGAAGTGAGCCACCTGCGAGAAGTCCTGCAACCGTGAGTTAGCAGTAAGGGTGTGGGCTGTAGCACCATCCTGTTGGAACCAGAACTCCCCCAATTCATCTTCTTCAACATTCTCCATTCTGGGCTGCAGAAAATGTTCCAACATTGAGACATAATGTTCAGAATTCACGGTCACGGTCACACCTTCCTCCTCAAAAAAGTACGGGTCTCTCACTCCGAATTGTGATATGGCACACCACGCTGTTAGTTTAGGGGAATGTAGCGGTCTATGATGAATCATTCAGAAGTTATTTTGAGCCCACTGTGATTTCTGAACATTATGTCTCAATGTTGGAACATTTTCTGCAGCCCAGAATGGAAGAGATTGTTGAAGAAGAGGAATTGGGGGAGTTCTGGTTCCAACAGGATGGGGCTACAGCCCGCACAGCCCGAAATTCACTCATGTTTTAAAATAAATGTTTCCCGGACGTCTGGTCTCTTTGAGAGGTGATGTGGGGTGGCTGGCGCGGTCACCAGATTTGAGCATTTGTGATCTTTTTCTTTGGGGATATCTGAAGGAAAAAGTGTTCAAACAAGCATTTGCTCACACAGATTTCTGCGGTTGGCGTAATCTGCTACACTCAATTCCCGAGCTAACATCATCTTGTAGGGATGAAATTGCAAATCTAAATGAAGAGTCTTCCTCAGACTGCAACCTGACATTCCCAAAGCAACAGCATGCTTTCGAGCAGAACGTCCTGGCGACTGCTCAATTGCTGCTCTCACCAGCTGCACATTTTCCGGTGTTCTTATGGACCTGTGTCGGTGGTACCAGTTTCCTGCAACCGCCTAAGCCATGACCTAATTGTGTTCGCATTAGGAACGGCGTTGTTGACAGAATGTTGAACCGTCGCCAAAAATCTCTTTGCATCGCGATAACACATTGGTTGTTTTCGAAATACACCTGCACGGCAAAATCTCGATGTACTCTGGTCCAAACCAAATTGGCTACTGAAATGGGGTGACGGACCTAGCAATTATCCATCAATAAGCATATGTACCAGGACCAAACTTCTGGAACAAAAGGGAATCATGACATGTCATATATGTCATGTGTCCTTAAGGGGTTAAAATGTGCTCCATTCAATGTGCATATCATGTGTGTTATTGACTAGGTAAAATATATCGTGGATACTCAAAGTAATGTTATCATGAGGTTTCTTTTTAATTCAAGATGTGGAATTAAAATAAGATCCTCTCAAAGATCGACACATTGGCAGATGTGATTTTTATATACATATATTTTTTATTAGATATTTCTGTGTGGTTGGCTAGGTTGTGTAGTTTGTCTTCAACACTTCTCTAGACTTCAAGTTGGAAACTTGGTGCTGGAACAACTGTCATTTCCTTCAGAATAAACTCTCCGTTTTAAGGGGTTGCATGTTCCGCCTGAGTCAACAATGTCTACCAAGCCCACAGGAACCGTATAGAGATGTTTAAGGCTCATGCATTTCCTCTTCCTAAAAGTCCTGGCCAAGAAATATAAATCAAAATATTACAGGACTCGAGATTCCAGAGAAGAATTTAAATTCAGTGTTTGACATTATAAAGGAAGGAAAATGTCTAAGCACCACTAAATTGTTGAAGGACATCTTTATTTAAAGTCTTGGGCATGTCGTCTGCAATTTTCATTAAACATTTTTTGTTGGAAATCATTTGCTTTATAAGAGGCTTAAATACGTGTTAAGAAGGGAATAGTTAGGGCAACTTTTCTTTTGGACATTTTTATTGTTGTTCAATTAAAAACGCACACGCACGCACGCACGCACGCACACACACACCCACGTTATTGCCACCTAGTTTAATATAAACATATTGCTTAATGCTTTAAGGTCCCAACAAAGTTAACCAATGCTGGGATAGACAATATCTGGTTATAAAGCTGCTGTTGACAAAGAAACCCATTACCCACAGAAATCAATATTTTTGCCTGAACAATAGTAAATCTTAGAATATAGAGTTCTAGATTCATTAAAAATGAAAATGGCACATATATATGACCACTCCAATCTGGGTTTGATATTTGTATTGTCTTCTATAGATAATGTATAAAGAAAATGAATTAAAATGATAATAAATAATATAGATTTGCTTCAAAATGTCAGGCTGTGCAGCTTGTGCAATGAGCTATTGCCAAACCAGGAAGTAACTCATCCAACAATAAGCATGATCATTAAACTACCAAAACAAGATTATGGACACAGAAATGGTTTCTGGAAATTGTGTTGCAATTGTGGGCTTCTATTGTAAAAATGTAAAACATTACATGATATGTATTTACGAGGAGTCACTAGAGGTTGAGAAAGTGGGCTGCAAGGGTGTTATGAGAAAAGCATTATCCCCTTCCCAATTCTCTTTTTGGTTTGTTTGTTATGCTCAATGGTTGTACATCTTCATGACAGGTGTATAGTCGCCATTTGGGCAGTCGGAATCCAGGACAAACCACCCCCATAACCTAACCCAATAACACACGGACACTAAGTATTATGGGGAAATTTGTCCACAGCTTTATTAACCAATAATTATAATAATAATAATAATAACAATAATAAATTAACATATTTAACATGGGTCATTGCCCCCCATACTCCGCCCCCTCGCATCCTGTTCCTTCGGCTACCATACAAAAGGCAATGACCCCCATATAATAACACCTATACATATTTATAACATATTTATAACATACACCAACATTCCAAAGTGCCAACCAACCATTAACCACGGCAGGGGTATACCCGGATACCCCTGCCGCACCAGGTTCTGAGTCACCTCCAGGACTCGAAACCTCTCAACCACCGATGACCACAATCTGTTTATTCCACCTCACGTTCATCCAGGGGAGCCTATTTCCTCTCCTTCGGCTCCCCGTCCCGCCGCTGTGAAAGAAACGGGTTAAATAAACACATAACAAACAAAGGGAGGGTGGGTGGGACAAACTCAACCAGGTAGAAAGTTAGAATGACTCACCTAAAATGGCTGCTCATTTAAATAGCCAATCCTACTTACCCATAATTCCAACCCTTGCTTACTTCCTCCTAAGCCCGCCTCCTAACCCCTGTCAAGGCCTTTTTCCGCTTAGCTGCGCTCTAGCTACATGGGGCTACATGACAGGTGTATAGTCGCCATTTGGGCAGTCGGAATCCAGGACAAACCACCCCCATAACCTAACCCAATAACACACGGACACTAAGTATTATGGGGAAATTTGTCCACAGCTTTATTAACCAATAATTATAATAATAATAATAATAATAATAATAATAATAATAACAATAATAAATTAACATATTTAACATGGGTCATTGCCCCCCATACTCCGCCCCCTCGCATCCTGTTCCTTCGGCTACCATACAAAAGGCAATGACCCCCATATAATAACACCTATACATATTTATAACATATTTATAACATACACCAACATTCCAAAGTGCCAACCAACCATTAACCACGGCAGGGGTATACCCGGATACCCCTGCCCCACCAGGTTCTGAGTCACCTCCAGGACTCGAAACCTCTCAACCACCGATGACCACAATCTGTTTATTCCACCTCACGTTCATCCAGGGGAGCCTATTTCCTCTCCTTCGGCTCCCCGTCCCGCCACAAGCTCAGACCTTGACCCCTTAAGCTGTCTGAGCTCCGCCACCCCGAAGAAACAGAGCCATCCGGATACCATCCTGCCAACCCAAGTTGAGCAGGTCCAAACCCACCTCCGAGAGGTGAACACCATCCGAGCGGTAGTATCCTGGCAACCCTTCCTCCAGCTCAAGGTGCCTTACCACCACACCCCCTACCTTCCGCACAAAGCTTGCCATCAAGCTATTCACCTTCTTCCTGCACCTATCCATAGCTAACGGATCCCGAGCGTGCCGCCACCGGCGCCTCGGGACAATCTCCGACCAAACCAACATGACCCCCGGAAGCAGGCCCCTCAGCTTATTGATGTCCTGCTTCATCCACTTCACCAGCCGTCGTTGCGGCGTAAGGCCCAGGTCATTACCCCCAATATGCAGGACCAGTAAGTCTGGTGTGTATCCCGCCGCCAGCATCCCAAACAGTTTACCACAAACATCCCCCCAGCAGAAACCCCGATACCCAAACCAGCGAACTGCCAACTGGCCTCTCGGAAAACCCAGCTGCTGGCCTTGCGCTCGAGCTGCGGCCCTCCTCTCGGCCCAGAAGACAAAGGAATGGCCCACGATCCATGCCTCACGCCCTGGGGGGAAAAACAAATGATGAGGGAAGTCCGACAGAGACCCCCACCCCAGCCCAAATAACACAGTGAACCATTGCAGTACAGCCAGTTACAAGTCTCTCATCCCCAAAATATATATATACCTTTTTTTTTTTTTTTTTGCATAAAACGGTCCCCAAACTCATTACTCCAACAGACCCAATCGGACATAGGAACGGAATCTTACCGATTCCCACCTCCCGATCCGCTTCACCACCTCGTCCCCCAATCCCAACCGAGCCGCCTCCGTGGCAGCCCCAATACGGAACGAGTGCGTTCCAAATCGTTCAGCACGAAGCCCTAACTTGCCCAAGCCCAACCGAAAAACTTTCGTGAACTGAAACCGAGAGAGGGAGGATCCGTCGGCATGTACCAACAAGGAACCCCCCATCGCTGGCCTCCGTGCCAGGTACTCTGCCGTAGCAGCCAACGGGCACAAAGCCGAGCCCGGCAAGGCCCCCAGTGCCACGTCCCGGCCCACGCCGCGGACATCCGTTTTGGATCTGCCGAGGTGCACCACCACCTTCCCAGCCAAGACACGAACCCCCGAAAACTGCAGGCCCCCCTGCACCCTCTTATTAGCGCTCACCAGTTCCCCAATTCGGAATGCCCCAAAAAACGCCAAAATAAACGCCACCTTGAACAGCGAAGCCTCGAACCCATCGAAACAGATTTCGGGCAACAAACCCACCAAATCCCCCAGTAGTCGAACCGACACCGGGCGCCTGGTATCCGGCGACCTGCGTCCCTTGCGATAGCCCTTCAGGGCCTGCCTGATAATGAAGGTCTTAGTAAAGTCCTCCTTCCCATGCCATCTGAACCAAAACGCCATCGCCGCCATGGACCTGTCCACCATGGCAGGCGACGCCCCTTTCGCCAGCAACTGACAAGTGTACCACAGGAAAGCATCCCGCAGGGCCTCCCCGCTGTCCATGGCCAGCCCGTCCAGCGACCGCTCCCACAAGCCCCAAACCTTACTGTACGAGGCCCAAGTGGCCGGCGCCAGGGAAGCCTTCACAAGTCCTCCAAGCAGGATGTTCCCAGCTGCCAAATCTCGTCCGGGCAAGCCTGCCCGTCCTTCGAAGCCCCCGGCGCCACCAGCCAGAATCGGGACCACTGAAAACGAGACAGAGCATCAGCCACCTCATTCAAATAACCGGGAACATGCCGCGCGCGAAAAACAACATTCCGAGACATACACAGCAATACCAGTCGCCTAAGCAGCCTAACCACCGGCCTTGAGGCCGCAGACTGACGATTCACCGCGTGAACCACCGCCATGTTATCCGAGAAAAAGACCACTTTTCGATCACGCAGCCTGTCGCCCCATAGTGCCATCGCAACCACTAACGGGAATAACTCAAGGAAAGCCAAGTTGCGCATAAGAGGGCTCGAACCCCAAGAGTCCGGCCACCTCTCCGCACACCAGCAGCCACCAAAGTATGCCCCAAAACCCACGCTGCCCGATGCATCGGTGAAAAGCTCAAGCTCGGCCGATGACTGGCCCTCCTGCCTGAACAACACTGTCCCATTAAAATCCCGCAAGAAGGCATCCCAAATGCCCAAATCCGCCTTCATGGCCGCCGACACCCGGATGAAATGGTGCGGAGACCGAACCCCCGCAGTAGCAGCCGACAGGCTGCGACTGAAGACCCTTCCCATCGGGATTACCCGACACGCAAAATTGAGCAGCCCAATCAAAGACTGGAGCTGCCGCAGAGTAACCTTGCGCGCCCCCGCCACAGCAGCCACCGCCCCTCGAAGCCTGTCCAGCTTATCTCGTGGCAGCCGACATTCACCCAACCCAGAGTCAATCTCCAGACCCAGGAAACTCAGACACGTGGTCGGGCCTTCAGTTTTATCCGCCGCCAGCGGAACCCCGAAGTGGCCCGCCACCCACTCAACCGTCCGCAGCAGGCGCAGGCAATCCAAGGAATCAGCCGGCCCCACGCACAGAAAATCATCCAGATAATGTACAATAAAACGATTCCCTGCTTCCACCCGTACCACCCATTCGAGAAAAGTGCTAAATTTCTCAAAATAGGAGCACGAAATGGAACAACCCATGGGCAGGCACAAGTCCACGAAGTAGTCCCCTTCGAAGAAACACCCCAGCAGGTGATGACAGTCCCGGTGGACCGGCAGCAGCCGAAACGCGGCCTCAATATCCACCTTCGCCATCAGAGCCCCACGCCCGGCCCGCCGGACCAAATCGACCGCCCGGTCGAAAGACGCATAAGACACCGAGCACAAGTCCTTATGAATACCGTCATTCACGACTCCCCTTTCGGGTACGAGAGATGGTGAATGAGCCTAAATTTACCCGGCTCCTTCTTGGGAACCACCCCGAGTGGGGAAATCCGCAGGCCTTCCAGCGGAGGCACTGCGAACGGGCCCGCCATGCGGCCTAGCCCGACTTCCTTGCCCAGCTTCTCCCTAACCACGTCCGGGAAGTCAGCCACAGACTTCAGGTTGCGCAGCCTCCCCGATCCCCCCTCCCGCTCCTGAAACGGAATGAAAAACCCCTTCGCAAAACCCGCCAGGAGCACAGCGGCATCCGCCCTGTTATCGTAGCGGCTTAGCCATGGCTCCATCGCGCTTAGCCTCACTGGGGTTAAGCCCAGGGGAAGCGGATGCTCCCCCTCCCCCGGCCGCGGCCGCAGCACCGGCGGCACCGGACTTCCCTTTCTTGAAGCAGCGGTTGAACCCATGAGCGCCTCCGCAGCCGGAGCACTCGTGCTTGAAGCGACAGGTGGTCCCCCATTTGCATTGGCCCTCATTATAGAGCCAACATAAGCCCTTTGGTAAGGCGGCCGACGAGGCGGACTGCCCCCTAGCGCCGGCCGAGTTCTGAAAGGGCTGCGCCTTTTGCGCCATCATTAACTTCATCCAGAGCGGCAGGTCCATTTGGTCCCACCGCATACCCGGGTTAGCCGCCAGCCGCTGCCTAAACTGCTCATCATACCGCCACCACGCCAACCCCCCGTAAGTCCGGTACGCTTCCCAAATGCCATCCAAATAACAAAACAGAGAGGAGCATAACCCCGGCGATCTCTCGCCGAGCACGCTAGCCAGCACACAAAAGGCCCTCAGCCAATTCCCAAAGGATTTCGGAATCTTGCGATACCGCTTCCTCTTCTCCTCCTCCTCCTTCTTCTCGTCCTTCTTATCCTCCTCCTTGAGGTCTATAAAGTCCTCCAAGGGGAGGAGGGAGAAGATCTCACAAAACTCCCCCTTCCATATCTTATCCTTCACGTCCTGCTTCAAATGGACCCCCAACGGGCCCGCAAACGACACATACGCGTGCTGTCTAGCCGCGTCGGGAATACCCCCGGTCAACTCAGCCCTCTCGCTCCCAATCTCCCCTACTTCCTGCGGCAACACCATGTCCCCGCCCGAACTAGGCCCTGTGGAGTTCCCAACCCGAGAGCCCGTAGCCACAACACCCGGAGCCCACACCTGACCAATGCCGCTAGTGTCACCCCCCGCCCCCAATGAGTGGAGTAGTGCCTGAAGTGTGGTAATTAAAGCGTTAGAGTGTAGTGACCCACTGGACTCACCGGCCAAGCCCCCCGAAACCGGGACGGTGGGGGCTGCAGTGCAGATCGCCCGACATCCAGGAAGAGGAACTTCCGCTGCTGTCTCGCCGACCGGGGAGCCCACCCGGTGACCAGCCTGCGAGGAGGCGGAACGGCTCCGAGACCTAGGACAAGGAGAAGAAGTCCTGGGTAGGGTGTAACGGACATCAATACCCCTCCCGTCACGACCCCGGGAGCGCCTGCTCTGTACCGAAGCCTCCCGCTGACCTCTACCACCACGTGGCACCCTGGAACCCCTGGGGCTACGACTCCTCCCGTCTCTACTAGTAGGCCGCCCCTGCCGACCATACCTAGGGGCTGCCGCACATTCCCCTGCCGAGCTGTCCGAGGGGGAGCAGTGCCGACCCGACCTCCCCCGCGCCTCCCGGGACCCCTGCGATCTAACGGGTGATGGACTGTCGCTACCACTCCCAGAATCCGGGCCCCCCCGCCGCCCGACCACTACCGAGGATCCCGGTCCCCGACCTCCTTTATTCTTCCGACTGACCGCCTCCGGAACCCCTTTTCCTGCGCCTACCGCCACCGCCCCTTTACCCTTACCCCCCTTCTGACTAGACCCCGACAGCCCGCACCTACCCACCACCCCTACGGGGGACCCGCTCTCTGACCTGGCCACCTCTCGAGACCCCCCCCCGCCCCTGGAACTCACACCTTTCGATCTACGTTTACGCTTAGGGGCCCCGGGACCCTCCCCCCTTAGGACTATGGCCTGGGCACCCCCCACTGGCCTACTCCCGCCTCTCTCCGTGGCAGAGCTCCCCCTAACGACCTTCCCGCCAAGAGGGCCCCGGCCGGAGCCCCCTGCACTTGCCTGTTGCCTCCCAGGCCGGCCATGCGGTCTCCCGGATCCAGCCTCGTCATCCTCGGTACTCTCCGATGGGGGGAAGCCCGCCCAGACCTCCCCTCCGTGGGTCTTGCAACGCCAGGGGGCCGCCCGGCCACTTCCGACCCGACAGCAGCAGCGCCCCCGTCCACGACATCCTTCTGCCTCCGAGTGCTCGTCCGAGGCTCCGTCCGCACGCGGGGAGGCAAGGCCTCGACCACGCGGCTCCCGGGCCTGCTGCCGGTCGCAACCGAAACCCCACTGCTTCCGGGGACAACTTCACCGGGCCCCGTGCCCGGGCTTAGCCTCCTCGGGGGCCTCCGGGCCCTGACCGGTCTCCCGCCATCGCCGTCCCGATCCGCCACCTCCGCCAGGGCAGGGCCGAGCTGTGCCCGTAGCCAGTCCACACCCTGATGCCGTGCTGCCGACCTGATCCCCTCCAGCAACCGCTCCACGTCGTCCATTGGCCCTGCAGAGGAGACAAAGAAAATCCAACCAAGCAAAGTCCGCGCACACCGAGGTGAACACAAACTCAACCAGGTAGAAAGTTAGAATGACTCACCTAAAATGGCTGCTCATTTAAATAGCCAATCTACTTACCCATAATTCCAACCCTTGCTTACTTCCTCCTAAGCCCGCCTCCTAACCCCTGTCAAGGCCTTTTTCCGCTTAGCTGCGCTCTAGCTACATGGGGCTACAAATATAATAGAAGGCAAAGATAACCTAAGTAAACACACAAAGGTTTCTCGTCATAACACCAGGTTTTTCCTGTCCACACAGCATGTTGAATGTTGTTTTTATACTTTTTATGTTGTCTTTCCCCTAGCCAGGTGAGTGGAGCTCTCTCACACAGGAGCTAGTGTATATGGTATTTCCCCAAGAGTTACCACTAGAGGAGCCTAATTAATGACAAGGGATATTGACCTCATGGTAACAGTTTTGGGATGCTGGGAGTTAATCCCATGGCCTGCAGAAGTTCAGGATGCAGGGAGCAGGGAAGAAGATGATCCTGTACCAAAGAGGGAAGGAAAGTGATCCGCAACTTGCCATTGCCACTTGCCATTCCTCAGAAATTAGACAAAAAACATCTAAAACCTTCAAGCACCAAAACAACTACAGCACACTGCATTGTTTATAGTTCCAGATTTGCCCTGTTAGCTTCCCATTTTAAATAGTCAAGTTTTTTTTTAATAATGGGTTGACACCTTAATATGGTCCTGCTGGATGCTTGCTGCCACCTGTCAGTTCTCCCACAGCAGGACTACTTACATTGGGAGTTCACCAAACCCTCCTGACACCACAGCCACTACAGGAGCTGTTGTGATTGTGATGCTTGGAATGTTCTGTTAATGGTGAAAAAACAAGTGGTTCATTCAGTGGTGGGTATATTTTGCATATATTGATACAAATGTGCTACTTTACTAGTATTTAAGGTCTAATCAATGAAGAGGACAGAAGGTAGAACATAGAGTGACTATCCAAGGTAGGGTTTTATGTCAAGCTCATTAAAAACTCATGACTCTGAATCTTGGGTCAAGGCTTTTTAAGGCAGATGCAGCAGGCGTGGTGGTTAAGAAACTCTGGTTCTCTCAAGGAGTCAATGGATCAGATTCTAACCTGAATAAATCCTATCTCTCTCCAAGAGCATTTCTTCGTCCCTCAGTCACTCTTCTGTATCCAAGGTGCTTCAGCACTGGCCAACAGAATTGGAAAATAAATTGAGAATAAAGTTAGCCATAACTCTGAAATAGAGGAGAATCAGACTAAACTCAAAATGAAATTGAAGATGCTTTGCTTCAATCTTTGACCTTTCTATTAGATATAGGAATGACAAATGTTTTTTTAGTAATGGCTTTCTTCTAACAATGTGTCTGGGATTCTAAGCTGTGAGAAGCTGTTGGATTATAGATGTCCCATGGACAGTTTCTCACATCTCAGCTGTGGATTTCTCAATTTTGTTCATAGTTACTATCGATCTCTCGATGCTCTACTTACACGCCCATTGAAATTTATCGAACAAGCTTTTCTATATTCTTCTTATTAAGATATATGGAATCACTTCAGTTACAAAGTAAACTCCTATAAACTAAATATGTGACTTCTAAGTTGGTTACATCATAACTTTTTTAGGGATTTTATGCCACAAAGCGTAAATACATACATAGCCAATAAATGTCCATTTTCATTTTATTGTAGTTATTCACAAATGGAGGATACTGCACTCACACTTAGGAATCCAGGTGTTTATCAGGGCCAGGGTTGGCAAGACCCAGTTTAGTAGATAAAATAAATTAGGTCTAGGCACTCAGGATTGCTACAGGAAGGCCAGTTTATTGGAACAAAAAGTGCAACGTTTCGGCCTACACAGAGGCCTTTATCAAACTTGATTAAGGCCTCTGTGTAGGCTGAACGTTGCACTTTTTGTTCCAATAAACCAGCCCTCCTGCAGAGATCCTGAGTGCCTGGATTTAATTTATTTACCGTTTCATTTTATTTACTTTTTTTTTTTTTTAATCAAAGAATATTTTGTACCTTCAAAGTTTTAGGTAACTGGTGCAAATCAAATGCTGAAAAGCCCCACCAAAATCTTTATTACAGATTGGCAAAATCCGAAATGTTAAGACATCCTACTGGGGTGCATTTTTATGCAACATGCGGTATTATTTATATTCCGCTGATATTTTGTAGGTTAGCTTTTAACCTGAAATTCACATTTTATTTTTCTCACATTTTTCATATTTATGGATTCTTCAGAAAAAAATGGTTTGTTTCTATAATCTCTTCAATACTTCCACAATGTAGTTATAAAGTTTGCCATTTATATCCTTGAATATAGCCACATTACGCTATGGCATAGTATAAATTTGCGTGGTGTAATAATATTATCTAGACCCCAGGATGAACTTGGAAACACGTGACAATCTAAATGCGTCATTAGTTACTTTGAAATTATTATTATTATAAAATGACGATAACGTTCTTTTTTATAATTCAATAGTTTTCACTTATTCTTGTGACTGTTGATGAGACATTTTATTTCGTAATTAATTAATCTTGGAAGTCCCAATAGAATAAGGAAAAAATACATGAGTGGGATCACCCAAAGTTTGAATTGGTTATTTGTACAACATCTGTATATAGCATTGTGAGTAAAAGGGTTTAAATTCTAGGGAATGTCTCGTCAAAAAAATCATTATGACAAAAAAAAAAAAAACAATCAAGTAAACAGTAAGGACTTGATTGTAATTGGTGTAAACAGATTTGATCACTTCCTGATATATAAGGCCACCACTCAGCATAGCATATGTTATCTCATATGGAGGTAGAAAAAAAATGCTCAGCTTAATAAATCAATAGAAAATGATCGCAAATATCAGTCGCAAACTTATCTAGAAACCACCTTACACGTCCTGGCACATCTGTCCCTGGAGCTGTCTATATTTGGGATTTTCTCTGAGAAAGCCCCAAATATCCTCGGTTCATCTAGATCACAACGGGAACTGGGAGCTGTCAGAAAGACCATTCTTCATGCTTTGATTTCTTTTGATAAACCGACCCTGATGCTCTGTTAAACCTATGTTTTTTAATTGAACTGGATTGAAGAAGAATCCCAAGGTAAAGCCACACCCCATTAAAAATAAATTAACCTCCCTCTCCCCCCTCACCCTAACAATAGTGTGTGTGTGTGGGGGGGGGGGGGGGGGGGGGGGGAGGGAGGGGCAGTTATATGTTGAAAATAAATTATACTTTAGAATTATATATCCGAATTCTTCTTATGTTCAGTCCAAAAAAAGGCTAGCATTGCAAAAGATCTTAGTTAATTACTCTTTGTTGTAACATATACTTTAAAGGGCCAATATAGCATTACAAATTCAAACTTGTATTCGTAATGCTATAGTGTTCTACAGTACTAATTACTTTGATTCAGGGCCTACATAAATTTTTTTTAAAGTGTATTACTTTGCATTTACTGGGGAAGCCTCTCTATTAGCCTCCTATGTTGTCTTTCCAATCCCATGCTTCTCACAGAGAATGACTGGGAACGAGAAGCACATGCATGGCTAGCACCATTCCTCCAATCCAATGCTTCTCACAGAGAATGACCGAGAAGCACATGCATTGATAGCACCATTCCTCCAATCCAATGCTTCTCACAGATAATTACTGGGAATGAGAAGCACGTGCATGGCTAGCTCCATTCCTCCAATCCCATGCTTCTCACAGAGAATTACTGGGAACAAGAAGCACGTGCATGGCTAGCACCATTCCTCCAATCCAATGCTTCTCACAGAGAAAGACCTGGAGTGAGAAGCACATGCATGGCTAGCACCATTCCTCCAATCCAATGCTTCTCACAGAGAATGACTGGGAACGAGAAGCACATGCATGCTAGCACCATTCCTCCAATCAAATGCTTCTCACAGAGAATGACTGGGAACAAGAAACACGTGCATGGCTAGCACCATTCCTCCAATCCAATGCTTCTCACAGAGAAAGACTGGGAGCGAGAAGTACGTGCATGGCTAGCACCATTCCTCCAATCCAATGCTTCTCACAGAGAATGACTGGGAACGAGAAGCACATGCATGGCTAGCACCATTCCTCCAATCCAATGCTTCTCACAGAGAATGACTGGGAACGAGAAGCACGTGCATGGCTAGCACCATTCCTCCAATCCAATGCTTCTCACAGAGAATGACTGGGAACGAGAAGCACGTGCATGGCTAGCACCATTCCTCCAATCCAGTGCTTCTCACAGAGAATGACTGGGAACGAGAAGCACATGCATGGCTAGCACCATTCCTCCAATCCAATGCTTCTCACAGAGAATGACTGGGAACGAGAAGCACATGCATGGCTAGCACCATTCCTCCAATCCAATGCTTCTCACAGAGAATGACTGGGAACGAGAAGCACATGCATGGCTAGCACCATTCCTCCAATCCAATGCTTCTCACAGAGAATGACTGGGAACAAGACGCACATGCATGGCTAGCACCATTCCCCCAATCCAATGCTTCTCACAGAGAATGACTGGGAACAAGAAGCACATGCATGGCTAGCACCATTCCTCCAATCAAATGCTTCTCATAGAGAATTATTAAATCCATTGTCTCCCAATGATAATCATCAGAGGATGTTCAACATCACAGTGTGACTTGGTTGCAGGAGGGAAAGCACCCTCTAGTGGCTATCAGGAAGACAACCACTAGCGGTGCGTTTAACCCTACAATGTAAACATTGCTGATACTACAGAATGGCAATGTTTTAGATTGTAGGGTTGTGCATCCATTTAAATGGGGTGCAGTGACCTGGGTGCCTATTGTGGTACTGTGGTAAAAATATTGCGTAATAAAATTGTGCACAGCTCAAAGACCATTTTGTTTTACTAATTATATTTACTAAATTGCAAATTGTGAGTAATTGAAATGGATATTGCAAAATATTAGACCAACTAGTTGAGATGAAGAATCGTTACTCTTTTTCCAATTCTCTTGTTTTGTCATATATTTTGAAATCCCCTTGTTAATTTTTAATGTTCAGGGTTTAGTAAATGTCCCTGTATAACTCTAACTTCACAAACGATCCAGGATGGTTTGTGTCCATTTCCTGCATTTCCTGGTGTTAAGTGCAAAATTCTCTTCTTCTGCCCACATTCTTAAATTAGTAACTCTCGTACCTTCCAAACATGTGTCAGGAGGGAATGTATCCCTAATTTCCAAATGTGTCCCTGAATTAAATTTTTGTTTTAATACATTCGGCTTAGGACGTACTCAAGTTCTAATTTAAATTGGTGATAATTTGGGAAGCATACAACGGAGAATATAATTTCTAGGAAAGAAAATATTTGGTATTTTTTTGGCATGCATGCAGTACCACGATACAGGTAGTCATTGTATGAAATTTCTATTTTGGCTCCAAACAGAGTCCAATCATGAAAATAAAAGGAAATTGAATGATACAATACGTCTCAATAAATCATCAGTTGTCAGTACCCCACCAGAAAAGGAACAGTGTCAAACTGTGTGTAGAAATTTGTGTTTTCCTACCTTCTACCACTGTATGAGACTTCTTGGCAGGGAGACAAATTTTCCTCCAGCCAGTGCGGAAAATCAAAAACAGAGTAAATTATAACCCAAACCAGCATGGAAAACACATGGTTTCATCTGCTGCAGTGGAGGTGAAAGGTCGCGTATACCAAACTCCTGCAACAGAAGCCATTATGGAACTATTTCTTTGGCAACTTCCCATAGGCAGTACGTCCATTTATTTATTTTCCTAAAACCGATCTCTAGATCTGATGTATGATGGGACAATAAAATATAATACACCCCACTAAAACCTCTCTAGGGCTAATATATCATATCATTCTACAATCAGAGCATTATTTAATGTCTAAAATATATTCTAGGATGGAGCAATGCAACATGCCATTTACTGTGCCTTAGATAAACACGAGTTTCCCTACAGTTTCAAACACTGAAAGAAACAATTCAATAACTTGTTACCTTGAAATATCAGGAAGCTGGGATAAGAAAATTAGCTGACAATCATCGTGCCGAGGCTGCAATACACAGTCTAACACTAGATGGCGTTTTGTTATAGCTAATGTGACACAAACAGATGGTACTTTGTAAATAGTCAGTCGTCCTTCAACCGGTTAATATTGTCCTCCTAATAACGTTGCATGCCGGGAATCAAGACAAAGTCTCATATTTTAGCCACCAACACGAGTGGCCGAAATTACTTTGATGTCATCACTCTTGACATTTCAATAAATGCGCAGCAGATACTGTAAATCTATACCTTGTGTAGTTAGGTTCGATCCTTACCACATTACTCTCATTATACATGCTACATCTGTTTTACTCACTTCTATTCTGTTCTGAGCTAGAACAGAAACTGTCTAATGGGAACCAAAGTGCAAAGGTTTAAAAGCGTTAACCTCTCCAATGCCGAGTTCCTTTTGTTTCAAAGAAATTAACTTAACATTCATTTTAAACCTCTCATTAACAGCTAACATATTTAGAACAGAAGATCATGATTGAAGTTGTAGTTAGAAGCCCGCAGGGTCCTACAGGAAATGTCTACTTTGCAGAAGGAGTAGTACATGCCTGGAATAACCTCCCAAGTGAAAAAATAAAGACTAACAAAGTAAAGGAATTACAAAATATTTGGGATATACATAACCCGGCACTAAAAATAAATAAAAACAGTCCAAAGGATCTCCACCTACCAGTGGCTGAACTAATGTAGAGAGGGCCCTGCTGCAAGAATTGTTTGCTCTGGAGTAAAGGGTGGCCAAAAGGTGACTCCTCATCTACAACAACCACAATGTTATGAGGGGATCTACCATTTGCCCATCCTCGCAGTGCTGTATTTATGGGCAGTGTTTGTGGGTTTGAATGTAATCATGTTTTGTATGAAGTGTGTGTGTGTGTGCATGAAGGGGTGTATTTGCATTCACTGTTGCCATTAGAAAGAAATGGTTTATTTATGTAATGTTTGCATTGGAAGGCATCGGTATGTTTGTATTTAGTGTTGGCTTTTAAATGCAGGTGTAGTGTTGTGTGTTTTGTTGATGCTTGAATGAAGGGGTGTGTTTGTATATAATTTTGGTGTTTGACTGCAGGGGTGTTTTTTATGTAATGTTTGCATTTGATTGCAAGGGTGTGTTTGCATTTAGTTTTGGCATTTGGTTGCTAGGATGTATGCACATATACACATACACTGCCACATATATACATACCGTATTTATCGGCGTATAACACGCACTTTTTTCCCCTGAAAATAGGGGAAAAATCGTGGGTGCGTGTTATACGCCGATATCCCATAATTACTTACCTGTCCTGAAGCGTGGGCCGGCTTCACAGCGCGCACCGCGGTACAGGAACTTTAATTTAAGGTTCCGGTTTCCGGCGGGACTGAAAGGAAGTGTGCACAATAGTACACTATGGGAGGGGAGGGGGAGGAAAGTACACTATGGGAGGGGAGGGGGAGGAAAGTACACTATGGGAGGGGAGGGGGAGGAAAGTACACTATGGGAGGGGAGGGGGGGAAGTACACTATGGGAGCGGAGGGGGAGGAAAGTACAGTATGGGAGGGGAGGGGAGGGGGGGAAGTACACTATGGGAGGGGAGGGGGGGGGATACTATGGGAGGGGAGGGGGGGAGAATACTATGGGATGAGGGGGGAATACTATGGGATGAGGGGGGAATACTATGGGATGAGGGGGGGGAATACTATGGGATGAGGGGGGAAATATCCTGGAATTTCTTTCTAAAAATGAGGTGCGTGTTATACGCCTGTGCGTGTTATACGCCGATAAATACGGTACTTATGCAGATGCTCATACACACTGACACACACACACACACAGATACACATATACAGACACAGACACATAGATGCACAAATATACTCGCTGACAGATACATACACACCGACACAAACACATAGATGCACACACTGACAAATACATACTTACATTCATGTAATAATGTTCATAGTTAGCCATCCTCCTGTTAACATCCCTTTTATATGCAGGAGGGTGGCTTCACTGGGTTCTGCTAGTGTCTGTAGCTGATGGGAGTGTGGGACTGGCAGAGGCAACTCTCTCTCTCTTTGCTTCTTTCTACTTTCCTGTGCCTCCCCTCCCTCCCCATGGCTCTTTATATAGCTGTGAGGAAGTGATGTACTCTCACTTCCTCCCAGTGTATTACAGTGGTCCAGTCATGCTGTTAAAGGACCGCGGTGCATGACCGGGCCACTGTTCACTATTGCCCATCGGGTGGCCTCAAGTGCATGAGGTGCCACCTGGGGGTGTGAGCTACGGTGTGGTCGTACGGGCAGTAGTTCCGCCGCTACCACCCACTGATCTTTGGAGTCCCTCTAAGAGATGAAGAAAAGGTTCACTCCATCATCAAGAACTACACAATAAATACACTGGGAAATGTGCAGATTTGTCAAGGAATCATGTATTTTAATTCAAAACAACAAAATTGGAAATAAATTCCAATTTAGTCTTTTTTTTCAGCTTGATTAATTTGGCCTAAAATTGAAGATTATGCTAGCTTTAGTGTACAGATAATCTTAATTTTAATAATGACAGGAGGCGATTATTTTGCATAATCTTTCTTTACTATCTCCATAGCAGCAAAGAAAAGAGTGACAAAACTTTGAACCAATCACAATGTAGTATAGGGTATAAGAGGTGTGACATATGACATCATTTACCCTTTAAAATTGTGACATCACAAGGTCATAAATGCAGAAAAATAACAGAACAACTGAAAAAGTCCATAGAAAGTCCAAGATAATGGAAAACTGATCTGAATAAATTGAACAGGAACAGGTAGAATGCAGACGAAGGCATCCTGCTTTCAAACGATGATCTCCCAAGACCTGATGATAAGGTTCCATGATGTGATGATGACGACATCTTGTATGGAGACCTTAATGAGTCCCTGTGGCTTCTGATTAAGCTGAAACGAGAGTATAAAGTGTATTAGATTCCAGAAATGATTGTCTGTCCCTTAATTTAACTTAATATCATCTAGTATAATGATAATAATAACTAGACATCATCCCGACTAATGGTGTTAGATAAATATCCCACCCATAAGGAGTATATATATAAATCTTCAAATGAATGTAAATAAGGCATTAAAACAAGTGCTACCAAGTTAGGTATTTATACAACAATATGAGAAAACAAAGTGCCGTAGGTAGATATGAATTAATAGGGAGGGAAGAACGAAAGAGAGCAGGGAGGGAAAATACTCGCCTCCTGTAATTATTAAAATTAAGATTAGCTGTACACTAAAGCTAGCATAATCTTCAATTTTATCACATGACAGGAGGCTTCATATTTTGTAATTTTAACGCTGGGAAATAAGAGAAAACGCCGGATTATCAAGAGGACGAAAGGTAGATTCTCTGTTCCAGTCCGCCGCTCGTAAGATGTCCGAAAGGGACGCGCCTGCCGCATAAGCGGAAGATGCCGCTGCCCCACATACGGAATGTACTCCAAAAGTTTGGTCAATACCGGCAAGGGATAGTAGCCATCTAACCCATCTGGCCAGTGTAGTAACCGAAACTGGACCGTAAGGGCGGACGTAAGAGATGAGAAGTTGATGAGTGGAAGACTGCCGCAATGTCGCGGTGGCTTCCACGTACTGACGGAGAGTAGAGACCAGACAGAGTTGAGGGTCAGAAGGGAAGAAAGGGTAGAAGACCGAGTGAGAGTTGGACTTAGTGCGACGTGAGACTCAAAAGGTAACACACTCCAGACAGAAGGTAAACGCGTCGGCGTCAAAGGCGCGTACGTCCGATACCCGTCGAAAAGAAACCAGACAGAGCAGGAAGGTGAATTTTGCAGTAAGCTGGCGGAGTGACAACCCCTTGTTGGGAGGCCAATTTCGTAAGAATTGTAGGACCACGCCAACGTCCCAAAGTCTAGAGTATTTGGGTTCCGGGGGCGCCGCAGGCGCATGCCGCGGAGAAGTCTGCAGATGAGCGGGTCCTTACCAACAGGTGTCCCCTGGGTCGCTGTGATGGCTGACCGTACCACATTGATGGACCGGTATGATTTTCTGGCAGTGAAAAGTGAGGTCAGGAAATTCATGATGGAGTGAGTAGGTGCAGTAAAGGGATTGAGGTCCCGTCCCACACACCAACTTGTCCAGGAGTGCCATGCTGATAAGTAGCATCTCCTTGTTCCTGGTGCCCATGAGTCCCATAGAAGGTCCTTAGTTTCCTGCGATAGTTCACCAGGAGCCCCGGAAAGAGTCCAGGCCACAAGGGGCAGGCGTTCCTGCACGAATAGTGGGTGAGGTAGGCCCAATGGGTTCCTGAGGATGGTTGGAGCATCTGGTAGGAGGAGGGGATCCTTGATTGAAAGTTCCAGAAGGTCCGGGAACCATGGCTGGCTCTGCCAGAGATGCGTGATGAGAATTATTCTCACTCTCTGTAGGTGGATCCAGTGAAGGACCCTCGTTATCATTGCGAAAGGTGGGAATGCGTAAGCACCGTCCCGTGGCCATTGTTGTAGGAAAGTGTCCGTTGCGAGGCTCTCCGGGTCCGGGAGCCAGCTGAAGTAAGCATCTGTCTGTCGATTGTTGCGGGACGTGAATAGGTCTATGGAGAGAGGTCCCCTCTGTACATCGAGTAGTGCAAAAATATGAGGGTCTAGTTGCCAATCGCTGGCGTCCCGCCAGTGGTGTGAATACCAATCCACCGTCGTGTTGGAGTCTCCTGGTAAGTGCTCTGCCAGCAAGGTGATGTTGCGTGGTAGGCAGTAATCGAAGATCTCTTTCATGAGATCCACCAGTGCTTGACAACGAGTGCCTCCAAGGCGGTTGATGCATCTTATCGCTGAGACGTTGTCCAAGCGGAGTAGGATGCAGCAGTTGGATCGGTCCTTTGCCAGGCTGTGAATGGCGAATGACCCAGCCAAGAGTTCCAGGCAATTGATGTGCATCGAGAGCTCTTCGGAAGTCCAGACTCCTCCTGTGGAGGTGGTTCCGTCTGTTGCTCCCCAGCCTGAACGACTGGCATTCGATTCCAGCACGAAGTCTGGCTGGTTCCCGAATATGGCCCTGCCATTCCAAGCCTGCATGCAGTTCAGCCACCAGTGTAGTTCCTCCCGAACTTCGGCCGACATTGGAACCGGTTGGTCGTATGTAGGTTGTCTGCGAAGGAATCTTGCCTTGAGGCGCTGCATGGCCCTGTAGTGCAGGGATCTGGGGAAAATGGCCTGGATGGATGCGGAGAGAAGTCCTACGATCCATGCCAGTAATCGTAGGGGTATGGTTGTACGACAAAGGATTTTCCGGATCTCCCTGCGGATGGCCGTAATTTTGGTAGCCGGGAGGTGAAGAGTGCATGATGTGGAGTCTATTACGAATCCGAGGAATTGAACTGATTGAGCCGGGGTCATTGCGGACTTGGGGCGATTGACGACGAAACCTAGAGACTCCAAAAGGTGTACTGGTGATTCGTGTGTCTCTGCAGAGTCCCTGCATCCTCGTCGAAGATCAGGATGTCGTCGAGGTAGATGATGCATCTTATGCCTTGGGCTCTGAGCTTCATAATCTTGGTGAAGCACCACCGGGCCAAACTGAGGCCAAACGGGAGGCAGGTGAGCTGCCAGGGGGTCCCGTGCCAGAAGAAACGGAGGTAGGGACGGCTGCATCTGTGTACCGGAATGGTAAGGTACGCGTCTTTTTAGGTCTAGACGAGTGAACCAGTCGTTGCGTCGAAGTAAGTCCCGGAGAAGGTGGATACCTTCCATTTTGAAATGTCGGTATACAATGTGAGAATTGAGCTCCCTGAGGTTGATAACGGGGCGAAATTCTACGGTTTTCTTCCTGACCAGGAAGATATTGCTGTAGAAACCGGTGGAATCCAGAGCTGGTTGGATGGCACCCTTGGAGCGCAGTGCTCGTAGCTCCACGTCTATGAAGCGGGCGTCTGCCCGTGTAGTCTGGATCGGACGTGGAGGGGCCTGCTGGAGCGGGGTCGAGTCGAACTCTATTCGATAGCCCTGCACCGTTTGGAGTATCCCTGCATCTGAAGATAGTTCTGCCCAGTTCTGGAAAAAAAGAGAAACACGACCTGCGATATTATTATTATTATTATTATTATTATTGCCATTTATATAGCGCCAACAGATTCCGTAGCGCTTTACAATATTTTGAGAGGGGGGATGTAACAATAAATAAGACAATTACAAGAAAACTTACAGGAATAGTAGGTTGAAGAGGACCCTGCTCAAACGAGCTTACAGTCTATAGGAGGTGGGGTATTAGAAACATTAGGATAGGAAATATCAAGTAGGAGTGAAGCAGAGCTGGAGGAGAGAGCAAAGCACTATCCCATAGGAGAGCAAGAGACAGGTATGTAAGGGAGAGATTACTCTGGGAGGCCATACGCTTTCCTGAAGAGATGGGTTTTAAGGCCCTTCTTAAATGATTGAAGACTAGGGGAGAGTCTGATGGCAGTAGGCAAGTTATTCCATAGGAGAGGGGCCGCCCGTGAGAGGTCCTGCAAGCGCGAGTTGGCCGTATGGGTGCGAGCAGCGGTCAGGAGGTGGTCGCGGGCAGAGCGGAGGGTACGAGGAGGGGCATACCTCTGGATCAGTGAAGAGATATAAGAGGGGCTGGAATTGTTCAGTGCTTTAAATGTATGGGTTAGCACTTTGAATTGACTCCTATAGGATACAGGGAGCCAATGTAAGGACTGGCAGAGGGGCGAGGTGTGAAAGGACCGACTGGATAGGAAAATCAGTCTAGCTGCAGCATTCATTACAGACTGTAGCGGGGCAGTACGGCTTTTGGGGAGACCAATCAGGAGAGGGTTACAGTAATCCATGTGGGAAATTACTAGAGCATGGACAAGCTCCTTAGTAGCATCTTGCGTAAGAAAGGGGCGGATGCGGGCTATGTTTTTGAGTTGGAACCTACAGGACTTGGCAACAAACTGGATGTGAGACTCAAAGGTGAGACCAGAGTCAAGTATGACGCCAAGACAGCGCGCTTGTAGGGATGGACTTATGTGGATATCACTGACTTGAAGGGAGAGTGAGAGAGGAGGATCAGTATTAGGAGGAGGAAAGACAAGGAGTTCAGTTTTAGAGAGGTTAAGTTTGAGAAAGCGTGACGACATCCAGTCAGAGATGGAAGAGAGGCAAGCAGTGACACGTTGCAGGACGGCCGGGGAGAGGTCCGGTGAGGCGAGGTATATCTGAGTGTCATATGACAGGAGGTTAGAGGCAGAGTATGATTTCGACTTACCGTTGGAGAATCTTGCCCGTGAGCGTCATCGGCTGCCTCGGCCACGATCAGATCCCCTGAATTGGTGAAATCTATGTCGGGTAGATGAGTCTGGGTAGAACGGTTGAGTCCCTGTTGTACGGGGGCCGGATGGCCAAAAACGGCTGGCGGCACGGCCCCTCTGCAGTCCAGCCCTTCCAAAAACACCACGGGTGTGAGAACCGCGGAAGACTTTCCGCATCGAAGTTTGTGCCTTATTAAGGGACGTGAATATATTGACCCTTTTATTTAATTCCTTAAGGAAGGCCTCTCCAAAGAATTTACCCTGTGCCAAGGGTCCTAATTTTTTATCCCCCAGTTCGACCAGTTTTTCGTCGATACGGTAAAGTGCTGCTCGGCGCCTCTCCGAAGAGAGGGCTACGTTGGTGTTCCCTAGGAAAAATAAACACCTCTGTGCCCATTCCCGGGTATCTCATGCCCACTCACGCACCGTATCTGGGGTAAAAGTGTTAGCCCTTTCATAGGCATCATCCGCCATATCCATGATTCTAGCTAGCGGCCCAATGGCGTCTAGCAGTTTGTCCTGCGCTCCTTTAAAACCGCGCTCTATGCCCTTGCGCGGGTCCCGACCCCCTCGGGACATGAACGTAGTTATGAGCGGGTCAAATTCGGGGGTGTGCGCCACTGTGTCTGGTAAGCTAGGCCGAGGACATTCAAATCTCATCCGTTTCCTCACTTCTTTGTCCAGAGATTTCCTGAGCCAGAAGTGCATAAACTTTGCCAAATGTTCGGGTGGTGACCATTTTTCCGAACGGGGATGACGGATGTTTCTCGGGTCAAACATTTGGAGGCCCGAATTGTCAAGGAAAATCTCTGTGCCCTCCTGTGGGTTATCCATGGATGTAGCCATGGAGTCCTGGGGCTCACCCAGACTTTGCTCCCTTAGGAAGTAAGGGTCGGAGTTGGCCGCAGAATCCCTGTCGGAGTCCTCCTGGTCGGAGACTGCCGCCTGCCATTCATCCAGCACAGCTAGTGCATGAGTAGGTTCTGCGTCACCTGAGGAAAGTTGTGCGAGGTCGTGGGTAGCACGAACCGTGGTTTTTCTGCGCTTAGCAGGGGCTTTCCCTTTAGATTTGCGTGGCGCAGTAGCTTCACCCTTCCAATGGCATTTAGGCCGATGGGAGCATTCTCTGGAGGAGTCGGAGTCTTCAGGGTCCGCTCTATAGTGAACCCGTTTAGAGATGGGCTTGGGGGCCTCAGAATCTGTTGGGAGTGACTTAGAAGCGGCCTTTTCCATAGCTGCAGCCACAGCTGCTGTTATCATGGCCTGGAGGTCTGAGGTTTGTGATTCCTCCATGATATGGAATGGGTATTCGGGGCTCACCCGATAAATTGTGTGAGGGCACTTAGGCACAATTAGTGGAGAGGCCTGGGGACCAGGGGTGGTATGGTATCAGGAATGAATAACCTGAGACTAGAGACCGGTAGGTCGTATTAGGATGAAGAGGGCTGTGTCACTGGGGCTCACCCAGGTAATCGGAATCCTGCATGAACAGGTCCGCTTAGCAGCACAAAATAGGGGCTCACCCCGGCCAGAATAAGGTACAGACCAACTGGCTAAAACCAACCCCAAGTGCAAGGCACTAACCTGACTTGGTCCCACTGAGTGAAAAAAAGGCAGGATGCAAGAGGATTTCCAGTTGCTTGCAGTGGAATAGCTGGAGCAGAAAACAGGCAGTGTCTATCTCTTTAAGATGGCCGCCGGACTGACAGCCATTAGTGTGGGGAGGATAGTACCTCCCCCAGTTTGGGCGGAAAAAACAGATGCCTGCTGTTCGTGTAATTAAAAACTGCCGAACGTGTGTATAGTAAAATGGTCGCGAACGCCTAAAAAGGCGATTGCGCCAAACTGCCGAACGAGAAGCGTTCGGTAGAAAAAAACGAATAGTCAATGTGTGTCACCTCTTATACCCTATACTTCATTGTGATTGGTTCAAAGTGTTGTCACTCTTTTCTTTGCTGCTATGGAGATAGTAAAGAAAGATTATGCAAAATCTGAAGCCTCCTGTCATGTGATAAAATTTGCTATGCTCCTACAATTCTTAGCTCCTTCGAATTAGTCCATAGATTAGCTTTCTTTAAATTAGCTGTAAATGATTGCTTGGTGTGAACAGAACATGCCCTTCATGCTGTAGGATTGTGTATCACGAGCTACGTATCCTCCTCAACTCTCCATATTCCTATGATCCTTGAAGATTCGTGGTTTGTCAACACTCATTTAAGGATTGTCCCCTCTGCATGGAAAGTAATTCACTTTTCCTCTCCTACTAGAAAAAAATGGATACGACAGAAATAAAAGAGATGAAACTTTTTTTTTTTTTATAGTTAAATGATAGTTAATATGTCTATATTAACCAAAGAGAAGACTGGAAACAATTCAATAATCACAATACAAGAACTAGAAGATGCAGTGATGGGCAGGTATGTAGGATAATACTGACTCAACTGTCTCACTTCTCAGCTCTTTTTTGGGTCAACTGTGGTCTTACTTTGGTATCATTGTGGATGGAAATTCAACTTGATAGAATATGGATATTCCTAGCTGTGGCATTCTGGGTAACTTTATATTTTGTGTTTTTAATCCCCAATATTCAGATTTCTACAGAGAGATGCAATGCTGATCAGCTGTATTATTGCAGATTTTAATACCTAATGGGATAATCCTATGTTTTAACCCATTTTTAATTATTTTTATCGCATGCTCCACTATAGTTTCATCTCATGTGAACGTTATAATTTTACTCTATGTGTGTTTATAGTTTTAGTCCATGTGCCATTTCACAGTGAGAGGTAAAATAAATAAATAAATTAAATGTATATATTTATATAATACTCAAAAATGAGAAATGCTTTTAACTTCATTTCAATATTTTATTTGTTTAGTAGATAACTGTAATTTATTGTCCATACTTGTTCATTTTTGTTTCGGTTTCTATCATCTTTGGACACTTCTGATTTGCCAAATCAGTCAAATATAGATCAAAATACTATTTAGAATGAATCAAATTGCACGTCTTCTATAGACACCAGGTGTATGAAATTACATTGAGCTGTAGTGGTTAAGTTGCTTGGAGTGTTAAAATTCAAGTTTAAATATTCCAGGCGCAGCTGATCTCATTATGTATGATCTATTTTTTATTTATTTTTGTTTTTTGCATTTTTGTATTGTTAATTATCAGGCTATTCACTAACATGAGAATTCAAGGTAAACTCAAAGCGAATTTTAAAATTACGGTCAAAATATTCAAATTTGAAAATTTCACTAAATCAGCTATGATTTTCACTCAGCTAATCTGGCCTTAAATTTGAAACTCACTTTATATTCGCTTCGAATTCTCACTACATTCTGCTGTGTAATTAGAATATTAGTAATTTTATAACTAGACACGGAGGCGAGTATTGCTTATCTCTTTCTTCCCTGTCCACCAATATCATCAAAATATTCAAACAGTATTTCATTTTATCCCTGCCCACCAATATCATCAAAATATACAAACAGTAAGAAAAAATGGTATACATAATGATAAGCCACTCCCATACCATGTCCCCTCATATTTCCTCTTTCTTTGCTGCTCCACAGTCAGTTAAGTACTTTTTGTCTCTGGAGATTTAATCATGATTGGTGTATTTTATCTGTATGTTTGAGCACTATTTGTTTAATTATGGGGTTTTACCTTGTCCTTGTAGGACTGTAGTTGTACCTGTGTATTATTGTGTGGTATTCTATACTCGGAGTCCCAGACCGGTGAAAGGTTTTCCCCTTTTCCCTACCCTCCTTTGGGGTGGTGTAACCTCTATCTATCACTTGTTTCCTTACCCTTAGCCTGAATCCTGTCCATTCAGGGATATTGTGATTTCCCTTTATCTGTTTTCCCTCAGCCTGCTGCCCTGGGTCCCGGATACCAGATCCGTTTGGGTGGTAGCGCAGTCCTTGGCGCTCCAGAAGTCTGTGTCCGATGCCATTATGGCCACAATGGGCTCTATGTCCTCGGCCTTCTCCCAAACTATTTCCCAAGCACTTCTGTTGCGCCCTTCGGGCACAGAACCTATGGGGTCCGTGACGCACAACCCGCGTCATAATTTGGATCCCCCTGGGAACGCACCAAGAAAGGATAGCCACAAATATAGGCATGTTTTCCCAACTGCCTCCAGAAACACTAACTGACTGGTGCACCTCTGGGCGCCCCCTGATAGCATGTCCATGCTGACTATTATACTGGGACTTGGTATGGGAGTGGCTTATCATCACGTATACCATTTTTTCTTACTGTTTGTATTCTTTGCTGCTATTGGTGGACAGTAAAGAAAGGGATAAGCAATACTCTCCTCTGTGTCTTTAATAAAATCCATGACTTTACGTCATGTAATAGCAAAATCATGTAATTATCACACAGGAATAATTTTGGCTAAGATGCATATCTTTATTTAGCATATTTTCTACATCTCAAACTTCTTAAAAAAAACCCTACTTTTACTTCCATTAACATGGTATTCCCCCACCCCCCACCCCATTCGCCAGAATCCTAGCACAGTAGCGAGACACGAATATGTTATTAGTTCAACAGATGGTAATTTGGAGGAATATTTATGACATTGTTTTGACTTTACTTATCAGTTCTTATTAACCATCTTGTCAAAACAACCTTGAAATATATTCATTATACTATCTGTAAGAATATAATTTATGTTTCAGTGCTGACTGCATTACAGTGTACACACGAACACACATAGGTAACCTAGTAAGACTGGAATGTTAATTGGCTAAATAGTTTGTCAGGCCAAAAGCACACTAGGTCCTTGCTGCGGGTCATTTCTAATTTGTACTTTTAAGTATACAATACATGTTCAGACCTTATCCTTTTAGTTGGGATAAATGGCTTAGACCCTACAGAATAGAATTATCTGATAATTGTAATGGTTGAGGGTGATCCCATTCAAAAAAGGGAAAAAGCATTCTTATTGCCTCCTCGCGCCTGGGATTGGTAGTTTGCTAATTAGAATGTCTGGAAAATATTACAGAGTAAAGGAACATTTGAGAGGCCATTATAGAATTGCCTCTGTAGAATATTAATAAATAAAATCTAGCAAGTGTTTTTTTTTTTTGTTTTGTTTTTTGCACTTTCCACAAAAATATGTTGTGGGCAAAAGGCAGAGTTCATTTATATTCTCCCAAAACTCAGCTCTGAACTCTCCGTTTTGGCAGAACTATGTTGCTCATGGAAGATTTGGAGATATAGCATGCCAGTTGTATCGATGCTCATGTCTCCCGTGTATAACTGCTGAAGATTATACAATGTTGATCAATATTAATCAATACAATATTGATTTATGTACAGCAAAAAAAATGGTTTGTCCAAATCGATTTGTATGAATAAAAAAAAAAAAATATATATATATATTTAGGTTTAGTTGTTTGGTTTTTGCCAATGTGGTGTTTCCCTTCAGACAAATGTTGTATTTGTGATTGTTTCTGGAAAAACACATTGGGTGAACGATAAAAATCCGCCTATAAGTGAACTGCAACATATATACATAATATAGATTGTTTCTCAATCACCAAAAGATGTTTGATGGTTAGGGGACATGTTGATTTTATTCAGATTCATTGATTAGTTCTCACTTAATCTGTGAATAAAACCAACATTTAGTATCTATGATCTTTCCCCCCATCAATCAGCTTTTATTTTTGGCGCCATGAACAAAACTCGGATTTACGAAACAAATACAATGTCTGATTTGTTGTTTGGGATTCATCCATATGGTGATTTAGAGCATTTAGATAAGTGCCCATAATGTGGACCAACAGAATGCACACATCTATAGAATCATGCTCAATAGGAGATCAATGGGAGATCTAAGATGGGACTCCTTCATGTCAACAAAATATTATTGTCTATGTATGTAAATTGCTATTGAATGTGATGTCTGCTTTCCGGGGATGCCTGGGAGAATACGTTTTTTAGGTACCTGTGAGATGGATGGATATGAATATGTCCCAGTATGTGATTAGATGGATGAGTGACTAGCAGGGTTGTTATGTTAATCAGGACTTCTGGTGTATTGTACATTTTAGGTAGAATAACCAAGCTGGAAATATAGCTGAATATCTGTGCTCAGTATCTAGTTTTGCTATTATGGCCTTAAACATGACATGTTCTGGTCATTATCCAACTTAGTAAATAACCCTTTAAGATTGAGCATGTGATTGGATTGGAAAATGTGAAAGGTTGGGTGCGCAGGAACATGTTAGTTGGAAGGGGTATAGGTGTATGATTTAGATGGTAGAATCCAACAAGGCAGCAAAATCTAATGAAGCTAATGAAGCTAAGCTAATGAACATGAATAATGTGGTGTGACCCCATGTAACAGGATCAATATGTCATCTTATCTACAAAAAGTCAATGTGACATCTCCATAGCCATATGCATTTCACATGTTCCATGCAGCCCTTTAGCCTCCAAAAAAAGGACATAGTGTCCCACCCAGTTCTTGTGTGAAACATTGTTAAGACAGTACAATGATCAGGACCCAAAGATTTTGCGTACTCATGAGTGGCAAAGAAACTTTTTCCCAATTCCGAATGCAACCCACAACTCACAACTCCTCATTGTTTAGATGTAGTGCTGATTTGATGGCGGGTACTACAACATCGGTGATCACACAATGCATTTCAGCTTTGTTGTAACTGTTATGTTTCATATACAGTCAGCATTGTAACATTCAGTGCAGTCTTGTTACCATGTCCCCAAATATCACTGAGACTCCGGAACATGGATTTCAGTCAACATATTATTCAGCCTCAAGCACATAACTGTTTCATTAAGTAACAACTCAGAATGGTTTTTGACTGTCACACAGAGGCCTAGACATTCCAGGTGGTGTGTTTTTTAGTGTTTGTTATAAGGATCTGATAAAAACTATTTAATACTGTCTGCTGCAGTATTTTGTGTGAATCGTTTAAGACTACCTACCGCAGTTATTTTTGCAGAAGGCATTTTTTTTACATGGGACCATATGTAAAAGTTTTTTTTACCATTTTTTCCCAAACATTTGTTTTCATTATGACATTTTTTTCTAGTGAGATTGTGTCTATAACCACTTTGTGTAACCCACAGAGTGATCTTTATATTACCATACATGGACATTATGTTTATTAGCACCTTTAACAGCTAGCAGACAGATCTTTACATTGAATTGTGCTTTTCATATTATATTGAAGAAGTATTTAATTAATAAACCATTTTGCAGATTCAACATTTGTTCTCTTTTGTGTAAGTGCAGTATCTGAGATATTTCTTCTTTGTAATTTTTTTTGTTTTGGGAGCTATGTATTACTCCTGGATATCAGCACCATAGACTCCCAAGTGCCATCCTACTTGTATATTTTGTAGTATTTAAGAACATAATGTCGGCACAAGTTGTATTTCTTTATCATTGAAAATTACTTGTCTAGTATTTTGCCCTGTTGAAGAGGCAGTAATTATGTTGGTTCTTCTACTCTTGTCTGCTGCCATTTCCTATAACTTGCTGTCCCGGTGTGAATAGCTAGGTTCTAACAGAATACCATCGAGAGTCAACATCAACATGCATCATAATTCATAGATGCTGACTGAGCTTCTCTATGGTAACTCTCTGTTATTTTATGTGATTTTTGCAAAGCTGGTGAAATTTGATAGCCTGAGCCTGACCAAACTTCAGTGGAATTCTACGATTGCTCATATTCTGCTGAGTTCAACACAACGACCGTTAATAGTTGATAGGCACAGATGAATTTGGAGAAAAACTGTTCAGAAACGGTAACCAAAGACCTGGAGTCAAACAGAATTATCACTGTTGTTATTGAGTATTTCAGCTTGTTAGACTTTTGTAGAAACTATTGACAATTCAGCAAATAGTTGTGAAGCCTGGGGATTTGGGAAGAAATTAAGGAATGGACTAACCTTCAGCAGTGAACCTTTATCCTTATATATGCCACATAGATGGGATAGAACACAGAATGTTTAAACCTAGTGGTCTATCACTAGGTCAAAATGTGGTTCTGTTTGCTGTGATGACCTCAATATTTTATGACCTATAATGATTGGAGTGCACTTTACCTCATGTTTTTTGTTGGACAATTTTCTTAGCATTTTAAGACCAGAGGAAAGTCCCTCATTTGCCCCTTGGCAGAGACATTGAAATTCAAATGAATATTAAGCCAGTATGGCCCCTAAATACCACGATGAAAGAACAGTAGACACTAATTTAGATGATAAGAAGACTCTTGACCTGTCAGAGTCCCGACTCCCAAGTCCTCTTTTCCTCTTCATTAAACTGTTAAAGAACTAGAGGTGCGTGAATGGAGAAGGCCCAACAACAATATCCGTTTTCTGGTTTGGTTGGAGAAATGAACTTTACACAGGAGGTAGCTGCAAAACTCTGGATTTCCCCTTGAAAGTTGGCTGAGGATATTTCCATGATAACTAAGAAAAACATTCTTCAAACGGTCCTGCCAATTCGTTTTCATTTTCCCTTTCTTTATGCACCCGATATCTTATTAGTCATGCTCCTTCCCTTGCTACTTGCCTTTATTTATTTTTTCTTCCTTGTGTTGGATCTCAGTACCTGGATGCGGCCATTTTGTTCTCCTCGGCACATAATGTATGTTGTTCAGCACTCTGTGGGATAGATTTTTATTGATGGATTATAGCTAAATTCATCACCGAAACATAACCTTGCATTAAGCTCAGAACATTGCCAAATGTCAACTTGACAGCTATATACATATATTGAGGAGTGACCACTGGAGGTGCCTCTTAGGGCAGTGCTGCACAGTAGGCAGCACTGCCGTACAATGATACCACACTCTGCATTGAGACGATGAATTTTGCTCATAGAGATGCATTGGTTTCTCTATGGGAAATTGCTTTTCTTTATGTATTTTATGAAGATTTAAGTTCTCAGAACGAACATATTAATAGATTCAGACACAGGGAGCTATATAGAAGGAGATTAAATACAATTTATTTTTTGGTGACAGATCCACTTTAAACATAACCAATATCAGTGGTATTAATGGTGGTACAAATAATGAATGTGCCTAACTCTAAAGCATTGTTTTTAGTGAATAGTTACATTCATTACAGCTAAAGTCATGGCTGGGTATCTGTCTATCTCCAATAATGCTGTACCTGCCAATCGCAATGTCTGATGGCTGCATTCATAATATCATGCATTGATTTGCTTGTTAGGGATGGCATATTTTAAAGACAATGGCACTTCTGTTTCTCAAAGCATGGCATCTTTCTTACGTAAATCCAAACAGCTACATTGGGACCTTGACGTGACTACTGATGCATTACATGCGCTCCTGTTATCTGCCTGCTATGTCCTGGCATCTATTGTTACTGAGTCTGTGACACAAAGCTGCCTTCTTCTGAAAAGCCTTAGAGAACTAGCTGTCTGAAAGCCAAGACAATGACTCTGACACACATTGTCGAGGTGTAGTTGCAGCCTGGTACCTAGAAAAACATTGTACCTCCTTCAAGGAAATAAACATTTAAAAAAAAAAAAGAGTTTAAGACACAAAGGGGTTATTTAGATAAATCAGGTCTGATGCAAAAAAATGTATCAATGAACAGAAATATTCCACTGAGTTCAAACCAGTTGACGGCTGCTCCGATTTTAGAGTTTTGCACTGAGTTAAAAAAAGGGATAAAAAAAAAAAAAACGACATGCAGATACTGTGTAATACTTGTGTATGGTGTATCTTGATATAAAAAGAAAACCAGAAACACATGATAGTACAATATAGTTTAATACAAGAATGGTGAATACGAGATGCCAAGGGAACACTTACCCTAAGCTAAGTTCACTTGGAATGGTGAATACGAGATGCCAAGGGAACACTCACCCTAAGCTAAGTTCACTTGGAATGGTAAATACGGTAAACAAACGCAAACAGTCCATTTGCACAACCGCAAACTCCCCATTTGCACATGTTTTAGTGCAAACTAGTCTAACTACTAATATAGTTGAAACATGCTACTTTTATTCATGCCAGACAACCATGCAGGCCAGACTAACGAACATGCCAGGGCCAATCATAGTTAACCACCTCAGATAGTAACATGGCTCCCTCTATATACAGAGTAACATGGCTCCCTCTATATACAAAGTAACATGGCTCCCTCTATATACAGTGTAACAAGGCTCCCCTCTATATACAGAGTAACATGACTTCCCTCTATATACCGTGTAAACATGGCTCCCTCTATATACAGAATAACATGGCTCCCTCTACATACAGAGTAACATGGCTCCCTCTATATACAGAGTAACATGATTCCCTCTATATACAGTGTAAACATGGCTCCCTCTATATACAGAATAACATGGCTCCCTCTATATACAGAGTAACATGGCTTCCCTCTATATACCGTGTAAACATGGCTCCCTCTATATACAGTGTAAACATGGCTCCTCTCTATATACAGAGTAACATGGCTTCCCTCTATATACCATGTAAGCATGGCTCCCTCTATATACAGTGTAAACATGGCTCCTCTCTATAAACAGAGTAACATGGCTTCCCTCTATATACCATGTAAACATGGCTCCCTCTATATACATTGTAAACATGGCTCCTCTCTATATACAGAGTAACATGGCCCCCCTCTATATACAGAGTAACATGGCTCCCTCTATATACAGAGTAACATGGCTTCCCTCTATATACCATGTAAACAGGGCTCCCTCTATATACAGAATAACATGGCTCCCTCTATATACAGAGTAACATGGCTCCCCTCTATATACAGTGTAACATGGCTCCCTCTATATACAGAATAACATGGCTCCCTCTATATACAGAGTAACATGGCTCCCCTCTATATACAGTGTAACATGGCTCCCTCTATATACAGAATAACATGGCTCCCTCTATATACAGAGTAACATGGCTCCCTCTATATACAGAGTAACATGGCTTCCCTCTATATACCGTGTAAACATGGCTCCCTCTATATACAGAATAACATGGCTCCCTCTATATACAGAGTAACATGGCTCCCTCTATATACAAAGTAACATGGCTCCCTCTATATACAGAGTAACATGGCTTCCCTCTATATACCGTGTAAACATGGCTCCCTCTATATACAGAATAACATGGCTCCCTCTATATACAGAGTAACATGGCTCCCCTCTATATACAGTGTAACATGGCTCCCTCTATATACAGAATAACATGGCTCCCTCGATATACAGAGTAACATGGCTTCCCTCTATATACCGTGTAAACATGGCTCCCTCTATATACAGAATAACATGGCTCCCTCTATATACAGAGTAACATGGCTCCCCTCTATATACAGTGTAACATGGCTCCCTCTATATACAGAATAACATGGCTCCCTCGATATACAGAGTAACATGGCTCCCCTCTATATACAGTGTAAACATGGCTCCTCTCTATATACAGAGTAACATGGCTCCCTCTATATACAGGGTAAACATGGTTCCTCTCTATATGCAGAGTAACATGGCTCCCCTATATATACAGAGTAACATGGCTCCCCTCTATACAGGGGCGTACCTGGAGCATTTGGCACCCGGGGCGGATCCTTTATTTGGCACCCCCTCCCCAACTTTGAAATGTAAAAAACAACTGCAATTTTTTTAAAATGTATGTGTATGCAGTGTGTGTATAGTTATGAAGTGTATGCAGTGTGTGTATAGTGTGTGCAGTGTGTGTATAGAGTGTGCAGTGTGTGCATAGTGTATGCAGTGTGTGTGTGTAGTGTGTGCATAGTGTATGCAGTGTGTGTATAGTGTGTGTGTATAGTGTGTATGCAGTGTGTGTAGTTTGTGTATATTGTGTGCAGTGTGTATGCAGTGTGTGTAGTGTGTGTATAGCGTGTGCATAGTGTATGCAGTGTGTGCATAGTGTGTACAGTGTGTGTATAGTGTGTACAGTGTGTAGAGTGTGTGCAGTGTGTGCATAGTGTGTGTGCAGTGTTTGCAGTGTGTATAGAGTGTATGGAGTGTCTGTAGAGTGTGTATAGTGTGTGTAGAGTGTATGTAGTGTGTGTAGAGTGTATGCAGTGTGTGTATAGTGTGTGTAGTGTGTGTGCAGTGTTTGCAGTGTGTGTGCAGTGTATGCAGTGTGTGTAGAGTGTATGCAGTGTGTATGCAGTATGTATGCAGTGTGTGTAGAGTGTGTGTAGAGTGTATGCAGTGTGTGTAGAGTGTATGCAGTGTATGCAGTGTGTGTAGAGTGTATGCAGATGCAGTGTGTATGTTGTATGGAATAAGTGCTGCCACTTACCTGTCCCTCCCGTCCTCCTCGACTGGTGGTCCGGTGGCACAGCATCACTGGGCAGTTTAGAGGGGCCCAGTATTCTCCATGCTCGTTAATAAGACTATCTACCCGAGTTTCTCATCCAGCAGCAGCAGGGTCCTCTGTTCTCGCAATCCGAGAGAGCGTTGCTATGGCAACGTTCTCGCGATTCGTGAGAGCGTTGCTATGGCAACCCACGGCAACGCTCTCGCGGATCGCGAGAACAGAGGACCCTGCTGCTGCTGGATGGGAAACTCGGGTAGATAGTCTTATTAGCGGCCGGTCCCTTTACACAAGACACAGGGTGGCATTTCACCACCCCTGCAAAAGTTCACCCCGGGCACCCCCCTAGTGAGTGGTACCCGGGGCGGACCGCCCCCGCCGCCCCCCCCCCCCCTTAGTACGCCACTGCCTTTATATACAGAGTAACATAGCTCCCTCTATATACAGAGTAATATGGCTTCCCTCTATATACCGTGTAAACATGGCTCCCTCTATATACAGTGTAACATGGCTCCCCTCTATATACAGTGTAACATGGCTCCCTCTATATACATAGTAACAGGGCTCCCTCTATATACAGAGTAACATGGCTCCCTCTATATACAGTGTAAACATGGCTCCTCTCTATATACAGAGTAACATGGCTTCCATCTATATACCGTGTAAACATGGCTCCCTCTATATACATAATAACATGGCTCCCTCTATATACAGAGTAACATGGCTCCCTCTATATACAGTGTAAACATGGCTCCCTCTATATACAGTGTAACATGGCTCCTGAGCTGCGGGTGGGGGCCCTATAAAAGAATAATGGGGAGAGGGGACTTACTGTCCTCCCCCCTCCCCCACCCCTGAGCGGCGGGTGGGGGTCCTAAGTTACAATAAGAGGGGTGGAACCTACTGTCCTCCCCCCGGCCCCCACCCCTGAGCGGCGGGTGGGTGCCCTAAATGAAAATCCCCCCCTACACCCTCAAAGGTGACTAGGGGTCCCCAAGCCCCTAGTCACACACCCAATTAAAAAAGCCCCTACCTACCCCCCTCACCCTAAAAAATAGTGAGGGGGGAATAAAATTACTACCCTGTAAAGTAAAATTCAACTTACTATTCAACGTCTTCTTTTTTCTAAAATCTTCATTTTTCAGCCCCAAAAAAGTCCAAATAAAAAGCCATCATACCCGTTGAACTTAAAAATAAAATAAAAAACCAGAGCGCAAAAAAAAATAAAATTAATCCATCTTTACCCATGGAGGGCTCTGCGCAGACTAGGGTATTAACATATACCCTATTGTTACAATTGTTACTTGAAAAGCATGAGGAATGCCGTTGGGGTACCACATGTTCATTTGTTATACCTCCAGGCACTACAAATATAAAGAATTAAAAATAAATAAATAAATAATTAAATAATTAAAAGAATAAAAGAAAAAATAAAAGAAAAATGTATGCAGCTTCCAAATGAATCTAAAATGGATGCTGTCCAGGAGGTGGGAGGGTCTGCTAGGGAGGATATGCTGCTGATTGGCTGGAATGTGTCTGCTGACTGTGAGGTACAGGGTCAAAGTTTACTCAATGATGACGAATAGGGGCAGATCGAACACGCTATGTTCTATAGGAACTATTCACCAGCGAACCGTTCGGTACATCACTAATGAAGATTAGAAGAGAGCACATGGGAATAACCCAGGAAGATAAACAATTGGATAGGTGATTATTTTAACCCTTTAAAGCCAAGAACAATATGATAGTATTTAATTATGTATTAACAAAAAAAAAACATTTTAATAACGTTTGGCTTAATCCATGCTGCTCAATGTACAGATTGGTTTTACCAGAATATATATATATATATATATATATATATATATATATATATATATAAAATCAATACATTAAAAATATCTGTATAAAAATGTAGTCAATTTTACTTAGAATTCCATATAGTAGGTAATAGGGTAAAACTCTAATGATGATGTCTATGCCCAGAAGCAGCGAATATGTTTTTTTTTTGGTCAAGGTGATGTAATGCAGTCCCAATGCCATTTCGCTTCTGGAATGCTACGAAATTGGAACAATATCTGTAAGTGAAATTCAGGTTAAAGTATTTGCTAAAAAAAGAAATAGAACAATAAAGTCAGAATCCGGCACAGGAAATTGCTGTCTTTTCATAAACTTTTCATGTGGCTTTCATTGGAGGTGGGAATCAGAAGAACTAAAATATACCAGACGGCAAGTTTCTGTTTTTTCGCCAGTACGCAAGGGAGTGGCGAGGCAAGTGAGGATGACAAATTCAGTATTGCGGTAGGATGCCTTTCTAAGAGTTTATTACTGGGGATAGATTAATAAATCAGTTTCTATTTACAGTTAACATGGGATCTCATAAATACAAGGCAATTGGAATGTAAGTTATAAATATCACTAGCCAGTTTAATAGGTACACAGCTCTAACACGGGCTTGGAATCTAATTTTTTTTATGAATTCTTCATACCATAGATGGAACTTATTCGATAGTATAAGATAGTGTTTATATGATAGTAGCATGCAGTAGCATGCTGTTGGGACTACAAATGTCCCTTTCCACCACATCCCAAAAATGATCTACTGAATCGAGATCTGGTGATGAAAGTGGCCATTGGAGCATGCTGAACTTATTGCAGTGATCAACTTGATGATGTGATGGTGTGTAATGCTGCTTTATGTATCAAATAAAAGATGGGTAAATTCATGCAGAGATATATATGGTCAGCAACAATACTCGAGTGGGATGTGACATTTAAATGATTCTCAGTTGGTATTATGGGACCTATTGTCTGCCAAGAAAATATTCCCTATTACTCCACCACCAGCTCGAACCATTAACACAAGGTAAGCTAGATCAATGAATTAATCTTAAGTCAAAATCTGGCTATGCATTTAAATATTGAGAAACCAGCACTATATTTGAAAAAATATAATATTTTTTTACACTGCCTAATATCTTAATACACTTATGCTGCCAAAACATCTCTGATGCATTGAGGCATCGATTCCCCAAGACCTCTGAACATGTCCCGTGTTATCTGGCACCACGACGTGAGCAGAAGACCTTAAGTCCTGCAAGTTGCAAGGTTGGATCTCCATGGATTGGATTTGTTGTTCCAACACATCCCACAGATGCTCAATCAGATTGAGATCTGGGAAAGTTGGGGTGCCAAGGCAACACATTGAATACTTGTCACATTCCATTAACCATACCTGAACAACTTTTGCAGTGTAGTGGGGTGCATTATTCAGCTGAAAGAGACCCCTTAATTCAGGAAAATCTATTGCCATGAAGGGGTGTATGTGGTCTGCAACAATCTCTAGTTAGGTAGTATATGTCAAAGTAGCATCCACATGAAGTGCAAGAGCCAAGGTTACCCAGCAAATCACTGCCTAGAGCATAACATTGCATCCTCCAGCCTGCATTCTACCCGTAGAGCACCCTGTTGCCATTTCCTTCCCAGGGAAATGACGCACATACACCCAGCCATCTACCTGTTCTAAAAGGAAATGGGATTCATCAGACCAGGCAACCTTCTTCCATTTCTCCATAGTACAGTTCTAATGCTCACATTCCCCATTGATGGCACTTACAGAGGTGGACAGTGGTCATCATGGGCAATCTGACCGGTCTTCAGCTCTGCATTCCCATATGCACCAAACTGTGATGCACTGTGTGTTTTGACACCTTTCTATCATGGTCATCATTATATGCAATCTGAGCTAGAGTAGCTCTTCTGTGTGATTAAACCAGACGGGATAGTCTTCGCTCCCCAAGTGCATCGATGAGCCTGACGCCGATTCACTGGTTGTCCTTCCTTGCAACATTTGTAGTAGGTACTGACCATTGCATACCAAGAACACACCACAAGACTTTCTGTTTTGGAGATGTTTTGACCCAGTCGTCTAGCAATCAGTATTTGGCACTTGTTAAAGTCGCTTGACCATTTTTCCTGCTTTCAACACACAAAAATAAAGAACTGGCGGTTCACTTGCAGCCTAATATAGATCCTGCACCTTGACAGATGTAATTGTAATGATATAATCAATGTTATTCACTTCACCTGTCAGTGGTTTTAATGTTGTAGCTGATCAGTGTAGATAGATAGATAGACAGATAGATTGATAGATAGATAGATAGATAGATATAAAAGATCGATGATAGATAGATCGATAGATAGATAGATAGATAGATATATAGATAGATAGACAGACAGACAGACAGATAGATAGATAGATAGATAGATAGACAGACAGGTATATAGATAGATAGATAGATAGACAGACAGACAGACAGATAGATAGATAGATAGATAGACAGACAGACAGACAGACAGATAGATAGATAGATAGATAGACAGACAGACAGACAGACAGACAGACAGACAGATAGATAGATAGATAGATAGATAGATAGATAGACAGACAGACAGACAGATAGATAGAGAGACAGACAGACAGACAGACAGACAGACAGATAGATAGATAGTGTGACGAGAGCAATCTCGCCACATTGCATTGGAGAAGCCTGGCTGCCCGCCTGCTTCCTTTGGACTATGGCCCTGGGAGATTGGGCCCTTTAAAAACAGTATGCGGCCATACCAGAGTGTATGTCACTCATTCTGGCCCTTTAAATACAGTGGGGTCATTTGGTACTTGCCCTGTGTGAGCTGTGGTAACCCAGATAGCTATGCCATGGAGCCTATTCGTGTGATTAAAGACTTTGGCTCTATGGCGATTAAACTGTATTCGGTTGGTCTGAGTGCCATTCACCTAATAATGTGCACTCAGACCTGAGCTATCTGGGGATATGTGAAATGTCTGTGTGTTATGTGTAAAATGTGACTTTATGTATTTTAAAGTGTTTTATGTCGTTTTGCAACCATGTGGTTAATGGAGTCTGCCTCTAGTCCTGGATAATTGGATTACTTCTCCAATTATCTCCAGGGCAGAAGGGAGGAAACCGGGATGCATTGTGGGGATGTTTTTCTTCTGTTTGAGCCAGATTTTGCCATGCTGCAAGCCAGGGCCCAAAATATACTTTTACTAACTTTTGAACCCCTGGTCTGATTCATGCAATTTTTGAGTATGTTGTTCCCCCGAATGGATTGATTGTGAATATGTATTTTTATGTGAATGTGATGTATGGTTTTAAAGTTATGAAAGTTGTGTAAAAGTATATTTTGAACTGTATGCATAATGGGATTATGTGTCACACTAAGGGGAGGGGATGTGTGGGATGTAACATCTATGTCATTGGTTATTTTATGCCTCCCCCTGGGTGTGGCCTGTATGTGTACTCATGTAATAAAAACCAGGCTGGGTGCCCCAGCACCTCAGACCACTGCTTGACCTTCAACACGGAGCCTTGTCTCGTTCTTGGGGGGATTCACTGTATGCTGTTGGAGATTGACTGCTAGGAGTGTAAGCTGATGTCTGCTTTTCCTATTCATCTGCTAGCAGCTATTCGTGAGGTTCCAGCTTGGAGTGCTATCTTATTCCCTGGTATGCAGTTCGGGAGTTTGATGCATTCGCCTGTATCTAGTTCGTGAGTTTTGATGTTCTGCAGTAGCTGTGCCCTTCTGAGAAAAGGGGATTATCGCCTAAACTGGGTTTTATCCTCTTGTAAGTGAAACGGTCCGTTACAGATAGATAGATAGACAGACAGACAGACAGACAGATAGATAGATAGATAGATAGATAGATGGATGGATGGATGGATGGATAGACAGACAGACAGACAGACAGACAGACAGACAGACAGATAGATAGATAGATAGATAGATAGATAGATAGATAGATAGATAGATAGATAGATAGATAGATAGATAGATAGATAGATAGAGGGATGGATAGATAGACAGACAGATAGATAGATAGATAGATAGACAGACAGAGGGATAGATAGATAGACAGACAGATAGATAGATAGATAGATAGATAGATAGATAAATGGATGGATAGATATATAGATAGATAGATATATAGATAGATAATGGATGGATAGATAGATAGATAGATAGATAGACACCCAGCCAGACAGACAGATAGACAGACAGACAGACAGACAGACAGATAGATATATAGATATATAGACAGATATATATATATATATATATATATATATATAAAAAACGATGAAGAGATAGCACTCCCAGGACTTGTAAGTAAATATAAAACTTAACTTTTAATCAATCGGCAAGAGGTCGACGTTTCAGTCTGTTAACCACAGACTTTCATCAGGACTAATGCACAACACCATAAAATGACATATATATACAATGAATACATATTGGTAATCAACTTACCCGCCACCAAACCAATTACGTCTCCCTGTCAGCTCCGGCTGGGTTTGCCGCGGGTTCCGCCGACGTCAATGCGTGCGTCGTGATGATGTCATTACACGGCGCCGGCGTCATTACACCACGTGACCACATGCCTGTCAGCATCATGGGGAATGTTGTCATGGAGATGAACTCCATGGCAACCTAATAAAAACAATAATAAACGGCTGAAGCGGAAAATAGAAGAACACTTGAATTATATTACTTATTCCAAATGCATGAGTGTAACCACTATCCCCAAACCATCGGGGGATTATACGGCTCACAATAATTACAGTCCAAGGCAGGACAATATCAAGGTGAATCTCTAAGGGGGCAGAGCATTAAAGAGATAAATTCTCTTAGGGAATCCAAAGGAAATTAAAAATTAAACGAATGGACCCATAGTGTTAGATAAAATGAAGTCTTACTTTCCGTAAGGTGTCTACCCAATATATAAACACAAAGATCATAGGGTTTGCAATAGAATAGCCTAACATATTGACCCCGCAATAGTAGCGACTATAAGAACAATGTAACCCAATCATGTTCAAAGAAGTTGAACCAAGGAGTAAAAATCTATATGGAGACTAAATCATGGGCCCATCTGTATACTGATCAAGACTCCAAAGGGTGCCCACTAAGTGGCTAGCAGAAATAATTAGTAAATAACTAACTAAGAAACAACAATCTGGGAAAAATATATGCAGATAGGTGATAACAATAAAGAATGCATATCAAGAACCCACTTCATGGATTGGTCCCCATGTCTATGTATTCACTATATTGGTCAAAATAACCTACAGACACATAAAGAATGGAGGAATATGAAAAGTATGAAAAGGGTGGAGACAATGACCATCCTCAAAACTGGACAACCAGGGAGGTGGCTTAACCCCAAGGGCGGGCCCCCAACACCTATGCCAGTATATATCAGGTCATCCAAGATATTAACCTATAAGAACACAGACAACGAATATTTTTCATTTAGTCCAAGGGGATGGACCGTTTGTAGTGTCCTAATCCAGAACAATTCTCTTTGGAGGAGCATCTTTTTTCGATCACCCCCTCTCCTAGGTGCTGGGACATGATCTATAGCCATCAGCTTCATGGATGGCAAGTTATGGCCAAGTTCAAGAAAGTGCTTTGCTACCGGTAACTCCGACTTCTGGTCCCTGTATGCTGTTCTGATGCTAGACCTGTGGTTACGGATCCGTTCCCTCAAGGGCAAGTCCGTTTTCCCGATGTATGTTAAACCACACGGACACATGAGTTTGTATATCACGAAATCGCTGGTACATGTTAGTCGATGTTGGATGCGGAAGCTGGTTCCCGTATGAGGATGTGTGAACGTTTTTCCGGGGATCATATGTCCACAAGTCACACATCCTAAACAGCGATAGCATCCCAGATTCTGTGGAGTACTGCTCTTCGTGTAGCAGTGAACTGGATCGGTGTTCACTAGCAGATCCCTCAGATTTTTGTTCCTCTTGTAGCAGAACATAGGAGGATTTTGGAATATTGGAGGCAGTGTCACATCATTGCTAAGTGTTCTCCAATTTGCCTCAATAATTTGTTTGAATTTAGGTGATGATGTTGTGTACGTGGTGGGGAAGACCAATCTGTCAGTTTTTTCCTTAAGTGCAGGAGTGTCAAATGTAGCCCGCCCTCGGTCAAGTGCCTTCTGTAAAATCTGGCATGTATATCCACGTTGTCGAAATTTTTCCCACATTAACCCTAACTGTTCTTGGGCTCTTATTGGATCTGAGTTATTCCTCAGGACACGCAAGAACTGTGAGTAGGGTAGAGAGTTCTTTAATGAGCCAGGGTGGAAGCTATTAGCCTGAAGGATTGTATTTCGGTCCGTCGGCTTAGAGTATAAAGTATATGCCAGTCTCGACCCTTCTCGTAGTACTCTGATGTCCAGGAAGTCAACTGATGCCAAGTCCATCTCTGCTGTTAATTTGATGTTGCTGGTGCTTATATTGATGGACTGGACCATTTCTTTGGCCTCGGCTATGGAGCCAGTAACCAACATAAAGATATCGTCGATATACCTTGCATACTTCAGGATACGGTCATGATAGGGTTGCAGAATGTGTCTGGTTTCAAATTCAAACATGTAACCGTTGGCATACATGGGTGCCATAGCCGCACCCATGGATGTACCAGCAATTTGTCTGTACCACTCCGTCTCGAACCTGAAGTAATTCTGGGACAGGACTATTTCCAAAAGCTCCAGCGTATACTCTATGGGAGGTCCTATGTAGTGTGTAGATTGCGATAATATCGACCTCATAGCATCTATCCCCTCTTGATGGGGTATCACGGTGTACAAACTTGACACATCACACGTCAATAGAACAACCGGTTCAGAGGGTAATGTTGTCTCAGATAATAATCTTATGAAGCTTGGGGTGTCCTTTATGCAAGTGGGAAGATGTTCAATGGGTTCTTTAAACAAGAAATCCAGCCATTTTGCCAGCGGTTCCAGAACTCCCCCAATTGCCGACACTATGGGGCGGCCTGGAGGTTTATCCAAATTTTTATGGACTTTGGGCAATGAGTAAATCACCGGCGTCCTTGGTGAAGTTGCTTGGAGATATTGGTAAAGTTCCATCGAAATGTAGTTGGAACGGAGTCCTCTTGATAGGCATTCTTCAATTTGGTTAATGACCAGATCAGTAGGATCCTTTGATAGTTTGGCATATGTGTTGTGGTCCGACAATTGTGATAAAATTTCTGAGCGGTAGTCACAATAATTTTGGATGACAATGCCTCCCCCTTTGTCAGCCGGACGGATGATGATCTCCTTGTCGGCTGACAAGGATTTGATAATCGCTCGTTCACTCTTGGTACAATTGGAATGATGAGGAAGCTTTTGTTTCAAATGATCCGATGACTCCTTCTGCACTGAGCGTAGGAAGGACTTAATAGATGTTTGGTTGGGCATAGGGTCGAATGTGCTCTTAGTTCTGAATCTGTTAGTCGTGTTCGTTGTATCCATGGTTTTGGTCTTGAAAAAATCTTTCAATCTTAGCGACCGACCAAATTTATAAAGTTCAACTTCCCAATCTAGGGGTTTAGCTCCAGACGTGGGAACAAATGATAAACCTTTACTAAGCATCCTTGTTTCTTCTGGTGTCAGAGCTCTGGAGGATAGATTGAAGATTGGGGCTATCTCTGTTGACGGGGTGGCCGCCCTCTTGCCCCAGAAGGTACGCCCACTCTGGCCACGTCTTGTGATGTACCTCCGCCTGATGTTCCGTGTCTGCTCTGGTACCGTGTCCGTATAGATGTTTCCTCTGCTGATGCCCTGTCTAAAAAAGGTTGTGCAGTGCTGGATGAACTATCAGTTCTCCGTGCTGAAGAAGAATCGTGCGGTAATTCAGACTCGGAGGTAGATTCACCTGAAGTTCTATCTATGGTGAACTGTCTAGGTTTACGGATGGGTCTGCGTTTCTTAATAAAATTCGGTGTATCTGACTTTCCGCTGAGCCATCTATATACACGATGTTCTTTATAGTCAGCTGTAACCCTCTCCTGTTTTTCTCTTTTAAACCTCACCAAATCAGTTTTGTAGTTCTTGATATTGTCCTCTAGTTTTAATAAGGTAGTTGCCGATTCAGGTGCTGATAGTAGTACCGCCTGTCGTGTTTCTAATTCAGAGATCCTTCTCCTAATTTGGATTAGATCTTCCCTGACGTCTTCAATAATAATGAGCATAAGGTCTAGTGAACATTTATTGAGGACGGAAATCCAGCGTTTGCAAACCTGTGGCTTCAATCTGCCAATGGTAGGAATGTTTTTGACCCGAAAACCACGTGGAATTTGTAGCTTGCGATGGTAGTCTGACAGGAAAAGCCCATGTAGGTCCAAATCCGTCTCACGTTTTCTAAGTCTTAATAACTCGAAGTATATATCCCTTAAGGACGTAGTATTGGGTAAATCAGATGTAGACGCTGCCCACCGTATCCTATCTGCATCATCCTCGCTGTACTGCCATGTTTCCGCCTGTTCAACTAAACCGCCAGCCAATGTAAAAAAATCTTCCATAGATGAAGAGATGTGGGATAATAGATTGAATCCAATATGTACAATTATATACAAGTACTCACAAGGGTACAGAATTGTAATTTTCCAACAGAAGTAGTTGAATGTAGATTCAGGAGTGGTTCAAACTCCAGAGTCGGGGTGCATAAAAAGCTGGCTCCTGCCACTGAGCCATACATACAAGGAAACAAAATAATCCTGCACTCCACGATCCAAACTTAAATGCCCGGTGCTTGTCCAGCAAAATACAAAAAACGATGAAGAGATAGCACTCCCAGGACTTGTAAGTAAATATAAAACTTAACTTTTAATCAATCGGCAATCAATCTATTATCCCACATCTCTTCATCTATGGAAGATTTTTTTACATTGGCTGGCGGTTTAGTTGAACAGGCGGAAACATGGCAGTACAGCGAGGATGATGCAGATAGGATACGGTGGGCAGCGTCTACATCTGATTTACCCAATACTACGTCCTTAAGGGATATATACTTCGAGTTATTAAGACTTAGAAAACGTGAGACGGATTTGGACCTACATGGGCTTTTCCTGTCAGACTACCATCGCAAGCTACAAATTCCACGTGGTTTTCGGGTCAAAAACATTCCTACCATTGGCAGATTGAAGCCACAGGTTTGCAAACGCTGGATTTCCGTCCTCAATAAATGTTCACTAGACCTTATGCTCATTATTATTGAAGACGTCAGGGAAGATCTAATCCAAATTAGGAGAAGGATCTCTGAATTAGAAACACGACAGGCGGTACTACTATCAGCACCTGAATCGGCAACTACCTTATTAAAACTAGAGGACAATATCAAGAACTACAAAACTGATTTGGTGAGGTTTAAAAGAGAAAAACAGGAGAGGGTTACAGCTGACTATAAAGAACATCGTGTATATAGATGGCTCAGCGGAAAGTCAGATACACCGAATTTTATTAAGAAACGCAGACCCATCCGTAAACCTAGACAGTTCACCATAGATAGAACTTCAGGTGAATCTACCTCCGAGTCTGAATTACCGCACGATTCTTCTTCAGCACGGAGAACTGATAGTTCATCCAGCACTGCACAACCTTTTTTAGACAGGGCATCAGCAGAGGAAACATCTATACGGACACGGTACCAGAGCAGACACGGAACATCAGGCGGAGGTACATCACAAGACGTGGCCAGAGTGGGCGTACCTTCTGGGGCAAGAGGGCGGCCACCCCGTCAACAGAGATAGCCCCAATCTTCAATCTATCCTCCAGAGCTCTGACACCAGAAGAAACAAGGATGCTTAGTAAAGGTTTATCATTTGTTCCCACGTCTGGAGCTAAACCCCTAGATTGGGAAGTTGAACTTTATAAATTTGGTCGGTCGCTAAGATTGAAAGATTTTTTCAAGACCAAAACCATGGATACAACGAACACGACTAACAGATTCAGAACTAAGAGCACATTCGACCCTATGCCCAACCAAACATCTATTAAGTCCTTCCTACGCTCAGTGCAGAAGGAGTCATCGGATCATTTGAAACAAAAGCTTCCTCATCATTCCAATTGTACCAAGAGTGAACGAGCGATTATCAAATCCTTGTCAGCCGACAAGGAGATCATCATCCGTCCGGCTGACAAAGGGGGAGGCATTGTCATCCAAAATTATTGTGACTACCGCTCAGAAATTTTATCACAATTGTCGGACCACAACACATATGCCAAACTATCAAAGGATCCTACTGATCTGGTCATTAACCAAATTGAAGAATGCCTATCAAGAGGACTCCGTTCCAACTACATTTCGATGGAACTTTACCAATATCTCCAAGCAACTTCACCAAGGACGCCGGTGATTTACTCATTGCCCAAAGTCCATAAAAATTTGGATAAACCTCCAGGCCGCCCCATAGTGTCGGCAATTGGGGGAGTTCTGGAACCGCTGGCAAAATGGCTGGATTTCTTGTTTAAAGAACCCATTGAACATCTTCCCACTTGCATAAAGGACACCCCAAGCTTCATAAGATTATTATCTGAGACAACATTACCCTCTGAACCGGTTGTTCTATTGACGTGTGATGTGTCAAGTTTGTACACCGTGATACCCCATCAAGAGGGGATAGATGCTATGAGGTCGATATTATCGCAATCTACACACTACATAGGACCTCCCATAGAGTATACGCTGGAGCTTTTGGAAATAGTCCTGTCCCAGAATTACTTCAGGTTCGAGACGGAGTGGTACAGACAAATTGCTGGTACATCCATGGGTGCGGCTATGGCACCCATGTATGCCAACGGTTACATGTTTGAATTTGAAACCAGACACATTCTGCAACCCTATCATGACCGTATCCTGAAGTATGCAAGGTATATCGACGATATCTTTATGTTGGTTACTGGCTCCATAGCCGAGGCCAAAGAAAAGGTCCAGTCCATCAATATAAGCACCAGCAACATCAAATTAACAGCAGAGATGGACTTGGCATCAGTTGACTTCCTGGACATCAGAGTACTACGAGAAGGGTCGAGACTGGCATATACTTTATACTCTAAGCCGACGGACCGAAATACAATCCTTCAGGCTAATAGCTTCCACCCTGGCTCATTAAAGAACTCTCTACCCTACTCACAGTTCTTGCGTGTCCTGAGGAATAACTCAGATCCAATAAGAGCCCAAGAACAGTTAGGGTTAATGTGGGAAAAATTTCGACAACGTGGATATACATGCCAGATTTTACAGAAGGCACTTGACCGAGGGCGGGCTACATTTGACACTCCTGCACTTAAGGAAAAAACTGACAGATTGGTCTTCCCCACCACGTACACAACATCATCACCTAAATTCAAACAAATTATTGAGGCAAATTGGAGAACACTTAGCAATGATGTGACACTGCCTCCAATATTCCAAAATCCTCCTATGTTCTGCTACAAGAGGAACAAAAATCTGAGGGATCTGCTAGTGAACACCGATCCAGTTCACTGCTACACGAAGAGCAGTACTCCACAGAATCTGGGATGCTATCGCTGTTTAGGATGTGTGACTTGTGGACATATGATCCCCGGAAAAACGTTCACACATCCTCATACGGGAACCAGCTTCCGCATCCAACATCGACTAACATGTACCAGCGATTTCGTGATATACAAACTCATGTGTCCGTGTGGTTTAACATACATCGGGAAAACGGACTTGCCCTTGAGGGAACGGATCCGTAACCACAGGTCTAGCATCAGAACAGCATACAGGGACCAGAAGTCGGAGTTACCGGTAGCAAAGCACTTTCTTGAACTTGGCCATAACTTGCCATCCATGAAGCTGATGGCTATAGATCATGTCCCAGCACCTAGGAGAGGGGGTGATCGAAAAAAGATGCTCCTCCAAAGAGAATTGTTCTGGATTAGGACACTACAAACGGTCCATCCCCTTGGACTAAATGAAAAATATTCGTTGTCTGTGTTCTTATAGGTTAATATCTTGGATGACCTGATATATACTGGCATAGGTGTTGGGGGCCCGCCCTTGGGGTTAAGCCACCTCCCTGGTTGTCCAGTTTTGAGGATGGTCATTGTCTCCACCCTTTTCATACTTTTCATATTCCTCCATTCTTTATGTGTCTGTAGGTTATTTTGACCAATATAGTGAATACATAGACATGGGGACCAATCCATGAAGTGGGTTCTTGATATGCATTCTTTATTGTTATCACCTATCTGCATATATTTTTCCCAGATTGTTGTTTCTTAGTTAGTTATTTACTAATTATTTCTGCTAGCCACTTAGTGGGCACCCTTTGGAGTCTTGATCAGTATACAGATGGGCCCATGATTTAGTCTCCATATAGATTTTTACTCCTTGGTTCAACTTCTTTGAACATGATTGGGTTACATTGTTCTTATAGTCGCTACTATTGCGGGGTCAATATGTTAGGCTATTCTATTGCAAACCCTATGATCTTTGTGTTTATATATTGGGTAGACACCTTACGGAAAGTAAGACTTCATTTTATCTAACACTATGGGTCCATTCGTTTAATTTTTAATTTCCTTTGGATTCCCTAAGAGAATTTATCTCTTTAATGCTCTGCCCCCTTAGAGATTCACCTTGATATTGTCCTGCCTTGGACTGTAATTATTGTGAGCCGTATAATCCCCCGATGGTTTGGGGATAGTGGTTACACTCATGCATTTGGAATAAGTAATATAATTCAAGTGTTCTTCTATTTTCCGCTTCAGCCGTTTATTATTGTTTTTATTAGGTTGCCATGGAGTTCATCTCCATGACAACATTCCCCATGATGCTGACAGGCATGTGGTCACGTGGTGTAATGACGCCGGCGCCGTGTAATGACATCATCACGACGCACGCATTGACGTCGGCGGAACCCGCGGCAAACCCAGCCGGAGCTGACAGGGAGACGTAATTGGTTTGGTGGCGGGTAAGTTGATTACCAATATGTATTCATTGTATATATATGTCATTTTATGGTGTTGTGCATTAGTCCTGATGAAAGTCTGTGGTTAACAGACTGAAACGTCGACCTCTTGCCGATTGATTAAAAGTTAAGTTTTATATTTACTTACAAGTCCTGGGAGTGCTATCTCTTCATCGTTTTTTGTATTTTGCTGGACAAGCACCGGGCATTTAAGTTTGGATCGTGGAGTGCAGGATTATTTTGTTTCCTTATATATATATATATATATATATATATATATATATAGATAGATAGATAGATAGAGAGATAGATGGATATATATATATATACAGATAGACAGACAGACAGACAGACTGATTGATAGATAGATAGATATTTTATATTTTATAATATACTTGAGAGCTTTCTTTAAAAGTCTATTGACCAGAATAATATTTATTGACTCTTTGTCTTATAGTATTCAACCTATTGGAATAGATTTTTGTTGAGGGGGGGAACATCTGGTTCATATTTAATTCAATCCTTTCCTGCTCCCCTTGAGCTTACCAACCACTTAAAAGGCCTGATAAAACCGAACCTTCTCTGTCTCGTCCTTCTAATTATTGCTTCTAGAAACTTACATCTATCACTTTAACTCTTTTATATACACTTTGAATGACCACAAGTTTCTCTGATGCGTTTCACTCCCACCACATCTATGATAGCCTCTTCTTGCATATTTATATATGCTTCTCTAATCCTAGCCTGTACTTGCCCACATCTTAAAAATGTATATGCTCTAATTCATCTTTACACCAATTATTAAACATAAGGGGGGGCCATGAAAGAGGGTTCAGTTCTAGGTCATAAAAAAACAAACATTTGAATGATCAGCAGATATTTTACCAAGCTCAGTGAGTACTCCTAATTCACGTTGCTGGGACCTTGTTTTCTCATGTTTTTTGACCATACAATATCTCTCTTTTTCCTATATTGCAGCACTTTTTATTTGAAATTTGAGAACACACAAGGTCTAAACTTGTCTTTGTTTTGGGTGATGAATCTTGGAGTTTATTTCCACCTGCCCCATGAGATTATATTCATTTAAATATTCATTCTGTATTTTAAGGTGCAGCTGAGGGTTTTAGGAGCATACTTCTTCTAATGTCTGTCTGTCTTTATACCAAAACCTACATTATTTAATAGCAATTCTGCTTGAACCCCCATATGCTCAAAATGTATATGCAATTCACAAGTTTAGTGCACACACATGGACTCTGGGCACCATAACACATTAATCTCAAGTTATACAATTTATCCTGTCCATTGCAGTCCCCAGGTTTTAGGAGTCTCTGGCTGGACTCCGGTGATAGGCTGAGTCGACACACTCAATCTATCGCAGATTTCCCATTCAAAAAATGAGAAAGATGCATACCTAATATGGTAACGTGATGCAATGTTCTTAAAATATTATTCAAATTAAAACACAGTAATGCAGTCCCTCATTTATGGGTTTAGTGAATATTTGTCCATATTCATTGGATAATGATAAATTATGATGCTGGTAGAATTGACAGCTCAGATTGGCTAATGACCTATAGAGAATGTAATATAGATAATGCAGTGTTGGTGTTTCTGTATTAGGAGCAATTCCAGGTAAAAGGTATAAAAAGAAACACTTAATGGGAACAATCCATTGGCTTTTGCAGTGACTATTCTACTTCTATAAACTTGCTCCAGAATAAACCCCCATATACTGCAAGATATATTATATATTTTAACCATAGAACATTAAACACAATAGAAAAATGTGGAAGGGAGTTTAAAGTTACCGGTAAGTTAAGAAGTTAAACTTTGACTAAATGCGTTTCATTTTCTGTTCTTTCTGGATCTACGTGTCTTTATTTTCCTTTTTCCTCTTACCGTCTTGAGCAGGAAATGACAGAAACCAGCAGTCCTTAAAATGACAGTACTCTCTATCAAGTTGAAGAGGCAATCGTTAAATATAAATGTGATTTAATTATGCTGGATATTGTATCCCGGGATCTTACAGTAATACTTACAGCAGTTCTTTAAATTGGGCCTCTCGTGCTTTGAGAATTTTTTCAGGAACTTCGTGAGAAAATGTTTCTTAAAGAGTTTTTCACTTGCACGCATTTCATGTGCATTAAAAATATTAAAATAATTGTAAAAAATAGTCAGAGGAATCCAGGTCAGCTGTCCGTTTCCCAGACACCACTCGTCTTAATTTCTCATTGGTGATCTCGATATTACAATTATACATGAGAAAATAAGCAACACAGTCATCACATTTCATTAGTGAAATAAAAGAATAATAATTATTTGTTCAAATAAATCGGACCCTGCAGTATAAACATATAGCCCTGCAAGACTTGCGAGGAACGACACAATATATCAATGAACCTCCATCATATAACTTGCACAGCATAACGGAATCGAAATACAAATCTGTGCAGTTCTAAAGAACATAGAATGTTTCAAGTGACTCAGCTGACATCACTGACAACTGGGATGTGTTATGTTTTTCACAAACACTGTCTGCCCTCACCTGCAGCTACATGTATACACCTCCAGGGATATCATGCATACTTATCATACTCATTTAGCAGCCTGGACGACCCACATATACTACAGTCCACTGGGAAATATCCTTATTGGACAGTCCAGGCCTTAAAAACATTGTCAATAAGCGCCACTAACCCCTTACCTTCAGAAATGCACACAGTGCTGTGCTCATAAAAGCCCTGTATAATTTCTGCCTGTTGCCTTACTCCTGTGGAACTACTGCAGGAGGGCCTCAATGAGCCAGCAGGGAGACCAATAAATCTCTGCGCTCATGCCTGTGCCCCTCACTCGCTCAAGAGAACTTCTGGGTCGGAGCTGTATAAGGAGGAGCTCCCTTGTGGTCTCCCTGCACTTCTCATTGACTAAGACAGCCATGTCCAGAACTACGAGTCATTCACTGAGTGTCAGATCATGAGGAAGTTCTTAAAGTGATCTGCATCGATAAAGGACCAAAAGGAAACCTACTCCTCAGCAAACCTCCACTGGATCACCAGTGGTCCTCAGGCATTCTCCTTTAATGCGAGATGTCAATGAGTGGCTCTGATGTATACACATAAGTAGTAATACTGGGATCAATATGAGAAACTAGGAAATACAACATTGTGATCAATTTCCCTTCTCTCCTGTTTTCTTTTTTGTCAATCTCTTTTTCTTATCAATGCTCGATCAGTAAGACAATAAACAGTAGTACGCCACATACATATAAGCAGAATATAACATTAGATAACATTCAAGAAAGCAATTTATATGGGATCATGAGAACCAAGCATTCATATTTATATGCAGGAAGATTCTACTGCAGTAAAGGGACAGCCTGAGTTGGAAACTAATCAGTTATGAGTGAGACTACAGTAGGTAGGTGTGATGGTTCAGATACAACCCTAGCTACAATTACATAAGCAGACTGGCTGCGGGGTAACACATAGCTGTTGGGGAAAGAACGGGCTAGGCCCATATTGTCAGAGCTCCGGTGAGCTTGGAGCAAGGTACTGTGACACCTCTTATGATGTTACATATTGTGTGGATAGCTTAAAACGAAAAGGAGTGAACTAAAATAGCCAACTAAACATATTAACTTGAACCGCATTTAAACATTGCAACTCAAGTCCCGGTTGTCTTCTATTTTTTTTTTATATATGTTAAACTTAATGGTTTAAATTTTAATATTATTTAAGTTATAATTGTATTTAATTGTATTTAAGAAAAAAGTTGTCCAATGCCAACTGACCTTGTGTGAATAATGAACTGCCTATGTGAGTTTAGTAACTGCTTGAGTCTCCTTTAGCATCATCAACTACATACAAGTATTTCCTAAGTCTATCACATCGTTCTTCCTGAAATTTATTTATTTATAAAATATTTTACCAGGGTGGATACATTGAGATTTCTCTCGTTTTCAAGTATGTCCTGGGTCTTTGTCCATAAAACATTGCATTGTTACAATAGGATACAATATTACAAAAATACAATATACAAACTATGTATATATATATATATACATACATCACATATACAATATTTAATACATAACAGGTAATAAATGTATTCAACCATGACAGGTGCATTTTGTGTTGAGGTATATTGACATAGATCTCTTAAAAGATTTTAGATTTAATTAAGATTTGACTGTGTCCATGACGTTATTCCATAATTGCGGTGCTCTGTAGGAAAAGGAGGATTGAGACATTTTATTTTTGTATTCCGGCATGCTAAATATCGTGCTAGTACTGGATTGGAGGTTATAGGAGGTGGGAACAGCCGGGGAGAGCATTCTGCTCAGTTAGGGTGGGAGCTTCCCAGAAATGCTCTTATGTACAAGGCTGGAAAGATGAAGAGTGTGTCGGGATTCCAGCAACAGCCAGTTTAGCTCTTTTAACATGTCACAGTGGTGGGTAAAGTAATTACATTCTAGTACAAAGGGGTAGAACAAATTATATAATGTATTACGTTTATTAAAGGACCACTATAATGCCAGGAAAACATACTTGTTTTCCTGGCACTAGAGTGCCCTGAGGGTGCCCCCACCCTCAGGGTCCCCCTCCCGCTGGGCTCTGGAGAGAAGAAGGGGTTAAAATCTTACCTTTCTCCAGCGCCGGTCGGGGAACTCTCATCCTCCTCTCCTCCTCCATAGCGACGTCATCGGCTGAATGCGCATGCGCGGCAGGAGCCGCGCGCGCATTCAGCCAGTCCATAGGAAAGCATTCTGAATGCTTTCCTATGGATGCTGGCGTCTTCTCACTGTGAAAATCACAGTGAGAAGCACGCAAGCGCCTCTAGCGGCTGTCAATGAGACAGCCACTAGAGGCTCTAGAGGCTGGATTAACCCTCAGTGTAAACATAGCAGTTTCTCTGAAACTGCTATGTTTATTAAAAAAAGGGTTAATACTATATGGACCAGGCACCCAGACCACTTCATTAAGATGAAGTGGTCTGGGTGCCTATAGTGGTTCTTTAATGTGGGTTTGCTGTGTGGGGACATACACTACATCCCCATAATCAATGACCTGCATTAGCATTTGTTGCACTATCTGTTTCCTTACTGTAGGGCTTAGGCAGGGAAATGCAGCAGCTTTGGGAAGTTTTTAAGTGTGATCTGCTTGTTTAGGGCCCTGACACAGCTCATCAATGGGGTTAAAATCACGACTTTGATTAATTCACTACAAATCATCAATTTGGTTTCTTTTGAGTCATTGTCATATGGACCTGTTTTGGATTTTTGTCCTCACACATAACCCAATTAAGCTTCAGCTTTGGATCACAAACTGGTGAAAGGATTGGGGATCATTATTGTGATTTTTTTTTTTTACAAATGTGAGCAAATTTCTAAAGTTTCTATTATTCACTTTAACGGAGGCTAGCGAGTCCAGCATTCTTCCTGAATGGTTGCTACTCCCTATAGGAGCTGTAGTAGACTGGTAAAATTAACTACATTTGTACTTTTTCTCTTTTTGAAGATAATGACTCTTCTTCTAGCTTGATGTAGTTACAAACGCTTAGAAACCTCAACAGACTGGTAAAACTCATTTTTTGTTTTGATTTTCACAACATAGTATGTTCCTTGTTGAGACTTCTTCACATTTATAATACACATATAATCCAGTGAATAATTACATTTGGTTAACTGTGTGAACGAGTGACTTGGAGGAATTTGTGTTTTCCACAGAGGCTGCTTAGTGTTAGATTTTTCTTAAACATGAAACAATATATATTTAATATAAAAAGTATATTTTTTATTTATTTGGGTTCTCTTCTATTTTTTTTTCTTGACAATCTATAATTGGTAGCATATATCTGCTGGTTAGGGGTTCCATGTGGTCAGGCTGTGGTTAGCCTCCATTTGTTATGCAGTTGTATGGTTTATATGGGGTGCGCGTGAGTAGCTCCAATCACGGTAGTCAGGTTCTCGGTTGCCTGGTTCGGGGTATTTAGGAGCACTACCTGATTCATGGTAAGTAGGGGGCTGACCCGTGTCTTATAGTCATGTGGATGGTAGATTTAGGTTGGCCTGGTAAGTGATCCCAACCAATGTAGTAAAGGGAGGGGAGGGGAGGTAGGGGCGAGGGAGAGTGGAAAAGGGAGAGAAGAGAAGGAGGACAGAGTTGAGGGATGTGAGAGAAGAGTGGATGAGGGTTCCCCCGTCCCGGGGAGGGCCCGATGGTGGCTCCCCCACCCTCCTTTATGTTGGTAAATAGTTTCATGTCTTTGGTCATTCAGCTCTTGTGATGTTTCAGTTGGTTCTCGTGGTCTCCATTCGTGGGTGGATGACGGTAGTTCACATCGAGTGGTGGATCAACCCAGTCACCTTTGTAGTCCTATGTGGGACTACTGTTGTTGGCGGGGTGTGTAGCGGACCGTTTCGCTCACCAGAGGTTAAAAACCGTTTAGGCGATAATCCCCTTCCAGATAGACAAGCAGCTACTGCAATCACCAATCTCCCAAACTGCAAACTGCACGAATTCACCAACTCCCGAACAAGATACACACGAACACTGGAAGCAGCCGAACAGGAAAAGCCCTATGAACAGGTTACACTCCTGGCAATCGGCATACAATTAAATTCCCCCCAAAGAATGAGACGACACTTCACTTTGAGGGTTAAGCAGGAACTCATTTACTGGGGCTACCTGCCCGGCTTTTATGCAGGTCTCCCACTTGGTGGACACTCCCCTAGGGGACCAGATGGAAAACTGGGAAACATATTGGCCACGGACCATTTACAGACATACAATCCCACAATGCATCACAATCCCTCCCCTCTGGCCTGGAGATAATTGGGGAAGTAATCCAATTATCTCCAAGGACAGAGGCAAACTCCATTACACACATGGCAGACAAAAAGACAGTAAAATACATAAAATTACCTACGGATACATTTAGTACATAAAACATATACATTCTACATATCCCCAGATAGCTTAGATCTGAGCGCACATTATTACCGAATGGCGCTCAGATCACCTACATACAGTTCAATCGCCACAGATCCAAAGCCTTTCACCTAGTCTTTTCGTTACACGAATGGGCTCTTTGGCTCAGCTATCTGGGGTAACACATTCACATGTCCAACGTACTGAAGGAGCCGGTGTTCGACCCCATGAGCCCCAATATGAACCAGGGGCGGACGGCTCAGCGGTGTTCGCGCAAATAAGTGTCCATTTTCAGTTCCATAGTTTGAGCGCTGAACACCGCTGGCCGTCCGGGACTTGTAAAATGGCTGCCGACACGTGTTCGGCAAACGAACAAAGGCCACCCGGCGTTCGTCAATTAAGCTGCGGTTAACCGCAGCTTCTGGGCGGTCAATTGGCGGCACACTGCAGCTCCCAGGTGGTCCATCGTTCGGTAGTTTGGTTGGTAGCTGGAATCTACCGAACACCCCAGCAGAAAGGCAAGAATAAGCCTTTCTGCAGGGAAAATAAAAGGTTTAACCTGCAGGGCCATAGTCCAAAGGGAGCAGGCGAGCAACCAGGCCCCTCCAGTGCACAGTGGCGAGGTTGGTTTCGCCACAGGGTGGTCATCCAGCGTTAGTGGGTGGGACATTGTGTCTAGTTGTAAAGGTGGTTGAGTGTCCCCCTCTCTTTGAGAGATGCACACAAGCCATGGAGACCAGAGTAGAGCGCATCGTTCGGGGTTCCCCCGGACGTCCGCTGTGAAGCTTTCCATGCTGTGGATCACCTCCACGCATTCCATCTATTCCTTGATTGTTGGTATATCTGGATTTCCCCATTTCGCGGGAATGAGGGCTTTAGCAACATTTAAGAGTTGTCTCGTAAGGGACATTTTGTAGGTGGAGGTTGGGAGCTTTCGGCTCTTCTGTTTTATTTTATATTTTGTGTAATGATCTGAAATCACACAGTGTGAGTATACAAAAATAATATAAATCAGGAAGGGAAAATTGCTTTTCATAAGACAGTATCCAAGTTTGGGACGACATATTCTCTCTAATTCACCCATAGAAAGCTACAGGAAATGAAAGATTGGTTACTTCTTAATGAGAAAACTATGAAGCCTATACGGACATCCAGAACCGATATATATTTTTTATATTTATAATTTTTTACATTTTAAATGCATTTTAATGTTATTTCAATAAAAGTTGTAAATCCGTGTTGGAGTGTCCCTTTAAAGCAGGCTTCCCCAAGCTCCGGCCCTCCAGATGTTTCTGAACTACAACTCCCATGATTCTTAGCCTACCTTTCATTCACAGAATCATGGGAGTTGTAGTTCAGCAACATCTGGAGGGACAGAGTTTGGGGAAGCCTGCTTTAAAAGAAGCTTTGGGAAGATACATTATCAAAGCAAACAGTAGGGGTGAAGGAATATTCTGTAACACAGAAATAGAAAACTCAATAAACCATAAGTACTGAAACCAACCCAGACAAGTAAATCCCTCAATGGGATGAATTTGGCAGCCACTAATCCCATTGAGGTTATGCTTGGCAGTATACACTGTGCTTTATAAGGTCAGGAATCAGATCACACGGAAGCTTCCAATGTGCGGAGGGGAACTCAGTGGAGACTTTGTCAAAGCATTTTGCACATGGTCGGTCCAATACGCTTTACCCTCCTTCCACTCAAAAGGTCACTGTTTTGATTGTTACTGTCCTGATTGCTGATATATGATTGCACAATGAAGCATGCTGTTTCTCTTGGACACTGAGGGAATACATTTTCCAGCAATATGTCAAACGCTTAGCAGAAAGCTCTTCTGAAATTGGCTTTGGTCGCTTTTCAAGAAACAAAACAATATTTCAGATTTTGAAAATGTTATAACAAATCAACTGGGAATGAGTATTTTAACAGCCACCCATTGAATCTGTACATAGCCCCTTCTTGTTGTACATTGTTCTCCTTTGTTAAGCACCTTGCTCGTTTATACTAAGCTTTATTGGACGGTACTGTTAGGAGTCCTAATTCCATTTACTGGAATCTTCAATCATCATAGCACAGAACGGAACTTTCAGACAATGACTAAGCTTAACCCCTTAAGGACGACATAACATAACTATATGTTTAACTATAATTTACCTCTTTCATATTAAGTGCACCCAGAAGAAATACGGCTTTCTTTTCACATCAAATATTTATATATAGAACATAATTTAATATGAAAAAAGCAAAAAAAAAAGTGTGAAAAAGGAACACATTTTATTTTCCAAGTTTATCAACAATGGAAAGGTTAAAACAAAACTTACCTTTTTTAACACTTTGTATTTAACTTTTTGGGACAGTGTAGCTCTGTGATCTCTCTGCCTCTCTTGCCTTAGAGCAAAGTGAGTAAAGAGAGAGGCAGAGGACAATACAATATTAACAATGTAACAGTGATCATGGTGATGAGCTGTAACCACAATCACATGACACGGTTCACCGGTATTGGCTGCAGGACGACTGCCTGGGATGGAGGGTCAGATCGTTAGAATGTGCTATGTTAGGATGTCTTTAAAGATCTACTTTTGTAGTAAGGCATATCACATTGGGAAGGGGTAAAGGGTATTATTATTATTATTATTATTATTATTATTGCCATTTACATAGCGCCAACAGATTCCGTAGCTCTTTACAATATTATGAGAGGGGGGATTTAACTATAAATAGGACAATTACAAAACAATTACTGGAACGAGAGGTTGGAGAGGACCCTGCCCAAACAAGCTTACATTCTATAGGAGGTGGGGTGTAAAACATGGGAAGTAGCGTCTAGCAGGAACCCAATTCCACACATCCTGTGATAGGCTAAGTAGCATGAGGGATCAGTGAGACATCCCACTCAAAATTATTTACATAGTTACATAACTGAAAAGAAACATGCATCCATCAAGTTCAGCCTATCTCTTGTTTTATTTTTGCCATTGATGCAAAAGAAGCCAAAAAATCCAATCTGAAGCACTTCTAATTGTGCAACAAACTAGGAAAAAATACCTTCTTGACCCCAGAATATCTTATATGTCCTTGGATGAAGAAGCTAATTAAAATGTATATCCCCGTATAATATTTTTTTTTTTCGAAAATGTATCCAATAGTTGTTTAAACATCTATAAAGACTCTAAAAAAACACCTCTTCAAGTAGAAAATTCCACAACCTTGTAGTTCTTACCTTGCTTTTGGGGATACCAGAGGCAAGTCACTAGCAAATACAGTGCGCGCTTCCGTTGTGCAGAAAAAGACCTAAGACATTTTCTCCATCCGAGAGCATTGGATGCACTGGTGGAGCATCATACCAACATACTCATACACCCCCTTTCTGGCCCTACCACTCTTAGTGGGCTTCTCTGCCTTTAGCTGCCTGGGCTGAATTTTTTTCCCAGTCCGGCCCTGCTTGTATCCAAGTTACATGTTTGCATTTAAGAAACATTGCATGCACAGGTGTGCTTAAAACTAACCCTGGCTTAAAACCCAAGAAGTAACAAATAATTAGACGCAGGAGTCCTTAGAAAGATAGTTCCAGGCAACTATGAAAAATAAACGGCATTATTCTCTACTCTCTACTGAATAGCTGCCAGTAAACTTCCAGGAATTATTGCTGATCCTACCCTATCATCAGATCTCATTCCAGCAGACTCCCTGCTCCAATTGTTTACACTCCAGCTATGGATTTTGGGTGGGGATATGCTAATTGCACGGTTTCATGTATATTTGCAGATTTGTTTTGCTGTAATGTAAGTACAATTGTGCTTGCTAATGCTTTGCTGTCTTTACTATACGGACAATGTGGTACTTTCTTTTCCTTACGCATTTGTCAAAACCACATCTGTGAAGAACATTTTTAATGCATGAAGTCTAAAAACCTGGAGATGGTTGGTCAATTCATGGACTGGCACTTAGTCATAGGCGCAAATCCTAACACTTAAATAATTTACATTTATCTAACACTTAACAGCCGGCACGCATTAAGTAACATTAAGTCTAAACTATGCAAGCAAATAATAGATCATTGTATGGACTCAGTCCAGCACAGAAAGGCTATTACTGGCCTAGTGTCTAGTTCATCAGGCAAAGCAGTCACTTCAGAATGGAAACTCTATGAGTCTGCGATGGACCTAACTGTATGCCTTTCTTCCCGGGTCAGACATGGTAAGTCTGTGTTTGGCAAAGAGTTCTCTTTCCACAAATAAATAAACTCTTACCGCTTGCTGTTGACATGTAATTGCCTACAAGTACCATCTGTTGACAAGCAATTTCCGTTCCCCTTAAAAAACATCTAATGCTAATAGGTGTTTTAAAATGATGCAAGTGCTCAGTTACTTTGAGATGTTATTTGCACATTAATATTGCTACGAAAGTGTGGGGGTTCTAGCATAGATTTTACTGTTTGGAAGCCACGTCTGACCTTGGTTTGTCCTTCACCTTGCCCGATTGTCACCTGGTATTCTCTCCTGTTTTCTTATATTAATATAGTTGTTTTATATTTAAATGATGTAATCGTTCTATGTTCTACCTGATTTGTCACGTGTGTATCAATCCCAATCATCTTTTTTAAGTGAAGCTGCAATCTCTGGATTTTTTACAGATTCAATAACGAGGCGGTTGTCAACTTGATGCCCTTTAACATGTGCAAAGATTCATCCTATTCCAAACAAGGGGGGAGGGTCTTCTAGTTATTTCTGCACAAGGCCCTATAAATATCAGTAGTCTAGGGAGCGCCAAATGCAAGCAGATTGTGGAATTCATAGTTTGATTGAAGAAGGAGGTATATGCATCTCCAAGGTGCATGATACAAGCATGACATCATACTGTCATGACCTCATGTCCTAACTTTGTGCCTTGTATAATTTATTAGCATCCCAGATAACATGACAACACAAGGTGAGTTGTGCGAACCAGGTAAGTGAACACCCCTCTGGTCACTTGTGCATCTGGGATCAAGATCCACTCCTAGGAGAAATGTATGAAAACTAATTGGGATCTCATCTTGAGTATGGTTAAGCTGCTCAACCCATATTGTTAGCTAAAATGTCAAATTCATTACAGCAATGGATAATTTGCATCTATTACTCAAAGATAAACTTGTCTTCCAACTTGTTCACTTTAAGACTTTTTTTCTTTAATGGATTCCCATTTCCCGGGCTTTCTGCAAAGGTACTAGATTAACAAAATGATAAAATATATAATGAGATGATTAAATATAGTATACCTAGGGTAGGGGATTACTTTTTTAATGGATTTTCTAGAAATGGGAGTGGAAATTCTGAGGCCTGCTCTGGAGGGTTGGCCATCTCGTAGACCATTTTGTAACTAACACTATCCCATGGCACATGTGATGGGACATTAGTGGAAATGCATTTGTTCTAATGTGTGATGTTATTAAACCACATTACAACAAATATTTGTGTATAGTATATTGAGCATAAACTCAACCATTCCACAGGCTGACTGAGAGAAGGACATATATCTCTTGTGTCTACATGATGCCAAGCATGAAATTACTACATGATACCAGCAGTGGTGGTTGGTAAAGTTTGAAAGTGGATGAGCGCTAGCCTGTACACCAAGAAGTTGAGTCTGCCCATCATTACCAAAAGCCTATAAATACATGAATTTGAGAAACAATAACTAACTTAACCCCTTAAGGACACATGACATGTGTGACATGTCATGATTCCCTTTTATTCCAGAAGTTTGGTCCTTAATGGGTTAAAAAGGGGTCAGTCATCACCCCGCTTACTGTTATCAAATGAATAAGTCCTGTTATGGCAGAATAAGCATGCCCAATATTTCAATACTGAGATAAAGGCCCTGGGGAGATAGCGCAGCTAAGTGGACAAGGGCACATGTAGGAGTGTGGGGATAGATGCATGGGATTGGTTGGGAAGAGTCTGTGGGTGTGATTATGTTCTGTGTAAGACAGTGTGGGGGAGGTCTTACCTCAGTGCCACTTGGGATTCGGGCCAGCAAACAGCTTCCCTCCCGCCCACCCTATAGTATATTTAGTCACAGCTAGCCGGGGGTATGTCCTTGCCAATTGAGTTTGAGGTTACGTTTAAGTATATGGAATGAGATGAACAAGTTTTTAAGGTCTCAAACCTCCCCTGCTCCAAAGGTTAAACTTTAGGTTGCCTGAGGTCTCGTGCCCATCGAGCGTGGATAAGGTCGGCTGATGGCAGGCATTGGAAGGATTTTTTATGACGAGGGGGGAGGTGAGAGGGAGTGGTGATTAGGAATCACTCCATGTTTTTATTGGCAAGGACGGTTGGGTCACTGTATAACACTATGGGTGGAGTTATATATGTATAGATGTTAATTTATGCGTATTTATGTCTAATGTTTTGGTTACAGAAAAGAAGAGATTTAATAAATAAAGTTATGGATGTGTTATGCAGTAATTTAGTTGTGATAATAAATGCTGTGGCCTGTTTCATCCATACTAAGTGGTCTGTCGTTACTGGGGGGTTTAATGGGGTTAGATTTTGTTCTAGGCTGCATCGCGATTCCCCACTACGTACATACATGGGGCATTTTCTATTAAAAAAAAAAAAAATTATCATGTGATTCATTTCTCAATCTCTCAGCAGCATCGCCAACCATTAGTAAAGGCAAAAGAAAAGTAAACCACACTCATTGTTAACCTTAGCACACCAATATATTGGATTTTTTTTATAGCAACATAGGTGTGGTGCCCTACCTACCTCTATGAACCAGTCATCAATGGGCACTAGGCATAAACTGAATATGTGGTGCCTGGCATGAACATACAACTATACATGAATTAACCTTGAGGCACACAAGGCTAATGCAATGTAACCAGCAATTAACCACATTACCCACACATTTTATCTTGCACCAACACGGAGCACTATCTCCACGCTATCTCCGTGGAGAAGAACAAAAGTGCACTCAATGAAGACAGACTAAAATCAAGGGATTATCGAGCTACTTACAATCTATTTCAACCATAAAGAATGCAGGCGTTTCCCATAATTATTATTTTTTATTTTAGTTTTCCTTATATAGATTGCGAACACTTAATTTTATCATTTTTATCATTTACATGAAAAAGTTCATTTTTTTTCACATTCTCAAGTCAGTGGAAGAGACGTTTTTTCATAGATTTTTTAAAACCATTAAAATTTATATTACGCTTAAAATAAAAAAATTCCCTATTGCAGAATATTTAGCCTTCTACTAATGAGATTGATGTACTTGTAGCCCTCATTATTTGATGTAGTAACACTGTGTACTCATCCTCCGCAACGAGTCTTCTCACCCAGTCTGTGTGTCCTCCTCTTTTCTGAACATGGAGCATATCATAATTATATAGCAAGACACTGGAAAAAAAAATGTACAGCACTGCAAATGTTAAAAATGGAATGGAACAACGTTATTGTTACACTGTGGTAAATCTTTTATTCCCTTTTAGTTTTATTAAGTATTGTCCAGCTGGATTTACTTTGTGGCTTCAAAATGACTTTCAGACATACCAGTCGCTACATCACTAGTTTTTTTGTGGGCACGAAAATGCCACAGTTATGGACCTTAAGCCACCATTCCTATCCCCTTTCTCTCTATTTATAAATCAGACACATGGTCTGAGACATCACCGCAAATGATGTAAACCCACAAGACTAACTTCTGCTGTAACTCAGGTTTAGAGTTATTTCCTAGCTAAAGATAAAGAGAGAGATATTTCCACCATTGTAATGCACAAAAACATGCTGAAGACCACAGCATACGGTGTATTAAGTCACTGGCTATGAGAACATAAACAATATAAAAATAACTCATTTCCCAAGGTATTCCCCATATCAAACTCCAGACACTGGCTTTTTTTGAGAATTTTGTAGAGAACACAAATATACAGACAAGGGGGAAACTACTGCCACAAAAAGCTCTCGGGATTTCTCTTCTAATTGTTACGAGTACCACTCACCTTGAAAATGTTAATGTTTTACCTAATTGTGTAAGTACATTGATGGCCGAGGTTCCAACACTAAAGTTCTACATAATAAGTTATGCTTAAAGGGACAGTCTAAGCACAATACAACTACAGTCCTTTGTCAAACCTATAGTTCTAGTAGGTTACTACTAGCCCCCAAATCTGTGTTAAATTATTTTCGAGTACTCAACCAATCAATGCTGTCCAAATATAGATGTTAGAGACACTGTGAGTATGAGTGTAGATTGTACTTTATATGCAATATGGCTTGCAGGTCATTAAGTCTAACAGCTTGCAAAATGATTTGACACGGAACCAGTCTGCAAGCACCACAACCACAGCAGCAGCCTCTTGTAGCTATGATGCTTAGATTGCAACTTTAAGTAAGGAAAGTTGAGGGAAATATTGATACCGGAGAAACTGACGGAAGCCAAGCACAGAGAGATGGACACAGGTTTCTTCAGGAAGGAAGAGATCTTTATTCGATTCACCGACCGGGACTCAGAGGGACTAATGTCACCAAAAACAGCTAAAATCTGAGTCCTGATCGTACAGTGTAGGTCCCTTATATAGACATATAGTTCCTCCTATAATCAGTTCCACCTACATGTACTCTTACCCAATCAACAGAATAGAGACTAAATTCCTGTTTGACCACATGGCTTGCCCAGCACAATGGAGGAGGGGAATACTCGTATATCCTGTATTCCTGCACATGCTCCTTACACTACTGAGTGTATCGTTGCCACGTGCAACCAACCGACCGATACATCAGCATATGCACGTGCACATACCACGTGGCAATCTTGGCCTAATAAATTTATTTTTACAGAGATTCCACCACAATATCAACAGTACCTTAGTTTGATTTAGGACCGCTAAAATCACAGTAACTCATTACCTGCACATGGCTTAAGTGCTCATATTTTTTACTTTATACATGTGACCTATGTGCTCACAATAAGCACTCTATGATATTGACAAATGTGCTGCGGTTTATCCTTTGTGCATATGATGGATGTGATTAGTTGAATGGTGGTATGTGCTAACCATGTTCGGCCATGTTACATATTCACTTTGGTTAAGTTCATTCAGTCTGGGTTCGGCTATTCACTGTGGCTAGGTATTTTCAGCCTAAGTTCGACCTACGTACGGTCGTGTTACATATTCACAGTGTCTAGGTACTTTCAGCCTAAGTTTGGCCTGTGTTCGGTCGTATGTTTTAAGGCCGAGGAGTGACACGCATACGGCACATTTTATCAGTTGCATCAATGTTGTATTTGTTTGTACAATACCAGGTTTTTGTGGCTGTGGACCTCTATGGTTTGCTGTGGCTTCCTGCACATGTATGTACGTAGTGGGGAATTACGATGCCACGTACACATAACTAACCCCATTCAACCCCCCAATAACGACAGACAACGTAGTATGGATGAACAGGCCACAGCATTTATTAAAACATAAATAAATTACTGTATAACACATCCATAACTTCCTTTATTAAACTCTTATTTTCTGTAACAAATTATTAGAAATAAATAATCATAAATTAACATATATACATATATAACTCAAAACACAGTGTCATACAGAAACCCAACCGTCCTTGCCAATAAACATCCAGTGGTTCCTAAAAACCACTTCCTCTCACCTCCCCCCTCGTCATAAAAACATAAACTTCCAATGCCCGCCATCAGCCGACCTTATCCACGCTCGATGGGCACAAGACCTCAGGCAACCTAAAGTTAAACCTTGGTAGCAGGGGAGGTTGAGACCTGAAAACATAATGACCTTACTCCATCCTAAACATAACCACTCAAAACTTAATTGGCAAGGACATACCCCCGCCTCGCTGTGACTAACTAAACCTACACAGGGTGGGCGGGCGGGAAGCTGTTTGCTGGCCCGATTCCCAAGTGGCACTGAGGTAAGACCTCCCTCCTACTAGCTCACATAACCCTAACCCCACCCACACACACACACACACTTCCAAAGACACTCCCATGCATCTAACCCCACACTCCTACATGTGCCCTTGTCCGCTTAGCTGCGCTATCTCCCCAGAGCCTGTACTGGGAGATTTGGCTACTGCAGAATTTTTTGAACAGGCCGTGACAATGCAAGTTGCTGAGGGTTTGTGTTACTGTGGAACTCTGTCAAATTCAGGGTCACTGCTTTTTTTTGGTGAATTTGTAGCTGCTGTGGTAAACATACGCAGTACTAATTGTTGTATACAGCTTTGATTTCCATATGGTATTAGTGATAATTGATAAAATAAACAACAAAAACAAATACAAACAAAAAAAAAACACATAAACAATCCAACTCGGATATGTATTTTTTTCAGCTACCGGTTACCTGAACCCCAGTCTGCCTATATGCAAACCTCAAAGTATTTACTTTACCATTATGTCTTGAATCAGACAGTATAGTTGGCCGATGTGATATTTATTTTATTGATGTTGGCAGTAATAGTATAAAGTTTTCTGTTAAATTAAAAAAGGTGTTTTCTTTGAAAGCACTGCTGTCCATTTGAAACAAATCGCCAATCTATTTCCTACACTTAAATATCCAATTAGAGGTCCCCCGAAAAAGCTTGGGATTAAATGATAAAGAGTATGAAGCAAAGCCCTTTGTCTCCCCGTTCGGAATACAGCATCTATTGTGGAGAGCAGACAGGTATTCGTCTGAATGTCTACACACTTCTGAAAGCCTTTGGGACTCCTTAAGAAAACGCAGCTTTAGGCATTAACCTGGGTCAGCTCTTTGAGAGAATTTGTGTTCTGTCAAATTATTAACTGGCTCTCATCAAGTTCACTTCATGAGAATCTCTAAAACTTTGAAAGGATCGCATTCACGTGGCCATCCAAATGTTTCCAAACTATTCTCAGACTTGACACAGAGGGACCTTGGCTTTTATAGAAAATTATCTAACCCCTTCGTGACAAGGGAGGGTTAGACACATCTCTTTATACAATACATTACTGGCAAACTGTCCCGAAAGGGTTAAGGTTCTCTACATTCTCGATGTGCATGGGGAAACTGCTTTTTTTTCTTCTTATTTTATTTTAGCCTTAATTTAACTTTCCAAGAAAAGAAACTGAATTTCGTTTTTACTTTTATTGCCTAGGTTCCATGTGTCTATATCACAGGACATACGGCTCAATAAAGGACACAATGTTGGCATAATATAAAACACATACAATGGGACAGTAGTATCATTCTATAAATAAAGAAGGTAAACCATAGGCAACCCAGATGTTCCATAAGTCCATTTCACATAATACTTAGCCAGCCCTAGTTAAACATATCTGGGTGCCAACATGAGCCCCATAGTCAGGGTCATTAACTAAAATGCCACATTTTAGACCACAATTGTTGTAATTAAATAAACAAAACACCAAAACAGGTATGTCTGGCTTTACATTTTAGGGAATTACTCTTCTTGTGTAAAGGGGTGAAATAGGGTTTGCAGTTGACACGGACCATTGCCTGGTGCATCATTGAACACATATTGGTGTATATAAAATACTACTAAATGTTACATTTGTAGATATTGTATGTGGATGTAACTTAATAACTAGAGCAAAGATCCCCAGCCCAACCTGCTTCATCTAAGTTTCAAGTAAAAACATTGTGTCTGGTAAAAACATAGTGTCTGGGATAATGGGCAACAAGAGTTCCAGACCTCCGTGGGCCCTGCGGTGGGTGCTGTGTGCCCATTGTGGAGCCTGTAATGAATGGTGCTCTGCCAAGGAATACCCTTCATTGGGTGCTTTCCTGCACCTAGTACTGTCTGTGCCGATGAGGGTGCCCTGCAATGGGTGCCCCTGCAATGTCTGTGCACAGGAATACCTTGCACTGGGTGATGTCTTTGCCCATATGGGTGCCCTGCAATGGGTGCTGTCTGGCCCAGTAAGGGTGCTCTGTAATGGGTGCTGTCTGTACCAGAGAAGGGTTCTCTGCAATGGTCGCTGTCTGTGCAAGTGAGGGTGCTCTGCAATGGTAGATGTCTGTGCCAGTGAGGGTGCTCTGCAATTGGTGCTGTCTGTGCCAGTAAGGCACCTTTGCAATGGGGTGAAGGTGCTGTCTGGACCAGTGAGGGTACTCTGCAATGGTTGCTGTCTGTGCCAGTGAGGGTGCTCTGCAGTGAGTACTGTCTGTGCCAGTGAGGGTGCTCTGCAAAGGGTGCGGAACATAATAACAATGCAAAAAAACCCGCTATAATACACGTGAACGAAACGGTAAATAATAAAATACCCTAAAATGCACTTTTACCCAAGCTCTCTACCTCTAAAGCCCCTCTACCCACCTACAGCTTCACTACTCTCTAAAAGCCAAGTATCCAATACAGCCTTACTAGCCCCTACAGGTCCTCTAACCTCCACCCCCCCCCACCCTCAGCCCCACTACTCCATTTAAGCTATGTACCCTCTACAGCCCATATACTTCCTAGAGCATCTAAACTGCACCCCCTACATCCTCTTTACCTCCTACAGCCACTCTGCCCTCTAAAATATCTCTGCCCCTAAAACTCCACTACCCTCTAAAGTCCTTACAACCCCATTAACACTTAAGGCCCCCTCAAGCCTCTCTGCCCCCTAAAGCCCCACTACCTACTAAAGCCCCTATACCAGATACAGCCCTTCTAGTCCCTGCACTCTATACAGCCCCTCTACGCCCTAAAGGCCCACTACACCCTTCACCCACTACACCCCCTCTAGCCCCTGCAAGCCCTCTATGTCAGGATTACTGTTTGATCCAGCACGTAGAACTGTACAGCACGGATGACAAATAAGTTACGTATTACCGGTCCTTAGAATGGCTGGATTTAACGCACATAGAATAGTCAAAATACTAGCCGAGGTCAGGGAACACAGAAAGGGACGCAGCAATGAGGAAAGCCAGGAGTCAGGATACCAGAATATAGAGAAGTCAATAAACAAAGCCAAAGTCAAAAACCAGGTAGAAAACTATAAACAGGAACGCACTCTCGGACAACCACAAGGGAAACCACGACAGGGCACTGAGCAGGATGAGATTTGGGCCTAAATACCCCTCCTCTAGATCTGATAGGCTGTAACCGGCCTTTGACTCCAAAGTCAGTTACCAGGTTTCATTTGCATAATTGCTGCTTAGCATTAACCCTTCTGTGGATTAGGTTGCTGCTCGGCACAACTTTTCCTGTGTGGACAGTAAATGTCATTAACCACATTTTTATAAGCGGATGAATACGTGACATTACCCCCCACCGGAAGAACACCCACCGGGCGGGCAGGACCAGGCTTGAGAGGAAATTTGGCGTGAAAAGCGCGGATCTTACGGCCCGCATGCAGGTCAGGAGCCGAAACCCAAGAACGGTCAGCAGGACCGTAACCTTTCCAAACAACCAAGTACTGTAAAGTACCCCGAGAAAACCTAGAATCCACGATAGAAGAAACCTCATACTCCTCCTGACCACCCACCACCACCGGAGGGGGAGGAACACAAGGAACAGTAGATCTATTGCAGACAAGAGTTTTGAGTAAGGACACATGAAAAGTGTTGGGAACCCCTAAAGATGCAGGAAGAGCCAGAGAGTAAGACACTGGATTGATCCTACGAAGCACTCTATAGGGACCAAGGAATCTGGGGGCAAACTTCATGCTAGGGACCTTAAGCTTGATGTTGCGAGATGACAACCAAACCCGGACCCCCACTTGGTCTAGGGACAGTCCAGAGAGTAAGACACTGGATTGATCCTACGAAGCACTCTATAGGGACCAAGGAATCTGGGGGCAAACTTCATGCTAGGGACCTTAAGCTTGATGTTGCGAGATGACAACCAAACCCGGTTCCCCACTTGGTACACTGGGTTGGCACTCCTACGCTTATCAGCAAAATGTTTGAAGCATTCAGCAGCAGCCTCTAGAGCAGTTTGAACCTTAACCCAGGTATTCCGAATGGAGGCCAGACGCTCATCCAGAGCAGGAATGGCAGTATCAGAAAATACCGCAGGGAGAACCGTAGGATGCCTACCATTGTTGACAAAAAATGGACTGTGCCCAGAGGAGTCATGAACAGCATTGTTTCTAGCGAACTCGGCCCACGGGAGTAGTTCGGACCAATTGTCCTGTGTGCTATTAATAAAACAATGCAAATAAACCTCTAATGACTGGTTAGCCCTCTCAGCTGTACCATTAGTCTGTGGATGGTAGGAGGAGGAGAAGGAGAGATCAATCCCCAATTGTTTACTGAACGCCCTCCAGAACCTGGACACAAACTGAGAGCCCCTATGAGACACAATATTGTGAGGGATGCCATGCAAACGGACAATTTCACGTACGAAAATTAGGACCAATTCTTGCGAAGATGGCAACTTCTTGAGAGGAATGAAGTGAGCCATCCTAGAAAATCGGTCTACAACCATGAGAATAGTAGTGAACCCAGCAGAGCTAGGAAGCTCAACAATAAAGTCCATGGATAAGTGGGACCATGGAATCTCGGGAACAGGAAGAGGCTGCAACAGGCCACAAGGAAGTGCATGTGTCACCTTAGAAACTGCACACACAGAACATGCTTGCACATACTCCTTTACATCTTTCCTGAGTGAATCCCACCAAAATGATCTAGTGATCGCGGCAGTGGACTTATTGATGCCTGGGTGTCCAGCAGTTATATTGTCATGGAACACTTTCATGATATTAACCCTTTCACATAGGGGAACAAACAGTTTATCACACGGTTTACCACTGGGCGCCTGAGGCTGGGCCTCCAGTATGGTGCCAAGCAGTGGAGAAGACAGTGAGAGGACAGTAGTAGCAATAATACACTCTGGTGAAATAATAGGAGATGTCACCTGTTCCGGAGCTGACTCATTATCAAATTGCCTGGGCAAGACATCAGCCTTGGTATTTTTAGAACCAGGTCTATAAGTAATGAGGAAGTTAAAACGTGAAAGGAACAGTGACCATCTAGCCTGTCTGGAAGACAAATGTTTGGCATCCCCTATATATGCCAGATTTTTGTGGTCGGTTATGATCAACAGGGGGTCCTTGGAACCCTCCAAAAGATGTCGCCACTCCTTGAGGGCAAGAATAATGGCCAACAGTTCTCTATTGCCAATATCGTAGTTGCGCTCAGCAGGAGACATCTTTCTGGAGAAGTAGCCACAAGGATGCAATGGTGTTCCCTGGCTTTCTCTCTGAGAGAGAACAGCCCAAAGGTTTGCATCAACCTCCAAAATAAAAGGTTTGCTGGTGTTGGGATGTTTTAGTATGTCCGCAGAGGCAAATCTTTGTTTAAGAGTCTCAAAAGCATTCAAAGCCTCTTTGGACCATACCGTGCTGCTAACCCTATGCGAGTCATAATAGTGATGGGGGCTATTACAGAAGAAAATCCCTTGATGAATCTTCTGTAATAGTTGGCAAAACCAATAAACCTTTGAATGGCTTTTAAACCAGAGGGTAATGGCCAGTGTAGTACAGCCTCTAGTTTTTTAGGATCCATTTGAAATCCCGATGCAGAGATGTTGTAACCCAAAAAGTGAACTTCAGGCTGGTCAAATATGCACTTTTCTAATTTACAATAAAGTTTATTTTTCAACAACGTCTGCAGAACCTGTTTCACATGGGAGTGGTGAGTTTGTAGATCAGGGGAATAACAGGAGAACTCATGCTTGAAGCGACAAGTGGCCCCCCACTTGCACTGTCCCTTGCTATATAGCCAACAATAGCCCCGTTTTTGGTTCGCCGACACGGCGGTGGAAGCGCCCGTTCCGGCCCCCGTCTGAAAGGGGGACGCCTTCTGCGCCATCATAAGTTTTATCCAGAGTGGTAGGTCCATCTGGTCCCACCGCATCCCCGGATTAGCAGCCAGGCGCTGACGAAACTGCTTGTCATACCGCCACCCTGCCAGACCCCCGTACGTGCGATACGCTTCCCAAATCCCATCCAGGTAACAAAAGAGCTGTGAACAGCGCTCCGCCGCCTTTTCGCCCATCACGCTGGCCAAGATGTAGGACGCCCTCAACCAATTCCCAAATGTCTTAGGGATCTTCCTAAGTCCTCAAGGGGGAGAAGCGAAAAGAGCTCCACGAACTCCCCTTTCCGGATCCTCTCTTTCACCTCAAGCTTGAGATGACAGCCCAACGGGCCCGTGAAAGAAACATGTACATTCTGCCGCGCGGCCTCCGGGACTCCCCCAAGTAAATTTTCTCTCTCGCTCGCCAAACCGGGCGCCTCCGCCGCGGGTCGGACGGGTCGGACGCCGCGGGTCCGCCGCGGGTCCCCAACCGTGCTGCCCCCGGCCCCCGAAACCACCACTGGACTCGACCCAGTGACCTCCCACAGCTGAGCCAAAACCTGACTGCAATCACCGTCCCTCCTTTTCCCTACACCCCAAGAATCAATCAGCTGCTTGATGCCATCTAAAAGCTCCCCCGACTGTTGCAACGACAATGTCTCACCTTCCGCACCTTTTGCCAACAAAGGCCGTGGGGTTGCCGACCGACTGTGGATGTCCTGCCCCAAGTGTTCCACTGCTCCGGGCCGTATTCCGATAGCGCTGGGTCTCACTCAATCCGCGACCTGGAAGACTCCTGTCCTGCCAGCGACCGTCACAATGTCCTCAACGCGTGGGATCTCTCCCTCCCAGAGGGTGACCGTCTTTGAGACCTGGGTAGGCTGTCCGTGGCAACCCTGCCCCGTCCCCTCTCGTCCTGGGAACTGTAACCCATCTCCCCACTAGCCGTCCGCCCCCGAGGGCCATGAGCCTGCGCAGCAGCCCGCATTCTCTCCGAAGAACTCCCACACATGGAACTGTCGTCCTGCTGCCTCCAGCCCCTTCTCTTGACAGGGGGCACACTACGCCGCCCCCGGGTGTGGTCAACCCCGCAGGGGTCCCTGTCATCTACGTCAGTCACCCTCCGATGGCTGCTTCATGACCGGTGTCTTCTAGCACCCTGTGCGCCCTTTGCTAGAGCATTGCGCGCTATCCTCTTGGAGGGTGCCAACCTTCTGCGCTGTCCCTCGCTGGCACTCCCTTCTGATCCTTCCCTGACTACCTGACTCGCCTGTTGTTGTCCCCGGCCCGGTCAGATGGGAGACCCTGGGGAAGCGCTGCGCTCCCGCATGCTGACTGGGGACACTCTGTGGCATCATGTAGCACTATACCCTTCTGGTCCACTCCGTGCCCTAGCAGTCCCCTGCCTGCCTCCTGCCACCCTGCCATCACCAACCATGCCAACACTGGGATCCACCCCCGGGGTAACCCATGGCCCAGCAACTAGAGGGGCAATGGCGTCAGAGGTCGACTCGCCCGGGCGATGTGCAGCAGCTGTTCCCGCTCCACCAACAGCACTTCCAGCGTTCCCAGGACCTGCTGCCAAGCCTGCCGTACCGCTCCTCCTTCTTCCACTGGCCTGTGCCTGTAATGGCCTCTTTCCGGAACTCCTGTCACCAGCAGCCACTTCTCCTTCCTTCCCTGCAGGAGAGGACACAACTCCCGAACGTTATGCAGTTTTCTCACCTCCACGTTCAGGAAATGAACGGTCGGCAGTATCAGTACCTCCACGTTCGTCTCCCGAACGTTCGGCAGTTTCAGCCCATTCTCCAGTTCTCCTACCTCCACGTTCATCTCCCGAACGTTCAGCAGTTCCAGCCCTTCCGCCGGTTCTCCTACCTCCACGTTCACTCCCGGAACATTCGGCAGTTTCGGATTTGGTTCCCGAACCAGCAGCCTGCAACTCCAGCCTCGCCTGACGATGTGTTCGTGCGGCTGCACTGCGACGCCTCCCGCGGCCTCCTCCACTTGCGGCCTTCCCGCCGGCAGTCTCACCGCCGCCATCGGGACCTCCAGAAGGGCTCCTTGGACGCCGGGAACCTGGAACCGTGCTTGGGCTCAACCTCTGTGGGGGTCTTGTCCTCCTGACCGGCCTCTGACCCTGGGAGCTTCCTGATCCGGATGGCAGAGCATCTCTAAGGCGATCCCTCAGCCACTCGACACCCCTCTCCTGCACAGCTGCCCGGACTCCTTCCAGCCAATCTTCCATCTTGCTGACAACCTGCAGAGGAGACAAAAGAAAAAGCCACACAAAGCCTGCCACAACAACAAGTGCAACCTAAATTAAAGTGATCCCTAGATCTAAAATGGCCACTACTTATACTCCCCTTATAACTCCACCCCACTCCATTTCCTTAGACCAATCCCTAACCACTGACCCTTAGATGCCTGTCTCCTGGCAATGTCAAGGCCCACTCCCCTTAGCTACGCTGCTCCAGATGTGGTTCATGTGGACACACTGCTTGCTATAAGCTATACATTTTCATATCATTCTTTCAATAAATGTATATTTTCTTACGTTTACTTGTGACATGATTTTTACTATTGCTAAGCTATGTAGCTTCCCTTTCCAATATGACATAAATATAGACCTCTCAATCTATTACTCTTGTCAATTCAGTAATACAACCAGTTATACAATGGGACTCATTAAACACTTACTAAGTTAGCTCAATAATTATTGAAATATCTGGAAACATGAACAGGTACTGCAGGTACTTGTTAGACTTGTGCATTTATTTGACTCTGTAAGTTCATTTATCGTTGTTACGTCACCTTATTCTCGGTTAAATATACATTACACAGAACTGTCAAAAAAGTTTAATTAACATTCATATTAGTGAAATAATTAAAAGAAAAATATATAAAAACATAATCATGATAAAAGACTTTTATGTGATCATTTAATAAGGCATTTGTATGCTTTTTGTTTTTAAAAAGGACTATTTTATGAAATAAATAAAACTTTCTTTCATCAATTGTCCTTATCCTTTTAAAACTACTATTCTTACGCAGTAGAGAGAAGATATAACAAGTTATACATTTACAACTCTTTTGTACAAAAAAAACAAAAACAACTAAAAACTTTTCCCTAATTATTAAACCTTAAGCATTGAGCATAAAACACGAGTTATTAAACAAAAATATCTGGGGAACACAGAAAATCCTTTCTCTGTAATGAAGACCACCAATAGCAACAGAAGCAATAAAAAGATTTATAGCTGGGGGGGGTGCTTTCTTTGGAGATATATAAAAATGGGACTTTGAAGAAGAATTTACACGCTCACTGCTACCGAGTGGAAAAAAATACAAATTGGCCACAAAAAAACAATGCTTGCCAAATCAAATGGTTCAGTCCTGACTCATAAATAATAGGTCCCAAATGACAGATGTATAAGAGCGGCGGTCCGTAGCCAAATATTTATTAAAAAATACAACTAAATCATTAACATGGGGCAATCGTACAGGAAAGGAAAAAAACCACATCGCTTTATGAAAGGTCAGAAGCTATTTCCACAAAAAATTAGTAAAAAATATTATTACATTTCAATCCTTTCATCTTGCATACTTTCTTGCCTCAAACTCCTATGCACGCCTGCATTGTAAGCCTCGCTGACTGCAAGGTGTTTAACTGGCTGGGCGCTGGAGAAGCAGAATTTATTTGACAAAAACTAGTAATATGCATTGGGGTTTGTTCAGTAACTGGGAATTGTAAACGACCGACAAGGGAATTGCAATGTTTGAGTCAAAATAGCAGAAATTGAAACACTTTCCTTTTTCCAGGTCCGTTAATTCGGCCTACAACATGTAGTGGTCTTGTCACTTTTCCATAATTCTTGTTTTTGCAAATAAATCACAGTTTTGAGTAGAAATGTAATGGTGATACCCTCATGCCATCACACTAATTTAGGATTATACTTATTAAAGGAACACTCTAGCATGGTTTACAGTATTATAACATCTATGTGGGTTATCGGACTTCCCTCAAAGCAAGAAAATAAACATTTTACTTCCCTTATACCCCCCTTCCCCGCCGTCACACTGATCTCCCTTTGGCTACCCTGTCACACCTGGCTTAGATCACCAATATTGATGATCTCATTCAATCCAATGTTTCCCCATAGGGAAGCATTGGCAGGCCAGTAGCACATGCAAGGCAATTTACCATGCTGTGCCAATCAACATCTCCTTATAGAGAGGCATTTAGTTAATGCATTTGTGTGTGTGTTCAGTCTCTTCATGCAGAGATTGTGGAGATGCTGAATGTAGTCCTCATCCAGGAAGTCACTCTAGTGGCTCTTGGCATTATGAAACAGTGTAAACACTGCCATTTTTTTTTAGAAAACACTTATACAGCACAGTCTGCAGGACAGACTCTTTGGCCCAGAACCAATTCATTAAGCTGTAGCAGTTCTAGTGCCTAGAGTCTCCCTTTAAGACAATTGGACCTATTAAAGATGTTGCACAATTTTTTGCATGGGAAAATGCAATACTGTCATTAAACGGGAGAACATCATCACAAGTTTGAAGTAAGGGATGAATACATTATGTACATATGAAAAAAGAAATGTCACTTACTAGATGCCCTCTATGTGATTGGTAGTCCATTCTCCCTTCCTAAGGGAAAGAGCATTGCTCTTTTTGCTCACTGTATTCCATTTGTTTAGGTGGTACCCCAACTGTATGCAAGGTCTCCCCTCTACTATCAGACCAATTTCTTACAAAATGGCCTCATATTCTTAATCTTCTTTTTGGACCTCTTGCAGACTCACAGTGAGAACAGCATTGTTCACTAGTTTCTATGAATGCTTTCACTTGGAACCCAGTGCCTTACTTTTATCAATTCCAAACACAGGTGTCCAGGATATGTGTGGCCAGGGTCGCATTCTTAGTTTATGTAACTCCCACTGACAATCTCGTCCGATGCCTGTCCGGCAGATTATATTCCTAGTTTATCTAGTAATGTATGTGCTCTATCACCTTGCCAATTTTGTTTGGTGAATTCCTGTGTATTTATCCTCTGCCCAAGTCTTCTTTGACCTTCTAAAAAGAATACCCTGTCCTAGGACCTGTGCTTTTCTTCCATATCCTTCATGTTTCCCCATCCCTTCTCTTACTTTTCCTCTGTGGTTGACCTTATTGGCTCCAACATATTACAGTATATAAAAGAGTAACTCGTTAAGAATGAAGAAGACAATGACCGTGAGCTTGAACTCACCACCAGAACATAAAGTGCCACAAAGTTACTACTTGAGACCTGAACAGTCACTGACATAAAATATTCCTTATGTTACAGTAAAATAGTGAATACTAATAAATATTTTCTGGATTTGTATACATTTGTTTTAGAAAAGAGATAAGTCCAGTTGATATGAGAATTACAAACAAACACTGGTAGCTATTACGGAGTCAGGAAAAAAAATATATATTTTTTTCCTAATTATGGAAAGAGTATATTTTTCTTTTTTTTTTCCTTTTACTTCCTTTTGATCAACGGTGATATTCAAAGTATTTGAATAATTGAGCACGTTGTCATATTTACAAACTCAGTTACCAACTTGCTATTTAAAGGGACACTCCATGTACCCAGATCACTTCTGCCCATTGAGTGGTCTGGGTGCCAACTCCCATCACCCTTAATCCTGCAAGTGTAATTATTGCAGTTTTCATAAGTCCTACTCTAGTGGCTGTCTATCATGCGCATGCACATTCGGTCTCCCCCACCGGCGTGGATTCAGGTAAGTTCCTGAAAGGGTTTTAACCCCTTCAGCAACATGGGATGGGAGGTGGGAGGGAGGGGGCACTGCAGGGTCCTGCAGTGACAGAATAACGGGTTTGTTTTCCTAGTACTGGAGAGTCCCTTTAAGTCAAGGACAACCCCATTACTACTCTGTATGTTCTATAAAACATAGTAATGAGACACTTATTACTCAACGTTCAATATTTTATGGGAACAAATGGAAAGACTGTGATTTATGCACACAATTGCACCTTTTCTACCAGTGAGTGTAGATCGACTCATGATCTACTGATGCAGGATGACAGGAGAACCTATCATGTTAAAAGTGTTGACAGACATATGAGGACATAAGAGGACATAAAAAATGTCATATGAGGACATAAAAAAAAATGCAAATGCACACGCTTCATATTACTGAAGTGTTTTGGGTGCGGTGGCCATTTAGATTTAGCCTTAAAACAGCAATGCTTAAAGGATCACTATAGGGTCAGGAACACAAACATGTATTCCTGACCCTATAGTGAAAACCAACCATTTAGGTGGCGTATCACCCCCTCCCCCCCCCCCCAGCCCCCTCAGAATGGGTTAAAACCTTATTTTCATGGGTCCGCTGGTGCTGTCCCAGCCCACTTGGTGACATCATCAAAATTCCATGGGAAAAGCATTGGATTGGCTAAAATCGACAAGGGGTGGGGCCAAACACTCGATTCAATGCATCTCTATAAGGAAAATTCAGTGTCTACGTGCAGAGTGTGGGGACACTGAATGGCAGTGCTGCTCACTGTGCAGCCCTGAGCCAGGAAGCCCCTCCAGTGGCCATCTAAGGAGTGGCCACTTAGAGGTGTCCCTAGGGGCAATGTAAACACTGCCTTTTCTATAAAAAGTCAGTGTTTACATGAAAATGCATGAAGGGTGCTATTATACTCACCAGAACAACTACATTAAACTGTAGTTGGTCTGGTGACTATAGTGTCCCTTTAACCCCTTAAGGACCAAACTTCTGGAATAAAAGGGAATGATGACGTGTCACACACGTCATGTGTCCTTAAGGGGTTAAACACACCTTCTCTGCAACAACCAAGTTTGACTGGATCATGTGATGTCCTCATGCAATGCATTAAATGCAGCTGATCGTCAAGCCTTGGATTGTATTCTTTCCTCTAAAAAGCATTGGATTGCACTTACCACACTATGAGAAGCATTGGATTAGATGATCATAGAGGAAATGATGCCTGCAGGATGACATCATGGGGAGAGGAATGGGAGTCTTGGTGCTAAAAAAAGGTAAGTAAAAAACATTTTTCCTTATTTGTACAGCTCAGAAAAGGGCTGAATATAAATATGGACTTGGGCACAAAAGTGTTAGTTATACATTTATATTCCTACTGCTATATAGTTCCTTTAAGAAGAGATGTTAAAACATAATTCAGACATAAAGTACAAAGAATTTAAAATTATTGTTGTGTTTCTGGCTCACATATTCCAAATCACATGATCCTACATGGTATTGGTGAACTTACAACCTGTTAAAGGTATTAGAAAAAAAAATAATAATAATAAAATAACAGTTTACCCTATCTTTCATGTCTTTTTTGGTGCCGCTGTCAGGGAGTTAAGGTAATGTAAAATCATTCCATTAAACAATGAGGTATCAGAAATCAAAGCCCAGCCAAGCATATGGTAGGATGGTTTAAATTGTGGATTATGCGAACACTCGTGCATCTGTTAACACCTAAACTGATGCTCTTTAAGAGAGATCTTGCTTGATTCCGAGGAGTAACTTAAGCTTGAGATATTCAACCTGGGCCAGTCTGGGTTTCCAGCCGCGAGTGTATAATTATTCATTTTACGTCTGATGGAGATTCTCACCTGGGAATTAATTAAAAAGACCTTAAACCTCCACCAGATTTTTGCCACCTATGTAGTATTTGTCAGCAGTACGGGAGCGTTCTACGTGGAATCCTTCACTCTTAAACTGCAATATGAGTTACCTTGAATCTACCTTGGGACCTCTACATGTAAAAAGGGGGTGGGATATACAATTTAAGACTTGCTGAAAAAGATTCGGGGCCAAATAATTACACTAAAGTTATAAAGAGATGTGTCCAGGTGGAAACAATCAGATTTGTGTTTTGTGACCAAAATATTCTGGATCTTTGGTCCAGGAATTAAATAAGTCAGTGGAAATGCCAGTTGGGGGTCTCAAGTCTGCTTTGTGGCTTAAATTCACGTATTGGTGTATTTAATATGCTTTGCACTAACAGTAGAGAAACATTTACTGTATACATATCTTACTTTTATATGTTTATAACGGGTATAAGGTTAGGGCATAAATTACCCATAACAATTGCAGTTGCCCTGAAGCAGTTGAAATAATTTAATTGTGTTTATTGAAATTAAAGGATAAATGGTCACTACAGCCCCCTGTAGTAGTTGTGATGTCATGAATTACCCTGGCTCAGTAACCCGGTAAGGGGCCAAACCATTGAACAACAGTTTGCCCTCTTACCTGGGTCCCTGCTGGATTCCAAGGGTTCTGTAAGCCATCATTCTCAGCCACTGAATGACAAACTGTGAAAAAATATTTGTCTGTTTGCCTGGCAAATATAAAAATACTGATTGATTTCCGTTTCTCTCTCTCTATACTATTATTTTTAGCATTTATATAATGCCAACAGTTCCCAGTTGGGAAGTAGATTTTGTTCTAATGAATTGATAATCTAAGAGTTGATATCCGAATTTATAGGAGAAGAACAATGGTTCAAAAGTGAAAACAAGTAGGTAGATATGGTGCTTGTGTCTAGTTAATCAAAATTGGTTTGTGGAGGAACCGTACAGTGGAAGGAGAGAAAGTGAAATGGACTATGGAATTAAGTGAAGTGTGGGGGGATTAGAGGGCCATTAGGGTGAGAGAAGAGTCACCCAGGGAGATGGTCGGCATTTCTAAAGATGTGGGTTTTCCGTGACTTCTTATAGGACTGGAGACCAGGGTAAATGTTGATAAGTCTAAATAATGTTACAGGAAAACACTGATGAAGTGTTCGGAAAACACTGTCCGAACACAGATCAATTCAGGAAGCAAACAGGTTTATTGTAACCGTCTGGGTCTCAGCTGACTCTTGTACAAATCTGAGCACTGGAGTTTTGAATTACAGGCTTTTGCTAGACTATACATCCCCCAACTGTACCCTTACACCAATCAGTAAATAGTATACACAGGATTACCTTATATGGATAGGAAATATGGAACTAGGAGAGAATGGAATGTGGTTTCAGGTCTTGCACATGATCATTACATTTGATTACATTGGGTCCCTGTACCATATATCTGGAAGCCAATAGTGCGCTAAACAGTATTTACAAACCAGGATTTAGCTAGACATTAACTTTAGGACCCAGGATTTAGCTAAACATATTTACACTAGGATTTAGCTAAACAATACACTGCAATAGTCCACTAACCAATATTTACACCAGAAGTTAGCTAGAAATTAACTTTGGAAACCATGATCTAACTAAACATAATTACACCAGAATTTAGCTAGACATACGTTTCCAAACCAGATATAAGCTAAATGTTCTCTCTACAGACCAGACTTTAGCTACCAGATAGAGCATGATCAGGGTTGTCTTCTTTCCAGAAGGAAAGGTCAGGCTACAGGTATACCACTAGACAGTATATTTACGTATATATAAAAACTTCCTACCATTACTAATTTCTCCTTTGGTTCCTGGACTTCGAAATTCAACGACGGAACACGCCGATACCCACTGCGCAGAAACCGATGGTCTTCTGGACAAAGGAGCCCAGTGGTGCCCGAGACGAAAGGAGGTCCATACAGTAACGGTCCAGGGGTGTAGCCGTAGAGAGATTGGTGAAATATCACTGCCTCTGCGATCTCTGCGATGACTTCCCGGCCAATGCACCAGAAATGTTACGGGAAAACACTGATGAAGCCATGCACAGAGTCCGGACACAGGTCAATTCAGGAAGCAAACAGGTTTATTGCAACCGGCCGGGTCTCAACTGACTCTTGTCCAAATCTGAGCACTGGAGTTTTGAATTACGGTCTTTTTATAGACTATACATCCCCCAACAATACCCTTACACCAATCAGTAAACAGTATACACAGGATTACCTTATATGGATAGGAAATATGGGACTAGGAGAGAATGGAATGTGGTTTCAAGTCTTGCACATGCTCATTACATTTGCTTACTGTAACTTGGCTTTGTGTAACTTAGATACAGATATAACATGTGTAGATTTTTATCCTGTAGATGAGAGTAATGGGAAGGCACAGAGAAGAAGGTATATAGTTGTTAATTAAAGAAGAGGTTGTGATCTGTAGATAGCTTGGATGTAGGGAAAAAGGTGGGATGCTAATTAAAAGTATCTCCATTAATAAAGATGATCTGTTTGGTGTGTGGGTGTTCAGTATACTGGCAGGAGGTTTGATGGGTGTAAAACTTTTTAATGGGAAAGATGAGAAGTTTAAAGTTAGAAAGATCTGGTTTTAGAACATGGAAATAGTCGAATAGTGATACTTTCCAAGAGGTCAGGAGAGAGATCGGGAGAAGAGAGGTAAATCTGAGTGTCGTCAGCATATAGATGGTACAGAAACCCAAAGGAGTTAAAAAGATTACCAAGGACGCCGTGTACAGCAAAAACAAAATGGGACCAAGAAATCAGCCAGAAATAAAATCAGTCACTTTAGTAAGGGCTATAGTATAAAATGAGCGGAAATCATATTGAAGAGGGTCAGACAGAGAGCTAATATTGAGAAAGTGAATTAGATGGGTGTAAAAAAAGACACTCTCGAAGCTAAGCCATGAAGGGAAGTTGGGATATGTGGTGGTAGAAAAAAGGACAAGATGCTTTTTTGTTTTAGTTCCTTATTTATAGTATATTTTCACGTTTGTTCAACAAAACAAAATATTTAGAATCTAATATATACAGTAGTTAATGTGATGAGCATTCACAGAAAATATTTCTCAAATCGTTTTTGAGAAGAGTAGATCAGTGTAGGAAGATTAGAAACACCCTAACATTGAAACCTAGCATGCATTGGTTTCATGTTTCACGAAAAAACATTGCAAATAATACAGATAAGGTACAATATTTTTTAACACTTTTAACTATGGAGTATGCATATGTTTTTGTATTGTAACTAACTGTTTCTCACATCACCACCAAAAACACATAAAAAAACAAATCAAAATTTGGTGCACTAAAAATTGACTTAATTGGGTTTGATTGGTCTTTTACTGGGAAGAAATCGTAGCAGACTTCATTCCCTTGGGTTCGGTTGTCCGTACCCCCTTGTTCATCTCCAGAATGGATGGTGTGTAGTCATGTCGCGAACATGAAATTTTCCGTTCGCGAGTGGCGAACGCGAACTTCCGCAAATGTTCGCGAACGGGCGAACCCGGCGAACCGCCATAGACTTCAAAAGGCAGGCGAATTTTAAAACCCACAGGGACTCTTTCTGGCCACAATAGTGATGGAAAAGTTGTTTCAAGGGGACTAACACCTGGACTGTGGCATGCCGGAGGGGGATCCATGGCAAATCTCCCATGGAAAATTACATAGTTGATGCAGAGTCTGGTTTTAATCCATAAAGGGCAGAAATCACCTAACATTCCTAAATTGTTTGGAATAACGTGCTTTAAAACATCAGGTATGATGTTGTATCGATCAGGTAGTGTAAGGGTTACGCCCGCTTCACAGTGACAGACCAAACTCCCCATTTAACGCACCGCAAACAACCACAAACAGTCCATTTGCACAACCGCAAACTCCCCATCTGCACAAGGTTGGATACCAAGCTAGCCATGTCCCGTTCCTTGTCCTCACTGATGTCATTGAAGGTCTCTTCCTCCACCCAGCCACGTACAACACCAAGGGTCCCCGAAAGGTGACAACAAGCCCCCTGTATTTTTTTTAAATGTACACTACTGTTACACCAGATATGAGTTTCACTGGTGTGACGCTGTGCCCTGGCAGGCCCTGAAACGCACACGTGTGAAGGAAACTGACTGCTGAAATTTCACAGTTAAATTTCTAGGTTTTTTTTTTTTTTATGTACACTACTGTTACGCCAGATATGAGTTGCACTGGTGTGACACTGTGCCCTGGCAGGCCCTGAAACGCACACATGTGAAGGAAACTGACTGCTATTACATAACAGTCAAAAAAGTTTTTTTTTTTTGAATGCAAGCTATTGTGACACCAGATATGAGTGGTGGCACTGGAACCACATTAAAAATATTGGAAATAAAAAAATCATGATCACTATATACTTTCTCTGCAAACCTCTAAAACGAACCAAACTACTCATCCATCCGCTATACCACTTTATCCCACCTAGAACTAGTGCCCAGTTAAAATACTTGACTCTTACTTACCCACACTCAGTCATGCCACACACATTTCACCACTACTCTCACTGAATCCCTCTGACTACGGCTAAATTCATCTTCTACATCAGAACACTACTCCTAAGATTGGGTTGTATGCATGTCTCGGGTCTTTCATTTAGAGACAGGGGCAGCTTCGGTCTCCTTCAACACTGACACTCCAGCGTATATTATTAAAAGATTGGGCAGATGGAAATCCTCAGTCTACAACCGATATATTCCTCATCCCAAGAAAGAGATGAGGAAAGCTTTTAAAAGTTTGGCTTTGTAAATTTGATGCAATAAGTGTGTTTTTCTTTAATACCTTTTCACCCTCTTTGCATGAACCCGATTTACATATATTACTAATATCTTTCTGAACATATATATTATATTATTCACTCACTTACTCACTCTCTTGGCCGGCCTAAGACATCATGCTGCCTAGGTCCAACGATAAATGACTATGGGGGATAATGTATAATAAACACAGGCTACTGGCTATGGGGGGGATAATGTATAATAAACACAGGTTACTGGCTATGGAGGGATAATGTATAATAAACACAGGTTACTGGCTATGGGAGGATAATGTATAATAAACACAGGTTACTGGCTATGGGGAGGATAATGTATAATAAACACAGGTTAGTGGCTATGGGAGGATAATGTATAATAAACAAAGGTTACTGGCTATGAGGGATAATGTATAATAAACACAGGTTACTGGCTATGGGGGATAATGTATAATTGTCAGGGACCAGGAACCAGACAGCGACAGAAGTAGATGCAAACACACCTTTATTAATAAATAACAAATAATAAACAAAAGCAAAGTCCAGGAATCAAGCAGGGGTCAGTCACCAGAGCGGGTAGTCAGACAAGCCAGGATCAGGAGCACGGAGAGCAGCGGAGTCAGGAACAAGGCCGGAGTCAGGAACCAGGAGCAAACAGGAAACACAGGAACAAGGAGACTTCTGGGAAACAGGAAACCACGCAAGGGCAAGGAGGTTCTGGGCTTAGCTGCTTAAATAGGCAGAACTGATTAGCAGCAGGGTTGATTACTACTCACAGGTGAGTAACCGTGGCAACAAGCAGAAGGAGCTGATAGTAATTGCAACTGAAACTCAATCACTGAAACAGAAAAGGGTTGCTGTTTAAAACAGCAAAGAAACCCTGACAGTACCTCCCCCTCAACGACTCCCCCCATCTCTGTTGGTGGGTCCGGGCTTCATGGGGAAGCGGGCGTGATATGAACGAAGGAGGGATGGTGCATGGACATCAGAGGCAGGAACCCAGGAGCGTTCCTCTGGACCGTATCCTTTCCAGTGCACCAAGTATTGGATCTGTCCTCTGAAGACCCGTGAGTCAATGATGCTGCGTATTTCATATTCCTCATGATTGTCAATCAGAACAGGACGTGGACGTGGCACTGAGGTGGTGTAGCGATTACAAACCAACGGTTTCAAGAGGGAAACATGGAAAACATTTGAGATGCGCATGTTAGCAGGAAGGTGAAGTGCGTAAGCTACAGGGTTAACCCTTCGAAGTATACGAAATGGCCCAACGTATCGGGGTGCCAGTTTTTGTGAGGGAACACGGAGGCGTAGGTTGCGGGAAGACAGCCAGACCCTCTCTCCGACCTGATAGGTAGGTGCAGGAAGGCGTCTGCGGTCGGCCTGGAGTTTGTAGTTCTGCATTGCGCGTTGCAAAGAACTCTGGACCTGCACCCAAGTGGAACGGAGTTCCCTGAGATGTTCCTCCAATGCCGGTATCTCCTGTGGCAAGAACGTATCAGGCAACATGGACGGTTGAAACCCTTAGTTTGCCAGGAATGGGGGTAGCTGGGAGGAGGCATTAATCGCACTATTGTGGGCAAACTCCGCCCAGGGTAGCAGATCAGACCAGTTGTTCTGGTGGTCAGAAATGTAGCAACGCAGAAACTGTTCCAGTGTTTGGTTAGCTCGTTCCGCTGCACCATTGGATTGTAGGTAGGTAGGCCGAGGAGAAGGAAAGCTGAATTCCCATTTGCGTACAAAAAGCTCTCCAAAATCTGGACACGAACTGGCTACCCCTATCTGAGACTATCACTTTGGGTAACCCATGCAAACGAAAGATCTCCCGACCAAAAATTGTTGCAAGTTCCTGGGAAGTTGGTAGTTTTTTCAAGGGAATGCAATGCGACATCTTCGAGAAGAAGAGAGAACGACTGTATTGCCACGGGAGACCGGAAGATCTACGATAAAATCCATGGACAAGTGGGTCCAGGGTCGTTCACCATTAGGTATGGTTTGCAGGAGACCCACTGGAGGGCGTCGTGGGGTTTTATTTTGAGCGCACACAGGACAGGCAGCTACAAAAGCGGTGACATCCGAACGGAGACTAGGCCACCAAAATTGCCGGGATACGGACCAGATTAACTGGTTTTTGCCTGGATGTCCAGCTGCTTTGGGGTCGTGGTATGTACTCAATAGTTTCGTACGGAGGTTAATAGGTACAAAACAACGGCCATTAGGTTTCTCTGGAGGAGCATTACTTTGTGCAGCCAGAATCTCCTCGCCTAGGGGTGAGGTGAGGTTAGTACGGATGGTTGCCAGTATATGGTCCGGAGGAATCACAGGAGTAGGGGTTATCTCCTCTCTAGATGGAGGGGAGAACTGTCGAGACAAGGCATCAGCCCGAATGTTTTTTGTACCGGGCAAGTAAGAAACCACATAATTGAATCTTGATAGGAAGAGAGCCCATCTAGCTTGCCGGGGGGAAAGTCGCTTAGCTTCCGAAAGATATGTTAGATTCTTGTGGTCTGTGAGTATGAGGATTGGCACTGAAGTACCCTCAAGAAGGTGCCTCCATTCTTTGAGAGCTAAAATTATGGCTAGAAGTTCTCTATCACCAATCTGGTAATTGCATTCCGCCGGGTTCAATTTCCTCGAGAAATACCCGCACGGATGCCTGGAGCTCTCTGGGTTAGGACGTTGAGACAGGAGGGCGCCCACTCCTGTCTCAGACGCATCGACCTCAAGAATGAATGGTAAGGCAGGGTTAGGGTGTGCCAGTATAGGAGCAGCAGCAAAGGCGACTTTGAGAGACTCAAAGGCAGTAATGGCTTCCTGTGACCAATGCTGTGGATCAGCATCTCTCCTGGTCATGTCCGTGAGAGGTTTAACCAAGGAAGAAAAGTTGCGTATGAACTTCCGATAATAATTGGCGAAGCCCAGAAAACGTTGTATAGAGCGAAGACCCGTAGGTCGAGGCCATTTTAGTACAGCCGAAAGTTTCTCCGGATCCATAGAGAATCCAGCATCTGAGATAACATATCCCAAGAATGTGACCTGTTTGCAGTGAAACTCACATTTCTCCAATTTGCAGAACAGATTATTCTCTCTAAGTCTCTGTAGAACACGAGAAACGTCTGCGTGATGGTTCTCGAGAGATGTGGAATGGATCAGAATATCAGAATATAATGAGGGCTTTTCCTTTTCCCCATTCATCTGAGTATGATAGCCACCTTTTGCTTCCTTTGCTCTCTCTTTCCATCCGCTCAAAGATACCCCTCTCTCTTTTTTCAACCATATTAATATACACCCTATAGGATCCTGGGCACCGTCTCGCAATCGGCTCCATATATTAATACCCTTTTGGAGCAGCCTTTATTTCCTGGTTAAATCCAGCATCAGAATCTGTTATGACTATGTTTATTTTTAAGAATTTCATTACATTAACGTCCTCATTAGGTATACTTCCTTGGATGGAAGACCCGTCAAATTAATGTATTTTTGTACTGTCTTATTATATTAATTTTTGTGCACATCATATTTCTTTTTCTCCTGTGGGGGGATTTTTTGTCTTCTCTCACTATAATTAGTGGGAGTCGTTTTGTTCCCGTCTCCCATATATATATAATTCTTAGCGACATAATATTCAAACCTCTGTTTATTTCCTACTTTCTTCCCTTTGAGCATTACTGTTACCCTCTATTGAAAGTACAAATAACAGTAAATATGGGAATAACAGCATCCATCTGTCGCTTATGGGTTTGGCACATCCACATTGTGCGCTTTAACAAAGTCATATTTATGCACCGTTTATGAACATTTTCCAATTCTATTAAATCCCGCTTACATTATATATTATATAACCACCGGGGTACTTATTTTACTGTATTATACCATCTGTATGATGGCATCAGGCACTATACTGAGCCAGTTTTCCTTACCAGAAAAGATTAACCCCATCAAGGGGTAATTAATATAACATCTGAGTTTTGGCCTGATTAGCACTGTTTAGGAGATCTTTACTGGTGTCCCCCATGCACATTTATGGTCTGTTTTACTTTGAATCACTAATTATACACTGAGACTTTCCTTATGGCTGCTCATATCGAGTCCAATACGCATCTAATGCGATTTTAATCAATCCCAAAAAATGTGTATAATATATTGGGATTTACTGGTGAATGTATCCTAACTTTAGATACAATGCGGAATATTTATAATGTATTGGGACTTACTGATTAATCTATTCTAACTTTGGATCTAAACGGAGCTCCTGATCTCTCCTCCCCTGCTCCTCCCCCTTTTTTCCCCGGAGCGGCTGACATCTAATGGAGGAGGGGACCAGCACACCGTGGTGCAACCCGGTTACGCCCCGTACATACTGATTGGTGAGGCTTCTACCAATAGGAGGGCAGGTGTGAGGGAACCCACGTGGGGCGCTTTGGGAACGCCCCCTGCACAGTGATTGGTGGATTTTCCGCCAATAGAAGCACAGTTTCTCCCTTTAAAACCGGCAACTGGACTGCCGACTTCTCAGCTCTTGACAAAGGCGTGTAGATACGCCGAAACGCGCGTTGAGCGTTTAAACATTGAGCCGATGCTCACACTTAGACTCTCCACCTGAAACCTGGGATGATTTAAGCCGATGCTTACTCCTTAGACTGAGTCTATAACTTTATTTAACTTTTTTCATTTCCTATTCGGATGGGCAAATGTTTTGTATGTTTGAAGCCTCCACTACGTGGCTCATCTACTAAGGGGTGGGAGAGATTGTGGTATATTTGTTCATATTGTTTTGGTTTAGGGATATAGGGATATCTTGAGGCTGCCTTGAAGTAGCAGTTAGTCCTGATACTCACTGATGTGAGCTAGACAGCTATCTTAGGGCAAGCATGAGACGTTTTGTGGGGTTTATGGGATAGGTATGGACACGGGCCGCATTGTGTAGCAGCAATATTGTATTTCCGTTTGTTGGAATACCTCCCTCGCTCCTGTGTATCCCACCTTCTACACACCCTCCCTTTGCAGTAATAATAGCCCTCTATACCCCTTACCACAAGTTTTTGCACTTTTATGTATAATAGTGCTATATTGAGTTAATATACCCTGGAGACAGGGGCACTGAGTACCCACAAGGATATAATATATTTTTTGTTCTCTTGCCCTCCCCTTTGTCTAGATACCTATACTTTGGAGCTTCTGGCCCCTTATGAATATCTATTCTATGACAATTGATTTGCCCACCGTTTAGGTTTCAGTGTGCATTGGCACCTACTTGTGGCCATTTTTTACGGCCCTTTTTAACTTTAAATTACATTTGTCTTCTTAATAAAGGTTTACCCGGTTTTTTTCTTTTCTTTTTCCCTTCCCCCCCCTTCCTTTATATGTGCCTTTCACTATTTTGAGGTATATAACCCATGAAGACGGATCTGGTCTACACTCACTGTATGTGAGTGTTCTCCATATTCAGTTTTCATTTTCATTATTCTTTTCTGATTTCTCTGGGGTTAAGCCCCTTGTATATACCTCTAGTAACCTATTTGGAGTGTGGGGGAGCTGGTGAATCCAACTACACCCACTCCTCTTTTTCAATTTGTATATTTAAAAGGTTTCAGTACCTAAAGGTTACTATTTATAAGATAAATTTAACCATGACGGGTTTTCTATCCAATAAACAAGATTTTAATACATGGTGTAAGGACGCTGAAAATGTATTTTCAAATGAAAAATTAGAAAATGAACAGTCTTCCCCAGATATCTATCAATCATTTAATACCATCACCAAATTCTATAAACAACAAATTAGGACCTGCTGGGAAATATCGTCCCTTGAAAACTATATAAAAAAGGAGATGATTCCCAGAGGTCTTAGAGTACGGAACATCCCCACGGCATACACTGACAATGCTGAATTCATGAAAGAGTGGGAACTATCCGCTGGTACATGTTCAAGGAGGTTTATGGAAATCATATGCACCTTTGAGAAAGCTAAACTAGACACTACTAATGTGAAATTAGAGGAAGAGATTGAAAAACTCAATCAATTCAAGGGTGAATCCAGTTTTTTGAGCCTGGAGAATAAACTGAAGTTCAATTTAGACAGATACCAGGAATCTATTAAATTCAGGAAACACCAAAAATTTATAAGAGATTCCCGTGACTATCAGACGGGCAATATTTATAGCTTCCCAAATCGCCGGGTACGACGAAACTCTGAGAACTACATAACCTCAGAGTATGACTCATCAGATACTGATTCCAATAAGTTACCCTCAGAATCCCAAACCCCTTCAGCCCCCAGTACCAGTAACCCTCGGGGGATCCTCAAAAAAGGGGTGGATTTTTTAGACATGAGCCACCAGGAAGATTACCCAAACTATCAAACACGGTACCAATCAAGGAACCGAGGGGGGAAAACAGGGAGGAGAGGGGAAGGAGGGAGAACAAGACGGTATTAACTGTTCAACCAGCTTCTCAGCACAGGGACACATCTAAACTACAGGTTATCAACCTATCCTCTTTCCAACTTAATGATTCTCACCATAAGATTCTGGAAAAGGGGCTATCCTTTGTCCCTACCCCTTATTTTGATCGATTTATATGGACAAAGGATTTGCACCTTTTCGTGAGAAAACTAGCACTTCATAAATTTCACGAATTGAATAAGGAAAAGAGAGCAAGGTCCCTGGGGCTGACTAGCAGTGATATAGACTGTCTTAATAACTTGGTGTCTCTACTAGACGAGAACGACACTGGACCTTCCTTTAAATATACAAACCTTAAACCTAAGAGCCGCTTTACTCCAAATTTCTCCACTTTCAGGAATATTGATTTGTTCCTGGAGGCTGTAAAAAATGAGATTGAGTGCATTGAAACTAAAAATCTTAGTTCATACCCTAACGAGAATCTATCTCATCAAGAACAAAAAGCTTTAAAAGAACTTAAAGGTAATGATTCCATTATAATCAAACAAGCTGATAAGGGGGGGAATGTGGTTATAATGGACACATGCAAATATGAGAAAATGGTCCAGGACGTTCTTGGCAATAGAGATACCTATACGGTATTACAGTCGGATCCCACCAATACTTTTCTTGGAAGGTATAAGGAGATTTTGGACGAGGGCCGCAGTAGAGGGTTGCTATCCAACGATGAATATACTTTTATCCTTAACCCCACCCCAAGGATAGCAACCTTCTACTGCCTGCCGAAGGTCCACAAAAGTCTGGAGGACCCTCCAGGCCGCCCCATAGTATCTGGGATCGAGAATCTGACCCAAAATGGGAGCCTGTATATTGACCAGATCCTCAGACCGTTTGTGGAATGCCTTCCCTCGTACATCAGAGATACGAAGCAAGCGTTACAACTTTTATCGAACCTCCATATCCCGCCCACGTCCAATCTATGTAGCCTGGACGTTGAGGCTTTGTATTCCTCTATTCCGCATCAAAGAGGAATTGAACACATCCAGTTCTTCCTCACAAAGAGGGGGAGTGAATATCAGGCACACACTGAATTTACTTTGAACTTATTGAGGTTCATTCTGACGCATAATTTTTTCTTGTTCCACAAAAAGTTCTACCACCAGGTGAGAGGAACAGCGATGGGCACGGCGTGTGCGCCATCATACGCCAACCTCCACCTTGGGTGGTGGGAGGAACAAATAAAAATCTCTGATGCACTCGCACCATTTAGACCCAGGATTTTAGCCTGGCATAGATATATCGACGATATCTTACTGGTCTGGCAAGGTGACAGTTTTGAATTTGACCAATTTGTCTCTCTTCTCAATGTCAACGAGGACAATCTTAGATTCACCGCTGAATTTGGTGGGTCTTCCCTTAATTTTTTGGACTTAACAATCTCGATATGCGAGGATGGTTCCCTTAATACCACTTTATTTAGGAAGCCATCAGCATCCAACTCCTTCCTCAAATGGGAGAGCCACCATCCGAGAGTCCTGAAACAGGGGATCCCGACCGGACAATATCTTAGACTCCGACGAAATTGTTCGGACCTAGAAGACTTCCAAATTAAAGCTAGAGCCCTGAGAGCACAATTTAAGGAAAAGGGGTATCCAAACAAGTGTTTGAAGAAGGCATATAAAAGGGCCCTTCTCACCAATAGGAAGGACCTCCTATTAGAAACATCCAACTCCAAAACCACTCCGAATAAAATCATTCGAATGATTGGTACATTCGATACCGGCTGGGACGTAGTAAAAGGGTCTCTCCAAAAATTTTGGCCCATTTTACTCAAAGACACCCACTTGAAATCAGTACTGACGCCGCAGGTCACTATCACTGCTCGCAGGGGGAAAAACTTACGTGACATCTTGGTCCCCAGCCACTACGTGGCCAAACAGAACCCCCAGACCACTTGGTTAAGCAGTTCCATCCCAGTTGGCACTTACAAATGCGGCAGATGTGTAGCCTGCAGACTCATCTTAAGAGACTCCAAGAGAGTCCAGGATAGCGAAGGAAAACAGTCTTTTCAAATTAAACATTTTTTCAACTGCAACTCTATGGGGGTAGTATATCTCCTTACTTGCAGCTGTAAACTAATGTATGTTGGCAAGACCTTCCGCCCCCTTAAGGAACGCATGAAGGAACATGCGAGATGCACAAAAAACCGTATGGAGACACCAATCTCCAGACATCTCAAAGATAAACATGGGGGCTCATCCAAAGATATACGTTTCTGCGGGCTTGAACTGGTGAAGCGAGAACAGAGACGGGGGGATTTTGATAAAATCCTGCGCCAGAAGGAATGCAGGTGGATTTTCAATTTGAAGACTCTAAATCCCAAGGGGCTCAATGAGGGCTTTTCCTTTTCCCCATTCATCTGAGTATGATAGCCACCTTTTGCTTCCTTTGCTCTCTCTTTCCATCCGCTCAAAGATACCCCTCTCTCTTTTTTCAACCATATTAATATACACCCTATAGGATCCTGGGCACCGTCTCGCAATCGGCTCCATATATTAATACCCTTTTGGAGCAGCCTTTATTTCCTGGTTAAATCCAGCATCAGAATCTGTTATGACTATGTTTATTTTTAAGAATTTCATTACATTAACGTCCTCATTAGGTATACTTCCTTGGATGGAAGACCCGTCAAATTAATGTATTTTTGTACTGTCTTATTATATTAAATTTTGTGCACATCATATTTCTTTTTCTCCTGTGGGGGGATTTTTTTGTCTTCTCTCACTATAATTAGTGGGAGTCGTTTTGTTCCCGTCTCCCATATATATATAATTCTTAGCGACATAATATTCAAACCTCTGTTTATTTCCTACTTTCTTCCCTTTGAGCATTACTGTTACCCTCTATTGAAAGTACAAATAACAGTAAATATGGGAATAACAGCATCCATCTGTCGCTTATGGGTTTGGCACATCCACATTGTGCGCTTTAACAAAGTCATATTTATGCACCGTTTATGAACATTTTCCAATTCTATTAAATCCCGCTTACATTATATATTATATAACCACCGGGGTACTTATTTTACTGTATTATACCATCTGTATGATGGCATCAGGCACTATACTGAGCCAGTTTTCCTTACCAGAAAAGATTAACCCCATCAAGGGGTAATTAATATAACATCTGAGTTTTGGCCTGATTAGCACTGTTTAGGAGATCTTTACTGGTGTCCCCCATGCACATTTATGGTCTGTTTTACTTTGAATCACTAATTATACACTGAGACTTTCCTTATGGCTGCTCATATCGAGTCCAATACGCATCTAATGCGATTTTAATCAATCCCAAAAAATGTGTATAATATATTGGGATTTACTGGTGAATGTATCCTAACTTTAGATACAATGCGGAATATTTATAATGTATTGGGACTTACTGATTAATCTATTCTAACTTTGGATCTAAACGGAGCTCCTGATCTCTCCTCCCCTGCTCTTCCCCCTTTTTTCCCCGGAGCGGCTGACATCTAATGGAGGAGGGGACCAGCACACCGTGGTGCAACCCGGTTACGCCCCGTACATACTGATTGGTGAGGCTTCTACCAATAGGAGGGCAGGTGTGAGGGAACCCACGTGGGGCGCTTTGGGAACGCCCCCTGCACAGTGATTGGCGGATTTTCCGCCAATAGAAGCACAGTTTCTCCCTTTAAAACCGGCAACTGGACTGCCGACTTCTCAGCTCTTGACAAAGGCGTGTAGATACGCCGAAACGCGCGTTGAGCGTTTAAACATTGAGCCGATGCTCACACTTAGACTCTCCACCTGAAACCTGGGATGATTTAAGCCGATGCTTACTCCTTAGACTGAGTCTATAACTTTATTTAACTTTTTTCATTTCCTATTCGGATGGGCAAATGTTTTGTATGTTTGAAGCCTCCACTACGTGGCTCATCTACTAAGGGGTGGGAGAGATTGTGGTATATTTGTTCATATTGTTTTGGTTTAGGGATATAGGGATATCTTGAGGCTGCCTTGAAGTAGCAGTTAGTCCTGATACTCACTGATGTGAGCTAGACAGCTATCTTAGGGCAAGCTTGAGACGTTTTGTGGGGTTTATGGGATAGGTATGGACACGGGCCGCATTGTGTAGCAGCAATATTGTATTTCCGTTTGTTGGAATACCTCCCTCGCTCCTGTGTATCCCACCTTCTACACACCCTCCCTTTGCAGTAATAATAGCCCTCTATACCCCTTACCACAAGTTTTTGCACTTTTATGTATAATAGTGCTATATTGAGTTAATATACCCTGGAGACAGGGGCACTGAGTACCCACAAGGATATAATATATTTTTTGTTCTCTTGCCCTCCCCTTTGTCTAGATACCTATACTTTGGAGCTTCTGGCCCCTTATGAATATCTATTCTATGACAATTGATTTGCCCACCGTTTAGGTTTCAGTGTGCATTGGCACCTACTTGTGGCCATTTTTTACGGCCCTTTTTAACTTTAAATTACATTTGTCTTCTTAATAAAGGTTTACCCGGTTTTTTTCTTTTCTTTTTCCCTTCCCCCCCCTTCCTTTATATGTGCCTTTCACTATTTTGAGGTATATAACCCATGAAGACGGATCTGGTCTACACTCACTGTATGTGAGTGTTCTCCATATTCAGTTTTCATTTTCATTATTCTTTTCTGATTTCTCTGGGGTTAAGCCCCTTGTATATACCTCTAGTAACCTATTTGGAGTGTGGGGGAGCTGGTGAATCCAACTACACCCACTCCTCTTTTTCAATTTGGATCAGAATATCATCAAGATAAACCACCACGCATTGCTGCAGCATATCTCGCAGGACGTCATTTATAAATTCTTGGAAAACCGCCGGAGCATTGCAAAGACCAAAGGGCGTTACTAGGTATTCGTAATGGCCGCTCCTGGTGTTAAATGCGGTTTTCCATTCGTGGTCCTCTTTTATCCGGACGAGATTATATGCCCCTCTCAGATCAAGTTTGGTGAAGACCGTTGCTCCCTTGATGCGGTCAAATAACTCTGTGATTAATGGAATGGGGTAGGCATTCTTAATAGTAATGCGATTGAGACCCCTATAGTCGATACAGGGTCTCAACTCGCCATCTTTTTTCTTTACAAAGAAAAAGCCGGCCCCGGCAGGAAAAGATGACTTCCGAATAAAACCCTTAGACAGTGCATCGGTAACATACTCCTCCATGGCTCGATTCTCTGCTACAGACAGTGGGTAAATCCGGCCCCGGGGAGGATTGGTACCCGGTTGGAGTTCGATACCACAGTCATACGGACGGTGTGGTGGCAGAACGCTGGCTTGACCCTTGTCAAATACATCTTGGAATTCTTGGTACTCAGCGGGTAAGGAAGAGGAAGAACATGCGCCCAAAACATTGACCGGTTTCTGGAGACAGGACAATGTGCATTGCTGGGACCATGATAATATCTCAGCTTTGCGCCAATCAATTGTGGGGTTGTGCTTCTGTAACCAAGGGTATCCCAAAACAACCTGGTAATATGGAGAGGAAATGACCTGGAATTGGATCGTCTCATGATGTAGAGCCCCTACAGCCAGAGATATGGGCACGGTTTCTTGGGTCACGTGGGTTGGCTGTATTGGTCTGCCATCGATGGCTTTGAAGGCTAGTGGGAAGTTGCGAGACTGTAAGGGTATAGAGTGCTTTGATGCAAATGCACAATCTATAAACAAGCCTGCGGCCCCAGAATCAAGAAATGCCCGGGTCTCAATGGATGAATCAGGCCAGGAGAGGATAATAGGCACCAAGGGTTTGCCCACATATATCTCTGGGTCTGCAGAAAGACCACCCAAGATCTGCCCCTGACAGTATCTTGGGTGCGGACCCTTTGCCGGATGGATCGGGCAAAACTTTAACATGTGACCGTGGTGTCCGCAGTATAGGCACAGGCCCTCCCTCCTCCTAAAGGCTCTCTCCTCAACCGAGAGGCGTGAGAAGCCTAACCGCCTTGGCTCCACACAGACAGAGGACTCAGGCCCAGGAGGCATAGGAGGTGAGGGAGGTTTGGGTGGGCAAGAAAAGCTCGGTGCCAAATATACAGGAGGCCTCCGCAGGCGCTCCCTGGATGAGGATCTCTCTCGGAGTCTGATGTCAATGAGGGTGACAAATGAGATCAGTTCCTCAAGATCTTTAGGTAACTCTCTGGCTGCAATCTCATTTTTAAACACATCGGAGAGACCCTGTGCAAAGGCAGCCACGAGAGTCTCGTTGTTCCAGTCACCCTCTGCTGCCATGGTACGGAATTCACTGGCATACTCGACAATAGTTTTTGTGCCCTGAGCATTAGGCATGAATAGTTCGGCAGTAGGGGTGGAGCGAGCTGTAATATCAAAAACCCTTTTAAAGGACGCAACAAATTCAGGGTAATTGTAAATAATAGGCCTCTCTGCCTCCCAGAGAGGTTTTGCCCAAGCTAGGGCCTTTCCAGACAGCAAAGAAATCATGAAGTGAACTTTGTCACTGTCTGTAGGAAATGCCTGGGGCAGGATTTTAAGGTATCCTTTATCTTGATTTATAAATTCTCTGCACTGAGCTGGGTTGCCCCCAAAATACTGAGGGAGCGGGACAGACCCAGTCATTTCTCTAGCCGCTACAGGTTTGGAGGCTACAACCGGTGCTAGAACAGGAAGTGAGGCAGAGGCGGCCGCAATCGCAGGCTGGCCGGGTACTGGATCCAGATGGGCATACTGGTCCAAATGGTGGTTCTGCTGGTCCCACTGGGTAAGCAGGTTAGGTATAGGTGTCTTGCCTGTACCATCTGTATTCATGTCCCTTGCGTAATGTCAGGGACCAGGAACCAGACAGAGACAAGTAGATGCAAACACACCTTTATTAATAAATAACAAATAATAAACAAAAGCAAAGTCCAGGAATCAAGCAGGGGTCAGTCACCAGAGCGGGTAGTCAGACAAGCCAGGATCAGGAGCACGGAGAGCAGCGGAGTCAGGAACAAGGCCGGAGTCAGGAACCAGGAGCAAACAGGAAACACAGGAACAAGGAGACTTCTGGGAAACAGGAAACCACGCAAGGGCAAGGAGGTTCTGGGCTTAGCTGCTTAAATAGGCAGAACTGATTAGCAGCAGGGTTGATTACTACTCACAGGTGAGTAACCGTGGCAACAAGCAGAAGGAGCTGATAGTAATTGCAACTGAAACTCAATCACTGAAACAGAAAAGGGTTGCTGTTTAACCCCTTAACACCGCAGCCAAATGTACAAGTTGTGAACGAAACAAAACGTAAACAAAACCTGGCATTTGCGCTATATGTCTGTCCAACCGTAATTCACCTCTTTCATATTAAATGCACCCCCCCTTATTATATATCATTTTATTCAGGGGAAACAGGGCTTTCATTTAATATCAAATATTTAGCTATGAAACATAATTTAATATGAAAAAAATGGGAGAAAATAAGATTTTTTTTGATTTTTTTTCGTTCTTCATGACATTTTAACTGTCAATGTCATAATACTGTTTGCTTTTACTGCAATAAAATACACATATTTGTATTCAGCAAAGTCTCACGTGTAAAACAGTACCCCCTATGTACAGGTTTTATGGTGTTTTGGGAAGTTACAGGGTCAAATATAGCGTGTTACATTTGAAATTGAAATTCGCCAGATTGGTTACGTTGCCTTTGAGACTGTATAGTAGCCCAGGAAATAAATTTACACCCATAATGGCATACCATTTGCAAAAGTAGACGACCCAAGGTATTGCAAATAAGCGATGTCCAGTCTTTTTTAGTAGCCATTTGGTCACAAACACTGGCCAAAGTTAGCGTTTGTATTTGTTTGTGTGTGAAAAATGCAAAAAACGCCAATTTTGGCCAGTGTTTGTGACTAAGTGGCTACTAAAAAAGACTGGACATACCCCATTTGCAATACCTTTGGTTGTCTACTATTGCAAATGGTATGCCATCATAGGGGTAATTTTCATTCTTGGGCTACCATAAGGTCATAAAGGCAACGTAAGCAATCTGGCGAATTTTAATGTGAAAAAAATTAAACACAAGCCTTATATTTGACGCTGTAATTTTTGAAAACACCATAAAACCTGTACATGAGGGGTACTGTTGTACTCAGGAGACTTCGCTGAACACAAATATTTGTGTTTCAAAACAGTAAAAAGTATTGCAGCAATAATATCGTCCCTGTAAGTGCTGTTTGTGCGTGAAAAATGCAAAAAACGTCACTTTTACTGGCGATATCATGGTTGTAATACATTTTACTGTTTTGAAACACTAATATTTGTGTTCAGCGAAGTCTCCCGAGTAAAACAGTACCCCCCATGTACAGGTTTTATGGTGTCTTGGAAAGTTATAGGGTTAAATATAGTGCTAGCAAATTAAATTCCCTATACTTTCGGCATGGGTGGTCAGGCAGGTCCCGCTAATTGTAATTAATTAGGATACCTAATTATGTAAAATTATTACATAAATATATGTGTAGAATTAATATATGTATATATATACATATGTGTATATATACGTATATATATATATATTTTTTTTTAATATTTTTATTTATATATAGGTATATATATAGTGATATATACGTATATATTTATGTATATAGATATATATATTATTTCATTATAAGTGTATTTTGATATAAATATATATATATTAATATCAGAATACAGTTAGAACGAAATAAAACACATCTATATATTTTTTAATATTTTATTTTTCATTTTTTTTTTTATTTAATTTTTTTACGTATTTACATATTAATTTTTTTTATATTATTTATAAATATATATATAACAATAATTATATATATATTTAATCAGTATCAGTCTACGTGTAATTTGATATTAATATATATATATAATTATATATATATTAATATTAAAATACACCTAGACGGTGTATGTGTATGTGTGTATATGTGTATATATATACTTAGATCATATATATATAATATATATATATGATCTAAGTATATAATTTATTTATTTTTACACTGTTTTAAAACATTTTTATTTGATTTTCAGCCAGCAGGGGGACCAACTGTCATTACAGTTGGTCCCCCTGCTGGCAATGCAGCAGGCAGCTATACCGGCCATGTGATTGTGAGGTCCTCGCAAGGACCTCACTCTCACATGGCCGGGAGGGCTCCTGGAGGGCGGACGATAATGTATAATAAACACAGGTTACTGGCTATGGGGGATAATGTATAATAAACACAGGTTACTGGCTATGGGGGATAATGTATAATAAACACAGGTTACAGGCTATGGGAGGATAATGTATTATAAACACAGGTTACTGGCTATGGGAGGGATAATGTATAATAAACACAGGTTACTGGCTATGGGAGGATAATGTATAATAAACACAGGTTACTGGCTATGGGAGGATAATGTATAATAAACACAGGTTACTGGCTATGGGGTATAATGTATAATAAACACAGGTTACTGGCTATGGGGAGGATAATGTATAATAAACACAGGTTAGTGGCTATGGGAGGATAATGTATAATAAACACAGGTTACTGGCTATGGGGTATAATGTATAATAAACACAGGTTACTGGCTATGGGGGATAATGTATAATAAACACACAAAAAAAGAATGCAGCTTCAGAATTAATCTAAATTGTATGCTGTCTAAGAGGTGGGGGGGTCTGGGAGGGAGGGTCTGCTGCTGATTGGCTGGAATGTGTCCGCTGACTGTGAGGTACAGGGTCAAAGTTTACTCAATGTTGACGAATAGGGGGCGGACCGAACCTCGCATACGTTCGCCATCCGTGGCGAACGCGAACATGCAATGTTCGTCAGGAACTATTCGCCAGCGAACCGTTCGGGACATCACTAGTTATAAGGTATAAATCTCTAATTAGACAGAAACCACGATATACTTATTAACCCTTAATAGGGAACACATGGGATGGGTGGCAGCATTGTTAAATGACTGTGTGATACAAACTTGAATAGAAATACACAAAACAAGTTTCTGCGCTCAAACTCCCACTTCTACTTGGTGGCAGCAGTGACTATTGTACATATCATCCCCCAGTGCATACAATAAAACACAGAAAAGAGTTGCTTGTTCACTATCCCAAATTCCTATGAGCATTTAAATAAATTTAGGTTTTTCAGTATCACTCCAATGGTCATTTAAGTGTAAGTCCGCAGCGCACAAGTAACTTTTTTGTTTATTTTAATTGTATTTATTTGGGCTGATGGGTATTGCAGTCATTTTTGCCACCCAGGACTAGTGGGAGTTTAAGCGTGGATTTAATTGTATATGTTAAAACTGTCATGTTATTATTTTATTTAAATACTGTCATGTGATTATTTTATTTAAATACTGTCATGTGATTATTTTATTTAATCTACAAAATGCAACTTACTGTTGCCCCAGTTGGATCCCAATGGCCATTGTCTCCTTTGCTAACTCGTTCATCTATCTGTTAAACGTCAATGAGAGACAGCCCAATATGTGTGTACAGTCTGTCTCTGGGAACATGGCTGCACGTATTCTTCTAATAAATCAGTTATTGTTCACCCCGAGCTCTCTGTCATCTGTTCTGCATTCTGGAACTTAAGGACAATAATAAAGAGTTAAGCATTTTGCCAAGAGCACGTTCAGCTGGCAGCCTAGACACGATAGCCCAGCCAAAGAAAAGTGACCTGGACGAGCTTCATGGAAACAGTGTCCACGGCAGGCTGAGTGACAGAGACTGCCAAGACCTGCTCTAAAGTGATTGCTGTTCCTGCTCTCTGAGCTGCCAACACTCATGTTTACTCGAGCCATATGGTCAATGTTGCGTTGATTGAATGTGCTTTAAGTATGACACTGCACTCCTCACACAATCTCTTTCAACCTAGACCACCATGTCACGCTCCTTTAGCCATTCTAAATCGATTTATACAAGCTGACCTTCTCTCCAAATCTTGCCATACTCCTCCTCCCTCCATTTTAACCCCAGCAACCCTCATTCTTTGCTGGAGTTAAAAGAGAAGTTCTCAGCCCCTTCTCTGTCAGACGGTTATCCCAGCTAAGAAACCTCATATATGGTAAATTAAATCAAATTAAGCCTCTTGTATCTTCAATTATCTCCATTCAAATAGTTCCACAACATCATGCCCAACATTCTCCATTTTAAAACAAGCTCTCTCCAGTGCACCCGCTCCACTTCCCGCCATTTCTATTCTCCCTCCTGTTATTTCATCAGATCCCACCTTCTCTTATGTAATTTCTTCAATTTGTAATATGCTAAACAGACCTGATCTAACTCACTCTCTATATTCTACACCAACCATAACGGCCATTTTCTCACTGAACGTCAATAGTTCATCTTACGCTTCTCTCGCTGTACAAACTGATTTCCTTGAGGTGTGAGGGATGTAAAACCAGCCATGTTAAGCAGGACTCACTATACAGCCTCAATATTTAACATGCAGTGTGCTCCAAGGGTCATATTATAGAAAACAAACTCTGTATTGCTGAAATTTGTTATGACCTGTCTGCAAAGTCTGTATGTTGGCCTCTAATTTACATTATAATGATCTTCCAAAGTCATCAAGTTAGATTCACTAGTCCATTCACATTTAAAATGAAAAGTCAAATATTTGCTTTTGCCTTGGACTGCTTTCAATGCTAACATGGAGGCCTAGTCCTATAAGCAGGGTAATAATAATATTTACTTTAGACTGGGGTTACATTAGTAATAATTTGTCCACAGCACTGCCATTGTACTCACAATGAAACACAATACAGGTCACACAGAGGCCTTGTTATAAACAGTGTGTAACCTCATTTATTCACCAGAGGCACAAGACGCTAAATTTAATATAAAGAGGGGTGTGCAACTCGGACTGGAATCTATTATAACAGAGTTTCTTTCCTAAAATAGTGCAGGGTCACATAATATCTTGTTAAGGTAAAACATTAACCTATTAATGATTTGATTGGTTTGCAAGAACAAGCGGCGTCTGTAGGGCCAGATATTAGGCCGTATGGTATAACCGAATCCCCATATTTGTTTGGTAAGATAACTGATTTTAAGTAGCCCTTGTAAAATGTAAAACTGTATTTTATTTTTTTGTGTGTGTGCTGTTGCTTAATTTGTATTTTGTATATATTATTAGTCTTTATGACAGCACCACTACTGAGAATTGCATGTGCCGAAAATTCCAATTCCCTTTGATCTATGTATAATACAAATAAAAAACAGATTCCTTTTGGGTTGACCACCCCACACCTCCACTTTAGGTGTCCCTTTGGAGGTGACCACAGGAAAGCATAAATTTGAGGACAGTCTCTGAAAGTAGTTTAAGCAGTAAATATTGCCATCCGCATGTTCATCTTCCATGTTAAAATTAACGTAGGGTATAACAAAATAGAGAATGCACACTAGAATCACTACAGAGAATTATGTAAATACCTTAATAGACCAATAATAGGTACAATAAGCATAAAGCAAAATAATAAAGTGACAATATATAGGCATAACAAAACAAACAATAATAATTACCACAATTCTCACAAGCCTATTTTGGCAGAAACACGAGCCCCAATACCCCCAACGTTTCGGCACCTACTGGCTGCCTTTTTCAAGGGTGTTAACGTAGGGTCCACCGATATCAGGGTACTGTGATGTAGTGGTGGGCTTAAGACGATAATTGTTTGCTAAGTGATTTTAAGTATTCTTGTAAAATGTAAAACTGTATTTTTGTGTGTGTGTGTGTGTGTGCGCACTGTTCCCTAACCTGTATTTTGTATATATTTTGGTCTTTACGGCAGCAGCATTGCTGAGAAAGGACGGGTTTTCCCCCTCCCCCCCCCCCCCCGCTTCTCCCCCCCAATTCCTTTACATCTCTAGGAGTGACCGACAAGGTTTATGGGAGGTGTTGTTTCTAGCATTCCTAGCATCAGAGGTTGCCTTGACTTTTATTATTATTATTATTATTATTATATATTTTATTATAGCTAGTTTCTAGGATAAATAATATATTCCAGTGCGCTATGCAAAAAGGTGAATAAAACAGGCCAGGAAAAATGCAAAAATATCACACATAAATATAAAAAAATAGTTATTAAAACAACACTATCATCACACGTTTTTGATATCTGCATTTCATTTTTATGCTGTAATATATTGTTTCATTATTTTTGAATGAATGCAAATAGAAATGTTTTAAGAAATCCCTTGCCTACCTTCCCCACTTCCCTTTCTGACAATCATATTTGCGGACCTTCAATCAAATTATCTGTTATCTGACCCAAAACCTATTATTTTTCAATGGTCCATTACATTTCAGAAACATCTACTCTTTCTGTCTGCAGTATTTTCAGTTAATTATTATTTTTTTTTTTTTTTTAAAGCATTGGTCGGCTGTAAAATATTGAGTTTGGGTAAGAGAGGGCCCTGGTGCAAGAATGTTTTTGGGCTCCCCCCTAGTGCAAGAGTGGCCAAAAGACCCATCTGCCATATGCAAAGATGTTATGCCAGCGGGGGATCTACCATTTACCCACCCTTGCAGGGCTGTATTTGTAAGCAGTGTTTGTGCGCTTGAATGCAGGGGTATGATTGTATGTAGTGTTGACTTTTGTACATTTGTGTGTAGCATTGGTGTTTGAGTGAAGGGTGTGTTTGTATATGATTATGGAGTTTGTGCTTGTATGTAATATGTGTGTTAGATTGCAGGAGTGTATTTTGATATACATACACGTTAACATACAGATACACACACACACACACACACACACATATATATATACACATACACACATATATATATATATAAATGCACACTGACACAAACACACAAATTCATATACCGTATATACTCGAGTATAAGCCGACCCGAATATAAGCCGAGGCCCCTAATTTTACCCCAAAAAACTGGGAAAACGTATTGACTCGAGTATAAGACTAGGGTGGGAAATGCAGCAGCTGCTGGTAAATTTCTAAATAAAATTAGATCCTTAAAAAATTATATTAATTGAATATTTATTTACAGTGTGTGTATATAATGAATGCAGTGTGTGTATGAGAATACAGTGTGTGTATGAGAATGCAGTGTGTGTATGAGAATGCAGTGTGTGTATGAGAATGCAGTGTGTGTATGAGAATGCAGTGTGTGTATGAGTGCAGTGTGTATGAGTGCAGTGTGTATACGAAATCTGTGTGTGTATATGAATGCCGTGTGTGTGTATGAGAATGCTGTGTATGAGTGCAGTGTGTGTATGAGTGCAGTGTGTGTGTGTATGAGTGCAGTGTGTGTGTATGAATGCTGTGTGTATGAGTGCAGTGTGTGTGTATGAGAATGCTGTGTGTATGAGTGCAGTGTGTGTGTATGAGTGCAGTGTGTGTGTATGAATGCAGTGCGTGTGTGTATGAGTGCAGTGTGTATGAGTGCAGTGTGTGTGTATGAGAATGCTGTGTGTATGAGTGCTGTGTGTATGAGTGCTGTGTGTGTGTATGAATGCAGTGTGTGTGTATGAATGCAGTGTGTGTGTGTATGAATGCAGTGTGTGTGTGTATGAATGCAGTGTGTGCGTATGAATGCAGTGTGTGTGTGTGTATGAATGCAGTGTGTGTGCATGAATGCAGTGTGTGTGTGTATGAGTGCAGTGTGTGTGTATGAATTCAGTGTGTGTATGTGTGTGTGTGTAATGCAGAGTGTGATGCAGAGCCTTGGTGGGGGGTGGGCATTTTTATTTTTTAATTATTATTTTAATATTTTTTTGTTTCATTACATTTTTTTATTATTATTATTTTTGTATTTTATTATTATTTTTTATTTTATTATTATTTTTATTTTATTATTTTTATTTTTTTATTATTATTAATATATATATACACATTTTTTCGTCCCCCCTCCCTGCTTGCTAGCTGGCCAGGGAGGGGGGCTCTCCTTCCCTGGTGGTCCAGTGGATGGGCACTGTGTAGGAGGGGGCTGTGGGGGCTGCAGAGAGATGTTACTTACCTTTCCTGCAGCTCCTGTCAGCTCTCTCCTCCTCTGCCGGTCCGTTCAGCACCTCGGTCAGCTCCCAGTGTAAATCTCTCGCGAGATTTACACTGTGAGCTGACAGAAGAGCTGAACGGACCGGCAGAGGAGGAGAGAGCTGACAGGAGCTGCAGGAAAGGTAAGTAACATCTCTCTGCAGCCCCCACAGCCCCCACAGCCCCCAGTCTGTATTATGGCAATGCAAATTGCCATAATACAGACAATTGACTCGAGTATAAGCCGAGTTGGCTTTTTTCAGCACAAAAAATGTGCTGAAAAACTCGGCTTATACTCGAGTATATACGGTACATACTGACATATATACCCACATAGATACACAAACCGACACATACACACACTGACACAGAGATCAGGGCCGCCATCAGAAATTAGGGGGCCTCTAACACAGCTCAAGGTCTGTGCCCCCAGGTGCCCGCCTCCAAGCCCCACCTCCAAATCCCGCCCACAGGAATACACACACACACACACACACAAAAGGACACAGACACACACACAGGAAGATACACACAAATACTGAAACAGACATACACACATATAGACACATACAAAGATACAGATACACACACATACTGACTTACAAACACACACACTGACGTACATACATACACATACTGACACACACACATACATACAGACATACATACTGACAAACAGACATACATACAAACTGACATACAGACATACAAACAGACATACATACACATAAATACATACTGACATACATACATACATACATACATAATGGCATACATACACATACATACTGATATACATGCATACAGACATACACACACACACACACACAGACAGATAGATACATACAGACATACTGACATACACACACAGACATACATGCATACTGACATACACACATACATGCTGACACTCACATACATATATACATACTGACATACACACACACATACAGATAGACACATACACACAGACATACATGCATACTGACATACACACACACAGACATACATGCATACTGACATACATGCATACTGACATACACACACATACATACATGCATACATACTGACACACGCACACATACATACATACTGACAAACAGACATACATGCATACTGACATACATACACAATGACATACATACTTGCGAACACATACACATACATACATACTGACAAACAGACATACAGACATATATACATACTGACATACACACACACATACATACATACAGACTGACACACACACTCAGACATATACACACACAGGTGATCCGTTACAGTCTATACTTCCTTTCAGGTTAAATCCCTTGTCTAATTCTTGGGAATTTCAACATTTAAAGGGACACTATAGTCACCAAAACAACTTTAGCTTAATGAAACAGTTTTGGTGTATAGATCATGCCCTGCATTCCCACTGCTCAATTTTCTGCCATTTATGAGTTAAATCACTTTGTTTATGAACCCTAGTCACACCTCCCTGCATGTGACTTGCACAGCCTTCATAAACACTTCCTGTAAAGAGTCATCTAATGTGTATCCTTCCTTTATTACAAGTTCTGTTTAATTTAGATTTTTTTTTTATCCCCTGCTATGTTAATTGCTTGCTCGACCATGCAAGAGCCTCATGTATGTGATTAAAGTTCAACTTACAGAGCAAGAGATAAAACTGTTTAAGGTAAATTACATCTGAAAGGGAAGCCAGTTTTTCCATGCAGGCTGTGTCAATCAGAGCCAGGGGAGGTGAGGCTAGGGCTGCATAAACAGAAACAAAGTGATTTAACTGCTAAATGGCAGTGAATTGAGAAGTAAAACCTGAGAGGCATTACCTATACACTAAAACTGCTCCATTAAGCTAAAGTTGTTTAGGTGACTATAGTGTCCCTTTAATTGTCTTGGTATCTTTGATTCTGGCCCCACCACCATGCCTCACATCCAGTTTGTTCTGCCAATTCCTCCTTAACAACATTGCCCGCGCCCTCCCCTTTCTTACTCAAGAGGGTGTTAAGGAGCATGCTCTAGTAATTTTTAGCATTGATTACTGTAATTTTCTCATAATTGATCACCCCAGAAGTCGTACTGCCCCGCTACAGTTACAATGAATGCTGCCACCAGGTTGATTTTTCTCCTTACTTTGGCTTCCTGTATCCTATAGGAGTCGATTAAACATACTAACCCATACCTATAAAGCTCTAAACAACTCTAGCCTTTCTCAGTCTTTCCGCTCTGCTGTAAATTTTCCCCTGTCAGCACCCTTATTGCTAACTCACTTGCAGGACTTCTCACAGATTGCTCCTTTTCTTTGGGACAGCCTGCGTACCCCAGTAAGACTCTCCCCTCGTCGTTTAAGAAGTCCCTCAAAATCCATCTTTTCAGAAAAACGTATAGTCTCTCAGAGTAGTTTCTAATTCACAAACCTGTCTCTCGCTCTATCCTAAAGAGCCACACTCCACTCTCACCTGCAGTTCTGCTACTTTCCCACCTTGTTGTTTGGTTGCTATCCCCCTTCGATGTCCTTCGTATTATGTTTTGATACCCCACCTTCCTCTAGACTGTAAGCGCGTTTGAACAGGGTCGTCATCAACCTATTGTTCCTGTAACATTTTTTAATTGACTCATTTATTGTTAAATTTCCCCACTTTATAATATTATAAAGCACCGCGGAATAATGTGGTGCTATGTAAATTCCAAAAATTATAATAATAATTAATCATAAAAGCATTAATTTATTTAATTATGTATACAGATGTATTCCATATTTTTATGTCTGTTTGTTTTTTTTTTTATCGGATACGACTATTTAATAAATTAATTTAGAATTAAACCATGCGAATTTCTAGCATCATGGAGTCAATGTGATCTTCCCAAGAAAATATTGACTGAGCTTTACATTTTCACACCACAGATTGGGAAAATGAATAATGTTTCTTTGTTGCCATTGAAGTCCAGAGCCGAGGGGAAAGTTTCCATTCTGGAGCCAACGAGTGATCTTCATTGTTATTCTTAACTTGGCGTGAATTCTTAACTTCGGCCACAAAGCCTACTGGGCTTATAGCTTTGACAAAGGTTGATATTCCCGTTACCTTATTTTAATAATGGATAATCATTTTAGGGAGATGGGGGCCTGGAACAATTTAAACTCCACTGTCAGACTTAGATACACTTGGGTACCATTACTAGTTTACTTTGCTCTTACAAAGGCATTAACTGCGTCCTTTTCCAGTTGCTAAGATGATGTAGAGTGGAGGAATTTAAATAACACTACATTTTAATATCCAGTGGGGCTGTGCTATAAGTGGGCCGCTTAAACATATTACATTTGCAATTTTATTAGTAACAATATACAAATTCTCATATCACTACCTGGATCATATTTGGCGTCACTGATGTGTGGAAGTATAGGCAATAAGTCTAGAAATGTATTAAATCCTTTTCTATTCTATGCTAACCCCTAGATTGTAGATTGCCAAATAAATTGTGTAAATTGTGTAATGAAAACTGTTTACAATATATATTATATTAATTTTAAAAATATATATAGTTTCCGAATGCTTACGTTATATCTCTTTTTGCGAGCGACATGAAGTTTACAGTATTTTCCAGCCTGGTCTCGTAGACCATTGCTCCATCACACTGTAACAACATCAGGTTGGAGGCCAAAGGGATGGAAGCCATATTCCAGTATACACCATCATAAAGGCTTAGGCTTACTTAGGACTAGTATTTCTGCACATGAAGACAAAGCCTAAATCCCAAACACTGCAACGAGAGACAAAATCTAATTCAATATACACCTCTCACCTTCCATGATGATGGATTTATCCTGCTAGCTTGCTGTTTGATATATATATACGGTATATATATATAAACAAACTCGAAGGAGAGCACTCGCTGGACTCTATTTCAATCAAACTTTATTTCCAAAAACTTTGGTAAGTTTACAGCATCAGCATCCAATTCTGGACTTTCATCAGGATAACCATATTTACAAGCATTATTAAAGACAGCCAGGCTAGAATGGTCAAGCTATGCCTTCAATAAATGTAGTCCAGGTTAAAAAAATCATTGTGTGTTTTTCCTGTTTTCCCAATAAAACTGCTGCATAAGTGATTCTGAGTGCATGGACTTCATTTATTGATTTACCATTGGAGAGGGGTTAGCCAGACCTAGATCTGGATGCACCAGGACCAGATAAAGCTGCGGATTCCTCCTTTTGTTTGTTCATTGAGCTATGCTTTCAGACTGACTACTCTGGCCATAAAATTTGAAATTTACTTTGAATTCGCTTTGAATTCTCTCTTTAGTAGATAGCCATGACTGTGTTTATATTTTATATACATCTATAATATATTGTTTGTGAATGGATTTATGCAGAGACAATTCAATGTTTTTGATAGATTCTTTTTCAAAATTTAGATCACGCAACACCACCACAATTCAAACAAACTTGTCCTGGTCTATGCCTGGCAACATATGACTTTGATTAGATATCTTCCTGTTCATGAAGATCTGCTGCGATTGTTAGACTTTCAGAACCTTTACTGTAAATTCCCAATTATTTTTTAAACCCCCCATGGGAAATCTAACATGCAACTTCTGTTCGAAACCTTGGAAATCCATTAGTGCACATTTCAAGTTTTAGAAAACTATACAAACAAGACACTAAGGCGTCTTTCCATATTATTAACTTTATTTTCTTTTTATTTCTCTGGAACAGTGGTCACTTATTCATATAAAATACATTTTCCAAATCCTTTTACTGCCAATCTATTTGAGTTCCAGTACCTTACTCTGCTTGTTTATGAGAGTCATACATCCATGGCGTACAGATACACCCAGTGTGCAGACCAACGTCACCAGAGACATGGAATCTAGTGTGAGAACTAATGTGAAGACGGTTAGTTAGAGTGGATGGACCAAATAAGTAAAAATAGATCTTTTGAGGTCCATGCCATATTGTTACATTGTCTATTGTTGACCTTTGTTTCAGGTGAAGTCCAAGACAATCAAGCCTGGTTCTCTCTCTCTCTAGCTTGCTCGAACACTTTCTTTCTCTCTCGAACACGCTCTACCAAGCAGAATTGGTCATTTCTTACATTTTCTTGTATTCAAAGTGCTCTGGTTTTTCCTTTTTTCCTTCAGCTGAAATTTGCAGCTAAAATGCTGGCAGAGACTTAAATGTTGATCATACCATAGCAGTTTATTTCATTTTTCTATAACTTACCGGAGATACTTCTCAGATCAGGTTTCACATCTTCACTTTGTTACTTTCGTGTTTTTACTGATCTCTTTTCCATTCATAATTTTGGCTTTGGGTCTTCTTGGGCTGATGCCAGACTACCAGAGATTTTACTTCTTTGATGCATAACCCTGATATATATATATATATATATATATATATATATATATATATACTTATTATATTAGCATAATGCAACAAACTATTGAGCCGATTGCATACAAATTAGCCTAGACTAGAAAATATAAATTTAATTGGTCTGAAAGTAAAGCAATACCTGCCTTTTATAAACAATACATTGGTTTCTTTAGGTACAATATACGCTATTTAAAGGGATATAATGTAAAATAAAAGATTGGATAAGGGTCAACATTGCCCTGGCCTTTAGTATGGCAAAAAAGGCCAAAACCCGCCTTTATACTAGGGTTTAGGGGCTGCTGCCCAAGGCCAAGCTCCTGTAGGTCTGTAAGAAGGTAAAGGAAGGCTGGAGTCTGAGAGGCAAAGAGGAAGGTTTAAGAAGCAATAAGGTATTTGAGATCAAAGACAGGGACTAAGAAAGGCTTATGTTTTAGTGAAAAAGATAAGAAGATTAGTAGGTCCAAAAAGTGAGTGGCATTGGAGTGGCTATCAGGGTTATTCTCTAAGGGGAGAATTGTCAGGAAATCAAAGTATATCCAAGTGAACTTACTCTAATAGAAGTAACTTAGATATTTTTTTCTTATTTGGTTACTTGGCCTACATTTTGAAATTCACTTTGAATTAAGTTTAAATTCCCAGCAATTCTCACTTTAGTTATTAGCCCTCTATGTCTTGTGATTATGTACAGTTAGATTTGGGTAAAGGGTTTTTAATTGGAGCTGATGTTACAATCAAGGTAGATATGGTTTGATGATGGGAATTGGGGACCATGGTTTTACATATAGGCTTTTGGCAGAGGCACTGCCCAGGACCCCATAAAGACAGACAAAACAGACCTTGCTTCCCAAGTGTGACTTTATATTTATTCAAGATGTGATATTTCTTAAACAATACAGATTAAAGAACAGTGCACATATAGAAATACAGTTTTATATTTTATAAGCCATTAAAATCACCTCTCTCAGCAACTAATATGGGGATTCAGTACCACTATATGGCCATATTGTGTAAAGCCCACCACTACGTCACCGTACCCCAATATCGGTGGGACCTACAATAATTCCAACGTGGGAGACAAATTAAATCGTGCTAGTGTTAAATATGCTAATGTGAATTTTTAATAATATGTTGATAAAGCATTGTTAATATATATAATCCAATAAATGTGATAAACGTAATTTTAAAAATGCTGTGTCAAAACTGAAGAATTAAAGTGATGGTGCTTTGATGTATATACTCACAATGCATATCATAAATCTGCTCTATACCAAGTAAAAAATATAATAAAAGGGACATTACTATCCAACGCCTCCTCAAATTTATACAATCCTGGAGGGGCATTTGAAGCTAAGTGGCGGAGTGGGGGTGCTCAACCTAAAAGGAATCAGGTCTAGACAGGGCCTGACTGGGAACTAAAAGCAGCCCTGGAATAAAATCTATACCAGCCCAATAATGCGTCGCTTCAGCATAGTGTGCTGATATAGAGGGTGAAAAGATAACTTAAAATGGAAAACTAAAACTCCATCGAAAGAACGCATATAGGGCTTCAAAATAAACAAAAGAGCGCCTTTATTTTAAGTAAACGTACATTTGCATGTAATCAATTTTTCAGTACAACTACTTTAGCCTATTAAGGACATTTTATTGATGGGACTGAAATGCTGAATGTCTGCAGTTGCACAACTGAAAAAAAAATGAAGTGATCTGGTTTATTTTGAAGTTCTATGGGTGCGCTCTATCTTTACATTGTGTTAGCAAGTTTGCTGGCAAAATGCATATATTGGAAGGAAAATCTATCTAATAAGAGGTCTTTCTCTCACCTGTCAATTAGCTCTTCGGCATAAACTCCTGTGCTGAAGAATAGTGATGTCGCGAACATAACATTTTCGGTTCGCGAACAGCGAACGCAAACTTCCGCAAACGTTCGTGAACCGGCGAACTGGGCGAACCGCCATAGACTTCAATGGGCAGGTGAATTTTAAAACCCACAGGGACTCTTTCTGGCAACAATAGTGATGGAAAAGTTGTTTCAAGGGGAATAACACCTGGACTGTGGCATGCCGGAGGGGGATCCATGGCAAAACTCCCATGGAAAATTACACAGTCCTCAGGAACCCTGATACACACTGACACAGAGCAGAATAGGGACTGTTCCCCCTACATAGGGTCACTTGGCAGATATGGATTGACACCTAACCTAGGGATCCCTGATACACACTGACACAGAGCAGAATAGGGACTGTTCCCCCTACATAGGGTCAATTGGCAGATATGGATTGACACCTGTCCTCAGGGACCCTGATACACACTGACACAGAGCAGAATAGGGACTGTTGCTCCTACATAGGGTCACTTGGCAGATATGGATTGACACCTATCCTAAGGATCCCTGATACACACTGACACAGAGCAGAATAGGGACTGTTCCCCCTACATAGGGTCACTTGGCAGATATGGAATGACACCTGTCCTCAGGGACCCTGATACACACTGACACAGAGCAGAATAGGGAATGTTCCCCCTACATAGGGTCACTTGGCAGATATGGATTGACACCTGTCCTCATGGACCCTGATACACACTGACACAGCAGAATAGAGACTGTTCCCCCTACATATGGTCACTTGGCAGATATGGATTGACACCTGTCCTCAGGGACCCTGATACACACTGACACAGAGCAGAATAGGGACTGTTCCCCCTACATAGGGTCACTTGGCAGATATGGATTGACACCTGTCCTCAGGGACCCTGATACACACTGACACAGAGCAGAATAGGGACTGTTCCCCCTACATAGGGTCACTTGGCAGATATGGATTGACACCTGTCTCAGGGACCCTGATACACACTGACACAGAGCAGAATAGGGACTGTTCCCCCTACATAGGGTCACTTGGCAGATATGGATTGACACCTGTCCTCAGGGACCAAGATACACACTGACACAGAGCAGAATAGGGACTGTTGCCCCTACATTGGGTCACTTGGCAGATATGGAATGACACCTAACCTAAGGATCCCTGATACACACTGACACAGAGCAGAATAGGGACTGTTCCCCCTAAATAGGGTCACTTGGCAGATATGGATTGACACCTGTCCTCAGGTACCCTGATACACACTGACACATAGCAGAATAGGGACTGTTGCACCTACATAGGGTCACTTGGCAGATATGGATTGACACCTGTCCTCAGGGACCCTGATACACACTGACACAGAGCAGAATAGGGACTGTTCCCCCTACATAGGGTCACTTGGCAGATATGGATTGACTTCTCAGGGACCCTGATACACACTGACACAGAGCAGAATAGGGACTGTTCCTCCTACATAGGGTCACTTGGCAAATATGGATTGACACCTGTCCTCAGGGACCCTGATACACACTGACAAAGAGCAGAATAGGGACTGTTCCCCCTACATAGGGTCACTTGGCAGATATGGATTGACACCTGTCCTCAGGGACCCTGATACACACTGACACAGAGCAGAATAGGGACTGTTCCCCCTACATAGGGTCACTTGGCAGATATGGATTGACACCTGTCCTCAGGGACCCTGATACACACTGACACAGAGCAGAATAGGGACTGTTCCCCCTACATAGGGTAACTTGGCAGATATGGATTGACACCTGTCCTCAGGGACCCTGATACACACTGACACAGAGCAGAATATGGACTGTTCCCCCTACATAGGGTCACTTGGCAGATATGGATTGACACCTATCCTAAGGATCCCTGATACACACTGACACAGAGCAGAATAGGGACTGTTCCCCCTACATAGGGTCACTTGGCAGATATGGATTGACACCTGTCCTCAGGGACCCTGATACACACTGACACAGAGCAGAATAGGGACTGTTCCCCCTACAAAGGGTCACTTGGCAGATATGGATTGACACCTGTCCTCAGAGACCCTGATACACACTGACACAGAGCAGAATAGGGACTGTTCCCCCTACATAGGGTCACTTGGCAGATATGGATTGACACCTGTCCTCAGGGACCCTGATACACACTGACACAGAGCAGAATAGGGACTGTTCCTCCTACATAGGATCACTTGGCAGATATGGATTGACACCTGTCCTCAGGGACCTTGATACACACTGACACAGAGCAGAATAGGGACTGTTCCCCCTACATAGGGTCACTTTGCAGATATGGATTGACACCTGTCCTCAGGGACCCTGATACACACTAACACAGAGCAGAATAGGGACTGTTCCCCCTACATAGGGTCACTTGGCAGGTATGGATTGACACCTGTCCTCAGGGACCCTGATACACACTGACACAGAGCAGAATAGGGACTGTTCCTCCTACATAGGGTCACCATTTTTAGCCCAAGGCAGCTCATCTCATCAGGCGTTTTTTAGTCGAATGTATTGCCCACTGTCAGTCCCTTTGGGATCCATCCCTCATTCATCTTAATAAAGGTGAGGTAATCTAGACTTTTTTGACCTAGGTGACTTCTCTTGTCAGTGACAATGCCTCCTGCTGCACTGAAGGTCCTTTCTGACAGGACACTTGAAGCGGGGCAGGCCAGACGTTCTATTGCAAATTGGGATAGCTCAGGACACAGGTCAAGCCTGCACACCCAGTAGTCAAGGGGTTCATCGCTCCTTAGAGTCTCGATATCTGCAGTTAAGGCGAGGTAGTCTGCTACCTGTCAGTCGAGTCTTCTCTGAGGGTGGATCCCGAAGGGCTGTGGCGATGCGTAGGACTTTAAAAGTTCTGCATGTCCTCCATCAACAACACATCTTTAAAGCATCCTGTCCTTGCCGGCGTGGTCGTGGGAGGAGGAGGATTACTTTCACCTCTTCCCCTGTTAGATTCCCGTTGTGCTGTGACATCACCCTTATACGCTGTGTAAAGCATACTTTTTAATTTATTTTGCAAATGCTGCATCCTTTCCGACTTGTTGTAATTTGGTAACATTTCAGCCACTTTCTGCTTATACCTGGGGTCTAGTAGCGTGGACACCCAGTACAGGTCGTTCTCCTTCAGCCTTTTTATACGAGGGTCCCTCAACAGGCACGACAGCATGAAAGACCCCATTTGCACAAGGTTGGATGCCGAGCTACTCATTTCCCGTTCCTCCTCCTCAGTGATCTCAATGAAGGTATGTTCTTCCCCCCAGCCACGTACAACACCACGGGTACCAGATAACAAGCACCCTGGGATGCCTGTTGTGGTTGGTCTTCCTCTTTCTCCTCAAAGCCACATTCCTCCTCTGACTCCTCTTCCTCACAATCCTCTTCCAGCATTGCCGCAGGTCCAGCAAGCTATGCTGATAAGGCTGTTTCTGGTGGTGATGGTGACCACAACTCTTCCTCTTCCTCTTCACGCTCATCTACGGCCTGATCCAGCACTCTTCGCAGGGCACGCTCCAGGAAGAAAACAAATGGTATGATGTCGCTGATGGTGCCTTCGGTGCGACTGACTAGGTTTGTCACCTCCTCAAAAGGACGCATGAGCCTACAGGCCTTGCGCATGAGCGTCCAGTAACGTGGCAAAAAAATTCCCAGCTCCCCAGAGGCTGTCCTAGCACCCCGGTCATACAAATATTCATTAATGGCTTTTTCTTGTTGGAGCAGGCAGTCGAACATTAGGAGTGTTGAATTCCAACGTGTCGGGCTGTCGCAAATCAAGCGCCTCACTGGCATGATGTTTCGCCGCTGGATATCGGCAAAGTGCGCCATGGCCGTGTAGGAACGCCTGAAATGGCCACACACCTTCCTGGCCTGCTTCAGGATATCCTGTAAGCCTGTGTACTTATGCACAAAGCGTTGTACAATCAGATTACACACATGTGCCATGCACGGCACATGTGTCAACTTGCCCAACTTCAATGCCGCCAACAAATTTGTTCCGTTGTCACAAACCACTTTGCCAATATCCAGTTGCTGCGGAGTCAGCCACTTTCCCACCTGTGCGTTCAGGGCGGATAGGAGTGCTGGTCCGGTGTGACTCTCTGCTTTCAAGCAAGTCAAACCCAAGACAGCGTGACACTGCCGTATCCGGGATGTGGAATAGTACCTGGGGAGCTGGGGGGTGCCGTTGATGTGGAGCAAGACGCAGGAGCAGAAGAGGACTCAGCCGAGGAGGTTATGGAAGAGGATGAAGTAGGAGGAGTAGAGGAGGTGGCAGCAGGCCTGCCTGCAAGTGTCACCAACTCCTCTGCAGAGCCACGCATTCCATGCTTGGCAGCCGTCAGCAGGTTTACCCAATGCGCAGTGTAGGTGATATACCTGCCGTGACCATGCTTTGCAGACCAGGTATCAGTGGTCAGATGGACCCTTACCCCAACACTGTGTGCCAGACATGCCATTACTTCCTTTTGCACAATTGAGTACAGGTTGGGGATTGCCTTTTGTGAAAAGAAATTTCGTCCGGGTACCTTCCACTGCGGTGTCCCAATAGCCACACATTTTTTGAACGCCTCAGACTCCACCAGCTTGTATGGTAAAAGCTGGTGGGCTAATAGTTCAGACAAGCCAGCTGTCAGACGCTGGGCAAGGGGGTGACTTTCTGACATTGGCTTCTTACGCTCAAACATGTCCTTGACAGACACCTGACTGTGGGCAGATGAGCGGGAACTGCTCAAGGTGAGAGACGGAGTGGCGGATGGTTGAGAGGGGGCAAGGAGGACAGCAGTGGTTGACGTGGCTGAAGATGCTGGACCAGGTGGAGGATGGTGGTTTTGAGTTTGTGTGCTGCTTGTACTCATGTGTTGATCCCATAGGCGTTTGTGATGTGCGATCATGTGCCTACACAAAGCAGTTATACCTAGGTGGGTGTTGGACTTCCCACGACTCAGTTTCTTTTGGCACAGGTTGCAAATGGCATCGCTGTTGTCAGAGGCAGACACACACAAAAAATGCCACACTGCTGAGCTCTGCAATGATGGCATTTTGGTGATGGGCACAGCATGCGTTGATTGGTGTGCTGTCGGGCTGACCACGGGTGCCGATGCATGCTGTCTGACTGTGCCACTAGCTCCTTGTGACGACCTCCCCCTGCTTCCAACTCGTCTCCTCCTCCTCTCTGTCTCCCCATCTGAACTTTCGCCCTGTTCTTCTTCTTGCCGAGCGGGCACTTGCAGAGTTTGGCAGAGTACATGCTGTTGGCCTGACACACCCGCTTGAAGACAACTAACTGCTATTCAATCTATAACAGTAAAAAAGGTTTTTGTTTTAAATGCACGCTATTGTGACACCAGATATGAGTGGCAATGTGCACTTGCAGAGGTTGGCAGAGTACACGCTGTAGGCCTGACACCCGCTTGAAGACAACTAACTGCTATTCAATCTTTAACAGTGAAAACTGTTTTTTGGTTTTAAATGCACACTATTGTGACACCAGATATGAGTGGTAATGTGCACTTGCAGAGGTTGGCAGAGTACACGCTGTAGCCTTGACACACCCGCTTGAAGACAACTAACTGTTATTCAATCTATAACAGTGAAAATATGTTTTGGGTTTTAAATGCACGCTATTGTGACACCAGATATGAGTGGCACTGTGCACTAGCAGAGGTTGGCAGAGTACACGCTGTTGGCCTGACACACAGATGCTTGCAGACAACTAACTGCTATTCAATCTATTACAGTGAAAAAAAAGTTTTGGGGTTTTTAAATGCACGCTATTGTGCCACCAGATATGAGTGGCACTGTGCACTGGCAGAGTTTACGCTGTTGGCCTGACACACAGACGCTTGCAGACAACTAACTGCTATTCAATCTATAACAGTGAAAAATATGTTTTTGTTTTTAAGTGCACGCTATTTTGACACCAGATATGAGTGGCACTGTGCACTGGCAGAGGTTGGCAGAGTACACGCTGTAGGCCTGACACACAGACGCTTGCAGACAACTAACTGCTATTCAATCTATTACAGTGAAAAATGTGTTTTTGTTTTTAAATGCAAGCTATTGTGACTCCAGATATGAGTGGTGGCACTGGGCAAGTGGGCACAGTATCCACTGTGAGCCTGACACAGAAGCTGGCAGGCAGGCAGGCAGGCAACTGCAATTAGATTACACAAAAAAAAAAAGCAGACTGATGTTCTAGCCCTAAAAAGGGCTTTTTGGGGTGCGGTCCTTACAGCAGAGATCAGATGAGTCCTTCAGGACTGTAGTGGACACTGAATACACTAGCCTAGCTATACATTTCCCTATCAAATGAGCAGCAGCTACACTTTCTCTCCTCTATCTAAGAATGCAGCTTTAGAATGAATCTAAAATGGATGCTGTACAGGAGGTGGGAGGGTCTGGAAGGGAGGGTCTGGAAGGGAGGGTCTGCTGCTGATTGGCTGGAATGTGTCTGCTGACTGTGAGGCACAGGGTCAAAGTTTAGTCAATGATGACGAATAGGGGGTGGATCGAACTGCGCATGTGTTCGCCCGCCGTGGCGAACGCGAACACGCTATGTTCGGCAGGAACTATTCGCCAGCGAACAGTTCGGTACATCACTACTGAAGAACAGGCCCTGGGGAGATAGCGCAGCTAAGCGGACAAGGGCACATGTAGGAGTGTGGGGATAGATGCGTGGGAGTGTCTTTGGAAGTGTGTATGTGTGTGTGGTGTGGTTAGGGCTACGTGAGCTGGTAGGGGGGAGGTCTTACCTCAGTGCCACTTGGGATTCGGGCCAGCAAACAACTTCCTGCCCGCCCACCCCATGTAGGATTAGTTAGTCACAGCGAACCGGGGGTATGTCCTTGCCAATTAAGTTTGAGGGGTTATGTTTAAAGATGGTGTAAGTTCATTATGTTTGCAGGTCTTAACCTCCCCTGCTTCAAAGGTTTAACATTAGGTTGCCTGAGGTCTCGTGCCCATCGAGCGTGGATAAGGTCGGCTGATGGCGGGCATTGGAAGGATATGTTTTTATGACGAGGGGGGAGGTGAGAGGAAGTGGTGATTAGGAACCACTGTATGTTTATTGGCAAGGACGGTCGGGTCTCTGTATAACACTGTATGTTGAGTTATATATGTATATATGTTAATTTATTACTATTTATTTCTAACAATTTGGTTACAGAAAAGAAGAGTTTAATAAATGAAGTTATGAATGTGTTATACAGTAATTTATTTATGTTATAATAAATGCTGTGGCCTGTTCATCCATACTACGTTGTCTGTCGTTATTGGGGGGTTGAATGGGGGTAGTTATGTTTATGTTGCATCGTAATTCCCCACTACGTACATACATGAGTTACAGGGAAAGCAGGAGACACAGGCGAAAATGCATCCGCTCCAAACACACACAAAAAACACATCTTCTCTTGTGTTTCTTTTAACTCCCTTATGAATTTCTTGCCTTTTTTTGTGTATCTTATTCCCTCTTTTGATTTTTTTTACCTCGTTTAGACTATCTTGTCTCCAATTTTCTCCTTTTTATCTTTTACAGTCACCCTTATAATTCTCTTTTAGCGCCCCTTGTGTATCTTTTACTTCATGCCAGCCCATATGTGTCTCTTTTTACCCTTCTCCAGCCTCTGTTTTTCTCTTTCCCCCAGACCCTTTTGTGTAAGTCTTAGCCCCAGCCCCTTTGTCTCTTTCTTCCCTTCTAAATCCCATCTGTGTGTCTCTTTCTAACTCCAGAAACTGTGTGCCTCTTTCTCTTCTCCCAGCCACTCTGTGTCTCTTTTTCCCCCAGCCCAGCTTTGCCCCCCAACAAATCTTGTTCCCCTTCCCTTCTGTATGTCTCTTTATCCCCCCAACACACCTTCTGTGTTTTTCTTTCTCCTCTCTCCTCCCTGTGTCTCTCTTCCCCCTCTCCTCCCTGTGTCTCTCTTCCCCATCTCCTCCCTGTGTCTCTCTTACCCCTCTGTCTCTCTTCCCCATCTACTCCCTGTGTTTCTCTCTTACCCCTCTGTCTCTTTGTCCCCCTTCCCCCTGTGTCTCTCTATTACCCTTCTGACTCTTTGTCCCCCTTCCCTTGTGTCTCTCTATTACCCCTATGTCTCTTTGCCCCCCTTCCCCTGTGTTTCTTTATTACCCCTCTCTTTGTTCCCCCTTCCCTTGTGTCTTTTTTATTACCCCTCTGTCTCTTTGTCCCCTCTTCCCTGGTGTATCTCTATGTGGCGAAACCAACCTCGCCACTATGAGCTGGAGAAGCCTGGTTGCTCGCCTGCTTCCTTTGGACTATGGACCAGACTTTAAAAAGCTTTATTTTACCTGCAGAAAGGCATATTCGTGCCTTTCAGCCGGGGTGTTCAGTAGATTCCAGCTACCGAACAAACTACCGTATGAGGGACCACCTAGGAGATGGAGTGTGCCGTCAATTAACCGCCCAGAAGCTGCGGTTAACCGCAGCTTAATTGATGAACGCTGGGTGGCCTTTGTTCGTTTGCCGACCACGAGGTAGCGGCCATTTTAATCGTGCGAAAGACCAGCGGTGTTCGGCGAGGATTCTATGGAACTATAAACGGACACTTAATTGCACGAACACCGCTGAGCCGTCTGTCGCCTGGGTCCTATCGTACAAGGTTAACCGAACACTGGAATTCGGTATTTCTATGGGAATTGTAGTAACCCAGATAGCTATACCATGGAGCCTATTTGTGTGATTAAAGACTTTGGCTCCATGGCGATTAAACTGTATTCGTGTAGTCTGGGTGCCAGTCACTTAATAATGTGCACCCAGACCTGAGCTATCTGGGGATATGTAACATGTCTGTGTTGGGTGGAATAAAAGTGACTTTATATATTTTAAAGCATAATACTGTATTTAGATCCCCACATGTGTAATGGAGTCTTGTCTTTGTCCTGGGAGGTAATTGGATTACCTCTACAATTATCTCCAGGGCAGAAGAGAGGAAACCAGGATGCATTGTGGGAATGTTTACTGCTGTGTGTCTGTAATTGGTTTATGTCTGTCCTTTGTTACAGTCTTCCATTTGGTCCCCTAGGGGAGTGTCCACCAGGTGGGAGACCTGCATAAATACTGGGCAGGTAGCCCTGAGTAAAGGAGTTGCTGTTTAACCCTGAAGCTGGAGTGTGTCTCTTTCTTGGGGGGAAAGGGGACTGTATGCCGACTGCCAGGAGTGTAAGCTGTCCATATTGCTTTTCCTGTTCGGCTGCTTCCAGGGTTCGTGTGTCTGCTGTTCGAGAGTTGGTGAATTCGTGCAGTTTGGGAGTTCGGGAAGTTGGTGCTTATGGTAACTGCTGGTCTATGGAAAAGGGGATTATCGCCTAAACGCATTTTTCCCCTTTTATGCTGAAACGGTCCGTTACAATTGGTGGCAAGCGGCGGGATCGTTCCTACAACCAGAGGGACAGCTACAGACAACACCATTCCTGGATTACAAAGTGAGGGCAACGCCAGTACCCGTACAGCGCCCCTATCTACAAGGAACCAACTGCAGCAGAGCAAGCATGGCACCCAGCTACACGCAGGAGGAGTTTGACAAAGAGCTGAGATCACGACTGATTTTCTTCGGACCCAACCCCCCGGAGAAATGCGTGCGGCTTGTGAGTGGACATGTAGATGAGTACCTGCGGTTCATGGCAGATCCAGCCAAGGGTATCGGTCGCCCTATCCGGCGGCAGAGTGCGTTTCGGGGACTCAAAGGTGTACCCCAGGGAGATGATGGTGTCGTCCATCCTCCCCAGCAGCCGTGTGTGTCCCAGGGAGCCGAAGGTGCAGTCCTTCCTCCCCAGCGGCAGGCTGAGTTACAGGGGGCAGAGGTTGTTGTTCCTGCCCCCCAGCAGCAAAGTGATATGCCAAGAAGGCAGTGTGAAGCGAAGGGAGAGGAGAGCAGCGTCCTCCCTCCCCAGCGGCAGTGTGTGCCCCAGGGAGCTGATGGTGTCGTCCATCCTCCCCAGCAGCCGTGTGTGTCCCAGGGAGCCGAAGGTGCAGTCCTTCCTCCCCAGCGGCAGGCTGAGTTACAGGGGGCAGAGGTTGTTGTTCCTGCCCCCCAGCAGCAAAGTTATATGCCAAGAAGGCAGTGTGAAGCGAAGGGAGAGGAGAGCAGCGTCCTCCCTCCCCAGCGGCAGTGTGTGCCCCAGGGAGCTGATGGTGTCGTCCATCCTCCCCAGCAGCCGTGTGTGTCCCAGGGAGCCGAAGGTGCAGTCCTTCCTCCCCAGCGGCAGGCTGAGTTACAGGGGGCAGAGGTTGTTGTTCCTGCCCCCCAGCAGCAAAGTGAGATGCCAAGAAGGCAGTGTGAAGTGAAGGGAGAGGAGAGCAGCGTCCTCCCTCCCCAGCGGCCGTGTGTGCCCCAGGGAGCTGATGGTGTCGTCCATCCTCCCCAGCAGCCGTGTGTGTCCCAGGGAGCCGAAGGTGCAGTCCTTCCTCCCCAGCGGCAGGCTGAGTTACAGGGGGCAGAGGTTGTTGTTCCTGCCCCCCAGCAGCAAAGTGATATGCCAAGAAGGCAGTGTGAAGCGAAGGGAGAGGAGAGCAGCGTCCTCCCTCCCCAGCGGCATTGTGTGCCCCAGGGAGCTGATGGTGTCGTCCATCCTCCCCAGCGGCAGTGTCTGTCCCAGGGAGCAGAAGGTGTCGCCCTTCCTCCCCAGCGGCAGTGTGTACCCCAGGGAGCTGATGGTGTCGTCCATCCTCCCCAGCGGCAGTGTGTCCTGCCGGGAGCAGAGACAGTCAGTCTCGCACCCCAGCAGCTGGACAAGAGAATGAAAGGGGAGACAGCTGGTCCCCCTTTCCACCAGCAGAGAGAGTGGCAGGGAGAGGAGCCTGCTACCCCCTCTCCCCAGCGGCAGTTTACCGTCCAGAGAGAGGAGCTTGTTACACCCTCTCTCCAGCGGCAGCCTAACCCACCAAGGGGAGATGTTAAGCCCCACGACTGTGCAGATGGGACCGTAGTCTCTGTACTTACAGCCCAAGGGGTAGGGACGGTCGGTCCTGTCCCCCAGCCACAGAGCGATGTATCCAAAGGGGAGACAGTCGGTCTCCCCCTCCGGCAGCCGAGCTATGCACCTAAAGGGGAGACAGTCAGTCTCCAGCAACCAGGCTCCAACCAGACTACTTCCGTGGTAGTGCTGGCACCAGGACAGAATACCGCTGGTCTCTGCCCCCTCAGCAACCCACCAAGGCAGCCTAACTGTTCCCCACACAGTCATGGTGAGACACCTGGACCTGGACAAGTTTGTAATTTTTTCAGGTGTAGTACCCAGTTATTGTGGGGGGGCTGTACTAATAGTTGTGTTTTGTGGGTGGGTTGCTGGACTAACCAGGGCACTGACCGGCAGGAGGTCAGGTACCCTGTTAGTCTAGTTGGTAAAGGGGAGAAGTGTGGCGAAACCAACCTCGCCACTATGAGCTGGAGAAGCCTGGTTGCTCGCCTGCTTCCTTTGGACTATGGACCAGACTTTAAAAAGCTTTATTTTACCTGCAGAAAGGCATATTCGTGCCTTTCAGCCGGGGTGTTCAGTAGATTCCAGCTACCGAACAAACTACCGTATGAGGGACCACCTAGGAGATGGAGTGTGCCGTCAATTAACCGCCCAGAAGCTGCGGTTAACCGCAGCTTAATTGATGAACGCTGGGTGGCCTTTGTTCGTTTGCCGACCACGAGGTAGCGGCCATTTTAATCGTGCGAAAGACCAGCGGTGTTCGGCGAGGATTCTATGGAACTATAAACGGACACTTAATTGCACGAACACCGCTGAGCCGTCTGTCGCCTGGGTCCTATCGTACAAGGTTAACCGAACACTGGAATTCGGTATTTCTATGGGAATTGTAGTAACCCAGATAGCTATACCATGGAGCCTATTTGTGTGATTAAAGACTTTGGCTCCATGGCGATTAAACTGTATTCGTGTAGTCTGGGTGCCAGTCACTTAATAATGTGCACCCAGACCTGAGCTATCTGGGGATATGTAACATGTCTGTGTTGGGTGGAATAAAAGTGACTTTATATATTTTAAAGCATAATACTGTATTTAGATCCCCACATGTGTAATGGAGTCTTGTCTTTGTCCTGGGAGGTAATTGGATTACCTCTACAATTATCTCCAGGGCAGAAGAGAGGAAACCAGGATGCATTGTGGGAATGTTTACTGCTGTGTGTCTGTAATTGGTTTATGTCTGTCCTTTGTTACAGTCTTCCATTTGGTCCCCTAGGGGAGTGTCCACCAGGTGGGAGACCTGCATAAATACTGGGCAGGTAGCCCTGAGTAAAGGAGTTGCTGTTTAACCCTGAAGCTGGAGTGTGTCTCTTTCTTGGGGGGAAAGGGGACTGTATGCCGACTGCCAGGAGTGTAAGCTGTCCATATTGCTTTTCCTGTTCGGCTGCTTCCAGGGTTCGTGTGTCTGCTGTTCGAGAGTTGGTGAATTCGTGCAGTTTGGGAGTTCGGGAAGTTGGTGCTTATGGTAACTGCTGGTCTATGGAAAAGGGGATTATCGCCTAAACGCATTTTTCCCCTTTTATGCTGAAACGGTCCGTTACACTCTATTAGCCCTCTGTCTATTTGTCCCCCTTTCCCTGTGTTTCTCTATTACCTCTCTCTTTGTCCCCCCCTTCCCTGGTGTCTCTCTATTACCCCTCTGTCTCTTTGTCCCACCATCCCCTTTGTTTCTCTAATTACCCTCTCTTTGTCCCCCCACCCCCTGTGTCTCTCTATTACCCCTCTGTTTCTTTGTCCCCCCCTTCGCTGGTGTCTCTCTATTACCCCTCTGTCTCTTTGTCCCCCCCTTCCCCTGTGTTTCTATTACCCCTCTGTTTCTGTGTCCCCCCTGTCCTTTGTCTAATGCTGACCTTGTTACAGGAGGACTGAGGGAGGGGGCAGAGCTAACTATCATGCTCCCTTGTGGTTCCCATAATTTCCAGCATGGACACATCATAGAGTAATCACTACTCTATGATGTGGCTGTGCAGGGAATTATGGGAACCGTGAGGGAGCATGGTAGTTAGCTCTGCCCTCTCCCTCAGTCCTCCTGTGCTGACACTATACTGCTGTCAGCAGGGCCGCCACCAGAAATTTTGGGGCCCCTAACTGAGCTCAGGGTCTAGGCCCCTGGGGGCCCGCCTCCAAAACCGCCCACAGAGACCGCCTCCAAATCCCGCCCACAGGAATACACACACAGACACAAACACATTCACTGATACAAAAGGACACAGATACACACACACACACACACACACTGATACATACTAACAGACACACATATAGGCAAACATACTGACACACACATACTGAGACATACACACATATACAGACACACAGGCGTACATAGTGACAGACACATACTAACATAGATACAGACACACATGCATAAGGACATACAGACACAGACACATTCATAATGACATACAGAAAGACATTCATACTGACATACACACATTCATACTGACATGCAGACATACATACACTGACATTAATACACACTTAATGACATGCATACAGATAGACATACATGCATACAGACATACATTCATACTGACATACATTCATACTGGCATACATACATTCATACAGACACTGACATCCATACATACACACATTCATGATGACATACAGACATACATTCATACTGGCATACATACATTCATACAGACAGATAGACAGACATACATACACACATTCATAATGACATACAGACATACATACACTGACATTCATACACACATAATGACATGCATACAGGTAGACATACATGCATACAGACATACAGACATACATACAGATATACATACAGACATACATAGTTACATACATACATTCATACTGGCATACATACATCCATACAGGCACTGACATCCATACATACACACATTCATAATGACATACAGACATACATACACTGACATTCATACATACACACATTCATAATGACATACAGACATACATACACTGACCTTCATACACACATAATGACATGCATACAGATAGACATACATGCATACAGACATACATTCATACAGAGAGACATACACACAGACAGACACACAGACAGACAGACATACACACAGACATACAGACAGACATACATAGACACAAACAGACATACAGACATACATAGACACAAACAGACATACAGACTTACAGACAGACATACATACACACATACACACATACATACACACAAACAGACATACAGGCAGACATACACAAATACAGATAGACATACAGACATACACACAGACATACATACACACAGACATACATACAGACATACACAGAGACATACAGACAGACAGACAGACAGACAGGCATACATACACACATACAGACATACAAACACACAGACAGACAGACAGACAGACATACACACATGCACACAGACATACAGACATACACACACACAGACATACAGACATACACACAGACAGACATACATACATACACAAACAGACATACAGACAGACATACAGACATACATAGACACAGACAGACATACAGACAGACATGCACACAGACATACATACATACATACATACACACATACAGACAGACATACACACATACACACAGACATACAGACATACGCATATACACACAGACATACAGACATACACACAGACAGACATACAGACATACATAGACACAAACATACATACAGACAGACATACACGCATACATACACACAAACAGACATACAGACAGACACACATACATACACACAGACACACATACATACACACAGACAGACATACATACACACAGACAGACATACACACAGACAGACATACACACAGACAGACATACACACAGACAGACAGACATACACACACACAGACAGACATACAGACAGACATACACACAGACAGACATACATACACACACAGACAGACATACACACACACACAGAGACATACACACAGACATACATACACACAGACATACATACACACAGACAAGCACACACACAGAGCTAATTTTCCAACCACCCTCCTGTTTCATCCCGCGCGGAGTGAGCTGGGAGGAAGTGACCACTTCCTCCCAGCAGCACTTGCGCTGCGGCGGCATTTATTTTTTTAAAGGGGCCCGGTCGCGCTATACCATGGCCGCAGCGCTGACCGGGCCCCTGAAGATATGGGGCCCATCGGGTGGCCCTAAGTGCATGGGCCACCCGATGGGCCCCATCAGCGTGCGGGCGCCGGTGCAACTGCAGTTCCGCCGCTACACGTGGGGCCCGGGAGGCCGGGCCCCCCAGGGCCGCCGGGCCCCCCAGGGCCACCGGGCCCGTGACAACCGTTATGGTTGTCACCCCCTGATGGCGGCCCTGGCTGTCAGTATCAGTGAGTGGGCCTCCGGACTGGTTAGGCGGCTGCCAAGCACACTCACTGATACTGACAGCAGTCATACAGCACAGGCGATTGGGGCCACCGGCCGCAAGGTAAGTATAACCCCCTCAGAGTGTGCCGCAGGACCGGACACCCGGCGGCACCGACATGCGGCAGGTGACCGCAATATAAAAAAAATGGCTGCAGGACTCCCTTTCTATAGGGAGTTAGAGTTCTATAGCCCCCAGGTGCCGCAGCCCACCGGGAAATTTCCCGGTATCCCGGTGGGCCAGTCCGGCCCTATGTCTGGACTCCAAACTTACATAGTAAAGAAAAAAGGGAAAAGTGGTGGGCTTAACGCTATATTGCAATATGGTGGATCTGAATCCAAATATTTGTTTGCTGAGATAAGTGATTTTTTGTAGCGTTTTAAAATCTAATACTGTATTTTTATGTGTATTGTATACATTTTTGTCTCTACAGCAGCCCCATTCCTGAGAAATACATATAACGGCTGTGCCCCCAATCCCCTTTTTTTCTTTACTACGTAGGTTTGGACTCCAAATCAGATTTATTTTGAGTTGAATACCCCGATTCCCTCCCACCATCAGATGTGCCTTTAGAGGGGACCATAGGAAAGTACACATTAAGGGGGTTTTGGACAGTAATGTCACTTTAACTATATTTTTCATTTGGTATAGAGCAGATATATGATATGCATTGTGATGATTTGAAGTACCCTTTATACAATGTCAAACTGTATTTGTATGTACGCACTGTTCCTTAATCTATATTGTGTATACATTTTGGTCTCTACAGCAGCACCATTGCTGACAAATGCATGTTCTGTGTGCCCCCAATTCCCTTTTTTTCTTTACTGTAAAATTTCTTAAAGGCACAAACATGACAGACATCCCTAAAAATAGACTGACACATTTTTTTCACTAAATAGTGAGGTCAAAACTGCAAAATTCCCGATACAATTTGGAAAAACTCAACTCAACTCAAATATTTTGACATCACATCTTTACAAAATCGACGAACCTACTCTAAAATATCTTGTTGGATTCCAGAAAATGTGTAGGGCGTTATAATCCCTGAAGTATCAGGAGCAATACTCCAGGGGTGCTGCTAAATACATGGATGGGAGCCTGGAGCATTAAAGAGATTCTATAGTGCCAGGAAACAAACCAGAATCCTACAGTGTCCCCCTCCCTCATGTCCGTCCCCCCGCACGGCTGAAGGGTGCCGATTTGCTTCGGGGCTGGATCAGACTTCGCTCACGCTCCTCCCCCGCCGACGCCAGCCGGCAGAGGAGACCTAATGCACATGCGCGGCAATGGATTAGTATCTCCCCATAGGAAAGCATTATTCAATGCTTTCCAATCGGGAAAAACTGACGCTGGAGGTCCTAATGCATAGCGTGAGGATGTCCAGCGTCAGATAACGGACCGTCGGTTTGGATTCCGGAAGTCCCTCTAGTGGCTGTCTAGAGGAGGAGTTAACACTCAGAGGTAATTATTGCAATTTCTCAGAAACTGCAATAATTACCACTGAAGGGTTAAGGATGATAGGGCATTGCACCCAGACCACTTCAATGAGCTGAAGTAGTCTGGGTGCCTACAATGTCCCTTTAAGTAGTAACAGTAACATCACCATCATTCTCTCTCTCTCTCTCTCTCTCTCTTTCAATATATATATATATATATATATATATATATAATTATACATATTTATTAACTTTAATATTTATATATTAAATTATCATGTTTAATTTTGGATTAAAGAATTCCATAATGCGTATTGAAGTAAAAGCAGATGTAAATGTTGTTTTTTATACTTAAATTTATTAATATACTCAGTGTTTTACTTGTTATTCAAAAAGAATATAATGATGTGAGCTTATACGGTTGGATAAAGTCAAACCAACCTCATTACCCTTCAATTTAGTAACACTTTCTAACACCACCTTAAAAACGCAATTTCTCCAGACCTTTAAATCCCAATTTCCTTTCCATTTTTTCATAAGTACCTGTTAATTGCTAGACTACATCTAGGTTTTGGCAACGTATCCAAACTTTTTCCAGTCTTTTTTTTTTTTTCTTCTTCTTTATAGGGACTGGGAACAGTGCACAGTTGGAGAATGGGTATAATTTTCCAAGGGTGGGATTACAATGTTTAAAATCTCCCCAAAGGTAAGCAATTCAACTGGACATAGGCTATTCCTTCTCAAAATACGCTCACCAGTATGAAAAACCTTCTACATTCAAAAGGGTGTTATTTCTAATTAAGAGTTTTAATAGCAAAGGTGTTTTTGGAACTATTTTAGACAGTTCTCCGTAATTATTTATGGCCGTACTACAGCAGATTTGGAAATCAAATTTTAAGGAGGGTTTTAAAGACTTAAAAAGCCCTGGAAAAAGTCTGAATGTTGGAGGATGGAGAAATGAAATGTAGAGAGACTTCCTAGCGTAGTTCTTTATTTTTTGGCATTTGAGCTACTTCTTAAAATATGGGCCCCATTTTAAAAGTAGAAATATGATTTTTTTTTCCAAGTGGTTTAATTGAACAATTATATTAATCTCAGGGGAGGAATTCAGCATATATGCTGCAGTGTTTGGAATGAAGCAGTACATGCAATGATATCTTCCAAAAACCCTTTGAGCCAATCGATTCAGGCATTGAATAAAGGTCACTGCGATTAAGGCATTTTATTCTCGTGGAGTCACGAGGATTTTGGCTGCCCTCGAAACCTCAATACACATGGATAATTAATCCTACCGTAATTCCAATGAGTGAGATCCTTACAGAGATTGATTGAACAGATTATTTTTCGGCTGTGAACTGTTTTGCCCTTTTACTTTCAAAGTAAAGTAAAGAGAATGAAGAAATAATTTTAGGTATTATTGGCATAGCATGTTACCTTTAGTTTCTAAATTTAAGCAGTTTAAATATGTTGGAAAAGTCTAGAAAATAATCAAAATGAACAGGAAAAGTCATTTAGTATCAGAAACTATAGCTAGCTGAGCTTTTATAAAAAAATATATTTTTTTAATAAAGATGCTATTTTATTAAAAAAAAAGATAAACTGTTGTATTTACTTTGAAATTTGTATCTAGGTTCTATTAAGTAAAAATGCACCCTGCCACACTGCCAAAATTGTTCAAAATTATAGTTTGAGGAACATAACAAATGGTTCAATGTGTTGCCTTGTCCTCCAAGTTCCCCTAATCTCAATCTGATTGAGCAACTATGGGATGTGCTGGAAAAACAAATCCGATCCATGGAGGCTTCACCTTGCAGCTTTAAAGACTTAAAACATCTGCTGCTAATGTCTTAGTGCCAGATACCATGGGACATGTTCATAGGTCTTGAGGAGTCTTGGGGTCACTCAGAAATGTACTTATTTGCAATGAAGACATTGTCATCAGAAAACAGTCGTTGACAAGGTCAGAAATAATACATTTTCAGTAAAATAATCATGTGTTGCATTTGCTTTTGTCAAAGAATCCTCCATGCACAGCAATCACAGCCTTGCAGACCTTTGGCATTCTAGTTGTCAATTTGTTGAGGTGATCTATAGAGATTTCCCCCCAAGCTTCCTGAAGTACCTCCCATAAGTTGGATTGACTTGATGGGCACTTCTTACGGACCATGCGGTGAAGCTGCTCCCCCAGAAGCTCAATATAGCTAAGAACTAGTGACTGTACTGGCCACTTAAAAAAAACAGAATACCAGCTGACTGCTTCTGCTCTAATTAGTTATTTTATAGTTTGGATCTGTGCTTTGGGTCATTGTCCTGTTGTATAGGTAAAACTGTCTCCAATCAAATGCTGTCACCAGGGTATTGCATGACGTTGACATTGCAAAATGGAGTGATAGCCTTTCTTCTTCAAGAAGGCACCCGCAAACCATCCACCAAGTTAGCTTGATAGATGGTCCCCAGCATCTTTTCATTTGGTATGCGTCTCACAAATGTTCTTCTTTCAAACACATTGAACTTAGATTCATCTGTCCATAGCACCTTCATTCCAATCTTCCTCTGTCCAGTGTACAGGGAGTGCAGAATTATTAGGCAAATGAGTATTTTGACCACATCATCCTCTTTATGCATGTTGTCTTACTCCAAGCTGTATAGGCTCGAAAGCCTACTACCAATTAAGCATATTAGGTGATGTGCATCTCTGTAATGAGAAGGGGTGTGGTCTAATGACATCAACACCCTATATCAGGTGTGCATAATTATTAGGCAACTTCCTTTCCTTTGGCAAAATGGGTCAAAAGAAGGACTTGACAGGCTCAGAAAAGTAAAAAATAGTGAGATATCTTGCAGAGTGATGCAGCACTCTTAAAATTGCAAAGCTTCTGAAGCGTGATCATCGAACAATCAAGCGTTTCATTCAAAATAGTCAACAGGGTCGCAAGAAGCGTGTGGAAAAACCAAGGCGCAAAATAACTGCCCATAAACTGAGAAAAGTCAAGCGTGCAGCTGCCAAGATGCCACTTGCCACCAGTTTGGCCATATTTCAGAGCTGCCACATTACTGGAGTGCCCAAAAGCACAAGGTGTGCAATACTCAGAGACATGGCCAAGGTAAGAAAGGCTGAAAGACGACCACCACTGAACAAGACACACAAGCTGAAACGTCAAGACTGGGCCAAGAAATATCTCAAGACTGATTTTTCTAAGGTTTTATGGACTGATGAAATGAGAGTGAGTCTTGATGGGCCAGATGGATGGGCCCGTGGCTGGATTGGTAAAGGGCAGAGAGCTCCAGTCCGACTCAGATGCCAGCAAGGTGGAGGTGGAGTACTGGTTTGGGCTGGTATCATCAAAGATGAGCTTGTGGGGCCTTTTCGGGTTGAGGATGGAGTCAAGCTCAACTCCCAGTCCTACTGCCAGTTTCTGGAAGACACCTTCTTCAAGCAGTGGTACAGGAAGAAGTCTGCATCCTTCAAGAAAAAACATGATTTTCATGCAGGGCAATGCTCCATCACATGCGTCCAAGTACTCCACAGCGTGGCTGGCAAGAAAGGGTATAAAAGAAGAAAATCTAATGACATGGCCTCCTTGTTCACCTGATCTGAACCCCATTGAGAACCTGTGGTCCATCATCAAATGTGAGATTTACAAGGAGGGAAAACAGTACACCTCTCTGAACAGTGTCTGGGAGGCTGTGGTTGCTTCTGCACGCAATGTTGATGGTGAACAGATCAAAACACTGACAGAATCCATGGATGGCAGGCTTTTGAGTGTCCTTGCAAAGAAAGGTGGCTATATTGGTCACTGATTTGTTTTTGTTTTGTTTTTGAATGTCAGAAATGTATATTTGTGAATGTTGAGATGTTATATTGGTTTCACTGGTAAAAATAAATAATTGAAATGGGTATATATTTGTTTTTTGTTAAGTTGCCTAATAATTATGCACAGTAATAGTCACCTGCACACACAGATATCCCCCTAAAATAGCTAAAACTAAAAACAAACTAAAAACTACTTCCAAAAATATTCAGCTTTGATATTAATGAGTTTTTTGGGTTCATTGAGAACATGGTTGTTGTTCAATAATAAAATTAATCCTCAAAAATACAACTTGCCTAATAATTCTGCACTCCCTGTATGTGCTGTTTTGCCCATCTCAATCTTTATATATTTTATGGCCATTCTGAGATATAGCTTTTTCTTTGCAACTATGCCTAGAAGGCCAACGTTCCGGCGTCAGCTCTTCACTATTGGCTTAGAGTGGTGTTTTATGAGTACTATTTAATAAAGCTGCCAGTTGAGGATCTGTGAGAGGCCCTCCATTGACTTTTTACTATTGCTCAATTGTGCACCAGGTGCTCCCACTCCTCTATTCTCTTTCTATTCTGTTTAGAGTCAGCTATTCTGTACACAGCATTGGACGAGATTTTCAGTATTTTGACAATGTCATGCATGTAATAGACTTAATTTCTCAGAACAAGAATAGGTAGAGTTTCAGAAGAAAGTTCTTTGTTTGTGGCCATCTTGAGCCTGTAATCAAACCCACAATTACTGATGCTCCAGATACTCATCTAGTCTACTGAAGGCCAGTTGTATTGCTTCTTTAACCAGCACAACAGTTTTCAGTTCAGAAGTTTTTTCTACTGATTAATTAGCCGAATTCGCCTTTTTAAATTATTAACTTAACACAGGACAGATGGTTGCTAATAATGGGCCTCTTTAGATATAGGACATGAAGTCCAAAAAGCAAAATATTATTCACATTATGAACTTCAAATCAAAAAACTACAATTCAATGTTTAGTTAATAAGCCCCATTGCTCAGAACTGGAGTTTGATGGGATGCATGGTGGTACTGGCAAATAACTAATGATACCGGAGAAACTGACGGAAGCGAAGCACAGAGAGATGGACACAGGTTTCTTCAGGAAGGAAGAGATTCTTTATTGGATCACCGATCGGGACTCAGAGGGACTAATGTCACCAAAATACAACAAGTTCTGAGCCCCGGACAATAGTGCAGGCTCCTTATATAGGCATATAACTCCTCCCATATTAAGCTCCACCCACACATTCTCTTGACCAATCAATACAAGTAAGAATTAACTTCCTGCTTGACCGCATGGCTTGTCCAGCACAATGGAGGAGGGGAATACTACATCCTGTATTCTTGCACATGCTCCGTACACTACTGATCGTATCTTGCCTCGTGCAACCAACTGATCGATACGTCAGCATATGCACGTACACATGCCACGTGGTAATCTCGGCCTACTAAATTTATTTTTACCGAGATTCCACCACATTCCCCCCTTTGATGCCTCTTGATATTTCACAATTACTTGAGGCATCACTTAACCTTAGTTTGCATACACCGCAAGTTACCCTGAACCAGACCAGACTTAACTTATGATGTGAATCTTCAACACTCATCTTCCTGCATTGGTTCTCCCTGATCTAGAGCCTCATATTTATAAATTGCCATTATCTGTGCAGCAGCCTTCCTCTCTGCTATATTTTCTATCAGGCTTTGCACAGACCTAACTACTAAGGGTATAAGACACGGCAGGAGTAGACACAACATTAAAATCAGTAGGACTCCACCTACCACTGCCTTAAGCCCTCCAAACCACTCATACCAGCTACCAAACCAACTACTTGGATTATACCCTTTCCATACCTGAGTAGGCACATGCGCTAGTTTAACCATATGGCTAGTAAGCTCAGCTATTGCTTGCCCTTCGTCATCTATTTGAAGACAGCAATTGCTCAGGTTAAACTTCCCACATACACCTCCCTCTACTGCCAAAAGGTAATCCAAGGCTAATCTATTTTGGTAGACTGCTGTCCTCATCCTGGTATTATGCTTCGCTAGAAGATTGAGCGCTTGTGATGTCTCGTTAGTAATAATCTCAACCACCGCCTGTAATCGTATAATACGGTTGAGCATATAAATAGGGGTTCTATAACCAAAGGTACCATCTTCTGCCCACGTGGCTGGCCCATAATAATCTATAATACGCTGGGGAGGCCATTCATTATCTTCCCAGGCGCCTATCTCTATGGGTCCCCTTTTCTTCCTATGATTCACATCATACACTTTAACACCTAAAGTCTCACCTGTTTCAATAGGTAACAAGAAGAAGGATGGTTTGAGCATACCCAACACACATGCCCCTTCCCAGTCCTGTGGCAACTCCGAATAGGCTTTCTTACCACAGATCCAGTACAAATTTGCTGGGGCTCTCCAGGTAGATGTGATGGATAAATCAAACCACACATCCTTTAAATTGGCGTATCTAGCAAACGGGTTAGATGGTTCTGAGACATTTGAAGCCGACCACCAAGTTGTATTCTTTGTATCATCATCATAAGCTTTTTGCCCTAGACAAGTTAGTTCTCCTACAGAAGTATTATACATTATTCCTTTCCTTGCTATGCAAACATAACCTATGATGGAGGTCTTTAATCTCCACTCAGATTTACCTCTAACACTCATATGATAATCGGCTTGTGTAGATATTAGTTGGTCAACTGCCTCAGAACCGGACATTACCTCCTTTGCTTCCCAAGGCCATTGGTCTCCCATGTTAGTACCTCCACACACATAGCAGTTGGTAACATTAAGACTACCGGCAATATTTTCAGCTAAATCAATGAACAGGTTTTTAGCATTATGGGGGATCTTATTATCTATGCTCATCTCTTCATAAAAGGAATGGTATACTTGATGAGTTTGGGAGGATACCGTATCAGTCTCTATCCCTATAAACAATACTGTCCCAGGATCTAAACCCGTCCCGTATATTTGAAACCCAAATAAATTGCCATACTTGTCTAAGAACTTATCGGGGTTATTTATAAGTATATGGACTGGATTACATTCCATAGACTTACAATATGGGCTGGTAGGCAACTTAGTCACTATCATGTCTTTGTCTACTGTCTGTCCCCAAGTTGCCCACCCCACACAAGACCAATATGGGCAAAAGTTATAGTCTCTATTTGGGCATCTAGGACTCACATATTTATTTTTACTACTGGGACAAATATATTTATCATTAGACCCATACGTCCTCTCCCATCTAAGATCCCCACATACATTCCACGGCTTTCTACCACTTGATATCGCTTTACACGCATCAAATAGCAGAACACCCGAAGAATGTACGGATTCTAACACCGTCTTATTAATTAGGGTCCCCTGAGGATCTCCATTCCTGAGAGTCAACCAAATTGTACGAGGTTGATACTCCGGACTGAAGCACCTAGGTTCTCCTACTCCTAAATGACACACACTATAGTCTATATTAAGGTATCTACATCTTGATACATCTCCTTTACACTCGTATTGTGAATGCCAAATTAGGGTTTGGGAAATATGGTTACCTGTTCTTGTAGTCTTAATGCATACCTCACAGCTAGGAGTGTCGGTACCTCTACCTTCCTGAATATAAAAATACACATAAATAAACATTATCATCAACACATCTTTCGCCGTCATCCTCAGTCTTCGTCCGTGCGAAGGCACCTCAGCTTCCAGGATGTAAGGGCTGCAGGGAATGGAGTTCTGCTCGTCTTCACAGGAGTCCCTTCGAGACTTTCCCTGGCTTATACACTATACGTAGGTGGGCGGACAGGCTTTATTATGGCCTTCTCACTCACGCACCAAATCCCAAAAATAATAGAATTTTGTAATCCACAATAGTTCCTCGTTACTCCGACTGAGTCGTGCGTTTTAACCGGATCTTGCAGGGATTCTCTGGATCTGCTGTAACTTGCCAAGAATCGACTGCTGCTGGTTTAACCCTGGAGTGATGTATCCACGGAGTCACTTCGGCTACTTTTATCGCTGTAGGGGTAGACAAAAGAACAACATAAGGACCTCTCCACTTGGGCCCTAACGGTACATTATTCCACTCTTTAATCCACACTTGGTCTCCTGGATGGTAACTATGAACAGGGGGATAAATATTCACAGGTAATCTATCTTGTACCCATTTCTGTACCTCCTCCATAGTCTTACCCAACTCTACAACCTGCTGCCGGGTAATTCCTTCTCCCAACTGACTCAAGTCCCCCCTTAAGTTACCAAGTACGGGAGGTGGTCGCCCATACATGATTTCAAAAGGAGAGAGGCCCATCCTTCTGGTAGGGGTACTGCGGATTCGCAATAGAGCTATGGGTAAGAGAACGTTCCACTTAAGTTGGGTTTCCTGACACATTTTAGCCAACTGATTCTTAATAGTTCTATTCATTCTCTCTACCTTACCAGAACTCTGGGGTCTATATGCCGTATGAAGCCTCCACTTTATACCAAGCATATGAGTCAGTTGTTGTAGGCACTGATGAACAAAAGCTGGACCATTGTCCGATCCTATAGAGGGTAGTCCATATCGGGGTATTATTTCTCGTAGCAGGAATCTCACAACTTCTCCTGCTTTCTCTGTACGAGTAGGACATGCTTCTACCCAGCCTGAATAGGTGCACACAATTACCAGCAGGTAACGATGTCCACCCGATTTAGGCATCACTGTAAAGTCAATTTGTAAATTGGACATGGGGAGTCCCCCCATAAACTGGACTCCTGGTGGCTTTACTGGTCCTTGTCTTGCATTATTTTTAGCACACGTTACACATCTTCGTACAATGGCCTGAGTCAAGTTGGACAATCTTGGTATGTAGAAATGTTTTCTGAGAGATTCTTCTGTGCTGTCTCTCCCAGAATGTGTCCCGTTGTGATAATTTTGGACAATTTCTACCGCTAGTGATGCTGGTATGACTATTCTTCCATCTTCTAGCTGATACCACTTGTTCTCCAAATACTTTCCTGGTTCAGTCTTTAACCACTCCTCTTCTTGAGCTGTATAAACTGGAGTCCATTGAGACAGTGGAGTTGGTATAAGAGCAGCTATATGCCCCACATATTCCTGTCTTCCTGATTCAGCAGCACGCTTAGCTGCACTATCTGCCATCCGATTTCCTTTGGTTACATCACCATCTCCTCTCAGATGCGCTCGACAATGTATGATACCGACTTCTTTCGGCTCCCACACTGCTTCCAATAGTTGTAGGATTTCAGCTGCGTACTTGATTTCTTTGCCTTCTGAATTCAGTAGTCCTCTTTCTTTATACAAAGCTCCGTGGGCATGAGTGGTTAAAAACGCATATTTGGAGTCCGTGTAGATGTTCACTCTTAAACCTTCAGCCAATTGTAACGCTCGTGTCAGTGCTATCAATTCTGCCTTTTGTGCTGATGTTCCTTTCGCCAGTGGCCGAGCTTCTATCACCTTGTCTATTGTTGTTACTGCATATCCTGCATAGCGGATCCCTTCTTTCACATAACTACTGCCGTCGGTGTAATATTGAACATCGGGGTTCTGGATGGGAAAATCACGAAGATCTGGTCTACTTGAGAATACTTCATCCATTACTTCCAAACAATCATGTTGACTTTCAGTAGGTTGTGGCAAAAGGGTAGCTGGATTTAAGGTGTTTACAGTCTCTAAATGCACTCTTGGGTTTTCACACAACATTGCTTGATACTTGGTCATACGGCTGTTACTAAACCAATGATTTCCTTTGTAATCCAACAACGTCTGTACTGCATGTGGGACTCGTACATAAAGTTCTTGACCCAGAGTGAGTTTATCGGCTTCAGCTACTAGCAGGGCGGCTGCAGCTACGGCTCTTAGACAAGGTGGAAGTCCGCTGGCCACTGCATCCAGTTGCTTAGACATATAGGCAACAGGTCTTTGCCATGATCCCAAGTACTGTGTCAATACTCCCACAGCCATTCTTCTTTGCTCATGTACATACAGGTAGAATGGTCGTGTGTGATCAGGTAGACCTAATGCTGGGGCACTCATCAAAGCCTTCTTCACATCTTCAAATGCCGTTTGCTGTTCTTGACTCCATAAGAAGGGGTCGTGCTCTGTACCTTTGATAGCTGCATACAGAGGTTTTGCCAGTATCGCGTAGCTGGGAATCCATATCCTACAGAAGCCTGCTGCCCCCAAGAATTCTCGCACTTGTCTTCTATTCTTGGGTATCGGTATTTGGCACACAGCTTCTTTTCTCTCTGGCCCCATAATTCTTTGACCTTCAGAGATATGGAATCCCAGATATTTGACAGTTGGCAAACACAACTGAGCCTTCTTTCTAGACACCTTGTATCCTGCCTTCCAGAGAATGTGTAGTAGATCGTGCGTTGCTTGCTGACAGATTTCTTTTGTAACTGCTGCTATCAACAAGTCATCTACATACTGTAACAATACACACTCTCCCGGGATGGACTCGAAATCCAGTAGATCTTGACTTAGAGCTGAACCAAATAGGGTAGGTGAATTTTTAAACCCTTGGGGCAGTCTTGTCCAGGTCATTTGGCGTTTTGAGCCCGTTACAGTGTTCTCCCATTGGAAAGCGAAAATACATTGACTTTCTGCGGCAATTTGGAGGCAAAAGAAGGCATCTTTGAGGTCTAAGACTGTAAAGTAAGTAGCCCCGCCCGGAATTAAAGCAAGCAGGTTATATGGATTGGGTACAACTGGATGTATACTAACAACCGCATCATTGACTGCTCTCAAGTCCTGCACAGGTCGATACTCATCTGTACCGGGCTTTTGAACAGGCAGCAATGGGGTGTTCCAGGGGGAAGTACAGAATTTTAGGATACCATACCGTATGAACTTATCCAGATAAGATTGGATGTTTTTCTTAGCCTTCTGCGGGATGTGGTATTGTCTTAGGCTTACTGGATAAACCCCAAGTTTTAATTCAATTTTAATAGGTGGAATATTGCGGGCCAGTCCTGGTGGGTTGTTCTCTGCCCAAACTCCTGGTATGTTGAATAATGACTCATCACTCCTAGGGTTTTGGCTAGTCAACGCTGTATAAAGTCGCCACTCTTCTTCCTTTGGTACAGATAATGTCATAATACCTGAAGGTCCATTAAACTTTAAGGATGTTGTTCCATTTGGTAGGAACGTAATCTGTGCTTGTAATTTAGATAGCATATCACGTCCCAGCAATTGGACTGGACATTCAGGCATATAAAGGAATTGATGTTTTACTACGTGGCCTCCCAATGTACAGAGTCGACTTTTAAGAACCGGTTTTTCAGCACTCCTTCCAGTTGCTCCTATTACAGTAATAGTCCTTCCAGATGGAGGAGCAACTAGATTAGTCACCACTGAATGTTCAGCACCAGTGTCGATCATGAACGCACTCCTTTTTCCCCCTATTGATACATCGACCATAGGCTCCGCTCGACCAAGGGGGATGGAGCCCGGTCGGTATCAATAGTCCTCCATGACCGTGTCAGCCAATCCTACAAAGTCCCTGCCTTCTCTATCGCGGGACCTTTGCGCTGCTGGGAAATACCTATCTTCCCTAACACTTCCTCTGTTCCCATTGCTCCCTCTATTACCATTACTCCCTCCGGGGCCTCCTCTACCTCTCGCTCTGCCTCTAAAGTTTCCGTAACCTGCCCTGGGTTGGTCTCTCTAGTGGGTTCCAAATTTACACGCCTTCCCACTTAGCCAAGATAGGTTGAGAGCTAGCGAACCGAATTTACACAGGTGCCGCTTAGTCTCCCGGTCCCTCCGACCTAGCGAATGTAATATACACCCTAGAACGCTAGTCTAGACAAGACACCGGTGTCCGGCTAGGGCTATTTACACAGGACCCCGCCTGACTAACCAAATCAAACGGTCTGACTAAAGAGCGTTCGATTGAGCGGTGCACCTTCGCTCCTTCCCTCCGACAGAGGGGGCAGATTCCATACACAAATAACCCCTTATGGGCCTACCGCACAATCGGTATACCCCTAGTGGGTCTGCCGTCTAAAACAGCAGTTGTCTTACCTCCTCGTTCCTGAACCTGAGTTCACACTCATCGACGGGGACACCCCAGCACTTCTCACGTAGAGGCCGATGATCTCCTGGACAACAGACCAGTGGCGCCGAGAGGAAGGGAGGTCCACGCAGAAGTTCAGGGGTGCAGCCGTAGAGAACGTGGGCAAAGATAGACCGTCTCACGCCTCTGCCTCTCAGCTACCGTTGAACGATGAGCTTCCCGGCCAATGCACCAAATGATACCGGAGAAACTGACGGAAGCGAAGCACAGAGAGATGGACACAGGTTTCTTCAGGAAGGAAGAGATTCTTTATTGGATCACCGATCGGGACTCAGAGGGACTAATGTCACCAAAATACAACAAGTTCTGAGCCCCGGACAATAGTGCAGGCTCCTTATATAGGCATATAACTCCTCCCATATTAAGCTCCACCCGCACATTCTCTTGACCAATCAATACAAGTAAGAATTAACTTCCTGCTTGACCGCATGGCTTGTCCAGCACAATGGAGGAGGGGAATACTACATCCTGTATTCTTGCACATGCTCCGTACACTACTGATCGTATCTTGCCTCGTGCAACCAACTGATCGATACGTCAGCATATGCACGTACACATGCCACGTGGTAATCTCGGCCTACTAAATTTATTTTTACCGAGATTCCACCACACTAATGCATTATCGTTGCTTTAAATCATGCAATGTATGCCTACCAACATTGGGAAGTATGAGATTGGATAAAGTGGGCGGGCCCTGAGGGGGCGGTGCCAGTGATGCAACTCATGTCATTGGTGATATCCATAATGATGAGGCGTCAGCCTGGCATCAAAATGCTAGGCTGACAGAAAGCCTCCCGGTTAGCCCCCAATATACAAACCAAGCAGACAGCACTGCTAAAGCACTCTTCAAGATACTAGTACCCTCCATACTGCTCACTCTCTGCTGCCCAAAGAATGTAATTGTTGTACAATGCCAGACATGCCAACAGTCCCGATTTCGGGATTCAGTCCCACCAATCTGATTTTGTTTCCTGATGGGATGCATCATACTTGAAATACATATATCTAGGTTGTTTTACTGGAACAAATGCTTTTGAAGCAATTTCAGACAAAGAGAATCAATATATGAATGCCATTCGGTTTGCCCAATACAGTTGTAAAACTTTGGATGAACAACATTTGTTTCTGTAATATTACAGTGGTAAGGTATATATATATATATATATATATATATATATATATATTTTTTTTTTAAAGAAACATTCATGTTTTTCTTCCAAAGGATTTTAAGTGCAATATATGTGTAGTTTCTCTTAGTAAACACAAGGTGGCCCATTACATCCATTTCTGGATATCTGCACAGACGTTCACACCGGGAAACAAAAGATAGTTTGTATCTTCATTGTCATTCAGTCCCAACAAGATGATCATTGTCAAGGTTACAGCATGAGCTGATTCACTTACTTACTAATATTGAATTAACCTTTTTATGCAAAAGGTGCAAACAGATAATTTCTTCATAATAAACTACACACTGCTCCGACACGCAAACCTATTTATTCACTAAATAATGAGTTCTGGTGCATTTACAATAACTCGTTCAAAAGTAGGCCAAAACATTCACCTAAGTTGTAAGTAGTTTAATTTCTTGTGACAGTTTCCAAATCATTTTTAACTGTCCATGTCCAGGTAAAGTAGATTGTAGGTGTACAAAACAAAGATTAAAAGGTTACTCCAATCATTATAATCACTGGCCTGGTTCCTTGGTAATGGGGCAAATTGTTTAGCAACAGTTTACTCCCTTATCTGTGTCCCCGCCAGGCTCTGAGGCTCTCTGGTGGTCTGGTGATGCACTTCTGGTTTTGGCAGAGGTCCAGAAGCCGCAGACTCACCAGCATACTCTGTAATGAAATTTGAATTGAATTTACATTAGCCAGCCCGTAACTCTAGTTCCGGGCAGGCTGATGACACCTCCGTGACTCTCCCGGTGATGGAGCTGCAGAGGGGTTAAACTGAAATTCCAAGACTGCAGTCACCATGACTACTTCAAGTCACTGATGTGGTCATGATACTTGGAGCAACTCCTTAATAAAGTAAATGATTATAGCGATTCAGATTTAAAATTTTCATAAATCTTGTTGATCTCACATCATTGGACAGCAGTTTGAATTCATCAAAGAGGTTCCCAGAAATTCGGTTAATTGTGTTTTAGAGTAATCTACAATATAAGACATGTTTGTGTCTTTGGACCACTTTTCTCATCTTTTGAGGAATGGTGACTGGGTTACACAGGCCCTTAGTAATTTTCGACACGTTTCATATGAAAAATGACATAAAACTGTGTTCAGATATTCAATCTTGTGAGTAGAGATTAATACAATTTTGTTGGGAACATTACTTAGTATCACATTCACATGCGAAAGATGGAGCTCTGTGTTTTTCAGTGTTTCATCTGAGAACAAAATCACAGTTTGGACAAATTGAACGACTTGAACGGTTATTCATGAAACCAAGATTTAGCAGGAACAGAGTAGGGAATTAAAAATGTTAGACAAAAACGACTGAATTATATGGGTTTTTCCCCATTTTTTTTAAAATTAGATTTGCTTTATTTGACCAGAAATGTGACATTCCATCATAGACAATCATTAAGCCATGATTTAACAAATACCCACATTAAAATCCTTAATTCGAGCTTTCAATAAATGATAAACCATCTTCATCTAACTGTTTGTGAATTGTGGAGAAATGAGAACTGAACTGAAAAAATAGCCAAGCTATGACCATTGAAAAGGTTTTTTTAATTTAAAAAAAAGCAATTCTCCTTTCAAGCCACCAAAATACACTTTGAAGTGAGCAAACCCTATTGGGGTATATTTTAATAATTGTCAAAAGGCAGAGAATTGCAAAATGAATTGTTAATATACACTGATCAGTCACAACATTAAAACCACGTGCCTGATATAATGTAGGTGCCATTTGTGCTGCCAAAGCAGCTCTGATCCGTCGTGGCGTGGACTCCACAATTCCTCTGAACGTGTCCTATGTTATCTGGCAGCAAGACATTAGCAGCAGATACTTTAAGTTCTACAAGTTGTGAGGTGGGACCTGCACGAATTGTTGTTCCAGCATATCCCATAGATGTTTAATTGCATTGAGACCTTGGGAATTTGGAGGCCAAAGCAACACTTCAAACTCTTGAACAATTGTTGCAATGTGAAATAATGCCTGATCCTGCTGAAACAGTCAACTGCATGTAGGTAACACCATTGCCATGAATCGGTGCACGTGGCCAGCAACAATCTATTTTCATATAGCTATGGCTAGACAACTGGGGCAAAGCATTTAAAAAATGGCAAGTCTTGTGGGAGTTTAGAGTATGAAGTGGTTTGTGCCTACCAAAAGTGGTGCAAGGAAGGACAACCAGTCAGGGTCATGGGTATGCAAGACCCATTGATGTATGTGGTGTGTGTCAAAGTAAATTACACATCAATGCCAGGACCCAAGGCTTTACAGCAGGGCATTTCCCAGAGCATAACACTGCCTGTGTCAGCCTGCCTTCCTCCCATAGTGCATCCTGCTATAATCCCATTGAATTTGCTTTTGGCAGTTTCCAGGGGTCATCATGGGCACTTTGACCGGTCTGCGGCAATGCAACCCCATATGAGGCAAACTGGGATGCACTGTGTGTTCTGACACCTTTATATCATGGCCAGCATTACGTTTTTCAGCAGTGTGAGCTACAGTAGCTCGTTTGTGTGATCAGACCACACTGTGTGAGCCTTGGGTGCCCATGACTCTGATGCTAGTACAGCATTTGTCCTTCCTTGCACCACGCTTGGTAGGTACTAACCACTTCATACCAGGATCACCCCACAAGACGTGCCTTTTTGGAGATGCTCTGACCCAGTCGTCTAGCCTTCACTATTTTGTCCCCTGTCAAAGTCACTCAGTTTTTCCTGCTTCCAACACATATAATCCAAGAACAGACTGTTCACTTGCTGCCTAACATATCCTGCCCCTTGACAGATGACATTGTGATGATATAATCTAGAATGTAAGCTAATTGAGCACGTCCAGTTGTCTGGTTACAATTACATGTCTGTTAGTCCACCCATTGTACAGCGCTACAGAACCTGATGGCGCTATATAAATAATAAAATAATAATCAATAGTATTCACTTCACATGTCAGTGGTTTTAATGTTGTGGCTGATCAGTGTATACTCTGTAGAAGCGACAAACAAGGATCTTGGTTCCATTTCCATAAAATAAAGGATACATGGCTAGAATAGTGTTAAGCCAAACAGCTTACGTGTATGATCGATTATTGTTAAGAGATACCTAAAACATGTTTTAATTTAATTATGGAAATTTACAGAATGCAATCTCTCTGTTGCCAAACAGTCTAAATTAGGTGCAGAACTGCATTAGAATGTATGCGACACATCTGATGGTACAATTTCTCTCACATTGCAATAAAAATTCTGACAATTAAAAAAAAGCAACAACATTGTATACAAGAAATTAGCACCTTTATAATATGCAGCAGATGCAGCAACAACTTGCGGATGAGTTGTGAGTAATCTGTTCATATTTTATTTTTTTTAAATACACATTCACAAAATTCTATCAGGAGTGTAATATACATGTTTGTAAATGTACTATATTGCATAGTAAATAAAGCTGCTTGGCTCAAACAAGGCAACTGTATTGCCCAGAGCCTGTCAGATTTCACACTAAAAAATGAAAAGTGATCGTGATACCTAATCTAAATCATTAAAGGGACACTATAGTCACCTAAATTAATTTAGCTAAATAAAGCAGTTTTAGTGTATAGATCATTACCCTGCAATTTCACTGCTCAATTCACTGTCAGTTAGGAGTTAAATCACTTTGTTTCTGTTTATGCAGCCCTAGCCACACCTCCCCTGGCTATGATTGACAGAGCCTGCATGAAAAAAAAAAAAACTGGTTTCACTTTCAAACAGATGTAATTTACCTTAAATAATTGTATCTCAATCTCTAAATTGAACTTTAATCACATACAGGAGGCTCTTGCGGGGTCTAGCAAGCTATTAACATAGCAGGGGATAAGAAAATCTTAATCAAACAGACCTTGCAATAAAGAAATCCTAAATAGGGCTCTCTTTACAGGAAGTGTTTATGGAAGGCTGTGCAAGTCACATGCAGGGAGGTGTGACTAGGGTTCATAAACAAAGGGATTTAACTCCTAAATGGCAGAGGATTGAGCAGTGAGGCTGCAGGGACATGTTCTATACACCAAAACTGCTTCATTAAGCTAAAGTTGTTCAGGTGACTATAGTGTCCCTTTAATGGCTTTTATTGAAGTCTGCCCCACTTCTAGGGAACGTCCAAACGAGAAAAAACTCCCCCAAAAGAATATCCTAGAAAGAATAAAGGAAACAAACTTGCAGCTTTTAAAAAATACAAACAAAGACTTAAAAGAATGGCGCCATTTAGAAATATCATGGTGGGGTAGAGTTAACACTTTGAGATCTTACGTTCTGCCTAAGTGGATTTATTTGTTTAGGATGGTGCCATTTATTATTCCTATACCATGGCTAAAAATTATCAAATCTTCTTTTGCCAATTTCGTCTGGAGGGGGAAAAAGCCTAGAATAAAAATGAATACTATGAGCTGCAATATAAATAAAGGGGGACTAGGCTTCCCGAATATTGAAAGATATTATGATGCTGGGATAATGTATCATATGGCAATGTTGCAAAAAGAGATTTATCCAAAAGAAGTATGGTGGAGGATTGAAACAGATCTATGTCAAACTAAAAATCTGTCTAATATCATATGGAATAATAAGGTATGCGATAATTCATTATCATTTGTGTTGAATCAAATAATTCCCATATGGGAAAAAGTAAAAAAGAAAATAGACATCAAGAATAGGATCTTGGGTTTCCAAGATATAGAATGTCTTGAAACGGATATAATGGATATATCGCTAAAAGTTTGGAAAGTTGTAAATATTAGAAAGGTTGAAGATCTAATGGTGAATAATGAATTAAAGACCTTTGATATATTAGTTAGGACAATGTCCCTTCCAAATCGAGAGGCTTTTTCATACTTAAGAGTTAAAAACTGGGGGCGTGGCTTGGACGCCGGGAAAGATGGCGGCGTAATCCTAAAGCTCCCCGTAGGCTCAGTGATATTCCTCGCCTAACTAGCACCTACGACCGCAATAATGGGCAAGACACACAGGTCATCACATGCCAGCACCCCCAGGGAGTCTCAGCCGACAGGTATGCGCCAGTACCTCCTGACACAGGCTGTTCAGGCCTCCCAGGCCTCGAATGACTCGGAGGCCTCGGGCCTCTCCCGGGCGCCCTCACCACAAGAGAGCCTCCCCGGCAGGGCCTCCCACACCCCAGGTCCCCAAACAATGCAACCGGACTGGGTAGACTTGATCCGCAATCTACCAACCAAAGCGGACCTGAAGGAAGCAAACGCCGCGCTACACAAGTCCATCACGGGAGAGCTACACGCTCTCAGGGAGGACATACAAGGTATCCAGCACAAGATGGCCCAATTAGAAGCAGACTGTGACCACATGGCGTTGGCGCAGACCGCGAATACGGGCATACTCCAGCAACATGTGACGCAACTTCGCCAAATGGCACTCCACGTGGAGGACTTGGATAACCGCGGGAGGAGACAGAACATACGAATCAGAGGCCTGCCGGAGGAACTCGATCAGACCACCCCGCTACGTGACACCCTCAGGGAAATATTCAACAGCCTCCTGGATACGCCAAAACCTACACCCATTGAATTTGTCAGAGCCCATAGAGCTCTCAGGCCACGGGGCCCACCTGAATCCCCCCAAGGGACGTCATCTGCTGCCTGGCCCACTTTCAGACGAAAGAGGACATACTCAGAAGAGCAAGAGACACCAAACAAGTTCTCATACAAGGAGTAGAGATACAGCTTTATCCGGACCTGTCACCTGCAACATTGGCGTACCAATGAGCACTGCGCCCCCTCACACGGGTACTGCAAACCAACAAGGTCCGGTACCGCTGGAATTTCCCCACTGGACTACAGTTCACTGTGAAAACCGAAGGAGATCTAAGTGACTTACGACGGGAACTTCAGCTCCCCCCGATACAACTAACACAGTCCGACCCGATGGCCTTTTACTCCTTCCCCCTGGAAACCCACCAGCGGGAATAGGAGAACCAGGCTGCAGGCTACCCGACCGTCGGGAGCATCCCAGTGAGAAACCTTGAACTGTACCGACTAGAGCCAGCCACCCCGGAGGCCTACACAGCCTCACCTGACAACATGGACGCTCTCAGCCACTAAGAGACTATGAACGTTGTACCCTGCGGATACATCAAAACACCAAGACCTCCATCCAACCGCAAGTACACCACCCTCTGGGTGACCCTCACCGACCACTTACCTTGGGGCACAGACATTGGGCACTCTGGGAGGAGGGATGTTCACGGGTAGCATGCTAAAGGCCCATGGAGGCCGATATACACTCCACCACACCAACCCCCTTCACGCAACAGAAGGCCCTTGAGGAGGGTAGAGAAACGGAGGTGGTAGGACCCTGGGAAGCGAGGTGATACCCACACACGGGCCACGCAGGAATCCTGAACCTAATACCCTCACATGTAGACCACCCAGATCACGGAGCCACTCACTTGGGTTTAGCGGGACGCGGGGGGCTGTCGCCCTGGCAGGGCCCCGCTGCTGGAGGCCGCCCGACCTGTGACAAACTTTGGGGAGCAGGGAGGGGGCCACACCGGCGGGGCCCGTCTGGGGGGATGGGTCAACGACACAACCTGCAGACAGGGCCGAGGGGGGGGGGAGACGAACATACATATCCTGCAGGGAGGGAGGGCCTGTGCCGGGGAACCAGATGGGAGGGGAACCAGGCCGGGCAGGGTACAACCACAGGGGGACAATGCCCTCACCACTACCATAGCAGCGGGGAGCAGAGCCACACACACTTGCCTGCAACACTGAGAGATAGCCCTAACGCACCCAAAAACCCATACCACCTGGGGTAATGATTACTTGTGGGCAGGGGGCCAGAAACCTCGATAGCGGGGTCCACTATGGGGCTTGAGATCATGGCCACCAGACAAGCTGATTGATGAAGGGGACAAACGCACAACCCATGAGGTCTACTGCATATATCCCTACCTGTTCTTGTTTTGAAAACGTTATAATATGGTTAACTTGTTATGATTTCTGATTTATAATAATCTGTTTAACCCCTTAAGGACAATTGACATGTGTGACATGTCATGATTCCTTTTTATTCCAGAAGTTTGGTCCTTAAGGGGTTAAGTATGCTCATTGCGCAAACGACTGACTCAATAACCCGACCATTGCCAGACGCCCATACAGGCCTTGGGGCCGACCTAACTGAAGGCGAGGAATACTGAAACGCACACGTTACGACAACACACAGGAGCCGCAAAGGGAAGCCACGGACCTGTACTGATCACTGCGACACCAGAGAGAATCGCTAGTGATAGACTGGATGCAGATACGAGCTGCGAGACAAACCCGGCATCCTGCCAAAGCCTCAGGGCATTAGGCACCACCCAGAAGGTGAGCAAACCGCACGAACCACCGATGGTGGCGTGCGTCGCTGCTCCCCGACGCCTACACCCAACCGTCACTCAATAGTGACGTACCCCTTAGAGGGTACCTAAAACCTCCATTGTCACACCCCCCTGATTCCCCCCCAACCCACACACCCTCTTTTTGACCCCATACCACCCACACCACATCCCCGGACACCCCGACCCCTCCACACACTACAGACATAACCAGAAGGGGACGACGCTCAAGACTTTACCCCACCTACCCAAACCAGACAACATGACATTAATCCCGGACCACCTCACTATCCTCACCATTAATGCGAAGGGACTAAACAAACCAGAGAAACGGTCAGGGGCCCTGAGAGACTTCCACAACCTAAAAGCCTCGATTGTCATGATCCAAGAGACACACTTTAGTAAGGGAGCCAGACCTAAGCTGTCCAACCACCACTTCCCACATGAATACTACAGTGACTACCAAGGAGGGAAAGCCAGGGGAACAGCAATACTCATAAACAAACGGGTGCCGTTCCAGGAGAGGGGGTGCTTGTCGGACGATGAGGGTAGGTACCTGTTTCTCAAGGGGAAGATCGTAGGCCAACAATACACACTTGCGAACATCTATGCCCCTAATAGACGACACTACTGTTTCCTTCTTCGCACATTATGAAAACTCCAAGACTTCGCAGAAGGGGTACTCATACTGGGGGGAGACTTCAATATAGCACTAGACCCCACATGGGACTGCTCAAATGGCACGTCCCATATCCCACCCCAGCAACTACAATCTCTCAAATCCCTACTCCGCAAACACCGACTCCGAGAGCCCACCACCCAGACGAAAGAGACTACACCTTCTTCTCCCACCCACATAGCTCCTACTCCCGACTAGACCATTTCTGCACCACTCACTATAACCTATCCCTAGTGAAAGAAGTGATTATTGGAACGGCGACTTGGTCAGATCACGCCCCAGTAATGCTTAATCTTAAATCTCCACTGTTGTCCACTACTTACTAACCAGGACAAATCTCACAGCCCAAATCAGGGAAAAAATCAGAGACTACTTTGCTGATAACACCCCTGAACAGACTTCCCCAACGATCCGTTGGGAGGCCCATAAAAGTGTCATCAGGGGCCACTTCATAGAACAAGGGGCCAAGCTTAAAAGACAAGCTGAAGCTAGACTCACCGAACTTCTGGCCGACATACAAAAGACGGAAGAACTCAACAAACTCACACAACACTGCTCCCACCAAACGCGATTACTGCAACTTAGACGTGACCTCACCACACTATTACAATCTAGACACCACAGAGATGCGGTTAGACACCAAGCTTTCTTTTCCCTACACGGAAATAAGAGTGGCAGACTCCTACCTACGATGCTGAAAAAAAAGAGACAGCGGACGTACATAGACAGAATCAGGGACAAACACAAGACCCTGCACCGTCTCCCGACTGACATCCTGATGGCGATCCAAACATACTACTCGAACCGGTACACCCTACCACAGCCACAAACCGAAACAGCAAAAACACGACTGCGAGAATCCATTCGGACATACCTCTCAAGATACCCGCTGCCGACTCTGGAAAGCGAGGTATCCACGCTCATAGACGAGCCAATCACACTAGAGGAACTAGCGCTCGCAATTAAACAAACTAAGCAGGGCAAAAGCCCATGCCCCGACGGTCTCCCGACAAAATATTACAAAACCTTTGCCGAAGACCTATACCCACCTATGCTGGAATCCTTCAACGCAGTAAGGTCAGCAACTACCTAAACAGGCCCTGACTGCCCACATCACCATCATCCCTCAAGAGGGCAAGGACGAAGAAATATGTGGAAACTACAGGCCAATATCACTCATCAACTGTGACATCAAATTACTGGCCAAAATCCTGGCGACGCGGCTTACGATGCACATCCCGTCACTGGTCCACCCTGACCAGGTGGGGTTCGTGGCGGGACACGAGGCGAGGGATAACACTATAAGGGTGCTCGCCCTCATGCACGGGAGGGAGCGGGGAGTCGGGGGCCTTCTCCTGCTATCAACAGATGCGGAGAAGGCCTTCAACAGGGTGTGCTGGACATACCTTTTCGAAACACTGACACACATGTCCAACACTGAAATCTCACTCCCCAATATCCTAAAAGCCTTTCAGACATTTGGAGACGTCTCCAACCTGAAAATAAACTATACTAAGTCCTATCCTCAATGTTAGCGTACCGGCCTAGCGGGCCGAGCCCCTAAGCCAGAGCTTCCCTTTCCAATGGGCAGACCACAAGATACGATACTTGGGTACCTGGTTGACTAAGAAAAGCGGTGATCTCTTCCGGGAAAACTTTGCCTCTATGTTGGCAACATTCCAAAAGTACATGAGAGACTGGACATACCCACACATATCATGGCTGGGAAGGGTCCAGGTCATAAAGATGAACTTCCTCCCATGCCTCCTGTACCTTCTCCGGGCCATCCCCATCACAATCCCCAAACCATTCTTTAAGTCCCTTAAAACCGCAATGGCCAACTACATTTGGAATGGCAGGAGACCCAGGATGAAGCTCACCACCCTCATGCAGCCCAAAGACAAGGGAGGCTTAGCCCTCCCGGACTTCCACCTCTACTACATAGCCACACATCAGAGAGTGATGGAGTGGTCAAAGGAGGGGGTGCACAAGCTTTGGAAAACGGTGGAGGAGGTGGAAGCGGTCAGACCACTCTCCTCGATACCTTGGGGCCAGATGGCCACAGGGGGAAGGGAGCTATCCATATACACCAAACACACCCTAAGTGTGTGGCGAACAGCCTCGAAGTTAGGCAACCTGGCACAATACTCCTCTCCTACCGCTGACACATAACGACGAATTCCCACCTGGACTAGACCCAAAGGCGTTTAAGGACACCTTATCGACCCACACCCCACGCCTACACCACATACTGACGAAAGGAAAATGCAAACCATTAGTCGACATGCCCACCCACCTTCCTACATCACTTCAAACATGCCCAGCTAGCCAGCTTTGTCCTCACCCTGCCACAGGGACTAGCTCTCACTAGAGACTGGACCACATTCGAGACGGTGTGCCTACACCCAGACCCCATGCCTCACGGAGTATCCTTCCTATACACTATGCTCCAAACTGAGACCCCTACAGCACGACCTCTCTTCATGGGCAGATGGGAGACAGCCCTAAACAAAACGTTCTCAGAAGCGGAATGGGAAACCATCTGCTACTTTACACACCACTGCTCGGTATACAGCAGAACACAAGAGACGGCATATAAATGACTAACAAACTGGTACCGGACACCACATCTCCTCCATAGTATAGACCCTAACCAAACCGAACTATGCTGGAGATGCGAAAAAGAGACAGGCACCATGAGACATATCTGTTGGGATTGTGAGGCAATCAAACCATATTGGAAGGAAATACATAACATATTAGAGAAGTTCTCCGACGCGCCACCCCCCCTGGAACCGGCGGCAATGCTACTACACCACACACCCGTCCCCAGATCTAAATACAAGAAATCCATGACCGTAAGAATACTTAAAGTAGCCAAACAAGTCCTCCCCCTATTTTGGAAACAAAAGATAACGCCCCCACTCCAAACCTGGTTCGCCCAAATGGAAGAACTCAGGAAAATAGAAGAATTGACCATGACGGCCATCACCACCCCCACGACCTACGCAGAGACATGGACACACCGCAAAAGACAACTTCCAACTCAAACTCCGACCCACTGACCACCGGGACACCAGCAGAGGACACCCCGACCACAACCCCCAAACCCCACTGGACCATTGACCGATGACCCCCCTTGCTGCTCACAGACATCCACACCCCCATCCCTCCCCAACACCACCCCATACCTACCCCACACACACCTTTCCCCCACCCCCATATTCCAAGTTGCGAACACAACGCTGGAGGCCACCGGAAATACTGAAGCCAGTCAATGAACACAGGCCATCTGATAGACGAGACACACAACATAGCACACCACGACTACGACCCTAAAACGGTGGCCCAATGGGACACGAAAGGCCAAAACACACGAAAAAGGGCCCTATGAGACAGACTACTCCTCCCAAACAAAGACATTCCTGACGCGTAGTGTTGAACCACACTGCTAAGCCATGAAAGAAACGTATGTGCTCTCAAACACCAAAAACAGTAAACCTAACTGTAACTGAAAACGCGGACCCCTGATAACTAGAGCAGCACCTAAATAAAAGACAGCCAGGTGACCAAAGGGACCGAAAGACCCACACAACCACGACGACCCACGGGACACGGCGGTGATCACAACCCCCAAATACCGGGGACCCCTAACTTAGAACCAAGCAATAACATACCACAGACAGGGCCACCACACGCATCAATACACAACAGAGAGACTCACGCCTCCACCCACACCTAGACATGATGAAAACCCCACCTGACCCCCCCCACAACCGGGAACCGAACACCCCCCCCCATACACCCCCAACCGAAACAATGTTATAATAACAAAAATACAAAATAAGGCAACTGCCTATGTTATATAACCGTATAAATACAAAGGGGACCTGCGAGTCCACCATGATGTTCTTTGTAGTGCTAAATCAGAGAAGACCTGCGAGTCTCGAAAACCAAACACAAATAAAAGTTTCGGAGGCCTGCGTGCCTTTCTAGTTGCCGTATACACGGAGACCTGCGAGTCCCAAAATGCATACAGCTGACTAACTCTTGTTATATAATGAAAATGAAAATAAAAATCATATTCATAAAAAAATAAAAAGAGTAAAAAACTATTTGAAGAACAAATCAATTATGAACAATGGAGAATCATACCATATATTAAAAACAATCTTTAATAGGAAAGATTCAAAGAATCTTTTTGCAAAATGTACAAAATTACTTGATATTACAAAAACAGAGAACTTTCCAACAGCATTAAAAAGTTGGGAAAAAGCTCTGAACTGCCCCATAGAATTAGAAGAGTGGTATGAAGCAATAATTAAAGTAAATCAATATGTGCACAGTCTCTCCTTAAAGGACCACTCTAGTGCCAGGAAAACATACTCGTTTTCCTGGCACTAGAGTGCCCTGAGGGTGCCCCCACCCTCAGGGACCCCCTCCCGCCCGGCTCTGGAAAGGGGAAAGTGTTTAAAACTTACCTTTTTCCAGCGGTGGGCGGAGAGCTCTCCTCCTCCGATCCTCCTCTTCTCCTCCCCGTCAGCTGAATGCGCACGCGCGGCAAGAGCTGCGCGCGCATTCAGCCGGTCACATAGGAAAGCATTCATAATGCTTTTCTATGGACGCTTGCGTGCTCTCACTGTGATTTTCACAGTGAGAAGCACGCAAGCGCCTCTAGCGGCTGTCAATGAGACAGCCACTAGAGGAAATAGGGGAAGGCTTAACCCATTCACAAACATAGCAGTTTCTCTGAAACTGCTATGTTTATGAAAAAATGGGTTAACCCTAGAAGGACCTGGCACCCAGACCACTTAATTAAGCTGAAGTGGTCTGGGTGCCTAGAGTGGTCCCTTAATGGTAACATTTTACAAAGTGATCAATAAATGGTATTTGGTACCTTCAAAAATGTCAAGAGTGTTACAATATAATAACGATCTATGTTGGAGATGGTAAGAAACTAAGGGGGATTATCTCCACATATGGTGGCTTATGGCTAAATCATTACTGTGTAGTTTAAATGATATAAAAATAAAAGCGACACCAGAAATTATGTTGTTGCACTTGAGATGGCCTTCCCTTAGCAAAACGAATCAAGTTCTGACAACACACTGCCTGGTAGCGGCAAAGATTATTATTGCCAGGAATTGGAAAAATGCACAGCCGTTTAATGAGTTACAGCTCATTCAACAATTGAAATATCAGATTCAAATGGAAACAGGGTTGAATAAAATAAAAAATCAATACAAGGACTGTGATAAATGGGTAAATTGGCTAAAAAAAATTGGAGCAACTAGAGAGGGAACTATGAATAGTGACTTAATAAGCCCTAGAGAGATAAGAACGAAATGTACATTACTCCTCACAATAAACAATAAAAACGACTGACTTTGTTGGAAGATACGGTGTGAATGAAGGTATGAATGTGTTAATTTTTCTTTTTTTTCTTTCTGTTTTGAAGATTTGCTGGGTCCCCCCCCCCCCCCCCCCCCCGCCCTCCCCCACTCCCACTTTGTCTCTTTGGTAAGGTGATACCCCTCAAGGAATACCAATAAGAAAGAAAATAAATTAATTTATAAAGTTTAAATAAATAAGGGAATTTTCATTAATAAACAAAATAGAGGAGATAGGGATGAGCCAGTAAATATTTATGATGACTAATATACCAAGCCATAAATGATGAAATATTCAAAATGATAAAACGGCAGGTATGGTCTGAAATATAAGAAAAAAAAAAGAATATCAAACTCTCACCTTTAAAAGAAACACACAGTTAGCCCTTCCCCACCTCATCCTGGATGTTGTTCAGAAATTCTGCACACATTGATCAGTGAGTTTTACTGTTTATTTTTTGTCATGTTATTTCTAAGTCTAGGTGTTGGAGTCATCGTAGATCGGTGTAGGCCCTACTGCAATGAGGGGGGTGGAAGACAAATGCAAAAAGCCAGAAATGTAATTCTTAGTCTTTTAGAGTCGGCTTTGTGGCAGAGGCATTTGGGAGTTATTGTAATATATTTCATTTCACATTTAAATGCAAAGCAAAACCAAATCAATTGTGAACTTGCCAAATTTGTCAAAATCATTTACTAACCGGTAAATAACCACCGAAACAGTTGTCTCTTACATTAGCAATGACCGGCTATTTCCCTGCTAAAAATGCAGGCGGCACTTTTATGAACTGATAAGTAACGTCATTCAAAGATTTCAAATCCCCAAAAGAGGTTAAAATGGGATGATAAAGTAAGCCACCATGTTAGATTAGAAAACTACCATATTGGATGCCGTTGTTGACTCATTAACTACCACTAACTATTTCAGTTAGTTGGAAACTGGAATCGACAAAGTAGCAACTGATAACTCTCAGTATATGCTATATATAAAACCATGCAATCTATATTTCAGACAATTTAAGGAAACCTCTCAGAGTTTCTTGGTGGAAATGCTACGACATCTATGTATAGTGTCCTGGTAGAGTTGCTATGGCAGCACCAACCCATTTATATTGTCCTGGTAGAGTTGCTTTAGCAATGAATTGGGGAACAAAGCTTCCTCTAGATCTATCATCAATTTTCAAAACTGTAAACCGAGAGGTGGTCAGTATCAACGGAGATGGATGTATGATTTTTGCAGGCTCTAAATACAGAGTTAGAGCGGGGATATCTGTTTATATTTGATATTGTTGGTATTAACTATGTTTAATGTCTGATTTTTAACTACAAGCCTAAACACAATCTGGTGGTTGTGAAGGAGTTAAGGGAAAGGTGAATTTTTTTTTCTGAATTTGATATACATCAAAAGTTATAGAATATGCTTACATCTGCTTTTCATTCCACTTTTCGTAGTTGTGCTTTAATTGAGCATTCCCACAAAGTCCAGTAATGTGATGTCTAGTCCGCATGTTGATTTATTCCCAAGGTCATGTCCTGTAATAAACTGAGCTGATTCTGCGTGACACAGGTTAAGACCCCCCATACTCATTACTATCGTTATTTTATTTAAGGTCCTTCTTGATGATAACTTAAGCGTGCTAAATTGTTGGGTTGTCGGCAAATACTTTTTGGAATCTAGATAGCTTCTCCCAAGTCAGGAACATTTATTTGTATACATTGCTAATTTTATGGATAGACTTTCTAGAGTCTCAGTCTAGATAGTTCTCGAGATGATAAATAGCATCTCTCCATCTCAAGATTATCAAAACGAGTGAACTGAGAATGTAGGAATCCATATTTAATCAATTTTATCCTAACAGCAAAACATGGAAAATGTTATATTAGGCGTTTGTTTGAGGAGTGACCAGGGCAGGGCTGTTCTAGATCATATATATCGGGGGTAGGCAACCCCCAGCACTCCAGATGTTGTGAACTACATCTCCCATTAACGCCGGCAATGCAGCAGGAGAGAGGTAGTCCACAATTTCTGGAGATTCAAAGGTTGCTTATCCTAAAATCCACAGACTGGATTCTAAATAACGTTGTTCTTGTTTTAAAACAGAATATTGTAAATGTAATTACTGTTACGCGCCAGCATTTGGAACCTCTTGAAAAGAGGAACATCGACATTATTGGTGTTTTGGGATGTATGAGTTAGCGACAGTGTGTCAACGAGTCTTTAATTCTATATACTTTCATAGAACACACAGTCAGAGTTGCTTTTTAATGTAAAACTATAAGGAAATTGTCAAACGTATGGAGAATTCACAGAACGCTTCGACTCTCCTCCTCATAGCAAAACAGGCTGGCGAGTATTATCAGATGAATTCACACGGCTGCTGTTTCATTTATAAACGGATACACAAATAAACACAGACGAACACAACCAGAAACTGATAGTTCTTTAGACCTCTCCAACAGCACAGAAGTTACGTCTTTTAAGTCTACATCTGGTGGTTTATATGTGGTAAAAATAATCCTCTCACACGAGGATAGGGATTTGATTCAAAACTGAACCTGTTTAAATAAATAAAGTGTTATGAAGAAGCAAGCCAATCTTTAAAACTTTATCGCAGTTCCAGGCCTCCCATCTGGGAGCCAGAGACTTGCATGATGGATGAAGTTTGAGGTATTTTCTATGCACACAGCATCATTTACCACACTTAAGGAATAGGCACCGTGCCATAAATGACACTGCGTGTCATGCAAGGCCGTAAAATTTTGTAATTTTTCTCTCTCTTTTTTTTTTTATCAAAACGGGGTTTCTTCTAAGTTCACGCAGAGTTCAGGAGTTCACATCCAGACTCTATGCTAATGATATTAACTGGTGTCAGGAGAGAATCGCACAATACAAGTCGGGACTGACATTATCGCTTGTTTTTACGTTTGCTAAATCTGTCTACAGTGGATCTTAAAGCTGTACGCACCCTTACTGAAATATGGATAGAAAGGCCAAAAGCATCTCAAGAACATTTAATTGAATATGAAACCGTTATTGGAAAGGTAGTTGAAATATTTTTAAAGAATTAATGCCATGGCTGCATAAATGTGCACATGTTTTAACGAACGCATTGCAGGAAGTCGAGTTTACTTTGATTACATTTGAATGTAATTTTTGAATAGAAGTCCCATGCTTGGCGTACCTGCAGTTGGACATTTTGTACCTTTCTTCTCCACAGAAGAGTTCAACCTCAGCCAAATCTCCTGTATACAACCCTTTTTGTGACATTGTGCAACTTCCCTCTTGGATATTAAGGAGTAACTTTCTGTCCTACGTGATATAGACTGTAACACTTAATAAGGATATGGAATTCTCTGCCTGAAGAGGTGGTTTTATCAGAGTCCATACAGATGTTTAAACTGCAATTGGATAAATACTTGCAAAAAACATGACATACAGGGATATCATTTCTAATTAGTGGGGTAATAGCTGCTTGATGCAAGGAGACATCTGACTGCTATTTTGGGGTCAAGAAGGACCTAGCTTGTTGCGAAATTGGAAGCACTTCAGACTGGGTTTTTTGCCTTCTTTTGGATCAACAGCAAAACATATGTGAGGAAGGCTGAACTTGATGGACCAAGTCTCTTTTCAGCTACGTAACTATGTAACTTTGTAACGATGCAACTATGTAACTATGTAACTGTCAGGATCGGGACAGGGATCCAACACGCAGAGTACAAACAGTAGAAAGGTACGTATACCGGGCCTTAGAATGGCCGGACTAACGTACAGAGAATAACAGAGAATAGTCAGAGACAAGCCGAGGTCGAGGGAACGAGAAGACAGGTAAGCGAGAGACAAGCCGGGTCAGAGGGATAACAGAGATAAGCAGAATAGTACAACAAGCCGGGTCAGAACCAAAGAGAATACTAGAATACAAGAGCACTGAGTGACTAGACAAGCTAGAACCACGACAGGGCAATGAGCTGACGAGAGAAGCAAGCTTAAATACCCTGAGTCCGGAGAGTAGACACGCCTCAGCTGGGTGCTGATAGGATAAAGCCAATAGAGTGGCAGGTCGCTCGGGATAGCGTCAAGACGTCACGTATCGAGCGTCATGTTAGAAAAGGAAGCGGATCCCTTGCGGCCAGCGTTAGAATGACTGGATGGACCGCGAGGAACGGGAGATATGGCGTGTCTAGACGGATAAACAACTAAGTCTCTACCCTTCTCAAAGGTAGAGACCTCAGGTACCCTGACAGTAACAGGCAGAATGTGGTGATACTTGCTCTTACTTGTGATGAGGCCAGGATGGTCACAACTTTAAATAGTTGACCAATTTGGGTAGAATTCTGGCATATCTGGTGTAACCATACTATCCTTAAAATCCATTCCAATGATGTAGCTAAGAAATCGTGTTTTGCAGATTTTTACACATAGTGAAAGCTCTTGAACTCTTTCAGGTATCCCTGAACAACAGTCTTAAAACAAAATGTTATTTTATTCTAAATGTGACTGCTAGTCAAGCATCTCATGTTTCCAATAAGTATTTTTACTTTTTTTAAATTAGTTTTTTTTGTTGTTGATTGTATGCATACAAAGAAATGTACGAAAATGGGTTTAAGGCAAAATTAGCACGTGGCCACAATAAACATACAGCATGGGTTATACCTTTAAATTATAGCACAGTTTCAGCCTGACCATCACATGAAACATTCCCAGGCAACACGTAAAGGTGAAACTAATTACTGTTAAGAGAGATCATCGGTATAAAACTGATACTTCCCAAGGGTGCTACACTTCAGTAAAAACTGGTTTTAGTCATTCAGTAAACATTGCAGATAATTTGTAATGATGGCATTTTCTGCCAGTAACTTGCTCAAATCCTTTGATGTTGTGTTTCTGCAGTTCGAACTATGAACAGCCTAGTGTCTATTGGCAATCCTTTTTACTCCACGTAAGCCTTCTGTTTTTTGTCTTTCAGATAATGGGCTCTTTATCTTTGTACATGTGTCTATGTTGCTCTTTAGCTGTTGGCCACTTCTGGAAAATACTTCTTTTAACATACACCTACTAATGTTACGGTCTCTTTGCTGAGCTCGTCTCTCACCTAGCCGTAACACGAGTTTCTGATAATCACAATATTTGTGCCTGAAAACATGTTATTCTGATGGTGTTGTGTGCGTGGATCCATTTATCTAAAGGTTTAGTTGAATACGTGAGCGACTCTTGGCCTTTCAGTTATTTTGTATTCAAAAGAAAACACGTAGGAGAACAGGGGTTTATTTATTTAATAAATAATCTTAATTTGTTTAAGAGAATTGCAATGAATTATAAAAACAAAATGCTACATTTAGGCTATAAATGTCATATTTTATGACTAGTTAGGCCAGAAACTTCAAATTCACTTTAAAATCATATTAAATACCATCTGAATGAAGTGGTCTGGGTGCAGTGGTCCTGTCATTTTAACCATACAATGTAAACACTGCTGTTTTATAGAAAAAGCAATGTTTTTACCTGACAGCCACTAGAGGTGCGTCCCCCTCTATAGCCGAGTTAAACTTGGCTATTCAACCACATGGTCCCCTATGAGAAAACATTAGATTGCATGAGATGCATAGCCAGACAAGTGTGACGAGGGAGTTAAGGTAATTACCTCACCTTTTCTAACACTTTGCAGTTCCTTTAATTGACATTTTAGTGAATAATCCCAATAGTATTTTGACATTCTCAAGTGACATATAATATAGAAATGTCGATTTTTCTTACTGCGCCTCCTCTTTTTCCCTATATCGTTTGATTTTTCTTACTTAATCTTATATAAGGTATATATTTTGCAGTGCACTAATTGGCCCATTTTTGCACTCTTTTTGTTCATCTGATTCATTTCTGAATAGGGTTTTTGTACCAAGATTCTCATGAGCCAAACTGCCATATGGCTGAAATGTAGGTGTCCCGAAAAATGGTTTGGCCAAACCGAATTTTCTTGCAGTGTGCAAGTCTGGAACTGTATAATTATTTATTTATTTATAAAATATTTTACCAGGATGGATAGATTGAGATTTCTATTGTTTTCAAGTATGTCCTGGGTCCACAAAACAGTGCATTGTTACAATAAGATACAATGTTACAAAAATACAATATACAAACTATATACAAATATATATATATACACACACAGATATATAAATTTAATACATAACAGGTAATAACTATATTCATCCATGACAGGTGCATTCTGTGCTGAGGTATATATGAAAAAATGTGTTAATAAGTCATTCTCCCAATTTATTTTGTACTTTAACTTCAAAAAAATAAAAAAATGTATTAGAAACCCAACGTATTATAATAATAATCATAATAATAAGGATTTCATTTATTAGTAACCAACTCACAAATACATTTTTCATGACGTTTACTTTATTAAAATTAAACCAGGGAACAATTATTTTTAATATTTTCAATCAAAACTGTTAAAAAAAAAAAAAAATGGGAGCTAAAAAGGATATAATATATTTGAGAAACTGAAAAATGACCGTAGATCATATTAAAACAAACCGAATAAAACAATTGAAAAAGAGATACAATGTTTCTGCAATTTCTCTTTAAGCTTCTGCCAACCAAAATAAATAATTAATTTGAAATTAAAATAAATGCAGAAACATGCAAATTCACAACAACGTAAATAAATGTAAATTATAGGAAGCAATCTAAATAAAGAGCTGAAAGACCCCAAATGAGCATTCGCAGAACACGTCAAGAGTGATTCACAAAGGGGTCAAAAGCTGAAGGGACCTTTGCTCGATGTAAATCAGTATTTTCTACCATAATCCCCAGTTTTCTCTCATTATTTTCAAAATCCCCTAAAGGCACCCAGACCATTTTATCCAATGAAAGGCACCCAGACCATTTTATCCAACGAAAGGCACCCAGACCATTTTATCCAATGAAAGGCACCCAGACCATTTTATCCAATGAAAGGCACCCAGACCATTTTATCCAATGAAAGGCACCCAGACCATTTTATCCAACGAAAGGCACCCAGACCATTTTATCCAATGAAAGGCACCCAGACCATTTTATCCAACGAAAGGCACCCAGACCATTTTATCCAACGAAAGGCACCCAGACCATTTTATCCAATGAAAGGCACCCAGACCATTTTATCCAACGAAAGGCACCCAGACCATTTTATCCAATGAAAGGCACCCAGACCATTTTATCCAATGAAAGGCACCCAGACCATTTTATCCAATGAAAGGCACCCAGCCAATTTATCCAATGAAAGGCACCCAGACCATTTTATCCAATGAAAGGCACCCAGACCATTTTATCCAATGAATGGCACCCAGACCATTTTATCCAATGAAATGCACCCAGACCATTTTATCCAATGAAAGGCACCCAGACCATTTTATCCAATGAAAGGCACCCAGACCATTTTATCCAATGAAAGGCACCCAGACCATTTTATCCAATGAAAGGCACCCAGACCATTTTATCCAATGAAAGGCACACAGACCATTTTATCCAATGAAAGGCACCCAGACCATTTTATCCAATGAATGGCACCCAGACCATTTTATCCAATGAAAGGCACCCAGACCATTTTATCCAATGAAAGGCACCCAGACCATTTTATCCAATGAAAGGCACCCAGACCATTTTATCCAATGAAAGGCACCCAGACCATTTTATCCAATGAAAGGCACCCAGACCATTTTATCTCAATGAAAGGCACCCAGACCATTTTTTTTTTTTTGTCAATCTGTTTTTTATTGAAGGCATATGGGATAGGTTACAGAAGAGAAAACAAGGATAATGTTCTAATAGGTTACAGCTTCGGATAAATACAACAGTATTGTGTCACATTTCCAGATTAGCATTGCCTCTTTTTTTTTTTTAAAGTAAAGTATGAGTGTGAATTTATGCAAAACCGTAGCAAATAAGGGTTAGTAAAAATGACATATCCTATGTCCAAGTTAACATTAGTCGCTTTAACAATAGTCGCTTTAACAATAGTCGCTTTAACAATAGTCGCTTTGACAATAGTCGCTTTGACAATAGTCGCTTTGACAATAGTCGCTTTAACTTGTGTCGCTTTAACTTGTGTCGCTTAAGTATGTGTTGCTTTAACACGTGTCACTTAAGAATGTTTCGCTTTAACATGCGACGCTTTAACATGTCGCTGTATCATCAGACTTTTCATTAGTACCAGAGCTTAAACGAGTTATACAGTATGTACTAATAAAAGTAAAAAAAAAAAAAAAAAAAAAAAACAAACAAAAAAAAAAAACAAAAAAAAAAAAACATTAGCATGATAAGAGCAGGAGAGATAACATATACATAACGGTCAGATGTGAGGACACCGTGTCGGTTCTTGCAGGTAGCAGACCTGGATGGTTGCAGAAAGGGCTGGATTGCGTCCATTGCAAAAAGATAGAGGTGAGTAGGGCTGTGTCGGGTTTCGGGTGCCGTGATTCCTGCCAGGGTATGTAAAGACCCAGTGGGCTACTCAGCCGATGCCCCTCTGTGTTAGGCCGCCGTAGCTTGGTTGCCAGTGTCCAGCGAGTGCTTCACAGTGGTGTTTCAGCCTATGCCCATTGGGTGTACCGGAGTGTCCAGCCTGGCGTTGGTCTACCAGTCCGTGGCTCTTCCGCTTGGTGAGTGGATGCTTAGCCCTGATCGGCAAGGGAGGCGGCTAGGGGATGGCCTCATGGGTATCACCTTGTGGCTTGGAGCAGGTGGTAAAACGTTGGGGTTTGGTACCTCGCTGCAGCGGTGGGCAGGACGGTTATAAGTGGCTCGCTTTCTCCGCCGGTAGTTTCGCTTCCGCAGCTTTCGCCTCTGTATTGCTGTCGGGTAGGTGCGGGGTAGTTGTTGGCCCCTAGTAGGCTTCCCTGGCTGTTTCCTGTTGCTAGCACGGTGTGCCCTGCCGGGCTCCGCTGCCTGCCTTGCTCGGTTGTGTAGCATGGCCCAAAAATCTTCAAATATCGCTCTTAGGGTGTCCGGTGTAGTTGTCTTAGGGCCTGCTGAGGCTTGTTGTGTCAGTGACAGGCCTCGTGTTGCGGAGCCTGGTGCGGCCGCCATCTTGGGTGACTCTTGTCCCATGTATTGTGGTGGTTTTGCAGGGCTCACAGGGCGTCCTCAAGGACCGGGATAACCCCCACCGGTCCACAGGGGGGGGGAGGAGAGGTGATTTGTGAGTGCTTCCTTGTCGGCCAGAGAACCGGGAGAGCGGCAGTCTCTCCTCGGCTCCCACCCGCACAGGCCGCTGGTCACGATTTGGTCCGCCTAGCACCGGAGAGCCAAGTGACTGGTATCCCCGTGTGCCATGCAGTCTCCTCGTCATGAATATTGTGTCCAGCAGGCTGTGTGATCAGGCAGTCGGGCAATAAACCCTGAATCTTGGCTCCAGACTCAGGAGCTCTCGGCATGTGCGTCTAGTCTGCTTGGCAGTCAGGCTCCGCCCCCCACCCAGACCATTTTATCCAATGAAAGGCACCCAGACCATTTTATCCAATGAAAGGCACCCAGACCATTTTATCCAATGAAAGGCACCCAGACCATTTTATCCAATGAAAGGCACCCAGCCAATTTTATCCAATGAATGGCACCCAGACCATTTTATCCAATGAAAGGCACCCAGACCATTTTATCCAATGAAAGGCACCCAGACCATTTTATCCAATGAAAGGCACCCAGACCATTTTATCCAATGAAAGGCACCCAGACCATTTTATCCAATGAAAGGCACCCAGACCATTTTATCCAATGAAAGGCACACAGCCAATTTTATCCAACGAAAGGCACCCAGACCATTTTATCCAATGAAAGGCACCCAGACCATTTTATCTCAATGAAAGGCACCCAGACCATTTTATCCAATGAAAGGCACCCAGACCATTTTATCCAATGAAAGGCACCCAGACCATTTTATCCAATGAAAGGCACCCAGACCATTTTATCTCAATGAAAGGCACCCAGACCATTTTATCTCAATGAAAGGCACCCAGACCATTTTATCCAATGAAAGGCACCCAGACCATTTATCCAATGAAAGGCACTCAGACCATGTTATCCAATGAAAGGCACCCAGACCATTTTATCTCAATGAAAGGCACCCAGACCATTTTATCCAATGAAAGGCACCCAGACCATTTTATCCAATGAAAGGCACCCAGACCATTTTATCCAATGAAAGGCACCCAGACCATTTTATCCAACGAAAGGCACCCAGACCATTTTATCCAATGAAAGGCACCCAGACCATTTTATCCAATGAAAGGCACCCAGACCATTTCATCCAATGAAAGGCACCCAGACCATTTTATCCAATGAAAGGCACCCAGACCCTTTTATCCAATGAAAGGCACCCAGCCAATTTTATCCAATGAAAGGCACCCAGACCATTTTATCCAATGAAAGGCACCCAGACCATTTTATCTCAATGAAAGGCACCCAGACCATTTTATCCAATGAAAGGCACCCAGACCATTTTATCCAATGAAAGGCACCCAGACCATTTTATCCAATGAAAGGCACCCAGACCATTTTATCCAACGAAAGGCACCCAGACCATTTTATCCAATGAAAGGCACCCAGACCATTTTATCCAATGAAAGGCACTCAGACCATGTTATCCAATGAAAGGCACCCAGACCATTTTATCTCAATGAAAGGCACCCAGACCATTTTATCCAATGAAAGGCACCCAGACCATTTTATCCAATGAAAGGCACCCAGACCATTTTATCCAATGAAAGGCACCCAGACCATTTTATCCAACGAAAGGCACCCAGACCATTTTATCCAATGAAAGGCAGCCAGACCATTTTATCCAATGAAAGGCACCCAGACCATTTTATCCAATGAAAGGCACCCATACCATTTTATCCAATGAAAGGCACCCAGACCATTTTATCCAATGAAAGGCACCCAGCCAATTTTATCCAATGAAAGGCACCCAGACCATTTTATCCAATGAAAGGCACCCAGACCATTTTATCTCAATGAAAGGCACCCAGACCATTTTATCCAACGAAAGGCACCCAGACCATTTTATCCAATGAAAGGCACCCAGACCATTTTATCCAATGAAAGGCACTCAGACCATGTTATCCAATGAAAGGCACCCAGACCATTTTATCTCAATGAAAGGCACCCAGACCATTTTATCCAATGAAAGGCACCCAGACCATTTTATCCAATGAAAGGCACCCAGACCATTTTATCCAATGAAAGGCACCCAGACCATTTTATCCAACGAAAGGCACCCAGACCATTTTATCCAATGAAAGGCAGCCAGACCATTTTATCCAATGAAAGGCACCCAGACCATTTTATCCAATGAAAGGCACCCATACCATTTTATCCAATGAAAGGCACCCAGACCATTTTATCCAATGAAAGGCACCCAGCCAATTTTATCCAATGAAAGGCACCCAGACCATTTTATCCAATGAAAGGCACCCAGACCATTTTATCTCAATGAAAGGCACCCAGACCATTTTATCCAATGAAAGGCACCCAGACCATTTTATCCAATGAAAGGCACCCAGACCATTTTATCCAATGAAAGGCACCCTTACCATTTTATCCAATGAAAGGCACCCAGACCATTTTATCCAATGAAAGGCACCCAGCCAATTTTATCCAATGAATGGCACCCAGACCATTTTATCCAATGAAAGGCACCCAGACCATTTTATCCAATGAAAGGCACCCAGACCATTTTATCCAACGAAAGGCACCCAGACCATTTTATCCAATGAAAGGCACCCAGACCATTTTATCCAATGAAAGGCACCCAGACCATTTTATCCAATGAAAGGCACCCAGACCATTTTATCCAATGAAAGGCACCCAGACCATTTTATCCAATGAAAGGCACCCAGACCATTTTATCCAATGAAAGGCACCCAGCCAATTTTATCCAATGAATGGCACCCAGACCATTTTATTCAATGAAAGGCACCCAGACCATTTTATCCAACGAAAGGCACCCAGACCATTTTATCCAACGAAAGGCACCCAGACCATTTTATCCAATGAAAGGCACCCAGACCATTTTATCCAATGAAAGGCACCCAGACCATTTTATCCAATGAAAGGCACCCAGACCATTTTATCCAATGAAAGGCACCCAGACCATTTTATCCAACGAAAGGCACCCAGACCATTTTATCCAATGAAAGGCACCCAGACCATTTTATCCAATGAAAGGCACCCAGACCATTTTATCCAATGAAAGGCACCCAGACCATTTTATCCAATGAAAGGCACCCAGACCCTTTTATCCAATGAAAGGCACCCAGCCAATTTTATCCAATGAAAGGCACCCAGACCATTTTATCCAATGAAAGGCACCCAGACCATTTTATCTCAATGAAAGGCACCCAGACCATTTTATCCAATGAAAGGCACCCAGACCATTTTATCCAATGAAAGGCACCCAGACCATTTTATCCAATGAAAGGCACCCAGACCATTTTATCCAACGAAAGGCACCCAGACCATTTTATCCAATGAAAGGCACCCAGACCATTTTATCCAATGAAAGGCACTCAGACCATGTTATCCAATGAAAGGCACCCAGACCATTTTATCTCAATGAAAGGCACCCAGACCATTTTATCCAATGAAAGGCACCCAGACCATTTTATCCAATGAAAGGCACCCAGACCATTTTATCCAATGAAAGGCACCCAGACCATTTTATCCAACGAAAGGCACCCAGACCATTTTATCCAATGAAAGGCAGCCAGACCATTTTATCCAATGAAAGGCACCCAGACCATTTTATCCAATGAAAGGCACCCATACCATTTTATCCAATGAAAGGCACCCAGACCATTTTATCCAATGAAAGGCACCCAGCCAATTTTATCCAATGAAAGGCACCCAGACCATTTTATCCAATGAAAGGCACCCAGACCATTTTATCTCAATGAAAGGCACCCAGACCATTTTATCCAACGAAAGGCACCCAGACCATTTTATCCAATGAAAGGCACCCAGACCATTTTATCCAATGAAAGGCACTCAGACCATGTTATCCAATGAAAGGCACCCAGACCATTTTATCTCAATGAAAGGCACCCAGACCATTTTATCCAATGAAAGGCACCCAGACCATTTTATCCAATGAAAGGCACCCAGACCATTTTATCCAATGAAAGGCACCCAGACCATTTTATCCAACGAAAGGCACCCAGACCATTTTATCCAATGAAAGGCAGCCAGACCATTTTATCCAATGAAAGGCACCCAGACCATTTTATCCAATGAAAGGCACCCATACCATTTTATCCAATGAAAGGCACCCAGACCATTTTATCCACTGAAAGGCACCCAGCCAATTTTATCCAATGAAAGGCACCCAGACCATTTTATCCAATGAAAGGCACCCAGACCATTTTATCTCAATGAAAGGCTCCCAGACCATTTTATCCAATGAAAGGCACCCAGACCATTTTATCCAATGAAAGGCACCCAGACCATTTTATCCAATGAAAGGCACCCAGACCATTTTATCCAATGAAAAGCACCCAGACCATTTTATCCAATGAAAGGCACCCAGCCAATTTTATCCAATGAATGGCACCCAGACCATTTTATCCAATGAAAGGCACCCAGACCATTTTATCCAATGAAAGGCACCCAGACCATTTTATCCAACGAAAGGCACCCAGACCATTTTATCCAATGAAAGGCACCCAGACCATTTTATCCAATGAAAGGCACCCAGACCATTTATCCAATGAAAGGCACCCAGACCATTTTATCCAATGAAAGGCACCCAGACCATTTTATCCAATGAAAGGCACCCAGACCATTTTATCCAATGAAAGGCACCCAGCCAATTTTATCCAATGAATGGCACCCAGACCATTTTATCCAATGAAAGGCACCCAGACCATTTTATCCAACGAAAGGCACCCAGACCATTTTATCCAACGAAAGGCACCCAGACCATTTTATCCAATGAAAGGCACCCAGACCATTTTATCCAATGAAAGGCACCCAGACCATTTTATCCAATGAAAGGCACCCAGACCATTTTATCCAATGAAAGGCACCCAGACAATTTTATCCAATGAAAGGCACCCAGACCATTTTATCCAATGAAAGGCACCCAGCCAATTTTATCCAATGAATGGCACCCAGACCATTTTATCCAATGAACGGCACCCAGACCATTTCATCCAATGAAAGGCACCCAGACCATTTTATCCAACGAAAGGCACCCAGACCATTTTATCCAATGAAAGGCACCCAGAACATTTTATCCAATGAAAGGCACCCAGACCATTTTATCTCAATGAAAGGCACCCAGACCATTTTATCCAATGAAAGGCACCCAGACCATTTTATCCAATGAAAGGCACCCAGACCATTTTATCCAATGAAAGGCACCCAGACCATTTTATCCAATGAAAGGCACCCAGACCATTTTATCCAATGAAAGGCACCCAGACCATTTTATCCAATGAAAGGCACCCAGACCATTTTATCCAATGAAAGGCACCCAGACCATTTTATCTCAATGAAAGGCACCCAGACCATTTTATCCAATGAAAGGCACCCAGACCATTTTATCCAATGAAAGGCACCCAGACCATTTTATCCAATGAAAGGCACCCAGACCATTTTATCCAACGAAAGGCACCCAGACCATTTTATCCAATGAAAGGCACCCAGACCATTTTATCCAATGAAAGGCACTCAGACCATGTTATCCAATGAAAGGCACCCCGACCATTTTATCTCAATGAAAGGCACCCAGACCATTTTATCCAATGAAAGGCACCCAGACCATTTTATCCAATGAAAGGCACCCAGACCATTTTATCCAATGAAAGGCACCCAGACCATTTTATCCAACGAAAGGCACCCAGACCATTTTATCCAATGAAAGGCAGCCAGACCATTTTATCCAATGAAAGGCACCCAGACCATTTTATCCAATGAAAGGCACCCATACCATTTTATCCAATGAAAGGCACCCAGACCATTTTATCCAATGAAAGGCACCCAGCCAATTTTATCCAATGAAAGGCACCCAGACCATTTTATCCAATGAAAGGCACCCAGACCATTTTATCTCAATGAAAGGCACCCAGACCATTTTATCCAATGAAAGGCACCCAGACCATTTTATCCAATGAAAGGCACCCAGACCATTTTATCCAATGAAAGGCACCCAGACCATTTTATCCAATGAAAGGCACCCAGACCATTTTATCCAATGAAAGGCACCCAGCCAATTTTATCCAATGAATGGCACCCAGACCATTTTATCCAATGAAAGGCACCCAGACCATTTTATCCAATGAAAGGCACCCAGACCATTTTATCCAACGAAAGGCACCCAGACCATTTTATCCAATGAAAGGCACCCAGACCATTTTATCCAATGAAAGGCACCCAGACCATTTTATCCAATGAAAGGCACCCAGACCATTTTATCCAATGAAAGGCACCCAGACCATTTTATCCAATGAAAGGCACCCAGACCATTTTATCCAATGAAAGGCACCCAGCCAATTTTATCCAATGAATGGCACCCAGACCATTTTATTCAATGAAAGGCACCCAGACCATTTTATCCAACGAAAGGCACCCAGACCATTTTATCCAACGAAAGGCACCCAGACCATTTTATCCAATGAAAGGCACCCAGACCATTTTATCCAATGAAAGGCACCCAGACCATTTTATCCAATGAAAGGCACCCAGACCATTTTATCCAATGAAAGGCACCCAGACAATTTTATCCAATGAAAGGCACCCAGACCATTTTATCCAATGAAAGGCACCCAGACCATTTTATCCAATGAAAGGCACCCAGACCATTTTATCCAATGAAAGGCACCCAGACCATTTTATCCAATGAAAGGCACCCAGACCATTTTATCCAATGAAAGGCACCCAGACCATTTTATCTTAATGAAGTGGTCCAGGTGCAGTGGTCCTTTAGTTTTAACCCTGCACTGCCCTTTGGTACATACAGGAAAGCATATATTGCAGGGTTAAATACGCCTCCCGTGGCTTGACAGGCACCAAAAACACTTCTGCTGTGAGAACCGAGTCAAACTCAGTACTCACAGCTAACCTCCATTTCTTTGGAGCCCTGGATTTTGATGCTCAGTTCTCCTCGATGAAGAGCATTGGCCGAGAAGAAGAGTAGGTGTGATGTCACAGCACTGGGAAAAACATAAATGAAACCCTTTTTTACATTTTTTTCATTTAGACTCATTGGGGGTGGGGTGAGAGCTGGTGGGGCACCTTAAACTAAATCCAGTGGAGAACATATATATATATTAAGATTATGACTTAATTCAATGCTTTAGATTACGGGTGTTCAAAAGGTAGATCCCCAGATGTTGTAGAACTATAACTCCCATGATGCTTTGACAAAGAATGACAAAGCCTCATGGAAGCTGTAGTTTTAAAACATCTGGGGAGCTACCGTTTGGGCACCCCTGCTTTAGATCATTTGAAGGGGTATTTCTAGACTCTTCGCTCCTATCACATCTTTACTCAAACTTTTAGATTATTTGATTGTTTTTGTTTTTCTAGACTACTCTCTCCCTTTACCTCTACAAAGTATATATTTTAGCCCCTTGATCACCAGTGATAGTCAGTTTTTACAACCTGCTCTTTAGGGTTTTATTCTGAAATGGTATGACCCATTCACGTCACGTCTACACGATCGTAGCGAGCTCGCAAAACGAAATAAGTAGGACAGCACATGCTGATATAAAGGTACAGGCTGTGATACTGCGAAGTGACAGAGTTAAAGTGTTAAAGGGTTAACGTGATGAATCACTTGTGGTGGTAAAAAGCATTTTCATTTAAAAGATGGCTCCATATTTTATCCATGAAGGCAAAAAAATATAAAAAAGTCCATTCTTTCTTTATGTGATGTGATTTTTTTCTTGTTTTTTTTTTTCAGTACTTCAGTTGCTCGAAGGTCTGACAAATTGAAACAAATCTTTTCCTCCCCCAAAAAATCACTACTTGTGTCCTATTTGTTTAAATTATTATTATTATTATTATTATTATTGTATGACTTTAGGATGTCTGGGTTTTAGTATTAGAGGAAAGTAACTCCTTAAAGAAGGACGAAGGGAACATAAATGGCAAACTTTAAAATAATATTGCCATGCTGTGACTGTAGTCAAATTGGAGAATGCTTTGTTTAAATTTTTGAATTCAAATGTAACTTTTTATTGAATAATTAGTAAAGAATCCCCCAGTTAAACAAATGATCAATGTTTAAAAGAGCTGCATTATTATTAGGCCAGCATACATATATAACGCGATATAACGCAGCTGGTTAAATGCAAAGACAAAAACATGATTACATCTTTAAGAAACGCGGCTCGTGAGAGATACATCTGACTCACCCTATTGTTTGCTGACTCTCCTTTTCTATTATTTGGCAGTAACCAGATGCCCCGAAAAAAAAACCGAGCAGGACAAAGCCATGAGGGTTACTTAGTAGATAAAAACTGTCTCCACTTGGTAAAAAGATCCTATGTTCTCCAAATGAACTGTCTCTTTTCCTTAATTACACTTTCAAGCAACTTTGTTCTTTATACAGTAATGCCTCCATCTCAAAGACTTGGCAATTACACCAAGTTTTCTTTCTTTGGTTTCTTTCAGAGTTTGACTTTTTCTACCCTCTAAACTGGCATTGACCTCTCTCCCTCGCTGCTCTAGGGTTCTTTGAAAGGTGTACGGTGAAAAAGAAATCACTTAACCCCTTTGGCACCGCTGTGCATGGGAAACATTTCTGGAGTTGGTGAGCTAAGGTTACGGGGACTGCACGCATTCATTAACCACGGAAAATTCATAACAAGATCTCTTATGATACATGACATATCTCCCAATAATCTGGAATGTGATGTGGGTTTTGTTTTTGTTTTTCTCAATGTTTCTAGTGTCCTACTTCTGAATGCAACAACAAAAAAAAAAATAAATAAACCTCTCCAGAATGCAAGATTGATAGATCATTATTTCTGCCTCTGTAAGGGTGCTCCACTGGCTGGCAAGGTAAGTGTGCATGTATAATAGGTTATCATGAACTCCGGCATGCCATTTATTGACCTGTTTTAATATCTTTCAACATTGGAAGGTGTGATTTGCAGATTAACAACTGCCTCCTATTCTGTGTCTAAGACGCTCTGTGGCCAGGGGTGTCCAAACCTTTAGGGTCAGGATAAAGGGAAACTCCATACAAAAAGAACTTCAGATAAAAGTGCTGATGTCAATAGAAATTTAAATAGAAACTTTTATATTGGGGGGCAGAAACAATTCCCTGCTGTCAATCAGAGACCAAATTGGGGCAAGCTCCTTGCAGTCCATCGATTCTCCCAGACATGTCAATGAAAAGTCTATAAAAGCCAGGAAGGTCTTCTTCCTCTCCATAGAGCCTACAGAAGTGACATGAGTGCTGTGCCAGTGTGCATGTATTACATTGAGAAACTTTTCATTAAACAGCTTCTACTTCAATTTGAATACGTTTTAAATAAGCCATATCTAATATCCTACTCTCCAACAAAAGATAATAAAAACCATCTCACTTCTGATGAATTTTCCTTTCTCATGATGAGTTCTGTGGGTTACGGATCTCTATTTGAAAATTGTTTTTTAAAGGAATACTATAAGGTCAGGAATACAAACCGGACCCCATAGTGTTAAAATCACTATTTAGCATCCTTGTCCCCCTTATCCTCCTTAAAAAGTTTTAAATCTTACCTTTATTCCAGTGGTGCTTGGCAGACACCAACATCTCCTTGGCAAGATCTCCTTGGCAGAGATAATTGAAAAGTGACAATCTCAGTGGGCTGACATCATCAACTCTGATGATCTCAGGCAAGGAGGCAGGCCAGGGAGCAAAGCCAATTGCCACGCTAGCCTATCGGCATCTCCTCATAGAATCAATGCATCTCTATGGGGAAACTTCAGCATCTCCATGCAGAGCGATGTGCAGCACTGACCCAGAAAAGCATCTTTAGCGGAAGTCAGAGTGAAAAAGCACTGTTTACAGCAAAAAGCCTGCAGGGACATACTATACTCACCAGAACAACTACATTAAGCTATTTGTTCTGATGACCATAGTGTCCCTTTAAGTAGGTTTGCACTTGCTATATATTAATATTATTACATGTTTATTGCTGTCCAAGATGACTTTATATCTTCATTTTCACAAAACATACAGAAATTGATACTTAATACCATTTCATATCATAAATATTTTTACAACCGGTATTATATGTTCTATATATTAGGCATTTGAAATGCAGGAACCAATGCGTCCAAATATCACAAGTACCCATTTTTCAAAGAAATACTAAGCAGTGAATATATTAAATAAGGTACCCATATAGTTTGACAATGCTGGTATGTAAAAAAAAAACCTCAATACCCTTTAGGGTAGAGAAGGGTGTGACAAGAACATAGACTATCATCAAACGTATACAAGTCAACGCAGTGAGGACAATATCAAATACAAACTAACAAGATTCACCATCAATTCAAAATGAGCCAAAGTAGTTAAATAAGAAGAAATATGATAAAATTCGGATGGAGTGAGTATTAAAATGTTTTAGCTGCATATATACATATCTGTTTATAATTTAAGGGTCAGCGTAAGATACATTATTAAAACTACAAATAAACTCTGTTATCTAGTCTTATTGGCACCTCATTATAAGAGTTCCACCTTCTATGCCAACATTCTGCAAGATCGGCCAATTGCCCAATCAATCCCATTAGTCCTATACACTGGCTGCCAACGTCCTTAACAATGTCTACACTCATATGACTTAAAGGGTCATTCACTAAAGAGAGGGAAGGTGAATTTCAAATTTAAGGTCAAAATAGCTTAACTGTAAAAATTGTCCAAGTCAGATTGGCTCTGTCCTTAAATTTAAATTCTCTTTGAATTCTTTAGTAAATAACCCTATAAGTCCTGACAATTCCTATTTGTCTTACATTGACCCAATGTCTAATTTTGATGTAAATAGGACGAGTGTAACTATCCTGATCAACCAATATAGTTACCATTGCTTGTTTGATAGACTTTTCATTGGCATATCTGGGAATATTGATGGACTGAAAGGATCTTGCCCCGGTCGGGTCTGGTGACATATCTCAAGTAGAGGTACTCGGCATTATAAAAACAAGTGGATGAGTATTTGTGAAGAGAGATTTAGTAGAAAAGGGGCATAGTTAGGTCGAGTGCCGTTCTACCTTAAGCAACACTGTCCATGCGTGTTCAGTGGCATACACACAACCCATGGGGCCCCGGTGCGAAAACTGGGGGCCGCAACACATGGCAGCGGGCACCTGGTTGCAGGCCTGCGACCCGTGCGACCGCAGTATGTACGCCAGTGCATGCATAAACACATACACTTAAAGGACCACTACAAACACCCAGATCACATCAGCTCAATGAAGTGGTCTGGGTGCCAGGGCTCTCTAGTTTTAACCCTGCAGCTGAAAACATAGCAGTTTCAGAGAAACTGCTATGTTTCACTGAGGGTTAATCCAGCCTCTAGTCGCTGTCTCATTGACAGCCGCTTTCAAGAGGATTTTCTGCGATTCTCACTGTGGGCGGTTTGAATGTGCGCGTGGCTCTTGCCACGCATGTGCATTCGGAGCTGAGAGGCGGATGGGGTGGAGAGATCCCCAGTGCCAAGGGAGTCCGGCGCTGGAGAAAGGTAAGTGCTTAAGACACACACACGCACACACTCTCATGAACAGACGCACACATTTACTGACAGACACACACTCAGTGACAGACGCACACAAACATACTCAGTAACAGACACACACACTAACACACACACTCTAACACTAACACACACACACCAACACACACACTAACACTAACACACAAACTAACACACACTCTAACACTAACACACACACTAACACTAACACACACACTAACACACACACACACACTAACATTAACACACACACACACACACACACTAACACACACACTCTAACACTAACACACACACACCAACACACACACTAACACTAACACACAAACTAACACACTCTAACACTAACACACACACTAACACTAACACACACACTAACACACACACACACTCTAAAACTAACACACTAACACTAACACACACACTAACACTAACACACACACTAACACACACACACACTAACACTAACACACACACACACACACACTAACACACTCACTAACACACACACTCTAACACTAACACACACATTAACACTAACACACACACACTCTAACACTAACACACTCACTAACACACACTCACACATTTTTTTTTATTTAACCCCCCCAGCCTCCTTACCTGTGGGAGAGCTGAGGGGATTCCCTGGAGTCCAGTGGTGTTGCTGTCCCTCCTGTCACCCAGCTGGCGGGCGCGCGAGGGAGCACTCTCCCCGAGTGCTTCCTCTTCAGCTCCCTCGCACGCCGCGTACTGATGCCGGAGCCGGAAGATGACGTAATCTTCCGGCTTTGGTTTCAGTGCGGTGCGCGAGGGAGCTGAAGAGGAAGCCCTCAGGGGAGAGTGCTCCCTCGCGTGCCCGCCAGCCGGGTGACAGCAGGGCCAGCCTCGGGGGGCCCTGAGGTGGCCGGCTCCTGGGCCCCCCAGGAGAAGAGGCTGGCCCAGTGACATACATACCTGGGTCGCAGGGCGGCCGGGCCCCCTGGTGGGCCGGGCCCGGTTCCAGCCGCGACCCCTGCGACCGCGGTATGTACGCCACTGTGCGTGTTATAGAATTGAACTTATGTACTGTTATGTACTGCTAGTATCTCACTCTGTTTAATACATGATGCTCAAAAAATGGCAATATCAGAGATAATTTAATAAGTCCTATTCCTAGCTACAGAGGAGGGATAGCAATTCTTAGGGCTGTAGTCCAACAACTATTGGCAACAACTGGACACCCCTCCTTTAGTACATCTCTCATTTGAAATTATTTCACAATCTTACATAGATCGAACTCTGTGAAAACAGCAGGTACTCTTTAACTGCTCTAACAAACTTCTAATTCATTTTTTTTTTTGCTTTGAAATGTGATTTCAATAAAAAATGTATTGGCATGAATATAACCATACCTTTAAAGAAACTACAAAGGTTCGAACTGTATTTGTATAAAACCTGGACGTCATTCGTCTTCAAAAACACAGCAAGGCCTGTTTGCTTTGCCCTGGTCAGCACATTGCATTAAATTTACATTTAATATTAGTCTTACCTAATATCCTAGATAACTATCTTATGCCCTATCAGTTACCTGTGCAAGATATTAACACAATACATAAAGAAAGTAGTACCATTAAGGAAAATTCTTTTGCTGTCTCATTTAGTCAAGGTTAGATCAATTTAGCGTATAAACACAAAAACAGTGTTGTCTTTTGATCTGTCCTGAAATACACGAGAGAATCTGAGCTCTGTTCACCAACAAACCATGCTTCCTGAGAAACAGAACTTCCCAGGGCAAAAGGACGAACCTACTTTGTTAAAAACTCCTTTCAAAGAATCATTAGATTGAGATAAAGGTCTCTATCGTTAGCACTCACTTGTCCCTTTCACGTACAGTACCTTCCTTTGGTCCTCACTGGTGGTTGAAAAAGAAATTCTTGTAAGTGTCTATTTACTATAAAACTAGTTAAGCCAAACTCTAATAACCCTGTTTCAACAATGTTAATCTGATAAAATCTCCTTTTTGTTTTGCTTTGACTTTGTGCAATGTTTGTGAGAAGGGAAGCTTGGTAACTTAATTTTGCGCTTTGCACTGGTCTACCTGCCCTTTGGAGACTGTGATACTGAGACCCAAGTGGCTGGGCAGGGAACTGCTGACAGGACAGACAATGGAGACATCACTTTGTAGATAATGAGAGGTATTCTATGTTTCAATGGAACACTGCCTCCATAGTTCTGTGCTGCTTTTTAGACTTGTTTTAGAGCAGGCCTATTTTCCTCTGTCTTTTTGTAAGAGAGAATGAGAATAGGTGCAGTGGTAGCTCCGTTCACCGCACATTTATGGTATCATTTGTTTCTTCTTAGTTTTCATTTTAATTCTAGGCAATTTGAAGACCATAGATCGGAGACTGCTGTGCCTGTTGGAAACCCAAGAGCCTCGACTAGATCGGCGCAGTAAATTAAAAGCATTGCCAATATCTGCTTAATTGCCATGCCCACTTAAAACTCCAAAACATCACTGGATCAAATGACGTAAACTCCTAACAGCACACATCACAACAGCCACAAATCTGTTCATAGAGTATGTTCTTGTGTACATTCAAACATACAGATATGTAAAAACACACATAATTAATAAATTATAAATACAAACTCTTTTAGGCTGACGTTTCCAATTACAAGCTTCTGGGAGTAACGGTTGCCTTTTATTAAAGTCTAAAAATGTTGTAAAAAATACTTTTTCAGTAAACCTCCATACTAGGCAAATATATGTATATTTGGACCTGAGCTACCTTAGCTTAGATCTTAATTTTTTTGTTTCGTCATTTAAGTTCACTTTCGTACGTTAAAGGCTTACAATAACCATAACAACATGTCACTAGCTTTGTAATACCCTATTGGACACTATTGGCTTTGCCCACCCCTTATTTTTATTTAAAATCCTATTACATATATTAAGACTTACCTTGAATCCACCACCAGGTGAGGTCCACCATGCCTTATTTCCACAACAGACTGGGCTGTCTGAATCATGTGCACGGGGTGAAGGTAGCTACCGGCACAAATGTGCAGATCTCAAGAAGAAACACTGCACATATAGACTCCTACCACCATGATCACTATTAAAAGCAGAAGTGGTCATGGTGGTTGGAGTATGCCTTTACATACTCTCAGGTGTTAGAGCAGTTGAAGTTTTTGAATTGTATTAGCATGCATGAGTAAGTGCTTGATGAAGAAAAAAACACTTTAATAAGGACCATCGAAGACCATGTAGGTAGCACATCACACTAAGATATCCAATCCATTGAAGGTCTACACTTCCAGTACACACCTACAGTGAATGTATTTCCGATTGAGCTGTACCTTGTGCATACCAAATCATGGAGTGGATGTAGATAATCACTCCTGTGGTATATATTACATATAAATGGAAGAATTTTTATTTGGGGGAAAAAGCACATTCATAAAATGTGAAATGTGACTGTTAAACCGCAGAGAAGATGTGAGCTGGTACCCATGTCGATTCCAAGGAATTAAACGTTTAATAAATAACTTTGTGGTATAAATTGGAGCTTAATTTATAGATTTGATTGATTATGCATTGTATATATTTATATGGTGATTATCATGATTAATTCATCTAATGGTTAAATTGAATGTTCCTGTCTAATATTATAGAAAAATCTCTACTTCTTTCTTTCTCGTCTGGTCCATGCTCCACGTGCAAAATACAACCATTGGCATCAAATTAAGGAGGAATTCTGTTTTCTTACCCAGGGGATTAAATTATAATGAAGCGGTGAAGCTTCACAGTGAACAAATCACTGACTTCAGGTCCCTGCCGGGAAGTTCAGAACCTTCAGACCAATTCATTGGATTATCACCAAAGGGGCCTTCTAACTCATTAAGCATGTTCCAAAGGTCAAGCAAAATGTATGATTGAATAAACTCTGAATAGGGGATTAGAGATGGACTCTCCCCTCTTCATGCTAGGAAAAAAAAGGATTGGACAAAAAAAAACCCTTATAGCTTTTCCGTTTCTATAATAATGGGCACAATCCAATTTTTTTTTTTTTTTTTTTACAATTATGTCCAGCAATCACTTTATTGAACAAAATAATAATACAAATATACAATAATATAATACAATAATATAATACAATAATACAAAACTGAAGATTTTACACCAGTATGTCACACTCTGAGGTTTTACCCTGCAGTGCCCGTGCCATGTTCCCCACCTAGTCCTTAGCAGTTTGAAGTAGTAATTGTGCTTAACACCATATGGCCATATCGTGTTAAGCCCACCACTATGTCACAGCAGCCCAATACCAGTGGGTTATACACTCATTTACACATGGGAGACAAATTAAATAGTGCTAGAGCTAAATTAACTAAAATGTATTTAATGTATCTGTTTTTAATGCATAAGTATAATGCAAACCTAATATGATTTAAAAAAAACTATTTAAAAAAAGTGTCAAAACTAAACAATTAAAGTGATAGTGCTATTATGTATATACTCACAATGCATATCATATATCTCCTCTATATCAAATAAAAATTATCATAAAAGTGAGATTGGCATTCAAAACCTTCTTAAATTTAGACGTTCCTGTGGTCACCTCCAAAGGGGCCCTGCCTCCCAACTTCAGATTCACTATCACTTTAATTATTTAGTTTTGACACTGTATTTTTTTGGCCAATGGTAGCTCGACTTTGCACTTGTTCTGCTCACCTTACACTTTAGGCAATATATTTTCCACTTATTGCTTTTTTAATCTTTAATATGTTTTGCATAATCAACGTCTGGGATCTACAATACCTTGACTGGGTGTTGCAGGCCATTTTTATCCTCTCCAATATAACTAAGTGGGTCCACCATATCTCTTCTGTTCTCTGCCAATCACTGTAAAGGATAATGACACGGTACAACATCACAAAGTGCCATCCTCTGTCACTGCTACTATCGAGAGACAAGAACTAAAGAACTAATGTCCGAACAAGTGAAGGGGTTTAACAAATATTTCCAGACTTTTATCTATCTTCCAATCCACAGAATTTTCAACACCCACCAACTTTTATTTCTTTGCACACTCATTTTAATTACTTTTCTGTGTTTATGCCTGTAAATTTCACTAAAGTTTTTCATCATTTTGTATGCAATTAATTAATGAAATGTAAAGGTGGGATGCACCCCGTCACCATATCAACTGTAATACAACATTTTATTTGTTTGTCCATCAAAATCATTTTGCATCTTCTGTGGAGTTTTCAAAAATGAATTTTTTGGTAAGACTGACTGTGCAATAACAAAGCAAAGGTTTATTCCCTGTGCAGGAAATATTTGAAAATGCCAGATTTCAGCCCACGATAAATAAACATTTGGAGACTTATTACAAATCACTTAGCCTAACTTAAAAAGTATCGTTCCCTATCGATTCTCCACAATTCCCAGTTTAATAAACACCCCACATCAAGACGTGACTTGCTGAAAAAGCTGTTTTATTAGAGGCTAATTCTTGGATTGTTATTGTTTGGGCTGCTGCTATCTGGGAACGTGTATGACACAATGAATGATAATAGCAAGGTATTACATTTTTACTCTAGAAATCCTTTATCAGGTGAGAATCAGACCAGTGGTCGAGCTATCAGGCTCTTATAAAGAATGGCAGCGGCTTTGAACCTGAACTTCAAACCTTTTCTTGTTACAAGGTCATTAGACAGTGTTGAGATCTATCAGGATTGATCTCAGTTCATTAACTTCCCACTAAGCCGTGCCATACAAGGTCAGCAGAGAGCAAGTGGCTTCATTCAGCTCACAGCTTGCTTGTCAGGCATGAGTAGACAATCTCTGCGTCTGACAGCTATCAAGTGTTCCAGCCTCCTCCCTAGCGAGACACAGTTCCTGCTTACATTTTGGGTTGGCGTAGCTACATGCAACACAAAGTCCTAATGTGACAGGAGCATGGTTCAAAGTCAGGTCTCCCCTATTAGTGATCTGATTAGGCTGTTCCTCCGCATGGATCCCAATTTAACTCTGTTTCACAGCAAAGAACTCAAGCTGAGAAGATTTGTGAAGCGAAATGAGTAGAGCCCATAAATTGTTTCCATCTCTTTGTGATCTCGCTGTCCCTCTTCCCTCCGAAGCAACAGGAGACAGTTCATTAGAGGTTTACCTGTCAACTTTCCTTATTTAGTGGAAGCAACGTCACTGGCCAAAATGGATCAGCACAATGTCTGCACTATATATACTGTATTTAAATCTATTCGATACAATTCAGTGTTTAGTGAATATACAAAAAATATAATTTAGATATAGAATAAAATAGGCAACATTATTCCTAAATAAAGGAAGATAAGCTTAATGTAATGTTGTCTATTTCCACTTACTACTATTCTGTGTTTAGAGATCAATTCATATTGATAAGATGATAAGACTTTTACTTTTTTTTTAACTATCATTTGCAAACTGTATTTTTTTTCAGTGAAAAGGGACAGGAAAAATTGTACTAAAAAGTGCAATTATGGCTAATGAGGCTATGGAGTGTGCGTCATATTTTTTACTTTCTGTATGTTCTGGTCAATGTGTTCTGTAACGACATATATCTCCGTGGTTATCTATGAACTCCTACTTCCTCCTCTTCTGTTCTTCAGGGTGGAATCCACAGCCATCGTGTCCAGGTTACAGTGGAACGCAGTGGCCAGAGGAACAGAGATGAATATGTATATTTGTATGTAAAAGACTGACAGTTTTATTTTATTTTTTATTAAAGTGAGAATTCAAAGGGGAATCAAAGTAAATTTCAAGTTTAAGGATGAAGTAGCCAAACTTAAAGCATAGGTGATGAGAATTTTTCCACTTCGGCTATTTGGACTTTACACTATAGTCACCCAAACCACCTCATCTCAATTAGAAACTGCTATGATAACACTACAGAGTTGAATAGTTAAATCCACATCTAGTGGCTTAAAGTCACTAGAGGCGCTTCCACGGCACTGAGAAAGTCCGATGCTTTCCTATGGGGAAGCTACAATACGCACCCAGCGCTCATTGCACATATGCAATAGGTCCCATATGCTCCTTTATGACGAGCATTGGATTGAACCACGCCAGAGATGGCCAAACATCCTTGATAACGTTGTGGAAGATGGAAACGTGAGCAGCACAAAAGGTAAGTAAAACCTTTATTTTATTATTTTGTATGGGACACAAAGGGGACCTTACATTTGAATTTGCTTGGAATTCTTACGTTACCGAATAACCCCATGCACGTGACCTTCCAGTGTACTTACCATAACTAACACGTCCTATCTAAATTAGGGTATATCTAAATTGTTGATACAAAAGTCTCCTTTTAATTTAGGTAATAAATACTTTAGGTCACCAGAGACAAGTTAAATGTACTTTTCCTGGTTAAATACTTTGTTATCGACATTGTTATTCCGCAACTGGCCTTCCTCACACCCATTCTTGCATTATATGGGCTGCCACTGTCGTTTTATTACCCATAATGTCCTAAGAGGGAAACAGATAGAAAGTGAAGGGCAATCCCCATCAATGTAGGCTATGCAGCCAAGGAATGCCCTGAGCTTAGACAGTATAAGACCTAAGAGACATCACCCAAAACAATGGTTCTTGCACAATTGCATTGGCCTTGAGCTCCGTCTACTCTCCTTTCACTCTTCGTTCTTTCATGATTTCTTTGTTTCCTCCTCAGCATTTTCAACATATAGATGATAGATAGTAGGTAGATACAAGATAAGAGAAGGATAGCGATCTTGCAAAAAAGAAAAGAAAAGAGTGGGGGTAGTTTCTTGTTTCAAGTGAAAGATTTTGTTTGTTCCAATAAAATGCTGATATTTTACGTTTTTACTGATAATCTGATTTATTTTATCTGGACTCATTCTATTGTATACCAGTAGGCACGCACCACTCGGTCTCCATCTGTCATGCAGATGATGTTCGAAGACGTGTTGATAATAACTTGGATTAATAGAGTGACATTAAATAGGAAGATGTGTCTGTCTGCACTGACCTGAGAATGTGATGTATCTAATATTGCAAACCATACAAAGTGTGATTATATTTTTTCTGGTTTTGTTTTTGAGGGCCTCCAGTATTTTATCTTTGTGTGCTTTCAATGGTTCTGTAGAATGAATCCAGACGGGTCGGTCTACCGACTTTCAAACCAACCCGCAATCTGTTGAAATAAAATTTCCTAAGTAAAGACAAGCTAATTGCAAATGAAGCCACTCAGACCAATTCTTAAAGTTTGACTTAATTATTCCGGTATGACTTGAAAAATAGCAAACTCTAAGCAACGACCCAGTCCACACAGCCATGTTTCCATGCACTGTATAACCAGCACAGGTTACACAACACACTTAAACCCTCCACCGTCATCTCTTAAGGCATAACGCGATTGTCTGACCAGTTGCAGCCAATCTCTGTGTTGCATTGTGCTACATTGTATATCGATTGTATATTAGGAGGGCTAAAAATGAGACTGCTTTCAGGGCATGGGAATACTGTGTCACTGTATATTATAATGGGCAGGGGAGAAAGGGTTTGCTGTGAAAAATATTATAATATTAAAAAATTCAAATGTATAAAAGCGTATCCAAATATAATAATTTCAAAGCATATCAAGTCGAGGCCTTACTTAGACCAATAGTTGATGGTATTAGTTGACAGTAATGGTTAGTTATCACACAGACAATGACTTTCTCAGTTAATTCTCCCAACACATGGTAGTGTGATTGTTAATGTCAATGACTTCAAGGTCTCCCTCCAGTGGTAATTTGTTCTCACTACAATAGAATATTAAATCCTTCATAATGGACACACAGATTATTTGTGTGAATACAAACAAACCACAATCTTATTAACACAGTAGTTTCATGTGTCTATCAGCCAGTTGTGATAGCAGTGACTTGCCACAATAAGGAGATTTGTTATCAAAACAAAAAGTATACTGGTATGTTTGATTGTACATAGACCTAGTCCCCTGGATTATAAAAGAGAATAGTCTACTTTGTTCTGATATTTCAAAATGTACCCATAGCACTTATTTGTATGAGGATTTTATGCTCAGTATTTTGTATTGTGAAATATTGTATTATTTTCAACATAATGATTAGTATAGAATCTGGATGATAAGTAAGAAAAATTACATTGCAGCTTAAATAGATAGACACCTCCCTGGACTGACAAGGAAGGGGGGACATGACTGCGGCTAGGATAAGGAGTCTTAAAGGAAGATCAGATGGGAGGGGGATATATGGATACATAGTTGCTAAGATGGAAGACAGTTATAAGGACAGTGAGGGGAGGGGACTTACCAGTCAGCTCTTGGAAGTGCAGGGATCCTGACTTTCAGATTTTCAGATTTGCATCTGTCTTTCTTTGCTGACCCCTTAAAAAAAAAAAAAAAAAAAAAAAATATTATAGACATTATTCTTAAAAAGTTTTATACTTACCTGTTCCTGAATTTTGAGAGTGATGGACGTTTCCCAGGAATCGTTGGTGGCCCTGTTGCAGGCTTATCGGGCTGCTCATGGTGCAGGCTCGTTAGCAGAGGTGTTGGCCGGCATGGATGGCGTCCCCGGTGAAGAGGCTCGACCTGTGGAAGGTGGGCGGCGGGCCAGGCGTTCAAGGCCGCCGTCGCGACTGTCTCCCAGCCCGGTGAGAGGAGGTCGTGAAGGCCGAAGAAGCCGGCGAGCTGGAGTGGCTGGGAATGTGGAGCCGAGCCTGGTGTCGTCCCCCCGAGCGATCCGGTCCCAGGTGAGAGCTGCGGCTGCGTCCGGCAGCCATTTCCAAGATGGCGATTCGGCGGGAAGATCCAGGAGCCCTCCACCTTCTCTTCCGGCGCGGCCGGAAGTGACGTCACGACGCCGGTCGCGCACGGCCGGCGCGCCGGATATGACGACAGCAGCCGGCGACGGGCAAAACCCGGAAGTGGGTGCCCGCGCCGGAAATAGGACGCCGGGCGCCCGGAGACCACAAGCGCCGGCGGAAGAAGGCGGCAATAGGGGTGCTGTGAGCCGGACAGCAGCCCCAAGGAGATGGGAGTCCCCAGGACCGGCCGGTTCATGGGGTGCCGCGGATCAGGCGGCAGCCCCAAGGTTGCAGTACTGCCAGGATGCCGGCGGTCGGGAGGCCGTGTCGGCTGCAGCCCCTCTGGGAGCTGGGAGGCTCCAGGGGGAGTCCGGTGAGGAGGAGGAGTCTGAGGAGGAGCGAGAAGGTGATGGAGGACGGCCCCTGCGCCTCCCCTCATTTGGTGAGTCAGCATGCGCAGGCGCCTGGGGTGCTGCAGGGGGTTCAGGTCAGGATAGCGAGGTGTTGCGCCTGCTGAGGATGTTAGTGGAGGGGCAAGCCAGGGGTACTGGTCTAGGGGCTCAGGGTCCCGGTAGTGCGGATAGTTTGAGGGGTCATGGGGTTGGGGTTGGTTCCTTTCTCCCAGGGTGTGAACTGGCTCCCCTAGGTTTACATGTGCCAGCGGAGGTGCAGGAGAAGATTATTCATGGTGAGTATGTGGATCTCCTTTCTCTCGTTCCGCCAGACAAGGAGTCCGTGGACAGACCGCGACGTGGCGAACAATTGGAGGGAGAAAAGGGTAAGGCTATCCCGCGTACGTTCGGTAATTGGCTGCAAGGATTTAATATCTTTGCCAGCGTACTAGTGCGCCGTTTCCCTGAGAGGGCCCCCTCTTTATTTGGTTATTTGGACTTAATTTGGGGCGCCTACAAGGTTTATGGAGGGCAATGCTGGTTCAAATACGACCAGCAATTCCGCCAGAAGATGGCGGCGTGTCCGGGTATGGGTTTTGGGGTGCAGGACGGCAGCCTGTGGCTGCTACTTATGACCCCGTGTAGACCCTCTCCCTTTTCGGGGGCGGCCGGCGTCCCCACGGGTACGTCGGCAGGTCAGAGGAAGGGAGTCTGTTGGCTCTTCAACGAGAGCCACTGTAAGTGGTTTAGCTCCTGCAGATTCCGGCACGAGTGTGCCCACTGTGGGGGAGCCCACCCGGCTCTCCGTTGTTTCAAGAAGGGCAGACCATCTGCCTCCAAGGGCTCTGGTAGGGACGACGTTCCTCGCAGAGAGGACTCCAGTGAGCGTGGAAAAGATGCGTCCATGGCTCGTCCAGTATCCTAAGAGGGACGTTGCTAGCCTCTTGTTCGACGGTTTCACAACGGGTTTCTGGATTCCCTTTGTGCTGTCGGACGAGGGCCAGTTCGCGGACAATCTTCGGTCCACGCGGGGAAAAGAGGTTTTGTTACAAGAAAAGTTGGAGGCGGAGATTCAACGGGGCCGCATGGCCGGCCCCTTTGATTCCCCCCCATTCCACAACCTGAGGGTGTCTCCGCTGGGTCTGGTACCCAAAAAGGATCCGGGAGTTTTTCGATTGATTCACCATCTCTCGTACCCTTCGGGGTCGTCGGTCAATGATGACATTGACAGGGATGCGTGCAGGGTACGTTATGCGTCCTTCGACTCGGCATTGCTCCTCCTGCGGCGGGCCGGTCGTGGGGCGTTATTAGCAAAATCGGACATTGAATCGGCCTTTCGTTTGTTGCCGGTTCATCCGGATTGCTTTCACTTGTTGGGGTGTTTCGCTAACGGTTGCTTCTATTATGATATGTGTATGCCCATGGGCTGCGCTATCTCTTGTTATCATTTCGAACTGTTTTCTTCTTTTTTGGAGTGGGTCACGTCCAGAGTTGCGGGTTTGTGTTCGTTGACACATTACCTGGATGATTTTTTGTTTGTTGGTCCGTCGGGTTCCCAGGATTGTACAGCGTTGCTTCAGGCATTCCGGCGGGTGGCGGCTGAGTTCGGGGTTCCTGTGTCCGAACAAAAAACGGTTGGCCCGGTGTTGGTCCTTTCATTCTTGGGTATCGAAATCGATACCGAGAGAATGGTTTTCCGGCTTCCGGAAGAGAAGTTGGAGGGGTTGCTGCGGTTGGTGGACTTAGTCAAAGGTTCCAAGAAGGTTCAGTTGCGTCAGATGCAGGGCCTGTTGGGGCACTTGGTTTTTGCATGTCGGGTGTTACCGATGGGTCGGGCATTTTGTCGTAGATTGTCCTTGTCCACGGTGGGGGTGAAGGAACCTTTCCATTACATTCGGATCACGAGGCGCCTTCGGGCGGATCTGGCAGTGTGGAGCTCCTTCCTCAGACGTTACAACGGGCACTCTTGCTGGTTGAGGGAGGCCACCACCAATGCTGCCTTGGATCTGTTTACCGATGCCTCGGGGTCAGTTGGTTTTGGAGCGTATTTTCGGGGTCAGTGGTGCGCGGGGGAGTGGCCGGAGGAATGGCAGTCTTCCCCATTTCGAAGGAATTTGACCTTTTTGGAACTGTTTCCGATAGTGGTCGCCCTGGAACTGTGGGGTGAGGAGCTGAGAAATCACACGGTGGTCTTTCACACGGACAACATGAGTGTGGTCCATGTGATTGCCCGATCGTCCTCCTCATCCCCACCAGTGTTGGCTCTTCTCCGTCACCTCGTGCTCCTTAGTCTTCAGTTTAATGTTTGGGTGCGGGCGCAACATGTCCCGGGTGTGCAAAATGTGGTGGCTGATGCATTGTCTCGCTTGCAGTGGGAACGGTTTCGCGAGGCAGCGCCGGAGGCGCGGCGGACCGGTCTGCAGTGTCCGGACTCCTTATGGAAGCTCGATTTCGAGGCCTGATGGGCTTGGTATCGGACTCCTTGGCGGAGGCTTCCTGGAAGGCATACCGGGCAGTGTGGAAACAGTGGCTGTCGGCAGCACGGGACGGGGATGTATCCACGGAAATGGGACGTACGGAGGCGACTCTTGTGTTGCTGGATGACTTGGTCAGGAGAGGTAGGTCTTGCGCAGTAGCGGAGAAGGCGCTGGCTGCCCTGTCTTTCTTGTTTCGATTTATGGGCTGGCGGGATGTTACTAAGGAATTTGGGATCCAGAGAGTGGTGAAGGGGTGGCGACTGCGGCGTCGCCCGGATCGTCGTCGTCCGATTTCGGTGGAAATGTTGCGGCGGATTCTTTTAGTCTTGCCGCGGGTCTGTGGCTCGGATTATGTATCGAAGTTGTTTCGCGTAGCCTTCTCGGTCTGCTTTTTTGGAGCCTTTCGCATCGGCGAGTTGGTAGCCCCGAGCAAGGGGAAGGCCTCGCCTTTGGCATTGTCGGATGTGCGGTGGTCTACTTCCTCCGTTGACATTTTTGTGCGGCGCTCTAAGACGGACCAGGCGGCCCGGGGTGCCTGGGTTCGTTTAGGGGCCACGAGGGAGGTCGTCTGTCCTGTCGGGGCTTTTCACGATTTTCTGGAGGTGCGCCCGGAGCGGGGAGGCCCTTTGTTGGCTCACGCGGATGGGTCTCCCCTAACACGCTATCAGTTCTCGGCAATGCTGAAGAGAGCATTGGCCGCGGGTGGTATGGAAAGTCAAGGGTTTTCGGCCCATTCCTTTCGGATTGGGGCGGCTACCCAGGCAAGTGTTTTGGGTTACTCGGCTGCGGGCATTAAACGCATTGGAAGATGGGAGTCGGGGCGTTTTAAGTCTTATGTCCGACCTCATATGCTGTAACCCTCTTCTCGTTGTAGGTGGGCGGCCCCGGTACGTGTGGATACTAGGGCATTCCTACGTGTACTGGGCAGCTAGGCGAGCTGAAGACCGGGCCTATGGACGAAATTTGGGGTTCTCAGTGGACTTGGCCCGAGTCAGGTGGAAGGGCATTAGGGGCCTCCGATGGCAGCAAGTATATCCTGAGTTCGTGGAGCTCCGTAAGTTTGTGTCAGGGCCGGTGGTGGTGGTGGTCCATGCGGGCGGGAACGACTTGGGGGTTTCCAGGACTGTGGACCTTCTCCACGCGATTCGGCACGACTTGGCGAGGTGCATGGCGCTGTTTCCGGACATGACCTTGGTTTGGTCGGAGGTGGTTTCCAGGCCGTGCTGGCGCGCGCTGCCGCACTCGCGCGGTTTGGAGAAGAGCCGGCGCAAGCTGAACATTGCAGTGGGGAAATTTGTCCGGCGGCTAGGTGGGGTGGTCGTTCGACACGTGGAGCTGGAAGGGGAGAACCAGAACTTAATGAGGAGGGATGGGGTCCACTTAAATGAGATAGGTTTGGACATCCTGAACACGGGTTTGCAGAGTGGGATTGAGGCTGCGCTGTCGGCGGGGGGCGCAATGACGGCAGGAGGCGTGAGGGGAAGTCGTCATCGCGGTGGCGGGAGTCCTGGCCAGCGCAGGCAGAAGTGATGGAGTTGCCGAGGAGGCTTGGGGAGTCGCAGCCTGTTGGGAGCTGATGGCGGAGGCAGGCTGCTCATGGACTCATGGTTTGTGGGGATAGACCTGTCTGTTGGGCAATCACCCCAACAGCTGACAGTATTTATGTTGCTGGCATGGAAAATTAATAAAGCTGTGGCCGATGCCCTTACCCAACTTTATACGGTCTCTGTGTGTCATTGGGAAAGGGGGGCACCGGGTGGGTGGTACAGGCATCTAGACAGCAGTCAAGACACCTCCCTGGACTGACAAGGAAGGGGGGACTTGACTGCGGCTAGGATAAGGAGTCTTAAAGGAAGATCAGATGGGAGGGGGATATATGGATACATAGTTGCTAAGATGGAAGACAGTTATAAGGACAGTGAGGGGAGGGGACTTACCAGTCAGCTCTTGGAAGTGCAGGGATCCTGACTTTCCCGCCCTCCCGCCCTTAGGACATTTGGTTATTGAAGGAATGTGGGTTTTGTTTCTGGTGCTTGTTGTTGGTTGTCTTTTCTTGTTTTGTCACAGCATGCGGGAGTCCTGGCCAGCGCAGGCAGAAGTGATGGAGTTGCCGAGGAGGCTTGGGGAGTCGCAGCCTGTTGGGAGCTGATGGCGGAGGCAGGCTGCTCATGGACTCATGGTTTGTGGGGATAGACCTGTCTGTTGGGCAATCACCCCAACAGCTGACAGTATTTATGTTGCTGGCATGGAAAATTAATAAAGCTGTGGCCGATGCCCTTACCCAACTTTATACGGTCTCTGTGTGTCATTGGGAAAGGGGGGCACCGGGTGGGTGGTACAGGCATCTAGACAGCAGTCATGACATTTTCTGTGAGTACATTCGTTTTTTTCAATAAATATTAGTTTGCCCATCTGTGCTGTTTCTCAGCTGTTTAATTATAAAGTTTATTATCTATGTTATTTCTATGCTTCAAATAAAGATCATAATAACACTGTAACATAAAAAAAAAAAAGATGTGAATGACTAAACCATGCAGAGTAGTAAAGTTAAATCAACTGTTTGGAAAATCTGTTAAATGAACAATATAATATTCCTAATGCTGCAGTGCCCTAGTCAATATTTACATTGCCCGGGCTCCCATTGCCAGGCTTAAAAAGTTGAGTTTACTTACCCTTTCTCCCCCGCAGAGAACGTGTCCTCTGGGATGCTCCATCTCAGAGAGATTGATGACCTCAACCAATCCAATGATTTCACATAGGAAAGTATTGGGAGGATAGTGCGGTAAAATGCAGCTCTGCGCCAATCAGATGGTTTCTCTGACATCATCTGATAGAAATACTGGGGTTTTACTCCACAATATTGTTGGAAGCGCCTCTAGTGGCTGTCAATAAGACTAGACACAGATGACACAGATTAACCCTTCAATGTAAACATTCCTGCAGAATATGAACAACGTTTCGGCTGTAGGGTTTAAACGGGGGTGGGGGATGGGGGATCATGACACCAAGACCACTTCATGACTAGCTTTTCTAGTCACTCTGGTCCCTTTGGTTCTCTGTACTGATGCCGCAATGTACAGTACACTATATATCTCTTCTCATTGAGAAGCCTCTGCAGCTATGCCCTGTGTACGTGTGTGCCTGTTTATGCGCATGCACGCACACACACACTACACATTATACAGAATGAACAATGCTCTGATCTGAGGTCAGAGAAGAGGTATGTGGGGGGAGACAGGCATGAGTATGGAGCTAACAGAAGCAGAAAGGAACTTCTCTGGCTGTGTTTCTTTAATTATTTATAAAAGTGCCAATTTATTATAGAAATATGCACATTTATTAAGTGCCCTTTTAGTGGGATACTCCACTCCCATACAGGATGTCAGCAAGCTGGATCACTATGGGTGTGAATTGGTCCTTTAATAGCAAACTGCATGTGAAGAATGCTTTTCTTGTCACTGGTTGTTTTGGCCTAAAATTGTCTATGCTATAGATTTTCTTCTACTCAGCAACAAGTATTGATGACCTTGGTAACTGGAAGTTAGACCTGGCTCGCTATCAGCATTGCAATTCCTCTGCAAGGTCGCTGATCAGGTTGATACTACAATTATGTGGACACCTCCCATGTTGCGTAGAGCATAGACGTGTGCATGGCAGGATTGTATGGCCAATCATTTCTCCCAAAACTGAAATTTGGTTCCAGGACGTCCGACATTTGTTCATTGGCCAAACATTGTTTATGAAAAGCTATTCTGGGAAACATTCAGAATAGGACAAGAAAAAAATAATATATTGCAATTTGTCTGAATTTGAATGTGCTCAAGTCTAGTGGAGAAGGAAAATGTGATCTGGGAAACCAAAGGGTCTTGCAGTTAATATCTGTTACTTGCAGTGCATTCTCCCTGCTGGACTTCAGTTCCTGGTGTTGGGTGTATGCAGCCAGGCACTGCACTAAGTGGACTCATATCATTTCACATCTGCCCATACAAAATAAATAAAATGGTGAACTCAAACAGGAGGAAAAATACTTCCAGGTACAATAGATGGGTATTCAGTGATTCATGGTATAAGTGGAGGTGAAGAAGCAAAGAATGTAAACCCTTATTTACCTGATAGAGGAGATGTCCATAGTACCAGGTGTAAATGTAGTTACACTTACTTATTGGGGTAGACTTTACATATGTAAAGTTATGTTAGCATGTCTGTTTACCCAGCCGAGATTCTAGTGGGAAGAGATGCACATTGAGCGAGTGTAATTACCGTATTTGCAATTTTCTCTTGATCTTGGGAATCTCGAATGCCACATTCACACAATCCATGGCTGCTAATGCACTGCACCTTGGTGATAAGGGAAAGGAAATTACTCACTGACAGTGGGCCCATGTGCCAGTCAGAAAGATAGGCAGTACCTTTTACTGTACCATTGTTATGGTACTTTTTGAAAGTAAACCAAAATGTTCAAAGTCTATCTGTTCCTGTCCAAATCAATAAATTAAATTGCGTATATACGCTGAAGTAATTAAGTCTGACACACGAGGTTCAGGTTAAAATAACTTCGAGAAAGTTTATTGGCAAGTGAAGTAAAAGCGGGCGCGCAGGCCCTTTTAAGAGGCATTTTGCGTCATCATTGATTATTAGAATATCAGCAAATAAACATCATCAATTGGATTAATTGTTAAGTGACGGGGTTAGTGTCTTACCTATTAGTTCGTAAAATTAAGAGGTTAGTCCCGTGCCCACCCATCAGAGGTGGGATTATTCTGGACACGGGTGGGGGACAAGGGGGTCCTAAGCGTCATTTTACACGGTCAATGATATCAGGCTTTATGTCCAGGTGCAAGGTCTCTTATGAATAGAACATTTCATTACTACTGTGTTCTGTGGCCTTCAAACTGTACTATCTTACAAGCTCTAAGGAGTAGCCGGCAAGTCTTAAGGAGTAGCCAGCACCTCCTGGTACTTGTCCTTGAAGGAAACACAGTCTTTGTCTACTGTATTAATTGGGTTGAGAAGTTCAGTCACGTAATGTAGTTTTAAAATGAACAAGTTAAGTCATGAGGACAAAAATGGAGGATTGAAGAAGTCAGGTTAGGAGGACAAAATGGAGGACGAAGTCACAGTATAAAGTTAAAATGGAGTTAGTACAATAATTCAATACAAGTACAATAAAGATTTTTAATAATTCCACATCAGTCCCCCCTATGAAATGTTAGATTCTAAGAGATAAAACTTTATTATGTTAGTATCAGAAGACGTGTTAACCCAAAGGCACAGAAACCCCGTGGCCGCTAGCTAGATGTTAATGCAAAGTGCAAGGCTGTCCCTAGATCTGACCCTAATAGGCTAACCATCCGTCAGTATGGCTCTCGAACGCTTCACACCCAAGGGTATCCCATGGCAGCTAACCCACCACTTCTCCACATGGGGCCTTTACCATTCACTGACAGATGCTGTCCCTAATCTAGTCCCTTCCTAGAATTCCTGCACTTTATCAACGAAAGGGATTGTTTGTAGCGGCAGACAGGGTGAGGTGACGTCTTGGAAGTCGTGGTCATCAACTTCGAGATGGGTGAAAGTGGGTGCCGTTTGGTCAACAGTCTTCATGAGGGATTTTCTCAGACATGGGAGGACACAACAAAAGAGAAGAGCAAAAATAAAAAGAAAAATTAGTATAGCCATACCAATCTGCATTAAAGCCTTTTGCCATCCTGTCATCCAACCAAACCATCTTTCCCAGGGATCTTTTATCCCAGAATTCCTTTTTAACTCTTCAGACAGGTCATTTAATTTTTCTATAGCTAGTGTGACTTTACCATTAGGGCCTGTGTTTTCTGGGATGTAGGTACAACATGTCATAGTGTCGGGCAAAATCTTACAAACCCCTCCTTTTTCGGCTAAGATCATATCTAGGGCCATTCTATTCTGGAAAGTCATTTGGGATGTGGCCTGCAACTGTTCGGCCAACCCCTGGAGGGCGTCTCTGGTGTAATTGACAAAACGCTGTTGATTATAATAAATGTAATTTATCCAATTTAGATTCTTGTTTGCGGTAACTATGGTAAAAATTGATTCAAATCCTGCAGCAACCTCATCTCTTGCTTTAAACTCATTGGGTACCCCCCTAGGCACCCCAATGGCATCAATGTAAATGTGAGGGTCAAAACTTCCTTTTACTGGGGCTTCACGTTTAACCTTAGTGTGGCTGGGCCCATGGGTGTTGAGGTGTGTGTCAGAGATAATGTGTATAGGCATAATGGCCTTAGTCAACGTACACTCCCCCCACCACGCTGTGTCCATTCTGGATCTTAACTGTAAATCCCCACACAACCAGTAAATATCTCCTAATGACCTAGTGTGATGCTGCAGTAAACGTACAGGGACAGTTCTGTATGTAGCACAATAACCTTTGGAAAAGTTACCTACAAATTTACCAATACCATCGTACATGGCATAGCAAGTGTAATTACCTTTATATACGGTAATACCATCAGGGGGTTTGACATCCTGGGTTAGGAGAGGATACTCCTTTGTCCATGCAATACATATGGACCTGTTAAAATTATAGTGATAGGCAAAAAGGCTTAAAACACATTCTTCGATATCTACTGGTAGGATTAGAGGCACGGTACCCAGGTGAGGCCGGGCACCGCCACACACATAACATGCGGTTCTATTATGCTTATTGGCATTATATTTCATCCATTCTAACCATAAATTTACATCATTAAAACCTGTTTCAGCGGCCATGGTATCTTCAAAAGTGGGGTTAGCAATGGCCATCATGTCTTGAAAGGTCTGGATATGAGGTTTTAATGGGTTAGGGACCATATGGGTGGCCCCTTGCCACTCAGAAGAGTTGCACATATCTTTAAGGTAGAAATGCCCTAACTTTTTATAGGAACCCTTTTTCCAATACATTCCCATCACATACTGGTCTGCATCTGTTGGGCTTGGATGCTCAATATTAAGAATTAATTTCATTGGTGTACTCCCTCCAGGCTTTCTCAAAGTCATCCTCTGGAGGAGGGATCTACCATGATCATCTACTTTAGATACGGCACTTTTTGGTTTGTAACCCCAGGCAGGCCCGGCATTCCATCCCGCTGCCCCCCAATGATCACAATTGTGCCCCCATTGTTTGTCAACTACACAAACATATGGGTCTTTCGAATGAGGGATATCTCTATAGATGCTCTGGATTTGTGGTGTGGGAAATGGGCATTCTACAATATCACAATAGTCAAAGGTATAAGTAGCCACCTGGGTGCACGATGAATTATACCAGAAGGTATACCCACTGATGTCTTTGGTAATGGCTACTTGCTGGGCCTTCATAAGGCTAATTAAGGGGAAGATGTACCAGAGATACATGTTTGTGTGATATTCGCTTCCTCTGGGGCAGGAGATTTCTTGCAGTGGGAAGCGTGGACCCAATTTGGCCTACCGGCCAATTTGACGGAGGTTGCGGTAATCAGGAGAACTTGGAATGGACCGTCAAATCTTGGTTCTAGGGTACTTTTCCGCACAAACTTCTTGACCAGGACCCAATCTCCGGGGAGTAGGTTATGGGAACCTGTATCCAATTCGGGATCTGGAATTGAAGAGAAAACTTGGGCATGTATTTTGTTTAGGACATTTGCAAATTCAGTTACATAGTCTACTAAAACATCTGATTGGAGTTGCAACTGCTGCGGATAATAACAACCTAGTCTGGGTGCTGTCCCGAATAGAACCTCATATGGGGACAGTGAATGCTTCCCTCTAGGTGTGTGCCTAACACTAAATAGAGCTATTGGTAGGCTTTCTGGCCAGGGCATCTTTGTTTCATGTGACATTTTTAACATTCTGGTTTTTAGAGTGCCATTCATGCGCTCCACTTTACCACTACTTTGTGGGTGGTAAGGGGTATGGAAGGCTAGAGTCACCCCTAGAGCAGTCCAAATTTCTTTAGTCACAGTTGCTGTAAAGGCTGGGCCTTGATCACTCTCAATGACTTCTGGGAGTCCAAATCTACATACAATATCTGTAAGTAGGCGTTTTGCGGTTGTTTTTGCAGTGATATTGGCCACTGGGTAGGCTTCTGGCCAGCCTGAGAACATGTCCACTATTACTAGTGCATATTCATGGGGCCCACTCTTGGGCATTTGGATGTGGTCAATTTGAATTCGCTGGAAGGGGTACATGGGTTTTGCCAGGTGTTTCGCAGGCACCTTAATTGGTCTTCCTGGATTGCATTTTGCACAAATGATACAGGCCTTGCAAAAGCTATTGATCAATGTTGTGATTCCAGGTGCTTCATAATACTTCTGTATGAGGGCGGCCATCAATTCTTTTGACAGGTGTGCAGGCCCATGTGCCCATTGGACAACTGCTGGATACAAATTTCTGGGAAGGCAAAATTTGAGGTTGTTGTAATATATTCCGTCCTTTTGGACAGCTCCTTTCTTTTTCCATTTCTGGATTTCTTCAGGAGTGACTGCAGCTTGCTGTTCTTGTAAAATTCGCAAATCAGTAGGAAGAGTTTGCAGAGCAAAAATAGGGACTTCTTCTTCTTCTTGTCCGGACACTTCTTCATCCACTTCCTGCAGATCCCTGGCCGCTAGCTTAGCAGCCTGATCAGCCAAATGGTTGCCTCTTGCTTCATCTGTATCCAATTTCCCATGGGCCTTAACTTTCAAAACGGCCACTTCTTTGGGAAGTAGGAGGGCATCCATTAGCTCCTTGATTGCAGTGCTGTGTTTGACTGGTGTACCAGCGGTGGTAAGAAATCCTCTTGTCTTCCAAATTAGGCCGAAGTCATGTGCCACACCCAGAGCATATCTTGAATCTGTATAGATGTTGGCACGTTTTCCTTCGGAAATTCTGCATGCTGAAGTCAGAGCCTGTAATTCAGCTTCTTGCGCAGACATTGCTGGCGGTAAGGATGATGATTTGATGACTTCGTCTGTTGTGGTTATGGCATATCCTGTGTGATATGTTCCTCCTTCATCGGCATATCTTGATCCGTCCACAAACAGGGTAAAATCCGGATCTGGTAATGGATTCTCATGCACAGTTGGTAAGTGCACTGTTTCCATTTTCATCTGTTCAAAACAGTCATGAGGTGTTTCTGGGTCATAATCATTCTTTATGACCAGGTCTTGAAATTCCTTTTCCAGGAAATGGCGTGGCCATGCTTCTAGAAGGTCAGTTGTTGGGTATTTGGCAATACCATTTTCCTGTAGTTGTTCTTCATTCATGGTGGCCCATAGTTTTGCCATGGGCCCAAGATCATTCCATGACCTTGTCTTCAACTTGGTAACAGGAATATGTGGGATAGCGGTATCCCAATGGCGGTAGAGGTAGTTGAGTTGTTGAGGTAGCTGGACCAAGACCATGCTATTACCTTCAGAGTCACAATAGAAGTCTTGTGCAGTGAGCTTTACATCGGTCCAGTGGTAAAGCTCATCTTCATAGCAAGGTTCGGGAGTAATGTTTGGCTTGTACCACATGGTACAGAAGGCGTAATCCGGGCCTTCACAAAGAGGTGTCTCATCTTCATAAAATGACAAATGTGGATGCATGACTTTCTTGATACATCCACAGAGCAGGTGGATGTAGGTTTCATCTGTGATAAATCCATAATAGATACCCCCCTCAGGGAGTGGAAGAAGAGTGGATGGATTAAGCACTTGACATCTTTGGATGGAAATGTTGTCAGGCAAAAGAAGATGACACTGTAGGCGCAGGTGTCTGGCTGGAGACACGTGCTTGAGCTGGACTTGGTTGATAATAGCAGAAATGTCATGAGGGGCTAGAACAACCAGAGGGTGGCCAAGGACCAGGTCCGAGGTTCTTTCTATGAGCTCTCTCGCAGCAAAAACAGCCCTGAGACAGGACGGAGTCCCTCTGGCCACAATGTCCAGTTGACATGAGAAATATCCAATAGGCCTCTGGCGGCCTCTTAAGTCATTAATTTGGGTGAGCACTCCTGTTGCGTGGCCTTGTCTTTCAGAGACAAACAATTTGAAAGTTTTGGAGTAGTCAGGTAGGCCCAAGGCAGGAGCAGAAGCAATGGCTCGTTTGAGAGCATTAAAATTGTCCAGAGCTTCATTAGTTAAACAGAAAGGGTCAGACTTAAGTGCGTCATAGAGAGGTTGCATGAGCAGAGAGGCTTCTGGGATCCATGCTCTGCAGTAGGAAATGAGGCCTAGGAAGGCATGAAGAGACTTAGAAGTCCTTGGAGGCGGAATATCCAGCACAGCTCTTACCCGGTCCCGAGTAAGATGTCTGGTACCTTGAGATAGGCAGTGTCCAAGGAAAATTACTGAAGGTTGGCAGAACTGTAGCTTGATGAGCGAAGCTTTGCATCCTTGTTCTGCCAAATAACAAAGCAGACTAATTGAGCACTCTTCAGTAGTGGGTATGTCATCTCCACAGAGCAGCAAATCATTGACATACTGAAGCAGAACAACTTCTGGGTGCTCGGCTTGCCACGGGTCAAGAATGGTACCCATGGCCTTTGCAAATTGACTTGGAGAATTTTGTGCCCCTTGGGGCATGACAGTCCAGGTATACTGTTGCATCTCATGAGTGAAAGCAAACAGGTATTGACAGGATGGGTCCAGTGGGACACTGAAAAAGGCATTGGCCAGGTCAATAACTGTGAAGAATTTTGCAGATGGTGGGACTCCAGAGAGCAGAGTATGGGGATTTGGTACAAGAGGGGTGTCCAGGACGGTAGCTTCATTAACAGCACGGAGATCCTGAACCATCCTGTACTTCTCTGGCTCACCCTTTGGAGTTTTCTTTTTCACAGGAAATAATGGGGTGTTGCATTCAGATTTACATTTTACCAGGGCACCCTTCTCCAAGAGTGCCTTGATGTGGACAGAAATAGCAGCAGACTGGGCTGGTTTTAACGGATATTGTGGTTTTCTTGGTAACTTAGCTCCTGGAATAAGCTTTACCACCACAGGGGGAACATTTAGGTGACCTATGTCCTCTGGGCCTGAGGACCATAGCTTGGCGGGCACCTGTGTTTTTAATTCCTCTGGGAAATTGGACCTTAATTCTGCTGCTTCCTCACGGGGCTTGTCTAAATGCAGCATCAGAGGCAAGGAGCACAGGGCTGAGGTATCTGATACAGATAGAGGTGTGAACATTTCTACTTGCCCGTCTGGGGTGAAGGTGATGGATGCTTGCAGGCGTGAGAGGACATCAGCACCTAATAGGTTAATTGGGCATGTGGAGGATACCACAAAGCGAGCAAGCAGGCTAGAGCCAACTCGTAGTGGAGTTGTTAAAGGGCTATGTCTTGGCTGACCATCCACTCCAACGCAAGAGACATCAATATTGGACAGGAAGGATGGGTCTGGCAGGTCTTGTTCTCGCAGAACACTACGGGCTGCACCTGTGTCAACTAGAAATGTGGTGGGGTGGCCTTCGATGGGTAAAGTCACTGTGGCAAGTGGCCCCCCTTTGTCCCCTGTAGACACTGCCATGACAGGGGTCACAGACACAGGCTTGCCAATTTCCTATTCATCGGGTTCCTCAACTATTGGAACCTGTTTGGTGGCTTTGGGAGCCGGGGCAGGCTTGGGTGGTTTTCTGGGTTCCCTTTGCTCCCTTTTAGGTTCTGGACAGTCATTCCTAAAGTGCCCCTTTGCTCCACAATTAAAGCAATGTCCCCCCTCCTCCGGTCTGGGACCTCTTGGGGCTGGAGCGGAGCGGGATACCATGAGAGGAGCTGAAGTAGGTCTCCTTGGGGTCTGAACGGATTCCAAACCTCTAGCAACTAAAAGCAGGGTATCCAGGGGAACAACCTTATATTCAGGGCGTGCGGCAATGATTCCCTTGCGTATAGAGTCTTTAACGCCTTGGACAAACGCACCTGACAGCATTTGTGAATGAATTTTGTCAGTAAGATCAAATCCCAAGTCTGTGAACATTTGATACAGTCTTGCATGAAACCTTTCCACTGATTCTCCTTTATCTTGAATAACATCAGTAAGGCCAGCAGCCTGATCTGCAAGTTTATCCTTAGCCCATTCTCTTAATTGGGTGCAAAAGGTTACCCCGGAAGGGTAATCAACATCACTGGAAAGCAGATCTGTACTGAGGTGACGGGCCATGCTCGGCCAGTATGCATCCCCTGCTTTGATAGCACAAATGCTCAGCAAATCACGCCATGCGGCGGAATAAGTCTTTTGAATTTGAACTATCCCTCGGTAGAAGGGCATAGGCTGTTTTTCTGGGTCAGGGAGTGATTTCATTAGAGCACTAGCTTGAGTGGGGTTAAAAGCAACATATTTAGGAGGGGCCTGTTCTCCCCGACCCTTGTGGCCAAAGGGGTCATCGATAGAACGATGAGTTGGGGCTCCCGCGGCAAGCTCCGATGAGACATGGGACACCCTGTCCATCTCGTCATCATCGAATTCTATGATATTGGCTCTCTTGCGTGGTGCAGGGCCCGCATGAGGGGAAAGGATCGGTGGTTGGGAACGAGCCCCAGATGCAGGGGTGGCTAGCGAGTCATAACCTGGGGATAGGTAGTCACCGGGGATTACCGGCATCAGGGCCGAACTGGGGGCCGCCATATTGGTGGCCGGAGAAGGTACTACATTAGGGTTAAGGGAAGAAGCGGCGGCCATGTTGGATGAGGGCACATCCGGGGCAGACTGTGCCGGACTGGGCATGACCGGAACCTGGGGAGCGGCTTGGGGAATGGGTAATGGATATCCGGGATAGGGCAGGGCCATGGGATATGGGAAGGGGTAGGGCCAGGCTGGGGAGGGGAAGGAGGTGGGGTATTGAGCTGGGGTGGAGATGGGAGGGAACGGAGAGGGATTGGTAGGGGTGGGTGTAGAGGGAGGAGCCGGGGCAAGGGTGGAGGAGGTGGTTAGTTGGGCGGAGGAAGAGGGGAGGGGATCATTAACGGAGAGAGAGTGTAGGGAAGGAATGGCAGGTGAAATTTGAGGGGGAGGTACAGCAGGTAACATAGGGATGGATGAGGATGATGGGAATGTTAGAGACGGGGAGGGGGAAAAGAAAGATCCATCAGAATTCAGGACTGGGCAGACAGGGGAGGTGACGGGATGGGTGTTAGGGGGATTGGGAGTGGGGAACATAGTCAGCTGGCTATCACCTACTGCTGACTGAACCTTGGGGATAGACGTCCCCTGGGCGCCACTTTGGGGCGCTGGCTGAGGGTAAACCCCAGCAACACAGTTATTATGATACACAAACAATTTCACACCTTTGTGATTTATCTCTTCCTCAACCCAACCTTCTAGCTGAATAGCCTTCGCTACTCTGTACCATGCTTCAGCAGTCTTTAATAAACCATTATCTGTAAGCTTGCCTTTCATTTCTGCCAGTAACTTGCGCCAACTTTCTGGTTGCAATCTTCCACCCGTTGGTACAGTAATTTTACATACTTTTGCAATCTTTTCAACACCTTTAACCATCTCCTCACCCTCTCTGTTTTCTACCAAATCACATGCTAACCAGCCCTTACTGGGCTTGCTTAAATCCTGTCCCATAATCCCTTTACCCCTATACCAGCGTCCTGGATATAGAGAGAGAGAGAGAAGACTGAACAAGAACGTCTACAATGCTCGACTGCCACCCGAGAACCGTGGGACTTTCTCAGGTGCGTCTTCCCAAAACGTAGACTAGTCACTGAATCCGCCTACCCGGGGTGGTAGACACGGATTGGAGCGAGGTGAGAAGTGTGTGACCAATCACTTCTCTTTTAAGAGGAATGGGAGTGGATAGTATAATAATATAGGAAGTATAGAAAAGATGAAAGACAAGGAAAATCCTTAGAGACAGACACAGGAGTTCATGAGACTCCTAATTAGACAAACAAGACAACAATACAATTGAAATACAGTGCATGCATCACAGTTCAAATGAAATCAACAATAATCCCTTTCCTTTACTCGTGTGCTTACTCCAAAGTCACCTCCCTCAACCCCGTAGTGTCTCCGCTCGGAGAACGACTTTCGTAAGTCTCACTACCAGCGGCCACGGAAAACAACTGACACCGGTCCGAGTTCCGTCAGCCTCTCTCTACTCTGCAGTCCACAAGAATGTGGCCACGTCTATCCTCACTCCCGTAGTGCCCCTATAAACCCCACTTTATAAGTCTCACTACCACGTGATGCGGAAAACAAGCAATACCTACTTGAATCCCCCCAGGAAACAGAGTCCCCTGCCACAAGACTAAGTCCCCTACCACAAATAAACAGAAATACCATGTGCACAAAGAAGCTAGCTAGGCTCTCAAAGTGACACAAGAAGGATCACAGGAAATTATGGGTCTACACAAAATCCACAGTTCCAACACCCCTCTTTTTCCTTACAGCCACAGCCACGAGGCTCCTAAAAGAGGTAAACAGGTAAAGAAGACCCCCAGGAACGCATCCGCAGGTCAACCCCTCTTTTTCCTTACAACCACAATACCGTGGTTCCTAAAAGAGGTGAAACAGGCAACAGAGACCCCCAGGAACGTATCCGCAGGTCACCCCCCTTTTTCCTTACAGCCACAGCCACGAGGCTCCTAAAAGAGGTAAACAGGCAAAGAAGACCCCCAGGAACGCATCCGCAGGTCAACCCCTCTTTTTCCTTACAACCACAACACCGTGGTTCCTAAAAGAGGTAAAACAGGCAACAGAAGACCCCCAGGAACGAATCCGCAGGTCCACCCCCCTTTATCCCAAAAGAGGTAAAATACAAACAGATAGACACACACACTGAAGACCCAGGCAAGTCCCCTCAGGTCCACCCCCCTTTATCCCAAAAAGGGGAAAACAAGCAGGACAGAACCCCAGGCAAATCCCCTGCAGGTCCACCCCCCCCTTTATCTCAAAATGGGGAAACAGGCAAACAATTCAAACACACCCAGGCAACAGATAGACTAAAATGCAGGTAAACAGGTGAGTAACGAGACACCGGGCAAGATATTACCTGTCTTTGATGTCCTCCCGGGAAGCAGTCACAGACACGTGGACGGGTCAATCAAAGGGGCCGGAACGTACCGGTGGCTCTGCAGAAGTCTCTACCGTGTATCTGGAGGTGATCAATCTCCCTTCCTTCCCCCTGGATTCCTCCGTCCACCCTTGTCTTCCTTAGGACGGCTCACCGGCCGGACATAGCCCGATGCCCCACGTTGGGCGCCAAGTTGTTATGGTACTTTTTGAAAGTAAACCAAAATGTTCAAAGTCTATCTGTTCCTGTCCAAATCAATAAATTAAATTGCGTATATACGCTGAAGTAATTAAGTCTGACACACGAGGTTCAGGTTAAAATAACTTCGAGAAAGTTTATTGGCAAGTGAAGTAAAAGCGGGCGCGCAGGCCCTTTTAAGAGGCATTTTGCGTCATCATTGATTATTAGAATATCAGCAAATAAACATCATCAATTGGATTAATTGTTAAGTGACGGGGTTAGTGTCTTACCTATTGGTTCGTAAAATTAAGAGGTTAGTCCCGTGCCCACCCATCAGAGGTGGGATTATTCTGGACACGGGTGGGGGACAAGGGGGTCCTAAGCGTCATTTTACACGGTCAATGATATCAGGCTTTATGTCCAGGTGCAAGGTCTCTTATGAATAGAACATTTCATTACTACTGTGTTCTGTGGCCTTCAAACTGTACTATCTTACAAGCTCTAAGGAGTAGCCGGCAAGTCTTAAGGAGTAGCCAGCACCTCCTGGTACTTGTCCTTGAAGGAAACACAGTCTTTGTCTACTGTATTAATTGGGTTGAGAAGTTCAGTCACGTAATGTAGTTTTAAAATGAACAAGTTAAGTCATGAGGACAAAAATGGAGGATTGAAGAAGTCAGGTTAGGAGGACAAAATGGAGGACGAAGTCACAGTATAAAGTTAAAATGGAGTTAGTACAATAATTCAATACAAGTACAATAAAGATTTTTAATAATTCCACATCACCATCACAGGAACAGCTCAGGTTCTTTTGGAAACTATCATTGGCCAGAAAATAGATATCAGTGGATGCATGAGAGTAGAGTGCTGACATCAGCTCCTGGAAGATGAAGTACCTGGACTTGAAGAGGACCTCACAGAAGAAGGTGGCAGTGCCCCAGAGGGACTGGTTCAGGTAAGTAAATGCTCCCTTTCTTAGCTCCCCGTGGCAACTGGCCTGCAAGTAGAGCGGTCTTTAGCGGAAGTCTTTGCATAATATGCAAAGACCACAGATTGTCACAGTGCCATTTTAAGTACACCTCTAATAGCTGTCAGACAGCCACCAGAGACAATTCCTTTGTCAGATCTGAGTAAATATCGGTCTTGCAATCAAATGCTGCTTATAGAAGCATTTAATTGGAGGAGCATGGCATTTGGCCACACATGCTTATCTTGTCTACCAATGCTATGAGAATTATTGGCAAGTTTACGGAAGATGTCAGCAGGCATGTTGATGTTATCGGAGGTAGAGCGGGTGGGCAAATTTAATTTAATTTTCTTTATTACCGGTATTTGCAAAGGGGGATATGAATAGTGGGCACAGTAATAGAAGGGAACTTAAAGTCCTGAATAAATGATTGTTATTTTCAAGCCTGCAGATTCCCTTTATGTTGAATTTTGCAGATTATTGTTAAATTCTTAGCTGTAACTTCTAGTTTCCTCTGATGGCATATGTTTGCCTGACATTTGCTTATATAATGTCTGCGTTTGCCACTATGCCGACCTTTTACCTATTAATAGCACTACGGGAAATTGAAATGCTTAACTTTTAAGTTGTTGTTCCATTAATACAACTGCAAGCCAAATTGGGTCCAAGACTGAGTTTAAGTCCTTGATCTATTGCTGCCAAACTTTGGATCCGAAAATATTAAATCTTCCCATTCACAAAATCCACTTAATTTTAATGGGTAGTCCTCTGTGTGCCAGGAAAGCTATTTTGGAATCTTGCGTCCACTTATTAAAGACATTTGTTTAACCTTTGGATTATTTTAAAGCGGTCCTCTTTCATAAAAACATCTACACAGAATTTGTGCAAACGTTATAACCTTTCTAACGGGGGTGAGCATGGCTGTATGGCAGGACATGTATAAATCACAATCATTCTCCAGGAACTACCCACAAAATGAAAAATGTGCGTAAACAAACAAAACAGGAAAATAATACGCTTCCTAAGTATATCCAGACTTCACGTTCCAAGAAGCACATGTTCTGTGCAGTAGAAGTTCTGTTTGCGTACCGCTCAATTATCCAGTTTAATTAAAGCTGAATTTTATATCACTATAGTCATCAATGTAATATATATCAGTGTGTTATTTTCTATGAACCTAAAAAAAAAGATATATAAAGATTGCAATTTAACCACCAGGGCAAGCCTTTTGAGAGGTTAGGGAGGGGCAGTTCTCATGCCTATGCAAGCTCTTTAAAGGACCACTATAGGCACCAAGACCACTTCAGCTTAATGAAATGGTCTGGGTGCCATGTCCAGCTTGGATTAACCTTTTTTTCTATAAACATAGCAGTTTATAATAGGGTTAATCCAGCCTCTAGTGGCTGTCTCATTGACAGCCGCTAGAGGCGCTTCCACGCTTCTCACTGTGATTTTCACAGTGAGAAGATGCCAACGTCCATAGGAAAGCATTGAGAATGCTTTCCAATGGACTGGCTGAATGCAGGCGCGGCTCCTGCCGCGCATGCGCATTCAGCCGATGACGTCGCTATGGAGGAGGAGAGGAGGAGGAGAGTTCCCCGACCGGCGCTGGAGAAAGAGGTAAGTTTAACCCCTTCCCCCCCTAGAGCCCGGCGGGAGGGGGACCCTAAGGGTGGGGGCACCCTCAGCGCACTATAGTGCCAGGAAAACGAGTATGTTTTCCTGGCACTGTAGTGGTCCTTTAACTCTGCAATTCATCCGACTGGATTGACAAACAAACGGACACTCCGGGAAGAGTGGAGGTCTTGTTTGGGTGGTGTATTTTACTTTAAATAACTGCAGTTTTTAACATAAAGGTTCATACAAAAAGACAAAAACCCAGTGATATCATGCATTTAACCCCTCCCGGCTGGCTGGAAGTTGGACCGTAGAAAGGATGCTCCTAGCGCTTACCAAAGGACTATCAGCACCGTAGGCACCATAACTACTGCATAGACACCATAAGTACTGCAGACTCCACGAACCACCGCTGCTGGGCTAGGATCTCGCCGTCTGCTATCCACCCTGGACCTACGACCAGGCTCCAGGTTCCAGTAGGTGAACCTCTTCCTTCTGTAGAGCGAAGCAGGATCAGGAACGAGAGCTCTTACAAGAGCTCAGTAGCTAAGGGAGTATGAAGAGCATAGCAATCCCTGTAGTGATTAAAGCTGTCCCCTACAAACATGAGTCAAGGCTGCAAGTTAGAGGGTCAAGTCATTCTGTTTATTGGTACCAAAATAACCTTCTTTTATGCAGGTTTCCCTTAGATAGGACCACCCACAGGGTTTTACAAAACAACCAATCATACACGTACATTACCGAAAACACTCCCAGCAATTACACACAAAATCCTCCCCTCTGCCTGTGATATAATTATGTTACACAATGGGTTAACATAATTATCACATACAGTAAAAATACAGTTTTTACACATACACTGTAACTTTAAAACCATACATCCAATATCCATTACATATTATTAATCAGCACACTTTAAATATAAACATACCCAAAAATCACACAAATCCCTCCAGTGGATAAAAAGTTAGACGGAAGTCCTTTATGACCGACCACAAGCACATTTTCCTGCCCAAAACAGTTCCATAGATTTGGGCTGTGCGGTCGGTCAATTTCATGCAGAAAAAACGGCTAAGTCCCCTTCGAATGCAAGAACGGGCCCGTTCGTGCAAAAAGCACATTACAACATGGTGTTCGAATTGTCGAACGCACTTCGACTTTAACCGAAGCGTCGAAGTGGAGGAGACGGTAAGGGTCAGCGGTGTTCGTGTATTTGCGTGGCCGATTTTAGTTCCATGGATTTCTTGGCATACACTGCTGACCGCGTTCGACTAAATTAAAATGGCCGCCGCCACGTGTTCCTTTGTCGAATGGCGGCCACTTCGACGAGTTCAGCACTTCGGCTGCATCCGAAGTGCCATATAAAAAGTACCAATCCTTCCCCACAGTATTTAAAGGGCCAGAAGTAGTGACATACACTCTGGTATGGCTGAATACTGTTTTTAAAGGGCCCAATCTCCCAGGGCCATAGTCATGCGGCAGGAGGCTGGCAAATAGGCTTCTCTACAACCCAGGGAAGCAGGGAAATTTATCATTTAAAGGGCCAGTTACATATAGCAGTTTGTAACAACCCCTTTGCTACCAAGCATGTTTTGTTTAACAAATACTAACCTAAGATTTATTAGAAACATGGAATATCCATAAATGTATCATAAAACATCATTGTTCTGGATAGGTAATGCTGAGGGATACTTAACATGTAAGTGAATTAAGTTTCCACAATTTTTCTTTTTATTTGTTCATTTGAGTTTTAGACTCGCTTATATCTGAAATATTATTATAGAAGCAAAATAGCTTCTTAAAACTGGCAACATTATGCAAAAAATAATATCTGCATTTACAGTAAGTGCAGATAAATGATCTATTTGTGAAATGCTAAGTTTTGACAAGTGCTATAGATACCTGCATTAATCACTGTATTGTTGCTCTGAGTGGTATCACAGTCCTCTCCAACTCTTCCCTTAGAATTCAACAACAAGGTTTGTTTTTTCAAGCATCCTTTACTGCGAGGTAGGTGGGGTAATCACTTACATTAATTTTTCAAAAATGGTCAAAATGTAGGACTGAGTCCCTGCTTTTCTCTCCAAGCTGAAAATCATTCCTGGAGTAACGAAGATGGTAAAGGGGGATAGTAATATGGAAGAGGTTAGGTGAATGGAGTGGAACGATCTGCCTGGCTCAGTAGTTATAGTGATATGAGCTAAGAAAATCCCAGTCAGAAATCCCAATAGCTCACTGTAGAATCAGTGCACTGAGATGCCATAGTGTACATGTGCAGATGTGGCAATCATTGTCCATCAGAGTTATCAGGCTAGAAGGGAGAATAATAAAGTGTCCAGCAGCATCTGAAGTGTTGCTAAATGTGAGTAATATAGTGAAAGCCATCAGTTGACATGAAATTCGCGGTTGTAGTCAATATCTAGGTGGACACATTCATTACCAGTGGAGAGAAATCAATATGGCTTGCTGACTAAATTTTTAGGTGGAATTTTTGAATTGTCCAGATAAAAGTGTCTCGGACTCAGTCACATTGCCACATAGTACTTGCACTATATTCTTCACTTAATTTCCTGAAGGTTTAAAACCAGTAAGATCCACGTCTACATAGTGAGACCAAGAACAAGAGGTGGTTACAGTAATAATTGAAACATTTCATTTACCATCTACAGACCTTCTGTTAAAGGGTTACTGTTGGTAAAGTGCTTTCCTTGGCCAACTCAACTTGTTTACATCTTCTCTTCTGGCAGACGCCAGTCACACCATAAATAACATAACACATTAAAAGGTCACATTGCGTACTCTATAAGTCAACACTTGTACAACAGTTCATTTTCATAGTGGGTGGTTTATTGTTTCAAAAATGGGACAGTTAGAATTTACTGTGCTCCATGATATGAGAAACAGGTCAACTCGTTTGGTAAGTTTACTTCTAAATATTTTTAGCAGATTTAGAAAACCACCACCGAGTGATAGCAAATAGGTTAGCTTCTTGTTTTTATGTCGACTTCAAAAGATGAATGCTTTTAAATCAAGTAATAACAATACAATATTTGGAGCTTGGTACATAATACAATAATGAAGGAACACTGCAGTTGGGATTTGACAAAGCATCTACCTAAAATATTGGGTGAGCAGGAAATTTGAGAAACTAACAATACCTTCTATTGACTTGATGATGTTCAAACTGCTAGCTCGCGAACAATTGATCTGTGCTCAAAAGTCTGAAAAAAAGAATGAAAATTGTGATCCCACCACACGACAAAACATGCTTTAAAAGAAAAATGAAAAGGCTGAATTTGAAGATGTATCTCAGGGATGGCATGAAGTATGGCTTTGATGGGACTCAATACAGCACATGGATTAAATGCAGACAGTTATATAAAGCTGCAACCCTCAAACCGCTGTCACGTTCTTAAGATACACCCAAAAGAGGAACATTGTTATCATTTTTAAGGTTTATTTTATTCACAGCATGTGACAAGTGGTCTGTCTACTTCCATGCTTATATTTTAGATATCCTTGAGCAATTATCTATATGTGAAATGGACTGGTTCATCTAGCATAGTAGTGAAAGAGTTTAAAAACATAAAATATTATTTTAGCTTAGTTTACTAATTTTAATCACGTAATCATGTAATGTGTTCGTATGAGGTTCGGCATAGACCACAAGGATTTAAAAAAAAAATGTGTTTGTACATTGGAGCTGAATACAACAGCAAGTGTAGATGCAAGTGGGGTTTTGAGCGCAGGGCTAAGCTTTTTGTTTTAGATGTATTAGGGGTACTTTTTTAACATTTACAGTTTTTATAATCTAGATTTTTGAGTTACCTCTGAACTGTATTAAGTAAAATAAAAGAAATAAAAGTAAAAAGTTATGAATCCAATCTATTTTTTAACTGTGTGTACAATTCCCGGAGAGAGTGTCAACTCTGAACTTTTAACACGGCAAAGCCGCAGGACCTTCGGAATTTGTTACAGTTTATAAGTTGGCAAAAGAATACTTTTTTTATGAAGAAAGAGATGTAACAATTAGCTTCACTCCACGGCATCTGCCCTCAAACTTTCCTTGAACTGTCCCCCCACCCCCAAAAAAAGTAAACACACTAAAAACAGGCATTTTAGTACCGCAGATTGAACCGTGTCTTTGTGTGTGTTTTTATCAGACGGTACATAATTGCACGCATTGTAAACTGCGTTCCTGAACATTTTAACAGCGCTGGTCAGTTCACATTCCACATTTATAGCAATTTACAGTCTTTAAACTGTCAATTCAATGCCAGATCTTCTTAGAAGTAGCACAAGCACAGCATCAGTATTTAATAAAAAAAAAAAAGAAATGATGGAAAATATAAAGTTTTCGATGAAGATGCTCAAGTCACAGACTCTGGGTACCAGAACATATTCTCTGTATAGACAATGTTACCCAGTTTTAGGATATTTTTTGGACTTTAATTGTGAGAGCGAAGAGGAATTGTTGAATATATTTTAACACTTTTTATCTCGTTAGTAAAGCTGCAGTGTGGAAGTTCATGTATGGGAGTAGATGGTGCTTGCTCGCCTTTATGGATTAATCCATTCTTGAACAGTTTAACTCCAAAGTCTGTATTCCATCGCTGAATCTCCCTGCCTCTGCCTGCCTTCTTTTTTTTTCTCAAAATCAGGAAACCGGAATGCTGTAGCAGAATAAGGCAGCAGTGCTTCTGATTGGCAAAGAGAGGTCAGCTGACGCTTTCAGACTCCCCATTCTGAAAACTTGAAGAAGGTACGTTTCTTCTCAAGAAAGTTTTATGAATGGGGATTCACTGATTGGCTGAGAGCGTCAGCTGATCTCTTTCATGCCAATCAGAAGAACTGCTGCACACTGAGAGCAACAGCCTTCCCGTTTCCAGATTTTGAAAAAACCGAAGGACAGAGAGGCAGGGAGATTTGGCGCTAGAAAACACAGACATTGGGGTTAAACCGTTCAATGATGTTGATATGGTGCCCATAATGTTCCTTTAATTCCACTGTACTTTTCTATTGTCCCATTAGGTACACCTACACCTGAATCTAGCGGAAAATATTAATAAACATATTGCAGCGTAACCCTTTCACTAAAGCCTGCACAGGTTTTTAAATTCACTTAATTAAGAAAATTGAGTAGGTGAAGCCTCACTTAATTACACCTATATCCCAGATGATTGCAAACTTCAATAGTGTTAAATTTCTCTGCAAGGAACCCAATGTCCAGGGACATTTCTGCAAGGCATTTATGGATTGGTTAATTATGTTCAAAAGGAAGTATAAATTGTTGCAAGTTACCACCCCTCATCCTTTTTTGGCTCTGGGCAGCAGGATGTGAATCTCTCCTCTCCATCTGCTGCTCAACTCCTGCTTAATAACTGATTTTAACATGGCTGCTCTTGACTTCTCTCACTGGCAGAATACAGCAGGGCCCATGGTGCACAGGACCGGGGAGGGCTCTGCTGGCAAAGTGTCTTTGCCTCTTAGCTGTGCCTTGTTTTCTGAAGTGGGCCGCCACATGAATACAGGTGCATAGCCTGCCAGCCTGCAAGAGGTCCAGATCCAGGAGTCCACTGAGTGGTGCTTCTGTGGCAGGTAAAGGCACCCTTAATGAGGAGTAGTCCTTCTCATCCAGTGACAGTGAGATAGCGCATAACTGCATGGGTGTGCAGCAGATTTCCGGTCCAAGTTCCAGTTTTCACCCAAGGCTTAAAGAGTAAGAAGCTCATCAATGTTATTTCCTTGGTGTCCCCAAATAGGGAGACCACTGATAGAGCATGCACGATAGTGATAGTTCTGAGGGTGATAAAAGTCAGAAGATCACTCATACCTTAGGAAATTAGCTTCAAGAGTTTTTGGTGCTGTCCCTTGTCCTTACAAGATTTATGGAGGGAAGTACTAGTATAGATATGATCAGTGCTTCTGCCAGGAAATGGCTGTGTGTCCTGATATGCATTTCAATGTTCAGGTTGGCTATTTATGGTTGTTGCTTATGACTCCTAATTGGCTTTAGCCCTTTCATGTCAACCCATTTGGGAATGTTGAGGGCCCTGCCAGTGGTTCCAAGGGGTGTTTACTGGCTCTTCAATTGCCGGTGAGTGGCATCATGCCATTTCAAACTTGACTTGGGTCCCCACCCAACAGACTAGTTGGTTCACTAGTAAGATGGTCCCTAGGGAGGAGTGCCCTGAGGGGCCAGAAACCATAGCTAAACAGATATCCTAGGCATTGGGATATAATGTTTCGGTTTCTCTCAGAGTTTTCACATTCCCTTTTTCTCCTCTGCCCGTGCCTTCCTAGTCTTCTAATCTGGGATCTGTTGGGGCAAGGGAGGAACTGGTTTGGGGAAAAAAATAAAAAAATGGTAGGTTTGATAGTGGATGCTTTTGAACAGTTCCCCTTCCATAACCTTAGGGTTTCTCCCTAAGGGAATGTACTAAAGAAGGCTCTTGGGGAAAAAAATAAAGTATTGCTCGATACACCGCCGGTCATTTCCTAAGGGCGCATCGGTGAATGATGGAATCCTGGAAGGAGTATGTAGAGTGCATTACACCTCATTTGATAGGGCAATGGAGCTCATTAGGAGAGCTGGTAGAGGGTCCCTCTTGGCTAAGTCTGACATTGAGTCAGCTTTTTGCCTCCTTTCCATTCACCCAAACTGTTTTAATTTGACTGGATGTCACCTTAGTGTGTCTAATTTATATTTTTACCTATGGGGTGTTCTATTCCATGTCATCTGTTTGAAGTCTTTTTTTTCTAAAGAGGGGGTTGGGTAGGAGTGGGCAACCACTCATTGTTTTATTATTTAGATGATTTGTGTTTGTGGTCCTGGGAGGCAGTTCTGCCTGTGTGGATTTGTTGAAGACATCCAGGGAGATCATAGATCTCTTTGCAGTTTGTGGATGACTCGGCCGAGATGGAAGCTGGAAGCTTTGGTTACTGTGATTGAACAGGTGAAAGGTTCTTCAAAAGTCCAGTTAGATGCCCTTGTTTGAACGAAAGGAAACACCCCATTGTATCACCAAGTGTATTTATAAGACGCTTCTTTCTCTGTACGAACCTCATGCATGATCTGATAAATAAAGAATAAAAAAAAACAAAAAAAAACACTTTGGCACAATTGGGTAATACCTAAATCCTGGAAACCACTGTCTTACCCTTCATCTTCTCCTATGGGGCCCAAACCGACTGCCTGCATGGTGTTATGTATATATAGCTGTGAGCTCATCAATGAGATAATTTTCTCTTATTTTTACTTTGTCTTTCATCAGACTGGGAACAATGCATATTATTGAGCTTTTTTTATACTTCTTACTCAGTGTATGTAGTTCTGTGGAATTTGTTGAAGCTATACATTTTATTCAGAAATCGTAACTCTGGACAAGACATATTATTACTATTACATTATACATGGCTCGATGTTCTGAAATGTGTATTGACTGCATTCTGCAGAAGACACTTAAACTGTTTCTCAGTTGAAAAAGTTTTTATTTTTTCCTTTCATATTCTAAAAATTATTAGGTGATCCATTAAACATTTATTTTTTGCTCTAAAAAAAAAAAAAAAAGGCCAGTTAGAGCCATCTTACTTTGCTTGTTGGATTCTTCCAATGGGCCTTTCTGATTGTAGGTTGTCTTTAGCTACCAAGGGTGTTCAGGGTTCCTTTCATTTTGTGTGGGTATTTTGGCAAAGAAAAGCTGACCCCTGACCTGCGGGTGAAATAAAGAAAGAAAATAAAGCTCCTACCAGAGCCAGTGGGTAAGTGTCTCAACGTGAATAAACTAACGAGAATTCAAGTGAATTGATTGTCTTATATGCAACATTTTGGTTCACTAAGGAGACTTTAGTTAGAACTGTTACTTATGTGGCAATAAACTGTCATTTCTAACTAACCAATCAAACTAAGCCATGTTCACTGATCACATTGGAGATGGCAAGTCGAATGCTCATGGTCTTCAGACCAGGCTAACCATCACTGCTGTATTAGAGGCTCCATAGGTACAAAAGATGATTAGAAATTCTGATCTCTTGTGCTTAGAAGATCATGAACCTGACCTCTGTCTGCGAATAGACTTTGCTGATGCATTCTGTTTTGGACATGCAGTGGCGACTGCAGGGCCGGTGCAAGGATTTTTGCCGCCCTAGGCAAAAAAATTTTGCCGCCCCCCCCCCCCCATATGTCCAGCCCACCATGTGACATCACAATGCCCCGCCCATATGCTCTGCCATATGGGCCAACGCCAGTCTTCACAAAGTGTCTTATCTGAAAAGACAGTGTGTTTACATTAGAAAGCCTACAGGCACAGGCTATAGACACCAGAACCACTACATTATGCTGTAGTGCTTCTGGTGACTATAGTATCCATTTAATGTGAGGTAAATTAGAGATTAGTGCCACTAATAATATATTGGATTGCCTACTTACCACCAGATGAGGACAAGAGGCTGATGATGGGCTCAGTCTGGCTCCACAGGTCTGGTGTAGAAGAGGCTCTCTAGAGACTGTTTTTAACAGTGCTCACAACAATTAACGAACAGGAAGCAGCTCCATTTTTTAGGGCCCCTTACACAGCTCAAGGTCTGGGCCCCCAGGGGGCATACGCCTACAATGCCCACCCATAAATCCACCTACATGGCCCATCCGTGAGTTGGGGATGTTTTATGTGTGCAATTTGTGTAAGGGATGTAGTGTGTTTATAGGGGATGTAGTGTGTTTTTGCTTGTAAGGAATGCATTGTATGTTTCTGGGTGTGTGTGTGTAAGGGGTGCAAGGTTTGTTTCTGTGTATGTAATTGAATGCAGTGTGTGTCTGTAAGGGGTGCATTAATTATGTAAGAGAACGTAAGGGATGAATTGTGTGTTTCGGGTGTGTCTGTGTGTGAGTAGGAATGCATTGTTTGTTTCTGTGTGTGTGGGGGGGATGCATTGTGTATGTGTGTAGTGTAAAAGAGAGGGTTTGTGGGGTAGGATAGGGTCCTTATCCCCCCTCCCTCCTATAGTGCTCCTTATCCCCCCTTCCCATAGTGCTCCTTATCCCCCCCCTCCCATAGTGCTCCTTATCCCCCTCCTCCCATAGTGCTCCTTATCCCCCCCCTCCCATAGTGGTCCTTATCCCAACCATCCCTCCCCTAGTGGTCCTTATACCCCCCTCCCCTAGTGGTCCTTATACCCCCCCTAGTGGTCCTTATACCCCCCCTCCCCTAGTGGTCCTTATACCCCCCCTCCCCTAGTGGTCCTTATACCCCCCCTCCCCTAGTGGTCCTTATACCCCCCCTCCCTTAGTGGTCCTCATACCCCCCCTCCCTTAGTGGTCCTTATACCCCCCCTCCCTTAGTGGTCCTTATACCCCCCCCCCTTAGTGGTCCTTATACCCCCCTCCCTTAGTGGTCCTTATACCCTCCCCCCCTCCCTTAGTGGTCCTTATACCCCCCCCTCCCTTAGTGGTCCTTATACCCCCCCCTCCCTTAGTGGTCCTTATACACCCCCCCTCCCTTAGTGGTCCTTATACCCTCCCCCCTCCCTTAGTGGTCCTTATACCCTCCCCCCCTCCCTTAGTGGTCCTTAAACCCTCCCTCCCTCCCTTAGTGGTCCTTAACACCCCCCCCCTTAGTAGTCCTTAACACCCCCCCCCCCCCCCCTTAGTGGTCCTTACCCTCCCCTCCTGCCCATGTAGCGTGGCCGGGTGGCGCGGAACGCGGGACAGGAACCATTGTTTCCTGTACCCGGCCGCCGGCGGAATGACAGGAAATGCTCACTGAGTGAGCACTTCCTGTCATTCCGCCGGCGGCCGGGTACAGGAAACAAAGGTTCCTGTCCCCGTTCCGCGCCGCCCAGCCACGCTACATGGAGACCGGCTCTGCGCTTCCCTCCTGCCGGTCACTCAAACCCGGCCGCCCTCCGTGCAGCAGTGCTGCGCCGCCTGGGGCTTGCTAAAGCGCTCAGGCGGCGCAGCATGAGGAGGCGCACCGGGGACAGGGATCCGGCGCCCCCTAGTAAGTTGCGCCCTAGGCGGCTGCCTAGGTCGCCTTACAGGTGGCGCCGGCCCTGGGCGACTGATGAAGGTTTAAGTTGGTGGAATTTGACTCTACTGGAATTTGACTCTATCCTTGACTATGCCCATTCAACCACACTTATTAACTCCATTACTCAATGAGACATCATACATAACAAGTTTAGCTTAATAAAGCAGTATTGATGTATCGATAATGCCCCTGCAGTCTAACTGGTCTATTCACTGTCATTTAGGAGTTAAATCACTTTGTTTATGCATCTCGTCACACCTCCCTGCATGTGACTTTCACAGATTTCTTAAACTCTTCCTTTAAAGTGAGATCTAATATTTACACTTCCTTATTGCACAGTCCGTCTAATTTAGAATTTTATATCTCCTGCTCTGTTAATAGTTTGTAAAGCCTTGCAGAAGTCTCCTGTATGTAATTAAAGTCCAGAGCAGGAGATAAAGTAAGTTAAAATCTGATTGGAAATTAAACCAATTTTCAGCCATGGGTAGGAATAAATAAACAGAAACAAACATGATTTAACACATAAACAGCAGATAATTGAGCAGTGAGAATGCAGGGGCATGAGCTATACACTGAAACTGCTTTATTAGGCTAAAGCGGTTTTGGTGACTATAGTGTCCCTTTAACACGTCAGCTTTACCGAGAATCAATGTGGTTGGCTGGTCTGTTTCAGTCAATCACTTTGATCAATTCATTTCAACTCATTCATTTCACATACAGTCACAAGTCAGGCTTTAGCAAACAAGGCACGTTCTGCCTTACAAAAATCTAGCTGACTATTCAAGATTAAAACAACAAAGATTGAAATCAATGAAAATAAACAGAAAATTCAAACTGTCAATAGAGAAACCTGCCTGGAAAGAATGGGACAGACATTCTTACGCTCCGGGTGTTGCAGTTTGTGTGGGTTTAATATCGACTAATTAACCCCCCATTGCAATAAACTGTTAAATATTTGTTTCATTATTGAAGCAGTATGATGCTTGATCTTCTGTGGTATAAAAATACCTAGTTATTTGAGAATGCAGAACTATTTGTATTTATTTTATAATAACTGTGACACACAGGGATTCTGGACTCTGTTTATCCTGATTAACCCCTTAGTGACCAGACTGCTTTTCAATTTTCTTACCATTAAGGACCAGGGCTCTTTTTACATGTCTGTGGTGTTTGTGTTTAGCTGTAATGTTCGCTGTATTTTCGCGGTATTTTTCACACACATTGTAATTTAGGCATAGATTCTCAGCTCCTGTTATGTATTTCTCCAAAAGAACACCCCAATATGTGTTCGGCAACATCTCCTGAGTACAGTGATACCACCCATGTATAGGTGTGTTGGGTTCCCTGGGGGCTAAAATACCTTATTTTGGAGGGTGCACATTCCAGTTTTCCCACTTGGAATTTTCACAGCTGGTCACCATGCACCCATGTCCTATTTGGGACATTTTTCTAAGCCGGCCAATGTAATTTACCCCCATCAAACATATATTTTTGAAAAGTAGACACCTAGGGTATTTCAAATGGTGGTATTTTAACACTTTCCATGGACTAATTCTATCACAGGTCTTAATAACATTTGTTTTGTGTTATTGTTCTCTCCCATTGTACTTTAGGCATGAATTCTCAGTTCCTGTTAGGTGTTACTGGCAAAGAACATCGCCTGAGTACAACAGTGCCCCCAATGTACAGGTTTTATGGGTTTTTGCCAACTTACAGAGATCAAATGTAGGGCTTTCCCCTTTTCCATGTTTGCACATTGAAATTTGCCAGATTGGTTTGCTGGGCCTATGTTTCCTTTGAGACCATATAACAGCCCAGGAATGAAAATTAACCCGATCATGGCATACCATTTTCAAATGTAGACAACCCATGGTATTCCAAATTGGGTATTTCCAGTCTTTTGTAGTAGCCACTTAGTCACAAACGCTGGCCAAATTAGTGTTTTTATTTGTTTATTATAAATGTTTTATTTTTCAATTTATATTATATATATATATATACGTTTGAGTATGTGTGTGTGTATATCTATATATCTATATATATATATATATATATATATATATATATATATAGATATATAGATATACACACACATATTAAAAACAAAGAAAGGTTATACCATTGTGATAAAGCCCCAGCGGTGAAACGCGTTCTGGTTATTTTATATTGTGTTTTTTACAAATAAATGATTTTTTGGTTAGATATATGTACCATTATCATTTTCTACACACTATTATAATTGTTATCATTTCAACTATTTTCCTGGCATTTTATACTATATATCCTGAAGTGGGGATTATACCACTAACGCTACCTTTAAAGTGCAGTGTGACCTGCACTTCTTTTGTGAGTATATTTTATTTTATTTTATTCACTACCTCAAAAATACCATCAGAGAGCACTATCTGCTGTTTTTATCTTCTTCTTCTGAAAGTTGGACAAAACCCCTGGAGGACAAGCACCAACACATCCTGTAAGCGGGGATTATTCCGCTATATGCCTACAAACCCTGAGCTGGCTATAGCTCATCTAAATGTGAGTGAAATACATATGTTTTAATACTACTATATTAACTGTAAAACACTCCGCATGATTGGTCCTCTCTTCTTGTGTCTTCCATATCACGAGACGGTGTGAACTACTACAACAAGAGAAGTCACCCCCACAGCGGAATTAGAGACTAAAATCATTTGATCTCCTGATACTCATTGGAACTTATCTACTATCATTTTTTACTTATTTTTTATTATTATTATCGTATATTTTTTATTTTTTATTTATTTTTTAATTTTGGCGCAACCTTTCTTTGTTTTTACTGTGTATTCCTTATATAGAGGGTTAGAGGGTTACCCTCTATAAGGTCGCTGCCTGTCCAATATATTATTAGCGCTAACCTACACCCCTTTTCATACACACACATATACATATAATATGTGTGTATATAATATGTGTGTGTATATATATTTCTGATATATGTATAATATATTATAATAAAAGTATTTTATAATATATTATATATATATATATAATGCATAAATATGATTTCATTATAAGTGTATTTTGAGATATATGTGTATATATCTCACTTATAATGAAATCATATATATGCATTATGTATGTATAATATATTATAAAATGCTTTAAATATTTTATAATAAATTATACATATATGTATAATATATATATATATATATATATATATATATATATATATATATATATATATATATATATATATATTTATTTTTTTCCAATTTTCAACAGTCTGGGGGACTGTCTTGATGTAGATTAATTTAGAAATAAACAAATATGTTTAAATGTCTATCTGTTCCTGTCCAAATCTGAGATGATTAAATTGCGTATACGCAGAAGTAAGTTCACACTGACACATGGAGTTCAGGTTAAAAGCACTTCAGAAAATTTAATGCCATCTGGTTGGAAAACAGTTATGCAGACCTTTTTAAAGGCAAAATGACATCATCATTGAATATCAGATAATAACAAATAAACATCATTAATTGGATTAAATGTTATGTGACTATATCAGTGTCCACCCATCAATATTATTAATTGGCTCAGGGATTTGAGTGACTAGCTAGGTGTCCTCCCACCGGGAGGTGGTATTATTCTGGACACGGGTGTGGACAGAAGGCTCAGGCGCCATCTTTCCCAGCATGAGGTTTACTCGGTGGAAAGGGGGGCTTGAGCGTCATTTTACACAGTCAGTGATGTCAGTCTCATGATCAGGTGCAAGGTTCTTTTATGAATAGAACATTTCATTAGTACAGTGTTCTCATGGCCTTGGCTGTGGCCTTGGTTATACTTTGTTGCATGTTACAGGAGATTCAATAATTCCGGAGTCAGCTAGGTCTTTATAGAAAATACAGTCTCTGTTCATTGTATTAGATGTTGCTGGGAAATTCTGTCATGTAATGTAGTTTAAGATGGAGAATCTGTCAGGTAATGAGGACAAAATGGAGGGTCTGTCACAGTGTAAGGTTAAAATGGAGTTAGTACAATAATTCAGTACAAGTTCAATAAAGATTTTTTTTAATAATTCTACATCAGTCCCCCCTATGAAATGTTAAATTCTAAAAGATAAACTTTATTGGTTAGTTTCAGAAGACAGGTTAGCCCAAAGGCACAAAACCCTATGACGTAATGGTTCTTAAAGTCTTCTTAGTTCTTCAGAGGGACATCATAAATAGACAAGCTTACATTACCATATGGACCTGTGTTATCTGGAGTATAGGCACAACAAGTCATGGTGACAGGTAAACGTTATTGGTTGCAATAGATATAATAAATGCGAATCAAAATATTATTATTAGCAGTGACGGTTGGGAAAAAATGGACTCAAACTTTTCCTTTTACTGCAAAATCATCTGGTACCCCCCTTGGCACACCTATGGCATCAATATATATATATGTCAAACTTTCCCTTTAGAGGGGTGCTCCTCTTTATGTTCTGAAGCATAAATGTGGTGTGTCAAGAGTACCTTGTCATGTATTATGTGTATGGACATAATAACCTTGGCTAGGGCGCATTTGCTTATGCATTGTAGTATTAAACCTGTCCCACGCTACATCAGCGTAGGTGGACTCGGATCATTTAGTCAATATTAATATCACCACAAACTCAGGATGGGCAAATAATCCTGAGGAAGCTTGGCGTTTGGATCTCTTTAGCTTCACGAGGTCTCCTTTTGGGGTCCTCGGCTTTCCATCGATGGCGGGTGGTCAGGCATTATTATGGCCATCAAACACCTACTTGTTGGTATCTTTTTATTTTTTATTTTTATTTTTTTTTATTAACAAGTCATTTTTTCTTTAGAGTCAAAAGTGTGTCAAAATCAACAAATGTCACTTCTCATGTTGCAGAGAGAGAGAGAGTCTTGAATCTGGAACAATGAATCCACTGAGTGATCTCTGCAACTTTCACAATGCACTATTGGGTATATGGTCTTGGTTGTCACATTGATGACCGGCTAGGCTTCTGGCCATCCTGACAAAATGTCTATTATAACTAGTGCATATTTGACCCAGCAGCTCTTTGTCACCTCGATTCTTGAAAGGGATATTGAGAATTAGCTAGGTGCTTTAGAGTATTTAGAGATCAAAGAGTTCATGAGGGTCTTGGATAGGTATAAAGTTCCATGGGCTCACTGCCCAGTACATGTTTTTGGGTAAACAGAGCTTGAGAGTGTTGGAGTACAGCCCGTCTTCAAGGGTTGCCCCTTTCTGTTTTTCCAGCTTTGTATTTCTTCAGGGTCAGCAGCTGCTTGTCATTCTTTCAGAAGCTTGAGATCTGTAGGTAGGATCTACATGGTGAGTATAGAAGTTTCTTTAGCGGACACCATTCTGTCCACTTCCCTTGGTGCACTTGTGGCTTGGTTGGCAGCTTTTAGTCAGCTGAGTGGTGCTTCTTATCTTCCAGATTGATCCAAAATAATGTGCTGCACCCAGGGCATATCTTGAGTCAGTGTAGGTATTGGCATGTCTTCCTTCAGGCATTTTGTATGCCACTGAGAAGGCTGTCAATTCAGCGTCTTGAGCAGATGTGAGTGAGGAAAGTGAAGATGCTTGACGTACCTGATCTTCTGTAGCAACAGCAAATCCAGTATGGTACCTTTCCTCTTTATCCGCAAACAGGGTGGAGTCAGGATCTGGTAAAGCTACTGCATGCTCTGTTGAAAGGTGTCTTGTTTCTTCTTTCATCTGTTCAAAACAACCATGAGGAGCAGTAGAAGAGGTTTCCTCACATATTTCTGTGTGAGATTGAGGGGTATTTGTCTTTCTATTTACAGTTCTCTTGCTGACCCCCTTCTGTAGAGAGTTGTGAATTGATTGTTCATGTTTTGTTCTAATGAGTCAGGTTCCTTTCATGAGATTTCTGGGGACTTAGTGAAGAAAAAACATGAGGGACAGCCACCTCCCTTACAGGTGTCTTACTTCCATGGGAATCTGGGTCAGGACCGCACTATTTCCTTGAGAGTGTCCAAAACAGTTCTTTCATGTCTGAATCATTTTTCGTTAGTGTGGTATTCCCCCCTGGGAAGTGGCGGAAGAGTGGCCAGAGCAACTTTTCTTCAAAATATAATGTTGTCACGTAGAGGCAGAGTTGTCTATGAGCGGAGGGAATTGGTAAGGAATAAGAAGGGAGGAAGCATATAAAGGATATAGATATGGTGGTGGGGAGATGGAAGAATGAGTAGTGGATAGAGTGAGAGGGGAAGAAGGTGGAGTAGGAGGAGAAGGTGGAGTAGAGGGAGGAGGAGGAGAAGGAGGAATAGAGGAGAAGGTGGAGTAGAAGGAGAAAGTGGAGTAGAGGGAGGAGTAGGAGGAGGAGAAGGAGAAATAGAGGGAGGAGTAGGAAGAGGAGGGAGGAGTAAGAGCAGGAGGAGGGAGGAGGAGGAGTAGAGGAGAAGTAGGAGGAAAGAGGAGAAGGTGGAGTAGAGGGAGGAGTAGGAGGAGGAGAAGGAGAAATAGAGGGAGGAGTAGGAAGAGGAGAAGGAGAAATAGAGGGAGGAGTAGGAAGAGGAGGGAGGAGTAAGAGCAGGAGGAAGGAGGAGGAGGAGTAGAGGAGAAGTAGGAGGAAAGAGGAGAAGGTGGAGTAGAGGGAGGAGTAGGAGGAGGAGTAGAGGAGAAGTAGGAGGAGAGAGGAGAAGGTGGAGTAGAGGGAGGAGTAGGAGGAAAAAGTGGAGTAGAGGGAGGAGTAGGAAGAGGAGGGAGGAGTAAGAGCAGGAAGAAGGAGTAGGAGGAGGAAAAGGTGGAGTAGAGGGAGGAGTAGTAGGAGAAAGTGGGGGACTGTAGATGAAGGGTAGGGATCGGTGGGAGGAGTAAGCAGGGGTGGGCAGGTAAGGGAGCAGACAGGTGATGTAGCAATGGAGGGTACATCAGAAATCAAGACTAGGTAGAAATGCAATGGAGGCTGCAAATAGCCCATGTACAACAACTATTAACTGGCCCTATGCTTTCCCTAGAGAAAAATAATACAAGGCTAACATGCTCATCTTGTCTCCACAAGCCTCGAACGTTTCACTCCGTGGGTGTCCCGCAGCGGCTAGCCCACCACATCTCCCACACCAGACTTGTGCCCGTGGAGACAGACGCTATCCCTGACTCTCGTTCTTTATTTTATTAATTTATATCTAACATCCCAAAATGTAATTCCTACTTATATCACAAATATACATTATCACAATTTTATGTCTCGCAAATGGGATACAATTTATTCTACTCTTCACTGATAATGTATTTTTAAAACAAACAAAATAGACAAATAACATTGTCTTCTGCAAAATAAATGGAAAAGATAACGGAAATTTTGTTAAGCATTGTTAAACAGCTATACCTGAATTCACATTTCTTGTTCTCCAGTTTCTGGCTGTTAATGACAATGTACAATGTAATAGAGCAGCAGGGAATGCTAGCAGAATGCTTGGTTGCATAGGGAGAGGTATTAGCAGTAGGAAGAGGGAAATGCTCATGCCATTGTACAGAACACTGGTGAGACCTCACTTAGAGTACTGGATACAGTACTGGAGACCATATCTTCAGAAGGATATGGATACATTAGAGAGAGTTCAAAGAAGGGCTACTAAACTGGTTCATGGATTGCAGGGTAAAATTCACCAGGAAAGGTTAAAGGATCTTAACAGGTATAGCTTGGTGAAAAGACGAGACAGGGGAAATATGATAAAAGCATTTTAAATATATAAAAGGAAACAACACAGTAAAAGTGGAGACTATATTTAAAAGAAGGAAAACTACCATAACAAGAGGACATAGTCTCAAAAATAGAGGGACAAAGGTTTAAAAATAATAACAGGAAGCATTACATTACTGAGAGGGTAGTGGATGCATGGAATAGCCTTCCAACTAGAGTGGTAGAGGTTAACTCAGTAGAAGTGTTTAAGCATGCGTGGGATAGGCATAAGGCTAAGCACTTGCTGCTAGTAACAGATCTAGAATTAATATACTATAATGCCCAAAGTCTCAATTCCTATGCATATGTAATAATAAAATATCTGGGCTTACAACAAAAATTATGTTAGTCAGTCTTTAAACTTGGCTTATTCATTTGTTAATAGTTATGCTTAGAATGTTAACTGGTTCCTTTTCAATTAGATCAAAACATTTTGAAACCAATCCCTAATTGTATTACCATTTGTTCATGAAATCTTTGTTTATTAGAACTTTCTTTTAGTAAATGTTCTTTAAGATAACCTCTCTTTCAGCATGTTATCAATCTTTGTACACAAAGTTAAAACACACTTGTTACTTATACGTGAAACGATAGACATATATATCCTATCTACATATTAACCATTACTTGTCACAGACACTTTCCTGATATAGGGAAACTAATAGTAGGATAATTTTAGTAATTGTAACTTTTTTTTTGTTCATAATATATGGGAATTAAGGAAGACAGCATGTCTTAGGATAGGATGAGCGTGGTAGAAGTAGATCTCGTCAGCCTTGGATGACCAGAATTGACACGATATATGGGCGGATATGACTTCACTAAGGGCAGAGTGAGGGCAGGAGCCTGGGCTGACGTGTCTCTTTAAGGACAACCTTCTTTTGTTCTAGGGGCCATTTTCTTTTAGGGCATTTCAGCTGGCAAATGAAAGCATTATACATTTAACAGCCCGTGAAGCTTTGAAATAACATGGTGCAAAAATGAACTCACGGGATTCAAACAATATACCTACAGCCATTAATCACTTTTCCTCATCACAATCTAACTTAACAACTTTGCATATTCCCTATATCCACATTGCATAGTAATGCAACAAATCACACTTGCCTTTACATTTTTAACTCGTCCAAATAATGCTCTATTCCTGCATCAGATTCACTTTCCTAACCTTCGTAATCAACACTGAGCTACATCCCCGACTCCCTATCTTATACACCAGTCTTGGAGAAAATACTTTGCACCGCGAAAGGAAATACAGCCTCAGAAAGGTGGAATGTAATCTTGTGAGCTAGTCTCCCACACGATCCTATCAACTTCAATTGAAATAACAAAATACACAATTAGAATATTGACTAGCAAAAATTCCATTGCTAAGTTCTTAATAACTCTACGGAACACAAATCTGAATCGCACTGAGTCCCAAACACGCCCCCCCTCCTCCTCCCTCCCCTGTCTCACAGAAGGCAAAAAGGGAGGGGTAGGAGAGGGGGGACTGCAAGCATGACATTTTAACCATGTCAGTGCTGGAAAGACAGTTATGTTACAATTATTGCAAAAGCAAAGAGACTCAGTGAAACTCAATACAAAACCCCCACCCTCTACCAGGGTAATGGCTAACACAAAATACAAAAACAATTATTATAATATACATATATTCCTAACCCTTTGTGATTTAGTTCTTCCTCAACCCAACCTTCTTGCTGAATAGCCTTCACTACTCTGTACCATGCTTCAGCTGTCTTTAATAGGCACAGCAATTTTACACACTTTAGAAATCTCTATCTTCAACTAGATCACACGCGCTAGCCAGCCCTTATTGGGCTTTTCTAACCCTGTTCCATTCCCCTCCTATACAGGCGTCCCAGATATAGGGGAAAGAAGATGAAACAGATTATCTACAATGGTCGGCTGCCACTCAGAAGGGTGGGTCCCTCCAAGTGCATCTTCCCAAAACGCAGACTAGTCACTAATTCCGTGTACCCGAGGTGGTAGCCACGGATTGGAGCGGGGTGAGAAGTGTGTGACCAATCACTTCTCTCACAAGAGAAATAGTAGAGGATAGTGTAATAATACAGGAAGTGTAGAAAAGGTAAAAAAGGTAAGGAGAAATCCTTAGAGACAGACACAGGAGTTTGAATGACTCCTAATTAAACAAACAAGACAACAATACAATTGAAATACAGTGCATGCATCACAGTTCAAATAAAATCAACAGTAATTCCTTTCCTTTACTCGCGTGACCTAAGTCACCTCCCTCAACCTCGTAGTGTCCCCGCTCGGAGAACGACTTCCTCAAGTCTCACTACCAGTGGCCACAGGAAACAGCAACCATCTCCGACCCGAATCCTGTATAGCCTCCCTCGTTATAGCAGTCCACTAAAAGTGGCCACCTCTATCCTCACTCCCGTAGTGCCCCTATGAAACCCACTCATAAGTCTCACTACTACGTGGTGCTGGAGACAAGCAATGCCTGCTTGAATCCGCCCGCCACAAATAAAATAAAATTGGAATTCCACCAGCCTCAGCGCTCGAAGCTGTGGGTTACCACCTCTCTGCAAGCAGAGTTACGTGCACAATGAGGCTAGCTAGGCTATCAAAGTGACACAAGAAGGATCACAGGAAATTATGAGTCTACACAAAATCCACAGTTCCAACACTCCTCTTTTTCCATACAGCCACAGCCACGAGGCTCCTAAAAGAGGTAAACAGGCAAAGAAGACCCCCAGGAAAACTTCCACAGGTCAACCCCCCTTTTTCCCTACAACCACAGCCACGTGGTTCCTAAAAGGAGTAAACAGGCAACAGGACTCCAGGCAAATCCCCCGGGTCCACCCCCCCCCTTTATCCCAAAAGGGGTAAACAAGCAAACAGTCAAAACAGAGAACCCCAGGCAAAACCCCCGCAGGTCCACCCACCTTTATCTCAAAAAGGGGAAAACAGGCAAAACAGAGAACCCCAGGCAAAACCCCCGCAGGTCCACCCCCCTTTATCTCAAAAAGGGGAAACAGGCAAAACAGAGAACCCCAGGCAAAACCCCCGCAGGTCCACCCCCCTTTATCTCAAAAAGGGGAAAACAAGCAAACAGACACTCAACCCGGGCACTTAAGCTAAAATAGGCCAATACAAACACACCCAGGCAACAGATAGACTAAATGCAGGTAAACAAGTGAGTAACGAGACACCGGGCAAGATATTACCTGTCTTTGATGTCTTCCCGGGAAGCAGTCACAGACACGTGGACGGGTCAATCAAAGGGGCCGGAACATACCGGTGGCTCTGCAGAAGTCTCTACCGTGTACTTGGAGGTGATCAGTCTCCTTTCCTACCCCCAGGATTCCCCCGTCCAACAGCATCTTCCTTAGGACGGCTCACCGGCCAGACATAGCCCGATGCCCCACGTTGGAAAGCGCCAAATTGATGTAGATTAATTTAGAAATAAACAAATATGTTTAAATGTCTATCTGTTCCTGTCCAAATCTGAGATGATTAAATTGCGTATACGCAGAAGTAAGTTCACACTGACACATGGAGTTCAGGTTAAAAGCACTTCAGAAAATTTAATGCCATCTGGTTGGAAAACAGTGCAGACCTTTTTAAAGGCAAAATGACATCATCATTGAATATCAGATAATAACAAATAAACATCATTAATTGGATTAAATGTTATGTGACTATATCAGTGTCCACCCATCAATATTATTAATTGGCTCAGGGATTTGAGTGACTATCTAGGTGTCCTCCCACCGGGAGGTGGTATTATTCTGGACACGGGTGTGGACAGAAGGCTCAGGCGCCATCTTTCCCAGCATGAGGTTTACTCGGTGGAAAGGGGGGCTTGAGCGTCATTTTACACAGTCAGTGATGTCAGTCTCATGATCAGGTGCAAGGTTCTTTTATGAATAGAACATTTCATTAGTACAGTGTTCTCATGGCCTTGGCTCTGGCCTTGGTTATACTTTGTTGCATGTTACAGGAGATTCAATAATTCTGGAGTCAGCTATGTCTTTATAGAAAATACAGTCTCTGTGCATTGTATTAAATGTTGCTGGGAAATTCTGTCATGTAATGTAGTTTAAGATGGAGAATCTGTCAGGTAATGAGGACAAAATGGAGGGTCTGTCACAGTGTAAGGTTAAAATGGAGTTAGTACAATAATTCAGTACAAGTTCAATAAAGATTTTTTTTAATAATTCTACATCAGTCTGACAGTTCAGACAGTCCACCTGCTGGCAGCTCCTAGACTCCTATTGCGGCAATGTGAACATGGTGATCACATTGCCCTGGAGGGCCGGGGTGGCTAGAGCTGCTGCAGGGGGACTGCTGGGGCCTCTGGCAGTCCCCTCTGACTGTGATTGCCATGTATCGCTGGTCCAGGTAAGTCCAGGGCTCCTATTTGCCACGGTCATAGAGGCACTCAGTACAGGCAGAGCATTGGAAGTCTGCCTGATGGCTTCCGATGCTTTTCCACGCTGCCGGGCTCCATGTGGAGCAACCCGGAAGTGATCGCTCCAGGGGGGAGCGATCACCCGGTGTTCTCCGGCGGCCACCAGAAGTGATGGGGGTATTTCAGCGATGCCTCAACATTGAAGCATTACTGCAATACCATTAGAGCTGCTGGAAGCGATCATGATCGCTTCCAGCGCTCTAATTCCCCTTGGACGTATCAGGTCCGTTTTTGTCGGATTTACCTGATACGTCCTTGGTCGTGAAGGGGTTAAAGATGATTTGCGTAAAAAAAAATAACATATCATTTACTAAGAAAATAAATAAGATACATTCTTCCCTTTTCCATGATTTATATTTTTAGTAACTAGGATTTAAAGATACAATATACCATAAGTCTATAAAGAATGAGGCTCATCTCACTGTCTGTAAGCACCTCCCATGCCTCCCCGCTGTTAGTCCCTACACTAGATTACCGTAAGATATAGGGCTCGATTTAAAATTAAGGTGCTTGCTTAAAAACATCTTTAAATAACTCTGCTCCTACCTATCTATCCTCACTGATACAAAAAGCTCTACGCACTGCCGAGGATCTGCGTCTTTTACATTTTCGTACTCGCACCACTGACGCATTCCTTAAAGACTTCTCTAGAGGAACTCCCTTCCCAGTCTCAGTTCCTTCAAAAGATCATTAAAAACGTACTTATTCAGGAAAGCATATCAATTAAACTGTTAATAGTTTACCCTCCCCGTACTTTGGTAACCCCAATCCCTCTAGAATGTAAGCTTGTTTGAACAGGGCCCTCAACACTCTCTGTTCCTGTGAGTCCAACTCATCTTGTTACAAATACATGTCTGTTAGTCCACCTATTGTACAACGCTAGTGAATTTGTTTTCGATTAATAAATCACCATATTAATAAGATACTATTACCATATAATCCTCAATAAAACGAGCTGCAAATTACTATTAAAGAAACACCTTATAATCTTTATATTCTGATTAGTTGTTAAACTTATTTATTTATTTACTAAACAGTGAACTCTGATGAATTAAAAACATAAGGCTCGGGGGGCGGAGCCAGCTCTCGGCATGAAGGGTCGCACACTCACTGCTCTCCGACGATCGCAGACCAAAACGGCCCAAAATCGACCGCAATAGGCACTCCACCAGACAGCGGACAGCCTGCTAACACTCCTCCATAGAAGGGGAGAAAAAAAAAAAAAAACACGCCTGGATCGCCCGCGGTTCATGGCCGATATAGGCAACTTACTGAGGAGGCCTCATGGTGGTCAAATATGAAGATTATTCTGAGAGCTCGGATGACACATCCCTTCACTGCCATGAGACACTGGGCTACAAGGGACCTCCCAAACCTAAGCAACAGCCGATGGGTTCTCCAGTTACCACGGAGATACTTACATCTCTCTTGACCGACCTACGCCAGTCGCTCTCAACGGAAATCTCCCAGGTAAGGGAGGATGTTAAGGGGTTCACTGATCGCCTCTCAGCTGTGGAGCAATCCACTCAGGCACAGACAGCACAAATAACAGAGCTACAGAATCAGGTCAAAGACCTCTCCTAAGCCCACATTACACTTACCCACCAACTAGCAGCTATGGAAGACAAAAGGAGGTGGAAGCATATTAAAATCAGAGGCCTTTCAGACGCAATAGCCCCGGCCGAGCTTCCCCATCTTCTAAGACCGCTTTTCACAGCCCTCCTGTCCCCCAAACAAGCTAAAGGGGTGCAGCTGGATGGCATGTTCCGCCTGCCCAAGCCACCACAACTCGCAAGCTCAGCAACAAGTGGTCAAATCCTGGTCAAATTTCAAAATGGGCAAGACAAAGCTGCTTTAATGGGCGCCATCAAAGGGAAGAAACCATACCGCTTTGAAGACATGGACTTAACGTTTTACTCTGATCTCTCACGCACAACCTTGCAATGGCATAAATCTCTCCGACCACTTACAGCGGCATTGACGGCTAAGGGAGTGAAGTATCATTGGGGACCATCACACATACTCCTCATCCAACACCAAGGCAAGGAATATAAAGCGACGGACGTCGCGGAGATGGACACTTTCTTGACAGATATGGGAATCCTACCCTCTTCAACCACTACTGCTTGTGATCCAGCCAAGATTATCCCATTTATTCTAGCATCCAGGGGAACACCTGGAGTGAAGATCACCTGAACCGGGACTTTTGTGTTGTTTATATATTGCTTTCTGTTCTTATGTTCTCCCTCTTACCTACACTACCGTAACATAAATGTTGATTACAGGGCATAGGCCCCTATGGTTATATAACCCAGAGCTTCCTGCACACACATAGCAGGATTGCTATACGGCGGCTATTCACCGCCGAACCGGGCAGAACCCGGACTAGTTGGCTACTTTTACTAACCTACCCCCCAGCTCCACCCCAACTACTTCACAACGTGGTCACTAACTAGGAGCTGCACAAATACCTCATCAGGATGCGCGTCAGCATCCTCCATTAACCCCTCTCACATACGACAACCTAGGCTATGCACAGCCCTCACCTTTCACACTGCCCTACGACCACCCGCATGGCCTACAAATGGAGTTTCCATATGCCCCACAACAAAGGCATATCGACATGCTCCCTTAGAGAGCAGGGTCCCAACTCAACCTTGAAGCATGCGACACATAAGCACACCTTGCCCTCAATTACAGGCTTATTCCAGGCCACAAGCACATACGTCAAAACTAACACTACGGCCAGAATGGAAACTGCTCTTTTTTCTACATTGCCTTCTGTTGTTAAATTCCGTAAATTCTCTCATATATTTTTAAAAATTACACTCACTCACAATGCCATGCTATTGTTATACTCTATTGTTAATAAGCTTGCTATAGCTGTCGTGGCTATTCAAGCATGATGTTAATGTGTGCACAACAAAAAAAAAATACATAAGGCTCAATTTATTAGATACCGATGGCCTTTTTTCGCATTCCTACAAAACTACACCAAAATTGCTATTTATTAATGGGTGTAACTGAGTAGCAATGCAAATTAGTTAAAGGGACACTGTAGGCACCCAGACCACTTCAGTCCATCACCCTTAACCCCTGCAAGTGTAATTATTGCAGTTTTATAAATTGTAATAATTACCATGCATGTAGCTGTATCTGTGGCTTTTTCTTTTGCATAACTTCTCAAAGTCAGCACTGTGACCACAGCCTAGTTTCTCAACTCTTGGGCAGTGATACACCAGTCAACTCAACTCAATTCATTTATACTGCTTGGGTTTTCATCCGAGTCTGCTATCGATGGCTATTTGCTAACTTTTGGCTAACTTTTTCACCAAAATTCATACATTACTCACATCAATTGTTGCCTCTCCTTACACATGTTTGAGCATTTGGTGAATGACGGAAACAGTGCATCCTTCTTTGGTCAGAAATTTGATGACAGCTCTTTCTGCTGAGCATCCATGGTTGAGTTAAACCTAAAAATACAGAAATTATGTCTGCCATTCCGGAGGAGTTACTCTATCTGGTGTTGTAAAGACTTCACAGCTTTGAAGAAAATAGCAAACAACCATTACTTTCAAAACAACCTTTGTATTTATCTTGGTCCTGTTAAATAATGCTCTGAGTATAATACCTACTGAGATACCTACTGAGATTCTGAATATCCTTTGTGTCCTTGTGGCTACTAATTTCCATTATGTCTTCATTAGCTCCAACTTCCTTAACGTGGCCACACCTCCACTTAACATATGCTAACAACTTCCTTAAAAGACAGCTTGGCGCAACAGGGTATTGCCGAACTTGCTATTATAACAGATTATGTTACCTTCTCAGCTGACCACGTTCATCCTAAGTGCCTTTGCTGTTATGAATTGGTATGGCTACAAGGAAGTGTGTGGTATCTGCCTTAGACAAACCTCCAGTAGAGGCCCAGACTATCGGAAATCAAGGACACTCATTCAGTTAAATTTATAGAAAATGGTTTAACACTGAATAATTGGACTTCACCAGAGGATTCCAGGCACTCTAACCGATTCAATAAAATGAAAATGTTTATAGTGCCTACAGTGTCCCTTTAAGACCTCCTTCTGACTTCATGTAGTTTACTGTAAAGGGATGAAATCTTTCCTGGTGTCACAGAGCATCATAATACATTATTCACATTCAATATATATAACCAACAAACAGAATATTTGTGTTTTAAGAGACATTAATAATTAATAATTTACAGAGATGTTTATTGTAAATGATGAACTCAGATGGCAAGAAGCCAACAAATGTCTCTCTAATGTTACTAGTCTAGAGCATCATATCCATTATGTGTTTGTCTTCTGTGTAAGATGCATATTGCTCTATTTCAAGATGTGTTGTCCTTCAAAGACCTTCTGCAGAAACATGTGTCTTATTTGTACTAAGTGCCAATAGATGTGTGTTACATAGGCAGTTTGAGATAAACTATTCACTAAAACCTTATATACATATGGCAAAGTTATTGAGATTCCTAAAAGGGTTATTTTCTAAAATGATAATTCAGAGTGAATTCAAAATGAATGTCACATTTAACACCAGAGTAGCCGATCTCCATGCATAGCTGACTTAATAATATTTCCAGTTCAGCTATATGGACCTTAAATCTGACATTCTCTTTGAATTTCTTATGAAATGTCACTTTAGAGTTTGCTCTAGTCATTGTTGATAGTCCTCACCTATGCTATCGATGGGCATGCACACGCACTAGATAACTTTTTCAGCCTGCTGTCATGTTGTCACTCTGCCTTCACTTTTAGAGCATCCAAATAGTAACTGTCACAGTCAGGAAAACCCCAATAACTGTTATGGTGGTTTCATGACCAAGACTCATCATAAATGGTCTGAAATAAGGACCCATTTAAATTTTTCTTGGGTGGAGTTAAAGAGCACCAACTTAAGAATGTTTTTTGTGTTGTCTAGTTATTATTTTGGGGAGTTTTATTGTCTGTGGAGTGCTTGAACTCACTATGGGTTCAATTTCAACCCTCTATAGCTGATCTTATTTCAAGAATCAGCACAAATCCTTTCCTACACATATCTTGGGCCACACGGTTACTTTTCAAACAATTTGTAATGAACACATACTTCAGAGCAATTTTTAATCAAACAAAATTATGTCTCCTAATAAAAAGGCATGAGACCCCATCACGAAGAAGAAAAGTTACCTTTTCAGGCCAGATGTGTCTATAATGGGCTGTGTCATGTGTAGGATAAATGAAACAGCAGATAAGTATTGCAGCATCCTGTTCCTCACTGTAAACTTTTAAATAACAGTTCATATTGTACATTTTGACCACACAGCTCTAAATTTCAACAATTCTTTTCTGGAATTCCATCATTTTTTCCATCTACATACTTATTTGCTCAAATCCTGACCTCTAACATATCACCCATTGTTTTAAATGTGCTTACTAACACATACTTTCGTTCAACAATCCAGAACAAATAAAGAACATTTTTGCCAACCACCAACTTATTGAACTTCTGCCCCAGCCCTGACCCAATCAAATGTCCCCTGCTTCCTTATTTTCAATTCCCTTAGTGAGCTTTCTTTAGCACATATCTGAGCTTGTTTGCAAATGGTAAAAAAAAAAAAACTGTGGAATTTGTAGAATCTGTTTCTTGGATGCAATGTTAAACACAGTCAGTTATATTATTTTATGTCACTTTTGTATACAAACGGAGAGCCAGGAGAACATCCAAAGAGTTTTATTTGCAATTTTTCTTTAAACAAACTGGAATATATTTTGAAAGAATTATTATAGCTATTGCATTATTATACTGTTGATAATCAGTTTTTATTGATTATGTGTTTGTAATAAGTATCACTTCATTAAAACACTTTATAAAATACTTCCAGAATCAAACTTTTCAACACTTGCAGAACCCCTCTTCGTTCATTCGTGTGTTTTCCCCTTTGTATTATTGTGTTTCCCCTAGCTTTTCACGTATTATGCCCTGTTCCCCGTTCGGGAGCGTTCATATGAACGGAACCCCTTCGTCTCCTGAACAGGGACCACCAATTGATCAGAACGTTCGCACCTACAACATAAGTGCAAAACCGCAAGGGAAGTAATTAATGAGTGCTCTCCTGGGTGGCCACCATTTCATATAGACGAATGCCACCCGGGGGAATATTCGTATCCCGAAAGAAGATGCTTCCCTTG